>NW_024467119.1:17500-617500 GCF_017591425.1 Ochotona curzoniae | reverse complement strand
AGTGTTGACTTTGCGTACGTTGTGCATTGGGAACTTCCTACGGCCTAGAGATCCCCACAGAAGTGCCAGGGGGTCACATGCCTACTCACAACTCCAGGGGAATACCTGGAGGTAAGCAGCACGCCTAGAGCATCGTGTGTGCTTGTGCGTGTGTATCCACACGTAAACGCAAGGGGCCTTCAAAGACTTCATGAACCCTTGTTAGGAAAATTTTTTAAAACTACCCACATCTCCAAGATTCTGCACCAAGACAAACTTATCTTTCAATTCTAATTTTCTGTAAACATTTGAGCAGTCCTAGGTAAAATGACAGGAGGATGTCAGTATGTGAAAGCCTGTGAGTGTCTGAGCATTGGGTGGGTAGTGTGGAAGAGCCGGAATGAGACAGCAGACCTCCACCTCCATGGCCCTGCCCCGGATCACCTGGCCAAGCCACGTCACAGCACCTGGCTCTCGTTTCAGAGAGGGTAACGAGGCCATGGCAGCGTGCATTCACAAAACTCTGTCACTTCCAGTGGGCTTTTAATCATAACAGCCACTAGATGAATGTGGAACTATGTGTTAGACTTAAAGCAATGTCACAATATTATCTTATCCAAGTGAGCTATTTTGCTTTAATATTTCAATTGTGATTCATGTGATTATGACTTTCCTAAAATAGATATGACAAAGCGAAGCCAGTGGAAGATGGTGTCTCCTAGCTGATGAAGATTCTCCACCTGGATTTAAATGTGTTCATTAACTGGCTGCCTTCCGCCTGCAGACTCGACAGCCTGACCTTGTGGGTCCAGGGGTGTATCTGAGGCTAAGGACTGACTAGGCACACATCTCATCCCTGTCCATGGGTCCAGGGGTGTGCATGAGGTTGAGGACTAACTAGGCACACACCCTGTCTGTAGACTGCTGGCAGAGTCTACCAGATTGGACATGGGATTTTTCGTAAAATACGTGGAATGAAGGCCAGTTCCACGGCCTAATAGGTTAACCTTCCACCCAAGGCACCAGCAATCCATATGAGTATCCTTGCCCACTGCTCCCTATATGTGCCTGAGAAAGCAGCAGTTGGTGTTTAAGCCGTTGGGCACCTTCACTCATGTGGGAGACCCAAAAGAAGCCCCTGGCTCCCAGCTTTGGATCAGCTCTGCTTCAACTGTTGCAGCCATTTGGAGAATGAACCAGCAGATGGATGGGGTATCCTCTTCTTTCTCTCTCTCTCGCTCTCTCTCTCTCTCTCTCTCTCTCTCCTCCTTTCGGTGTCTCTGCCTTGCAAAATAAATAAATAAATCTTTAGAAAAACATGGAATTCCCATGCGAGCTTGTTTATGTTAGAGATACTCCAAGGTTTCCTTTCCCCCTCTGGTTAGATCTGTCTCATTTCCTGTGACTTTTCTGAGAGTCCAGACCAAGAAGAGCTGGCACAAGCTGAAGTTTTGCTCACCAGCACACCAACCCTGTCTGTCCTTTTAAGGCCCCTAGTCCTTTCACTCCTGCTTCCCTCTGCTCTCCACCATTCCCCAGCCTTAGCCGAGATTATATACCCACTAAGCGCTCTAGCTTAAGACCCCAAGCCCCAAGCCCAGGTTCTGAGACATGAAGGTGACACTAAGGGCTTGGTTCTTAAAATTCTCCAGGCTGCAGGAGGTGGAGGAGAAAGGCAAGCAGTGACAGAACAGGCAGGTCGAGGCAGGGGCAGGAAAAGGATGCTGGTAGAGGGAGAGAGCTCGGTGTATGATTTCCAAGAGAAAGCTGAAGGCAGTGACATGGAAGCAGTCCTCTTCTTTGTAATATCTAGTTACTAACGTATTTGAAAGTTGTAGTTACAGAGACGAAGGGACAGTTAAAGAGAGGGCTGGACCCTCCTTCCATTGACTCACTCCCCAGATGTGGGAAGGCCCACCATGTCTGATGCTGGTGCCCATGAGGTGACTGTCACTAACCACAGGCCTCCAGCGGGCAGTGTGCCGTCCTAACACAGTGGCACACAGCTATCCCTCTCCACCCAGTCTCAGACATGGCATCCACCCTGGGCTTATCAGCTGCAATGAGCACTGGGGTCTCCGTGGCCCCAGCATCCAAGAAGGGGCCTGTGGTCTCTGTGGTCCCAGCATCAAGGAAGGGGCCTGGGGCCACCTGGGACACACACAACAGAATCTCTCCTTGGGGTGGCCGTCTAGCCAATGTCAAGGTTCTAAACAGGCAAACTTTTTTCTGTACCTTAAAATTTTTCATCTCCCTATAACTATTATAATGTCTTGCAGAATTTTAAGGAGTATTATTTTAACAGATATCCTTTTGCCATTATTCTCTTGGCATTTCTCACTAACTGATAGCCTAACAATCTGATACTGATACTAATTGGATATCACTCTGAATGTGTGTTACGCATGCTGCTGTTTGAGAAGGAAAGCAGCATATAACATGTGTCTGTGAACAGAAAATCAGATAAAACATCAAATGAAATACATTTGGACAGAATTATTTGATTTCAATCATTATCTTCATTTTCTGATTTCTTCAGTACAGAAATACTTTGGCACCAGTTGTTTTTCAAAATCAATTCTTGCTCTGGGTGTATGTCACCTAACACTACAATGTAATACAATGAACAGTGCAGAGTGCTTCCCGTGATATAGACTGAAGGTAGTCACCCCAGGATACCTGAGGTGCACCTGTCACTTGCAGGCTTTTGCTAAACTGTTGCTCCTGCTTTTCCCACATCATTTAGGGTGCACAGGGTCCAATCTAGGAAGGCAGGAGTCTGCATTTCAGCTACCACTTGTGGTTGGTGGTTCTGGGATGAAACTCAGAAGAGAGGCACAGACCTAAAAGAGGAGTCAGCAGAGGAAAGTCCACATTCTGGAGTTGGTGCCGCTGCATACAACTCCAGCATTTAGGATCCAAGTGCTGATTCAAATCCCAGCTGTGCCCACTTGGAAAGGCAGTGAAAGATGACAGGGTACCAGGGCCCTGTCAGCCATGTGGGAGACACAGAGGGAGATCTCGGCTCCTGGCTTCATCCTTGTCTCCCCTCAGTCAACACAGCCCATGTAGAGTCAACTAGAAGGTGGAAGACCTTTTCTCTTTGAGTCTCTCTTCCTCTGACTTTCTGACTTCTTGCAGAAGAAAAGAAAGGCCACATCCTAGGACTACATGCCCACCCAGAGAGGTAAGAAGGTGACCAAGTGTGCAGGAGATGTGCCCTGTGAATGAGGAAGCCAATGGGGGTTCTGGTGAGAAAGCTCCAGGTGATAGACTGGAGCACGAGGAGGAGGTGGGCAGCAGGCAGCACAATAGAGGCCCAGCCAGAGAGAGATGCCAAAAATCCAAGACAGCACAGAGAGTGAGAAGCAAGCGATAGTCTTACAGCGGGGGGCAGGGTAAAGGAGAGACAGGTCCACTGCAACAGGAAGGTATGCAAGTGACGGTGAGAGCATGGGCTGCAGGGGAGCGTCCACTCCTCCCCAAAGGCTGTCTAATCTTCTGTCTGAACCAGAAGTGAGCAAGGCTGCTGAGTGAGTGGACAAGGGAGCAAAGGTGAACATCAACACCTATCAAAGTGTTGGGGACATGGGGGCTTAGTGTCCAGTGAGGTCCAAGCGAGGTGAACCTCAGCAGCCATCCTCCACAAGAGAACCCTCAGAAGGCTCTGACAGTCGCTCCCCTGTGAGGGGATCCTTCACCAATTCACTGGACAACTGGGGACACCCTGGTCAGTGGCTCAGGGAAGGTGTGGTTCCTGCAGTTACAGAGCATGAGCAGCAGAGACACGGAGAAGGGACTTCACCTGGATTTTTGAAGAAGTGTGGAATCCAGTCACAAAATGGAGTCACTTTGGTTCAAGCCTACATAAGTCTGTTAACCTGCTCTTTATTCTTCCCTACAAAATGCTCTGTCAGTTTCCTACTTTTTGGATCAAGTCACAAGTAGTATCATGCCCTACCAACAACCCTAAGTTCCAGGAATCAATATTGAATGAGTTATTCACCACTTGTCCCCATGGCAGCCACCTGTAGCTGCCCAACTCATCTGGTTCCCACAGCTATATAACTCACTCTTCCTATAAAAACCCATCTAACTCTCACCTCGGGGTCACTCTCTGAAGGAAAGGAAAGCTGACCCCAGCCAGTTGGGCTGTTTACCTGCCTCCTCAATAAACTTGTCTGTTTGCAGATTGTCTGGACTGCACTTCTTGGAGGGAGGCTTGGGTTGGATGAAACAAAAGCTCCAACAAGCGAGGATGTCCTGGGGTGCATAACTCCCCGCAGACTGAGTATGGGGATGGTGAGACAAGATACATCCCCTCAGCAATTGCTGTGAGAGGTGGGCTCTGGAGCCCACCTGGCTCAGGTCCTCCACCGCCTGCCTGGACCACTGTTGGTTCTGCCCAGGGTCATCTAGGGACCACTGGATCCCCATTAACATCTCCTGGACTCTGCTGTTGGCTCCTTCCTAGTGTTTCCCATGAGGCTTGGGAACAATGGCGGCTGAGTGGGTTTCTGTGTGCTGTGCTGTTAGCGGGGTTCTCGGGTTTCCACACTCATGTGGAGGGGCCAAGGGAGCAGCAGGGACATCTGTGTTATGTGAATGGGGACTGGACATTTAGCCTGTTGTCCCACAGCATGGGGCCAGTGCATGCTCCTCCAGGAAAGAGCTTAGAACATGCATTCTGGGTGCTTCCTGCAACCCATGATGTACACGCAGGTGCAGTGATCCTACAGGTGGACCCTGGAAGTCAGCAGACTGGCTGAAGCTCCAGGAGCTGGAAGGAGGCAGGGTGGCATTGAGTTCAGGGCAGCAGGTCCCAAGAGCTCCACCTTGGTGAACAGGCCTAGGGAGTTCCGGTTTTGTTCCAGACATAGTAGAGTACCACATTTGAGTCAACAGTCCAGAGTCTAATGGAACAACTTCATCCAAAATAACAGGAGAATTGCCATTTGGAAATGGTCTGTGGGAGATCTGAGGGCATCAAGAGGACTTGGAATAACTGTAATTATCTCTATGAAAAGCAGAGGTCCACGTAATGGGACAGAGGAGGAGTTGGTGGGCAGCACCAATGCAGGGCATGCTGCATAGAGGGAAGTGACAGAGGGAGTAGAGTGAGTCCACCTAGAATGGGAAGAAAGATGAAGACAGGGAAGCCATGGAAACCGGCACTGTTTAAGACTGAGAGCCTGGAGAATAAGAAGGCAGGGTCTCAGTAAACAAAGGAGAAAACACAGAAATTGAACATCAACCGAGAGAAGCAGCTGCATAAGGTTGAAGGGATGAAGAAAGCCCAAGGATTTTCAAGTACAAGTGACTTTTCAACAAAGCAGAGGGTGTGACAGTACATGTGGAACATTTGTGGGTCACAAATTCATAAAAATCATAGCATCCATAGGGAAGTGACATGAGTGCAGAAAACAGCATTTGTAGGCACTGGGATCTTCCACAGGTTGACCTTGGCCCTGATGCAGAAGGCAGCCAACGGTGATCATTTGTTCACAGGAGACCAGAGCAGGGTGGCTGTACAAAGGAGACGAATATTGGGGTGGGTAAGGCTGACATTGGGCTGTATACAGGGGACAAATGGTGAGTTGGCTAAGTTCAACCTTGGGCTGGCTGTACACAGAAGACCAAAGTTGGGGTGGCAAAAACAAATCTATGGAGCTGGAGCTGACATCATGGACTAGGGAGACTGGAAACAAATCAGATG
Source organism: Ochotona curzoniae (assembly GCF_017591425.1). Taxonomy (NCBI): domain Eukaryota; kingdom Metazoa; phylum Chordata; class Mammalia; order Lagomorpha; family Ochotonidae; genus Ochotona; species Ochotona curzoniae. The sequence goes on along the minus strand of NW_024467119.1, from coordinate 611,805 downwards.
TATTGATACAAGCAGATATCTTTGGCTGATGGTGAATTAGGGAAATAAATGAAAAATGCATGAATGAGTGTTAGACAACGGGCAGCTTTAGCCCGTCTTTGAAGCCTGAGATTACCAAGTGTTGTGTCAGAGCTCTTGTGCTCCTGACACAGCTGGAGTCTATTGCAGCAGCTTAGCTTGACAGGCAGGAGTCCAGGTACAGGTGGGCCAGACAAGCACCTCCACCACATACTGCAAGACGCAGCAGTAACACTCCCCCGACTGTTCTTCATGCATCATACCGAAACACAATCTATCTCTACTGCAGCATGGTGACTGTTCAGATAGTACATGTTAGCGTTCTTGCCATAAAGTAAAAATAGACAGTCAGGTTCAATCGTATGAGCCTTGGTTTAGGGTTCAAAGGATGCTTCAGCCATTGCAAATGTACTTGCATGTTTGTGTGTGCACCTGTGTGCATGCGTCCAGAGCATTAATAAAAACGAACACACCTACCTACATGCACATGACCTGGTGCCCCGTCTGAATGTGATCACTCCACATCGCTCTTCAGCAGCAGACATCTCAAGGGGAAACATGGGTCTCCCCACCATTTCAGACACAGTTGGCAGTGATGTGTGTAGTCTGAGCCCTCCCTTCAGCTCACAAGCCACTTCCCCTTTTCCTAGCATCACTGACATAAGTGTGAGTCTAAACCCACTGTTGACTCCAACACACAGCTTCAATCCAGCACCCAAGAAGCCAAGGGCCAACCCTGCACATGCATTAGCCCTTGAGTATGCAGAGACCTGTGCACCAAGCAATGTGATCCTGGCCCCAGAAAACTCAGGTACCATCACACAGGAGCTGCAAGTGCTGCCTTCCACCCACCTGTGTCGTTGTGAATAGCTAGAGTTAATTGACTCAAAGCTCCAAGCTTCATCAGAGGAAATGGGAATCCAGTGAGAGATGAAGGGCCCTAAAGCCACAGGAGACTGGATGACAAACTCACAGCGGATACAAGAGAAGGGTCTTCAAGATCAACAGAGGAATTAATACCTTTCTGGTGGCACACAGACCAGGTGATTTCCACAACCAAAATGAGTTTCCAAACGAATGCTTAGCAGCTTGTGATTGGTGAATATTCCACAAAAAGAGAGTGAAAAAAAATCACTGTTTAGATTCTAATTAGTTGTCTAAATAACTAGCAGATCAAATATGAAAATAAGCAAAAACAATTTCAAAACTAAAAGCACAAAATGAAAACCCAAGGGCATCATGGGAAGAACAGAGAAGAAGCAACTGACAGGCTCAAACCACTTGCTATGGAAACACCAAGTATTCCAAAGTGAGGCACAGGCATGACAAAAGGGAAGCCACACATGACTGTATGTGAAAGAAGAGCTTGTCCAGGAAGACGGCAAGCACCTTGCAATTGGAAGCTTCCCCTAGAGTCAGGGTGTGAACCTCAAATGAATTAGGGAGTGAACATTTGTTTCCAAACAGAATAATGGTTATAAAAGGAATGAAATAATCAAGTAAATACGCAATGATGGTCTGCAACACTAGAAATTAGCAAATAGAATAAAATTGGAAGAATTTTTCTTACGAAAAATAATTGCAACTTCTGAATGAGGTATACAGCCAAAAAAGCATGGAGCTGTCAGGGCTAACAAAAAGGTATTTACAAAAAGGTAACAAGCAGAAACATTCTACTTCATATGTCCCAAGTGAGGAAAATATTCAACAACAAAAATGTGTGTATGTAGGAAGGATGGCTGAAGCTTACTCCCATTAAAAAAACACATATTTATTTTACTTGAAATTCAGAGAATTGAGGAGAGAAAAAGGTCTTCTATTTACTGGTTAACACCCCAAATGGCAATAAAAGCCAGAGCTGTGCTGATCCAAAGCCGGGAGCCAGGAGCTTTTTTTTCCTTTCCCACCTGAGCATAGGACCCAAGGCCTTGGTCAAGCTACTGCTTTTCCAGGCCATTATCAGGAGCTGGATCAGAAGCAGAGCATCCAGGAAGTGAACCAATGCAGATGTGGAATGCTGGAGCCAAGGCAGAGGATTAGCCTGAGATACCACTGCACCAGTCCCAGGATGGCAGTGATGACATGCTAAGGAGATATCACAGGGAAGCAGTGAATAGAAGGAAAATAACAGAAGAGAAGCAGCAGGTAGAGGAAGTGACGGTGAGATGATGCTTTTCATTTAGGGCAATGGAGTCATGATGCACATATATCCTATTCTAATACCTGGGTTACATCCAGCTCCTCGCTTCTGGTCCAGCTGCCTGCTAAGCACAGCCCAGATCACATCCAGCTACCCGCTCTGGTCCAGCTGCCTGCTGAGCACAACCAGGGTCACATCCAGCTACTCGCTCTGGTCCAACTGCCTGCTAAGCACAGCCCAGGTCACATCCAGCTCCTCGCTTCTGGTCCAGCTGCCCGCTCAGCACAGCCCAGATCACATCCAGCTACCCGCTCTGGTCCAGCTGCCTGCTGAACACAACCAGGGTCACATCCAGCTCCTCGCTTCTGGTCCAGCTGCCCGCTCAGCACAGCCCAGATCACATCCAGCTACCCGCTCTGGTCCAGCTGCCTGCTGAGCACAACCAGGGTCACATCCAGCTACTCGCTCTGGTCCAGCTGCCTGCTGAACACAACCAAGGTCACATCCAACTACCCGCTTCTGGTCCAGCTGCCTGCTAAGCACAGCCCAGGTCACATCCAGCTCCTCGCTTCTGGTCCAGCTGCCTGCTAAGCACAGCCCAGGTCACATCCAGCTCCTCGCTTCTGGTCCAGCTGCCCGCTAAGCATAGCCCAGATCACATCCAGCTACCTGCTCTGGTCCAGCTGCCTGCTGAGCACAACCAGGGTCACATCCAGCTCCTTGCTTCTGGTCCAGCTGCCTGCTAAGCACAGCCCAGGTCACATCCAGCTACCCGCTTCTGGTCCAGCTAAGCACAGCCTGGAAGGCAGCAGTTGATGATACCAAGTGCTGGCGCTCCTGCCATCCACGTAGATGACAATGATACAGCTCCAAGCTCCTGGCTTTCATGCGGCCCAGCCCTTGCCACTGTGTGACTTTGGGCAGGAAACCAGTAAATGGAAGACCTCTCTGCATTCCAAATAAAAACTAAAATAAATAAATAAAAATGTGAAAGACCAAAAAGGCCTAGCACATGAACACACTCCAACCTGCTATCTTTAAAAACTATATGGAAATGCATATTGTTGAAAAAGTGTGTGGATTCCACTTCTTTTTGCTCGCACAAAAAGAAAGCTGAATGCTAATTCCATGAACTACTCTTTGAAATCCCCTCATATATAAATATGTGTGTCGATGTGTGTTTATACAAATAATGGTATATAGAAAAAGCAAATGTGCATGCTAAGTACAAGTTGATTAAATAGAATCAGATTCACACAAATATATATACATAGATATAAACATATATGCAAATATATACACATATTCATATATATGTAAATACCTTGAAATAAAGCAGGTAAACATAGAAGAATAAGAAATCTAGAAGTTTGAAGACTACAGAAATAAAGTTTGTGTTGTTCTTAACTGTTGAAAGTTATAGTTTAAGGAGTAAGGTAATAAAATGTATGTGGGTGACTGAAGGAAGCTAACAGCACCTTGGTGTTTTGGAAATAGTAACTACTTTTTCTGTGATGTTGGAGTTGTCAAAACATGAAATATGACTTCCAACTTAGTTCCCAGTCAAGACACTGTAACATGCACAAATTAACCCTCTCACCAGAAACAATCTAAAATCATGAACAAATATGTGGCACAATGGCACCCGGGGCATAAATCCAGCAACAAAAACAAGTGATTCTTGAAGAAAAGTAACAGATGACAAGAGCATTCTGTCTGCAAAACTCAGTGCCCAGAGAAGTTATCCAGGTCACCGTGCAGATGGGGCGGTCTAGCAGGTGTCCATGAGCTGAGACAGGGCTGAGTGACCTGGGAGGCCAGGGCAGCTAGAGCCCACTGGACAGGGCACAGGGTGGAAGGGGTCTCCAAGGAGGAAGGCACAGCCTCCTCCCCACCACTCAGTCCAACAGGGACCCCCCATAACTAAAGAGAACAAAACTCATTGCACGCAGGCCCTAAAAAAAAAAAAGTATGCTTTTAAGAGAGTAGAAAATTCCAGTATTCATAGAACATTAATGACACTGATAGAAAAAAAATCTTGCATTAATAAAGGTAATTAATCTCAGATGAAATGTGTTTCTGCCCCCTCCTGTAGATCCATAGCAGAACTCACAGCAATCAAAACTAACATGCAAGTAAACGGGGACCCAGAAAAAAACTCATCAATATTCCAACAAAAAATGTACAGAATTCAGCCGGGTAAAATCAATCATGTCAGTGTCTGCACCCAGACAAGAATGACCATACACAAACCTTACCGGAAAATCAACTGGAATCTCACACTTCCAAGGGAAGAAATGTCGGCCTTATTTTAATAAGAATCATAACTACTTTGATATTCAGATTAATGTGAGATCACAACTCAAAATCTATTGCATATTTTCTAAGCTTGAGATAGTATTCCCAACTAAGGAATATGAAAGGCAGTCATTCATTTGTTTTTATTTTTTCCCCCCAATGAGGAAGTGAGAATAGATAAATAAAAAGGGTAATCCTGCCCTTGGCCCAGCAGAACCAGAATGGGATTAGAATTATATATTAGAGTGTATACCACAGCAATATTGGCAAGTTAGGTATTTTATAGAAGGGATAGATATCAAAAGAGATAAACACAGGACAGAAGCATACACAAACACGCAGACAGCCACGTGCCACTGATGCCTGCTCACTTAGGCAGGCACTACAGTGTCTTAGCAGCAGAAATCCCAATACCCTTCGATCCTGCCATCTAATGGGAGTTGTCTACCAAGAGGCATCACAGTGCCCAGAGACAAGCACAACCACACATCTGGGGCACATGAGTTCTCACCGTCTCGTAATTTCAAGCCATCCTGGAGTTATACCCAGGAGAACAGAGGACAAACACACAGGTCCCTTGGTCAGATACTGAAAACACAAACATAAAACAAATAGCAAAGAAAGATATAGGACCCACATTGAATGAAACACATACCCAGGAACCCAAAGATATAAAGTCATTTAGTAAATATGGAAAAATAATGGTTTAGAAAACTATCAGTAGGGTTGGCATTGTGGTACAGCCAGTGAAGCTGTCATCTGTGAAATTAGCATCTTGTATGAACTGTGGCTGGAATCCTGGCTGCTCCGCTTCCCATCCAGCTCCCTGCCTGTGGAAAGCAGTGGAGGAGGGTCCAAAGCCTTGGGACCCTGCATCCAAGTGGGAGACCTGGAAGAAGCTTCTGGCTCCTGGCTTCAGACCAGCTCAGCTCTAGCCATTGTGGCCACATGGGGCATGAAGGCATGAACCATCAGGTGGAAGATCTTTTTCTCTGTCACTCCTTCTGTCTGTAAATCTTCATTTCCAGTAAGGGGGAGCAGAGGAGGGTGGAGTTTGCTTCCAACCAAACCTTGAACAGATGGAGGAATTGTCCACAGGTGCAGCCGCCCTGAGGCTGTTCTCCCTTTCCTAACCTCCCTTAAAAAGCCCCTTCCCCGTCTCTTCCGTGCTCTCCCTCCTCTGCAGCCCACTCCTCCACCTCTGTCTTTCTGCTGCTCAGGGAAAGGAAGCCCGTGACCGTGGTTCCCTGAAATAAAGGCCATTTAAATTCTTTTCATATATTCGGCTGAGTTATTCTTTCCCTAACATTTTGGCAAGTGGCAAACCTAATAAATATATATTATTTTAAAAGATGTGTTTACCAACTTCCTAGCTTAGGAAACATGAGTGTGTACTCAGAATTGTATATAACCGTATATTACATGCATACGTGTCGATAAGGAGAGAGTAAATAAAGGGAAGAAGTAAGTGTGTGGGTCTGAGCTGGGATTAAGTATGTGCAATTTCTTTGTTCTACTTCTGTAACTCTGATTCACCTGAAGTTAAATCAGAGAACGAAGTTACAGTGAGGCTTTTGAAATGAGAGTGAATTAGCCGAAGAGATATCTGAATGTCAACACTGATAAATTTGAGTCTAAGTCTTTTTAACCACTCCATATTTTGTCTTACCAATTTCTAATCCTGCTCATATTTTCGCCCAGACTACTTCAAGCAATCAATAAAGTTCACCTTCATGAAGTGTGAAGATCAATGAAGGGAGTACAAGGCCCATTGGTTACCTTGCTGGATCAATGGATGCTCAAAAGGCAGACATCAAAGACATTGGATGCCCAGTATTCCACAAGAAACAGTCATAGAATAATCACTGCCTGACATGCAGTAACTGTCTTGTAGTCTAACTTACCATTTGACATCTGATGAAAACATTGTCTAGCTTCCATCTGAAGTATATAGGATGCCTACAATGAACAGAGCTGTTTGTAATGGGAAGTTGCTGTATTTAAATGATCCTTGCCTGAACCAACCAAGGATTTCTCCAGCTCACCTGGTTATCCCACTAGTTTATTCCAAGCAATAAGCAGCGTGTGAGCAGTGAGTCCTGGCATCTTTGGTGTGCAGTCTTGTGTCTCTTGCTCTCTTCCTATGCTTTCTGATTTGCTATGTCTGATAAAATGTTTTTTTATTCCATTAAACCATTTATTTGCATAAAATCAGAGTACTTGTTCAGACACAGCAGGAGGTCTGCTGAAGAAGAGACTCAAGCACACATCCAGCACTTTTTTTTTTCTTCTGATTGCAGAGGCAATTTCTTTCCCCAGGATAGAAAGGCCACTAGATGTGAGGTTATCCAGAATGTACAATGCAAACTTTTCCTTTAACTCTCTGTATTTAGTGAAATGCTGCCTGAATTTTGGAAAGAGAGATGGGGATGCTGTGTTATGTCTCTCAGAGACCCGCCAACACACATGATCCCACGTGTGATCTCTGAAATGGAACTAAAGCACTCGTGCCATGATCTCTGCTGAAAGAAGGTAAACCCCGTGGGAATATATATCAAGGTAGCTACAAGTCACAAAGTCCTGGGCAGGTGCTGGAGGGCACGAGGTAAAGCCACCACCTTCAACACTGACATCCCTATCAGAGCAACAGTTCATGTCCCAGCTGTTCCATTTGGGATCCGACTCTCTGCTAATGGCCTGGGGAAAGCAACAGAAGATGATCCAGCTGTGTGTGCTCCTATGACCCAGAGGGGAGACCCAAATGAAGCTCCTGGCTCCTGGCTTAAGTCTGCCTCAGTTCTGGATACCTAGGGAGTGAACAAACAGATGGAAGATTTCTCTATGTGTATCTCTCCCTTCTGTAACTTTGACTTTCAAATAAATCAATGCATCATATTTTCAAAAGAAGATTAAAACCGCTGCTGTGAGATTAAGAAATGTTTACCTTCTCTGGTTATCAGAGGTCAATTTCTCCACCTTGTTCCTCTGACATTTCTGTAAGCTGGGACCAAAACTATCAGTAGACAGCAAATCCTGGCTTGGTTCTCCCCTTCTCCCGCTTCTTACCCTCTCTGTCCCTATGCCCATCTTCCTCTCCCTGCTAAATACTGTTAACAAAAATCTGCTCTCCGCTAATTACCATCCTTTTAAGTTTTTTGAAAAAGCACCTGAGCGTATTGTGCAAACCAGGCAGGTCATCAATCAGATTGCAGACTCGTTCCTTGGAAGCCACTTTCTCACAGAACAAACTAAAGCCTAAAGAGAAAGGGGACCAAGACACCAGCCTTTCCACGTGCGAGAAACGGGAGTCATTTCTTTGGAGACTAAAGTTTTTGGACACATTTTCTATTTCATGTGCATCATTACAGCCACAGCCTTGCAACAAAGATGGAAAAGGTTGGAAATCAAAGTCTAATCAGTATGTATTAGCTTTACTTCTAGGGCCCCCATGCCACTGACCCGTAAATCACCAACTTCAGGCAAGGTTAATGGTTTCAAACGGAGTTTTTCACCTGAATTGCTAAAAGTAGAGATTTTTATCAGAAACTAAGAATTTAATTCTGTTTAGGATGAAAGAGAAAGTATAGAAGATTCACTCTCTGCCTTTTCACATACAAGGACAATGGAGTTCTTTTCTAATTGAATTAGAATTATAAGAAAAATCTTGTAAGCTTTATTTTCTACCCAATGAGTGTTTGGCACCACTTTTCTTATTTTAATGCTTTGATTGATCACATACTATACTCCACCGTAAGCAAAGAGCTTGTGGTGTCATGTGTGTGGACACAGGGAGCAGGGTCATAGCAAGAAGGCCCCATGTCAGGGACACCTGTGTGAAGTAGCCCCATCTGCAGCAGATGGCCTGTGCCTCCCTCTCTGGCTTAGATGTCAGCTCACCCAACTCTCGCTGCAGTGGAAGGGGTTACATATCCCCTGTAAGGACACCAGTCCCCTTCACTTTGTGGCTTTGTCACCTCCCCAAAGCTCCACATCCTGAATGGAGTGCCTTATGGGTTAAAAAGAACCCGAGTCAGTTACAAAGGACCCCAGTGAGAGAGACCCAGTCTCTCCATGGAGACGTGGATTGGCAATCCATGGTGGTCACAAGCTGTTAGTACTACTGGACACTGTGTCTGAAACCCTTTTCTCTTGACGGTCAACACTAAGGAGTCCAATCAGTCAGAGGGGAGTTCAGTCAGTCGGGGGAACCACAGTCAGTAAGGGGGAACCCCAATCAATCAGTCAGGACCCCAGTGAGCAGGGAGGACTCCAATCAGTGAGGACCCCAATCAGTTAGGGGGGACCCCAGTCAGCAGGGAGAACCCCAGTCAGTCAGTGAGGACCCCAATCAGTCAGGGGGATCCCAATCAGTTAGGGACGATATCAGTCAGTCAGGAGGGACCCCAGTCAGTTGAGGGGACACCACTCATTCAAAGACGACCTCAGTCAGTCAGAAGAGACCCCATTCATTCAGAAAAGACCCCAGTCAGTGAGAGAAGACCCAAGTCAGCCAGAATGAACTGTCATCCAGGGCAGAGTACAGTTTTCCCTTCTCACTGTAAAAGCTCTGCACTCCTCTGCCAACACTTGAGTCTCTCTGAAATGCAAACCAGTCACTGCTTGCTATAGCAGGTCACAGTGATTTGGTCTCTGGGTTATCTCTGTTTATCAATGTTCCTTGGAAGTTCTGTGGAGACACTGTCTATATGGCACTGTGAGCCTCACTTGCCATGAGTCATGGAGCCCTGTCACATTGTAGGTCATTACCAACTTTCCAAACCCCACTGGGCAGCAAGTACCTCGAGTGTCTGCCCTTCCTTCATGCCAGGTCTTACCATTCCATTCCATTTCTTAGTGCACAGAACAGAGGAGCAAGGGCAGGTGCAGGACCAGATGGAGCACGGCCTGGCCTTGCCCTCACTGGCACTGCACCACAGGCAGGGCCTGGACTGCAGACACTGACCTGAGGAGAGGTGTAAGGGACTTGGCCACACAGAGCCATCACTGCTGTGAATGAGATCCAGTGACAGCAAATGTCCAGGAGCCAGTGTGGAGCCTAACCACCGTCAGTCTCCCAGTGTGGGCCTACAGCGTCCATTACGGGTGCTGGTAAGGCCTCTCCCCAGCCCAGCAGGGCTGTGCTCCCAGCCCAGGCTCTGCCTTTCCCTCCATGAGGAATCCAGAAGCCCTGCCGACTCTGTGGGGTCCAGAGGTACTCCGCTTTCTGAGAGTTGTTTCTTCCTGAGCCCCCACACCTTCCCATCCTTGCCTCCACATTCACAGCAAGTCCAGGTCCTGTCTGGGACCCTTCTCTGCTGTGTCACGTTGTACCTGGTGGGCCCTGCCCAGTCTGATGCTGTGAGGGACCTTGGGAAGTGGGACCTTGATCTCTTGGTCCTGGTCAATAAGCAGGACACCTGGCCACTGGCCACAGAGACCACAAAGTCTTTCCGTCAATGAGATGTTTTCTAAGAACAACATGATTGACATATAGTTTAAGTGAGATGCAGTAGAGCCAGCCAGGCCCTGGAGTTACTTTGTGTAGAGAGATACTCCTCCAACCAACTACAAGGTGGCCACAGACACAGTCAGAGAGGACCCCAGTCAGTCAGGACGGACCCCAGGATAGAGGGCATGGCCCCAGGCACTAAGGATAGAGAGAACGGCCCAGGACTTACAGGCACAGATAACTAAGAAGGCAGACCCAAGGAACGTCATACAGCCCAGGTCTTGTACCTGCCAGCATAGGAGGCAAAGGGAGGCATTGACCATCAAGCATATGCAGAGTACGGAAGGCAGGGAGCCACCTGCACCTGTGCCACCCACTGCATGAAAACCATCACTAGGCTGGAAACAATCTGTGCTGGGCAAAGGGGAGATAGAATGTTGCCAGTTACTTGGATTCTCATTTCAGTGACCCTTTAGTCCTGCAAACCCTGGCTAGCCACAGCAGTATGCTGGGCAATTTGCACTGCTCAGGCCTCACGTACATCAGGTATCAAATGAGGCTATTGACAGTAGCAAGGCTGCAAATCAAGCACTCAAGTGGCGCCTGTGCTCAGAGTTAGAGAGCCAACAAAAACAGCACAGGTAGTGCCATATGCTGTGTGCCAAGCCAGGGGTGCAGAGGCAGAGTCCAGGCCAGCCTAGCAGAGACATGGACAGGCAGAGTCCAGGCCAGCTTAGCAGAGACATGGACAGGCAGAGTCCAGGCCAGCCTAGCAGAGACATGGACAGGCAGAGTCCAGGCCAGCCTAGCAGAGACATGGACGGGCAGAGTCCAGGCCAGCCTAGTGAAGACATGGACAGGCAGTGTCCAGGCCAGGCTAGTGAAGAAATGAACAGGCAGAGTCCAGGCCAGGCTAGCAGAAACATGGACAGGCAGAGCTCAGGCCAGGCTAGCAGAGACATGGACAGGCAGAGTCCAGGCTGGATGCTCACCTGCATGACACACAGCCTCCTGTTTGCTGAAGACACTGATCTGGTGGCCGGGCTGTGGCCTCCACATGTTTGAACTAATCATTACAGGCACACTGACACAGCCAGCACCTAAGTCATGAGGCAGCTGGCACTTGAGATGGCAACACCACTCCAAGACTTGGCTCCTCCACTCCTAGCCCATCTCCCTGCTGATGGTGACAAAAACGATCCCAGCGCCATCCTAGGCCTCTGCCACCCATGTGAGAGCCCACCTGGACTCCCCGGCTTCCAGCGTTAGCCTGGCTCAGCCCAAGCATTGTGTTCACTTGGGGGAGTAACCAGGCAGTTGCAAGATCCTTTCTCTTCTTTCATCTCCCTCTTGTCTCATTCTTTCAAATAAATAAGATAAACCTTATAAAAAAGAAAACACTCATTGGCTAACAGCATGCTTATGACGCCATCTGGATGCCCACATACTGTATCACGGTGCCCAGGCTCGATCCCGGATCTCCCTGCTAGTGCACACCCTGGGAGGCAGCAGGTGACGGGCACCCATGGGAGACAAGGATGAAGCTCCAGGCTCCGGGTTTCAGCCTGGCTCAGCCTGCACTGAGCTTCTGCAGGGTGAACCAACGGACAGAAGATGGGGAGCACATGTGTGTCACAGGACAAATGGGCATCAGTCATGTTGTAGAGCTGCCAGCAGTCTCTAGTCACAGGTCATGGCTGTGCTTGCCTTGCGGGAGTCCTGGGACAGGATCAGATAGCACAGAGCAGTCAGGGAGCAGCTGCCTTGGCAGCATCAGGACTGACCAGCAGGCCTGGACGGTACTCTTGCAGAGCAAGTCATTGGCAGAGCCATCTGAGGCACCGGGCGAGAGTGAGACGGCAATGGAGCTAAACAACACCCCCACCCCTCCAAACACACCCTTGCCTTTTGTTCAGGTTTGTGGGGGAGTTTGTCAAAGTTGAGAGGCAAAGCCCGCCAGGCACCACGCATGCTAAACTGCATCCACCTCCTTGTCTGAAGACATTCTCCACAATCTACCTTTCTTCTTGCCTCTGGTGCCCGTAGTCGCCTAAACATGACAGCACAGATGTCATTTCAGCCAGCCCCTCTGTGGGTATCAGCTCACTGTTCTGTTCCTATTTCCACTGTCCCGATGGCTTTGAGCACTATGCCAGAGACTGGATCATTCCTAAGAAACTGAGCCCACAGTCCCTACAGTCCCCACAGGGCAGGGGGCACTATGTTACCCCTGCTGGAAGACAAGAGAGCCTGTGCAGAACCGGCGCCCATAGCCAGCCCATGCATGTGGCACCAGGGAGCACCACGTGTCCAGCGGTGAGCGGGTCACAGCCCTGCTGCACTGGGCAGGGGCTCCCAGAGCAGGAATGCATGGGCACAGCCCAACTCAGCAGCACCAAGGTGTTTTTGCTCACGTTGCACAAGCACACCCACCAGGCTGGTGCCTCCCAGCCTCAGAGCAGCCAGAGGTCCAGGGCTGCTGACACGGAGCCCTGTGCTGTGGGAAGGCTGAGGGCAGGAGGAAACCTCCAACGCAGGGAACAACCGCAAGCCTGCATCCACTGTGCCAAATAGAGCCTGGGAAGGAAATCCCCAGTCGCTATAGCAACAAGAGCTGCTTTCAGCACTTACAGCTCATGTGTGCTGGAGCTGAATATACGTGTTGCTGAATATCCCATGTTTGTATGTCCAAGTTAGCAATACTCTCCAGCCTCACTCCCTGTCTCCAGGATACCGAAGAAAAGAAAACTAGCTTTAAAAAGTAGACTTATATGAGCCTACAAATTACCAAAAGTGAAAAATAAGAGTTGGAATGTTTTTGTGATGCAGAGTTGTCACTGAAATGCTTTACCAGTGGCCCGCGTCCATGAGTCTCATTTCCACTCTAGCCACACACTAGTTAGTTGGAGGATACATGGATATTGTGATGCCCAGTTAATTCCCTCTCCTGTCCAATTCTGATTACTATGCTACAAAGACAGGGAAAGTGGAGGTTTCTAGATGGCCTGGGGAAAGGAAATCAGTGGTTTGGCAGCAGGCCAGGGGCCCTAAGCACGTTCACACCTTGATTTTGAGTAGAAAGGCTACTTGGGGCTGAGAAGTCTGACTGGGAACCCAGAGTGTGGTGCTGAGAACCATGTGTGTGAATCTGTTTCCAAAATGCAAAGGTAGATAATGAGATAATGCCATAAATCTCTCCACACCAACAAAACCCACTGCCAGTACTCAATAGACGCTGGTAAATGCTTTAATGTTCAACTGCAGGATACCACGGGGCTTCCCCAGGCCAAGTTAGCACCTTAGCCCAGCTCACAAATCTCCACATCAACACAGCACATGCTTTTACATTGCCTAGTTCAGGGAGCATTGAGACCGTGGCATGAGCAAACACTGGAAGATGAGAAAATGCTGGGCACTAGAAGGAGAAGACCTCCCAATGCCCACTGCCCCCTCACCCGGGAGGAGGGAACTGACCGTCTCAGCAGGGCTGGGAGCAGCGGGCTGAGCTGCCCATGATGTGGAGGCAGTGGAGACACTCCAGCTCAGACCTGGTTAGGTGCCTGCACTAGGGAAAGGGGAGAGAGTGGGGGTTGCATCCGTCCCCCTCAGAAACAGAGAAGACCCCGATGTGAACGCACTGAAATCTGTTACAAAGACAAGCCCAGTGAGGGGAGGAGAGCGCACAGGGAGCACGGAGGAAGAGTGGTGAGCATCTGAACGGAGGAGCGAGAGTGTGTTTGAAGAGACAGTCAGATCTTTGATTGGCAGATGGTGTGCCGGAGGGACGACAGAGCAGATCAGCATAGTCAAATCTACTGTCCCAAACTGCTTCACATCCAGCGATAACCGTCTATGCTCACCTGGGAAGACGCCTACGATCAAATGGAGTTTAATGACATCGGCACACTCGCTGAAAACAGTACAGTACAGTACTTAGGGCCCCTGGCCTGCTGCCACCCAGGACATCAACTGTAACCCCCTTGTGCATGTACACTTGCCTTTCCAAAGGGGTTACATCAGGAAAAACATGGATTTTCTTCTATTTTTTGAAAAAGATGCATTTATTTGAAACGAAGATTGAGAGTGAGAGAAAGATGTTCTGTCCATGGGTTTACTACCCAAATAGCTGTAAGAATCAGATCATGGTGAAGCGAAAAAGGAGCTAGGCGCTCCATCTGGCATCTGCATGAGTGACAGGGCACCAAGCATGCGCTGGCCTTCAGCAGGGGCCCGAGCGTGTGAGTGGGTCTACTGCCTTCCCCGGGACATTGACAACAAGTTGGATCAGAAGTGGAGAAGCTGGGCTGATATGGGCTGCAGGTGTGGCAAGTGACGGTTTAATGTGCTAAGCCACAATGCCAGCTTTCTGTGTGACATTTTTTATTTCACTTTTTCCTACTGGCTCTTTATTTTTATTTTTTATTTGAATGTTTACTTTTAATTAGTAATAAACACATCAAATGTGATTTGTAGATATAACCCCAAGGAGATGATGGCATTCTCCTCCTCCTCTCTCTCTCTGAAAAAGCAGATATTTTTCATGCTTAAAAAAAATATTCATTTATTTTTATTGTAAAGTCATGTGTACAGAGAGGAGGAGAGACAGAGGAAGATCCTCTGTGCAATGGTTCACTCCCCAAGCGGCCACAATGGCTGGAGCTAAGCCAATCCGAAGCCAGGTACCAGAAGTTTCTTCTGGGTCTGCCACGTGGGTGCAGGTTCCCAAGGTCTTGGACCGTCCTTGACAGCTTTCCACAAGCAGGATGGGTAGCAGGAAACAGGGCAGCCAGGATTAGAACTGGCGCTCACATGGGATGCTAGTGAGTTCAAGGCAAGAACTTTAACCACTAAACCACCGCACCAGGCCCTATTTTTCTTAATTCTTCAACAGGCACCAGATACATTTGCTATCAAATAGCTAGCATGTTCATTGCTTTCTGGAGACGCAATAGTGTCTATGTAGATTCCACATATAGCCGCTTTCATAACAGCCTCCAGATCTCTGCTTCATCTGAGATGTGATGCTAGTTGTGGGAATGTCTAACCCAAATAGACACATTTTTAGAAAAAAATATGCATAGAGACAAGTTAGATGAGCACCGCACTTTCTTACTAACATTAACCAGTTCACAGAAACGAACGTGTATGTGTGTGACATCACATACATTCTCTTCACGTCATTCACTTACGCTTTCCAAAGGAGACAACTAACTCACCAGGTGGGGAGTAAGGGATCAGAGAGCCAGCAGGTAGCTGTTGATGGGGCTGGGGTCGTGCTGCTGTGCCAACACTGGGGATGTAAAAGCACAGATGGGGTTTCATGGGCTTTAGGAATGTGCTTCCAAAGTAGGCCAGCAGGGCTCTTGCCTTCAACCAGGCAGCTGCTTCAAGGTCCCACAAGAGGCTGTGTGAGCACCCACACAGCTCACCCTCCACTGCCTGTTACCTGCTTGCTAGCTTGGCAGGGGGGGTGGCTCACATGCCAAATGGGACTCCCTCTTGCTCCACAGGAATCTGAATCTGTCCCTGGAGAATTCAATGGTAAACATGCAGCCAGATATGCCCAATCACTTCACCACTACCGGCTGCTGATTCCTCTCAGGTCAAACCATCAGGAACCTTCCCAAGCAGCAGTTAGCTCCAACTCCAGGAGCTGCCAGCCACAATGTGGGCATCTACAGGCTGTCTCCTCACTTTCCTAGCTTTTTGTTAAGGACTGAGTTCCTCTTGTCTTTCCTTGACCTCCTGTTTGTCAGGTGGTCCATGTAGTCACTTTCTCTGTATGTTAGTTTACATTATTGTAAGCCAACCACATTGTCCTGAGGGTTTAAAAAAATCAACAGTAACAGGCTGATGCAGAGACTCAGGCTCATCTTCCACCTGCAAGTGCCAGCATCCCATGGGTGTGCTGGTCCGTGTCCGAGCCGCTCCACTCCCAATGCAGGTCCTTGTAATAGCCTTGGAAAGCAGTGGAGGACGACTCAAGTCCTTGGGACCCTGCACCCATGTGACAGCCAAAGAAAGACCTGAGGGAGCTACACCCAATGAAAGAGCTGGCTTCAGATCAGCTCAACTCCAGCTGTGCGACCATTGGGGAAGTGAACCAGCAGATGGTGGATCTTTCTGTAAAATCTGCCTTTCAAATAAAAATAAATAAATCTTAAAAAGCGAGGGAGGGAGAGAGAGAACCATGAGCAGGACCTCCTTTTGTTTGTGGCAACCACTCACCCACCCTCAGGGAGAACTGTTCTATGAGCTAACAATGGGGAAGACAGTCCAAGAAGAAAGACAGATCTGATTAACAGGAGCCAGAACCAAAACTGCTTCATCAATTCAAGGTGCAGCAACTGATGACTTGAACTTGGAGTTCTGTCTTATTGAAGCAAATGCGCACATTAGCTACCAGATTCACAGGAAACTAAAGACCAACCCTTAAAGCAGCTTTAGATAATACTTGGAGAAGGTCCCTGAAGCTTCCAACCAAGAAACACAACCTTAGCAGTTTCACGTAGCAAGCTCGCCATCTACTGCTCAGCAAAGTCTTTTTCTAAGGAACACAATAACCTGGAATGTGAATGCTGCCTCAAAAATAGCAACATTAATATTTTAGAGCAACAGCATTTAATAAGTAGCTTCCCAGCATAAAGTCATGGGCTGAGCCCAGAGGAAGATACTGAACAGTAAGATTGTATGGACCCCAAAGTCCTGCTGTTTGGCAGGGCTCGTAGTAGGCACCAGGGAGTTCTAGAAGACATAGGAGGCAGATGAGAATTCAAGAAGACATGGGAAGCATTCGAGAGTTCTAGAAGACAGGGGAGTCACAGGGGAGTACTATAAGACATGAAAGGCATGCAAGAGTTCTAGAAGATATGAGAGGCAATAAGAGTGCTAGAAGATGTGGGAGGCATGAGAGTTCTAGAATACTTTGCAGACAAGTCAGAGTTCTAGAAAATGTTGAAAGTCATGGAGGAATTCTAGAAGACATGAGAGAGGAGTTCCAGAACATGTAAGAGGCATGCAACAGTTCTAGAAGGTGTGAGAGGCATGTGAGCATTCCAGAACACATGGGAGGCACACAAGAGTTCTAGAAGGCATGGGAGGCACAAGAGAGTTCTAGAAGACATGGAAGGTACAACGTGCCACAGGCACCAGCAGGCCAGTGACACTGCTCTCCCTGCCAGTGTGAGGGCATCTGGCACCCCTTACCACTACACCCATTCCCTCCAGTACATTCCACTGTGACACCTAACTGGAAGAGGCATTTGTCAGCAGGTGTAGTTAGGGAACGGTGTCTGGCAAGGGACATAACACAACACTCATGTATCAAATGAGGACCAACCAAGACATGCAGAGTCATGGCACACACTGGTTCCACAATAAACCATGGCTCTTGGGGCCACAAGCCACAACAGAACTTTGTGAGGCTCTGCTGCAGGGGACCCTACAGAGCCATGAAAATGCTGATGTAACAAAGATGGCATCCATTCCTCTAGACTGTACTCTAAAGTGGTAAAATGAGAAAGGTGAGGATACTTTTCCCACCAGTCCTCATCAGTAGCACTGATGAAAGCCAAAGATTGGCCATAGATTCATCAAACAATCCTTTTATAATCTTGGTAATGGCATCATGCCGAACTGCCGGACCCCAGGTCAGAGAGCTCACAGGGTTGACTCTGGGTGTCAGGGCATTGTCCAAGGCCAGGAGAGACCAGGACCCCACAGGTGTTTCCACACGTGGCGCAGGCTGCTGTAGTCAGACTCATGTCAATACCTGCAGTGCCCTGTGCTGGAGACGACCCTGATGCCCCGCAAGCTTGTACCCACTTAACTCATCGCTGCATGCAGCCGCACTTACCTAACAACCTTCCACATGGTAGCAGAGTTGTCAGAGGACAAGCAATGGCATGAAGAAGAATTCAAGACGGAAGCCTGCTCTGACCATGAGGACTCATCTCTGTCACAGATGCAGGTGTTTTAGGGATCCCCAGGCTCCCTGGAAAAAAGAAGGTATGTTATTTTGGGGATAAAGGTGTAAATTATGTGTGAGTTTATGAAAAATAATAAACTTCTTCTTCTTCCAGAGTACTACCTTTACTTTGCCATATTTGCAGTGATTCTGAGACCTCCCTGTTTCCATCCAAGGCTGTTTTAAGAGCGAAGTTGCTGAGTGTGGGCAGACACAGAGCCCAAGTTGTAGAAGCCTTTGGATAAGCAATGATCTGTGCTGCGTGCCTGGAGCAGCCCTTGGTTTGGCCCCTCCCCCGCCCTTCCAGTAGCCCATGCTTGAACCTTCATGCTCCGTGGTCAGGCTTGAGGAACCACAGTGCACTGTAAGCCATTTCCACAGAGAATTCTCTGCTTGCGGAGAATTAAAGTGAGCTTGAGACAGGAGTATGCATCTTCAGGGAGGTGCACCTGCCACACCTGGGCCGGGCAGCTCAAAGTACTGGGCCGAGAAAGCAAAACTCTAACCAGAACCAGACTATCAGGGAAAAACAGGGAAACTGACCTGACAGCATAGGTTTGTATTTTTAATTTATTTATTTTTATTGGAAAGGCAGATATACAGAGAGGAGGAGAGACAGAGAGGAAAATCTTCTGTCTGATGGTTCACTCCCCAAGCAGCCGCAAAGGCTGGAGCTGAGCCAGTCCTAAGCCAGGAGCCTCTTTCGGGTTTCCCATGCAGGTGCAAGGTCCCAAAGCTTTAGGCCGTCCTCGACTGCTTTCCCAGGCCGCAAGCAGGGAGTTGGATGGGAAGTGGAGCCACTGGGATAAGAACTGGTGCCCATATGGGATCCCTGCTAGTTCAAGGCAAGGACTTCAACCACTACACTATCGCGCCAGACCCCAACATAGATTTTGTCCTAAATGAAATGCATAATATTTATATATATCATCCTAAAGGTTTCTTAATAATTCTTTAAAATATGATGTAAAATGTTTGGTTTTGTATCATGATAAAGAAAAATATTTTAAAATGTAGTTTTAAACTTTAAGTTTTTTTCCTGGGGCCAGTTCCATGATGTATTAGGCTAATCCTCTACCTGTGGTGTTAGTAACCCATATGGGCTGGTCTGACTGAAACTGAGGGAAGCTGGAGAGAGCAGAAGGGCAGAAACACACTGGGAGACCAGGTCAGCTGTGAAGGGAGACTGAGGGTGAGGGACCCAGTGATCTTGACTGAATCTCCAGTTCCTTGTTCAGAAAACATAGGCTATGATTTTAATGTCTCAGAGGCTTCACTTGCATGCTCACTTGGCACACAGGGCACAGCCCTGCCTTGTGCACAGGGAATGTGCAGAACCAAACAGATGTTGCAAAGGGAATTCAACAGAAAACAAGTGGACATAGTACTGACAGATTATTCAGGTTACAGTCACGATCTTCAAGTAGAGCTATCACAGACAGTATAATGCATGTGCTGGTTTGTGTCATGGAAATGTATGTTCCCATCTAACCTATGTGCACAGTGGAAAATTAACACCATGTTACCCTGGACAAGCCAAGGGGTTCAGAGACCTACAGCTGCTCAGCCTAGAGGAGGAAGACTCCACTCCGGTAACTTGAAACTCCATTCTGCTTCAACACTGCAAAAAAAGAAAACAGACACTAATATCGTTCCAATGTAATGGGTTTTTCACTTCAGATGTTAGGACTGACTTGCACAGCAGCCATTGACGGAGGAAGAGAAGCAAAAGTCATCCAAAGAGACCGTGGCCCTGCCATGTGCGACACTATAACTGACTGGAGGACATCATGTCAAGAAAAGATGACCACTGCCCGAGCTCATTCACATGTGGGATCTAAAGCACAGCACAAACAGAGAGCCCAAGAGTGGCGCCAGAGGCTGGGGGACCTGGGACTGAGCACATGGCAGTCACTGGGTCTAGAACTTCAGCTGTGCCATGAGAGCCCCCAGGATCCACTGTGTGATGCGTGCCCGCGGATGAACAGGGCAGTTCTGCACGCTGAAGAGTGTGTTGCAAGAGCAGTTTTCAGTGCTTCCACAGGCTTGTCTTTCAGAACCATTTTAGATGAAAACAGCTGAGTGCACATTGTATTGCAGTCACTGTCCACAGAAGCCAGTGCTGAACTCTGCCCTACTCCCTACTAATGTACCTGAGAAAGTAGCAGGAGATTGTCCAAGTGTTTGGGAGAGCCAGACAGAGCATCGGGCTCCTGGCGTTGGCCCAGTCTAGCCCAGGTCATCTGGGGAGTGAACCAGCACATGAATATGGAAGGTCTCTGCCTGCACCTGCATCCCCACCTCTCATAACTCTGCCTTTCAAGCCTCCTTCTCAACATTCCTGCTTGGCTGTAGGTAAGGCTCCTCCTGAACCTGGCCCATCTGAGGGTGTGCCTCCTGGCATCCTGTTGTGCGATCATCCCTGGAATCCCACCACACCTGGCAGCCAGAGGGTCTCACTCTCACTCACCTGTTGCAAGTGCATGGTGTTGGAGAGAACCAGGATTCCAGGCCCGTCTTATCTGTTCCCTTTGACCTCTTCAGGAATACCCTGTCACAGCCTGTGTTCTACCAGCAGACAGACAGACAGAAGTCAGGGAGCAGAGAACCATCCTCTGCAAGGTCGTAACGTGAGGCTGGAAAATGCTGCAGCCAACTCACAGGCCAGGGAGGGAGAACGCACTGCCACCTATCCTTCCATCACCACCGGAAAAACTTGCCCCGCCTGCTCCCACTTGGGGTACACTCCGGATCAGCTGGCTCCTGACCAAAGAGTGCCTGCAGCCAAGCCAGCCCCAAGGAGCGGAGCACTGCACTCACCCCAAAGGGGTCCAGGTGGGGTGCTCACTCAGTTAACTGAGCATGAGCTTTAATTCTCTGTCTCTGGATAGGAATGGAGGCCTTTGAGGAAAGCAGGACTGCCTACACCCAGTTCATTGTCTGGTCTCAGAGGACACTGCCCTGACTCACATTTAATAAGCCCTAAGGGAATCCCCATTTGCAGCACCCTTCTCATATGCTGAAACTTCTGTGTCCCCCGACCTTTAATTCTTACAGAACCATACCTGGCACACAGTATGAGGCCACCCTTGAATTCTCCCCGGTGAAGACCCACGTCCCTCAACACAGGGTGGGTGCAGCAGGGTGGAACTCTGTCTTGTGTCAATACACATCCTCTTAATGCAGTGTGGTCTCACCTATGTCATGGGAGAACCCAATAGAATCTCATTCTATGAGTAAAATGCCAAGATTCTATTTATATTCAAAATGAAGACTGATGAAAAGCTCATGCACATGCCAACATCCAATAATTACAATTATAATATCTTGTCAATATAACTCGAATTTTTCTTAAATTCTGTTGTATCATAAAGCATTATCCCATGGGGCCCATGGAGAAACATGAACATATATGAGACCTCTTCAGAAAGCCCGTAGGAAATGTGCATTATCTTTTTGTTCCATATCACTCACTCCTTGAACAGATTTCATGGGTGCCCAGGGAGTGTATAGCGGGAACCAAGGCACGGACGCCTGAGCCTCAGAGGTGTGATAGATCTAAACCAAGCACGAAACCCTTCGTGGCAGGAAGAACCTGTCCCTTGCTTCTGTATAAACCATCTTCTAATGAGCACCCAGTGACAGATAATTTATACAGGGAGAAGCTCCCTTTGAATTATGCTATCATGCTAGAATAAATAAGGCAATTGTTGGCATCTCTGATTATAAATCCAAGCTACAGCATATGCTTCCCTTACGTATGGCGAAAATATATGACAGGAAACAGCCAGTCTTTTTCCAGGCTTCTCTGTTATTCAGACACAATATTATTATTCAACTGTTTCAAGAAACTTTGAAAACTTTAAAAAGCTGAAATTAATAACTACAACTGAATTTGTGATTATGAATGAGATATGTATGTGTGTTTTATGTATGTGTTATGATTATCCCAGAATTAAATTTATCTGAAGGGGTTTTTATATAATCTCTTTTTAATAACATTTCACAAGTGTAGTTAATAGTATGTTGAATTCCACCTATTTTCCAGCTTAAACAATGATCATGTCATGAACAATTCTGTTTTATCTAAAATCCTACCCATTTTTGTCTTCCCCCAAAGATTTTTTTTTCTCTTAAGCAGAACAAAACACAAAGAGAGAGATCTCTCTACTGACTTACTCCTCAAATGCCTACAACAGCTGGGGCTGGGCCAGTCAGGAGCCAGTAGCTTCACCCAGTCTCCCACATGGACACCTGGGACCCACAGCCTCTGGCCAACCCCTCTCCTACTTTCCCAGACAGCAGGAGAGAGCTGGAGCAGAAGTTGAGCAGGAAACTAATACAGTGCTCCCATGAGATGCTGGTGTCACGGGAAGTGGCTTAGCACTGAGCCACACGGTATGACTGGTCCTCTCTTGCTTACAGAGCCACCTTCCCCAGT
Source organism: Ochotona curzoniae (assembly GCF_017591425.1). Classification (NCBI taxonomy): domain Eukaryota; kingdom Metazoa; phylum Chordata; class Mammalia; order Lagomorpha; family Ochotonidae; genus Ochotona; species Ochotona curzoniae. Next base: position 589,493 of record NW_024467119.1, on the reverse strand, counting down.
GTAGGGCTCTGCCCGTCCACTCAGCCTGCAGACTGGACAGAATTCCATTGGCACCATCAACCACCTTCCCCACTGTGGAGCTCCTCTGCCCAGCTTGCGGAAGGGCCATCTTCTCCAGTGTGTGGCTCTGCCCCTACACCCAGCCTGCAGACTGGACAAAGTTCCACTGGCACCATCAACCACTTTCCCTGTTGTCAGTCCCTTTAGAGGCTTGAGAACAGGCAGAAGGTTGTATTTTGGGCAAGAATACTTCTCAGATCACAGAGACTCAGAGGCCTCAGAATAGCTTCTGGTTATATGCTATGTTAATATTTTATACATTAATACATTATTACATATTCAACATCTGAATGCTGGTCAGTATAATTCACTGTGTGATATGTTAAACACCAGCAGCAGAACAGCCATTTCTCCAAAAGCTACATGGCATTCGGCAACGCCCAGAGGTCATTGCTGACAGTAATGGACACTTCTAGACTTTGAGCATGAGGGAAGATTTTTAACTTGGAGCAGGAAATCAACAGGCATAATATGTGTAAGAAGCCACCAGGAAGCCACCATGCACGCCTGCTGAGCATGGCACAGATGGTGCTCCTTAATGGGGAAAGGACTTATGATGGGCGAAGGAAGAGCAGGAATGCACACACCTTGAACACACCCTTGAGTGTCTGGGCTGCCTTATGACCCTTCTGGCCTGAGCTGTCGAAGTAGGGATGTCCTGCAGGACTCCCTGCTAAGCGCCCAGAGCCTTCCTCCGGAAGCTGGATGCATGGAGCGGCCACACTCTCGTCTACTCCCACAGGTGACTACTATGACTGGTGCTGCCACGAGCATGGCAATGTTGGCACTCTTTGAGATCAAGCTTTCCACATTTCTGAAGAAACAGAAACAGGATTGCCAGTTCATGGCGACACCCAGGGTCTCTGCTTGCTGTTTTCACAGGGGTTGTACCGCTTTGCATGCCCACCAAGAGGGCACAAGGATTTAATTTTTTGTTTTACCCCCTCCACCAACTCACGTTAGCTTCTGCCTCTTTGGTAATGGTGACCCTAACAGAGGTGACTTCTTATCTCATCGTGGTTTCCATCTTCTGTTTTCTGACCTTGATGGGGATTGGCTCCCCACACCCCAACTCTGGCTTGGCTCAACCCTAACTGTTGTAAGCATTTGAATCAACAGGTTCTCTTTGCAACCCTAACTGTTGTAAGCGTTTGAACCAACAGGTTCTCTCTGTCTCCCCACCCCCTCTCTGTCTCTCTCTTGCTCTGTGTGTGTGTGTGAAAATAATTTATTAAGTAATTATTTACTTTTTAAAAAGAAATTGATCCCTTAACTAACACTTGACTTGCAAATTTGTGCTCACTACCCATAGCTTGGGTTTTTTTGTCCTGATGTCGTTTCCTGCACTGTGCACAGGCCTCTCGTGTAGCTCCACTTGCTTGTTTTCACTTCCATTATCTATAATTTTGCTCTCAGGTAAGAAAGACATCATTGAAGAGACAAAGGTAATAAAAACGTTCCCCTCTGTTTTCTTTTGGTAATGTTACTGTGTTGGGTCTTAAGTTCATTTTGAATTAACATTGGGTAAGGTGTGCCACATGTGTAAAAGTTCAACAGTCTCCAAGGAGACATCGGCATTCCTGTTGCTGCTTGTTGATGAGTCGGTCCTTTCCTCATGACGTACTCTGGTCATCTTGGCTGAAGATCGGGCGGTCTAATGAGTGTGAGTTTATTTATCAGATCTCTAATGCGCCAGGAGCAGGAGGAATGCAGGTAAGGTAACGTCATTGTCTCCATTTTAAAAGTGCACTTCAGGAAATAATCATTTTTAACAAAAATTCACAGAACAGTTTCCGCAGAGAGACACTTGCATTTTGATGTCTATAAGTAAATTAGACAGTTCTGACTTCCCTAATAAACAGATACATCTTGGATTTCATCTGCTCCTCATCATATTAAACCAAAGGGGAAATGTGACAATAGGTTGTGGACAAGCCAAGGTGACTGTCACCTCGAGGGTGGATGTCGGCAAAAGCCAAACCTGAAACTCACTCACCTCTTCTTGTTAGCCAAGTGTTCAGGGAAACTTTCCTGTCAACCCCCAGTAATCAAGTGATTCATCCAGAAACACACACGCATGCATGCACGCACACATGTACATGCATATACATACATACATGTACATATATGCACATGTGTACATATATGTATGCACACGTATGTATGTATATACGCATGCACATATGCGTACAAGTACACATATGCACATATGTGTGCATGCCCGTGTGCGTACGTGCATATATGTGCACGCATGTGCGCACATACACATATGCACATGTGTGCACATATGCACACCTGTGCATGCAAACATACGCATACACATGTGCGCACTGTATGCACATACACACATATGCACACAGCAGGAAACGACTGACCAGCTTAATCTGTACTTTATTATTTCCCCAGGACAAACCCGACAGTGGAATTAAGACTTGGAAGCAGGGAATAAAACCACAGAAAAGTGAAATGCAAACCAGGAAGTAAAACTACACCACTGAAGCACACACACTGGCCAGTCTGCTGTGCAATGCACTGCTGTGTTTCCCCAGAGTTGCACTCTAACAAGCAGTGTAGCCAGCAGATAGACTCATGTGTGGCTTACTGCACCAAGTACAGAGGGAGGGAAATGCAGACCTAGTGATGAAATGAAAGGCACATGGGCAGTCGCAGCTGCCCAGCAGAAAGGGGCCTTGACCCCTGTGAGAGTTGGAGGTGGGAACTCTATGGACGAATGTGGCTGTCACCACAAGCACCCAGCTCATGGACGTGAGATGGGCTGCGACAGATCACAATGGAGCCTGGAACCCGGCACTGCCCCTGCACCTCCATGTTGTGCCATGTGACCCTCACAACATTGGAATGCTGGTGGCCATCATCATATTCAATAGTGGGTCAGGAGTGGAGCTCCTTAAGTGTCTTCATTTCTGGGTCTGGCATGGTGGCTCAGTGGTTAGATCCTGCATGTGCTGGGATCCCGTACAGGTGCCAGTTTGTGCCCCAGTTGCTCCACTTCTCTTTCAACTCCCTGCTTGTAGCCCTGGGACCCTGCACACATGTAGGTGACCTAAGGGAAGCTCTCGGCTCCTGGCTTTGGGTCAGCTTCAGATCAGCTCATCTCTGGCCATTGCTGCCCCTTGGGGAGTGAACCAGCAGATGGAAGATCTTTCTGTCTTTCCTTCTCTCTCTAAAGCTGCATATCCAATAAAAGTAATACATCTTTTTAAACCTTTTTTTTTTATTTCTTGCTTTTCATATCTCTTTCCGGTTCCAATAGCCACTTTGTGTTTATATACATGTTGACATGACTGTACTTCATTATAGTGTGAGTGAGTACAAGTGTCTAGGGCCACCATGGACACTGCTTCATGATGACCATCTCTGAAGTGGTAGATGCTTCTACATAGCGTGAAGATGCAGAATGTGACAAGTGCATTTTAGTTTAGAGACTCAGAGGGCCCAGTTCATGGCTTCGCCTGGCTCAGCTTGGGCCTTGCAGCCATTTGAGAATGAACCAGCAGATGGTAACACTTTCTCTCTCTCTCTCTCAAGTAAATAAAATGAATAAAAGCTTAAAAAATAATTTTAGAAAGTCACCAGATATCCTAAATCAGTGAAACATTTCTAAAGACTAAGCTAACTGCAATACATAAAGCAAATTAATCATACTTCTATGGCACAATATGTCAGATGGTAAGGCATTTGTCTTTGTTATACTATCTGCCCATATCTGGTGTTTGGCAACGTTTAGTAGCAACAATGAAAGCAGAGTTTCCAAAACACTCCATAAATAGCAGACTGTGACACCAACAAGGTTCTGAATCAATTGCTTTCCCAAAAGCATCAGAAAAGGGGGTCTTCAGTCCCCTAGACCTGGGCTTACATAACAACAAAAACTCTTTTCTATTAAGAAAAGAAAAGCTTCACTCTGTGCATAAAACTCCAGTGAAAAACTAACACATGAAGAAAACCAACCATGCTTGCTCTGTAAGAACTAGGGACTGTTTCAGATATTGCTAGAAATGAAATAGGAACATGAAAGAGAATTGTCCATTGCCAATACTAACACTTTGCTATCACTTGGCTGACTTCGGCCAATCAGCTACTCATTTAAAGAGATTCTGCACCATGCCTGTGGACAGCCGGGCATGGAGCTAGGGAGGCAGTAAGTTGCTAGATGCCCTTTTCCTGATCATGTCCTTTGTGCATCTTGCATTGTCATGGATATTTGGATCCAGTGGCTCTGCGTGGCCCAAAGCCCACATGGCTCACTGAGCCATCTCTGTCTTCTCCTTCCTGTCCGTAGTCTGCTCTGATGGTGTTCCTATCTCAGAGCCCTGCCCACTACTCCTACCCACACCACACATGCCAACATGCCCCATACCATGCCCCAGTTCCCTTTCCTCTCTCCCCTTAATCTGGTCCCAAGTAATAACACTTCATATGTATATCCTGAGTATTCGTAACCATCTGCCCAAAATTCAGAAATGTATAGCCTAAGGTTCTTGGCAATAATCATGCATCATGTTATCTAAAGGACTAGATAAATCAGATGAGTTAGGTTTATAGCCTGTACAATACATACTCCTCACATTGCATGACCCACCGTATCCCAGCCTCTCACTGACACTGCATTTCCAAGGGCTCCTTTCTCTGTCTGGGCAGAGATAACACTCTGCCTTTCAGGAATTTGCAAGTTTCTATCTCTCCTGGCCAGGAGGCTGCTGCCCCAGGGCTGAACATAGAGCAAAGGCAGCAGGCAGCATTGGGAGAAGCCCATTCAGGACCCAGGACTCATAAACAAGCATCAACTACATGCACCAATTGCTCTCAAAACTTTACTTGGGTCTCAAGACAGTGTGTTCAAACCCACACTTTCTCATAATAAATGACATGTGTGAGGCCCATGTGCAGGAGGTGGTGGCCTGGGAGAGCGCATCAAGTGCACTGGACTTGGGTGTGAGTAGGGGTGAATGGGAGAGCTCCATCAACCACAACAGACTTGGGTGAGAGCAGGGGTGAAGCACCATTCACATCATCAGTGCCTGGATTTCAGGTGCATTCGTTAATGCGTCATTATCCAGATGATCCTGATTCATAGTCAGCCACATGGCCCAAGAGCCTGCTCATGGGACATTAGTCCAGTTATCTTTGTAAAGTTGTCAGTTACTGCCACTTTGTGCTTGCCTGGGTATGTGGCAATGACCACATTTGGGAGATTTCTACTGATTCTGCGATATTAGCACACAAAGACAAGGTGCACACAGCAGAGCAGTTCAAGCAACAGGTTTCTGAGGTGATGAAAGGCTAGGCCACAGGGAAGTCTGCATCGAGGATCCAGCCTTCCTCCTCGCTCACTGCACCTGCTTGTCCTGAGTGTGTGTGGAGCACCAGCCAAGAGAATAATGGTGGGAGGATGAGTGCAGAGCTTGTAACTCTATTGTCCCACCCAGCCCTGTTCCTCTGACTCAGCCCACAGTGTGCTCCCCATCCTGAGCAGGCACAGAGGACCTCCCCTGCATCTGTACTGCCATTTCTTCCTCATCCACATGGTAATAAGAGGAACTTCCCTGGCCGGGACAGGCAGCAGTGTTACAGACACGAAAGAATGTGTGTCTTCCTGGTGTAAGATGTAAGAAGATGTAAGAATAATGGTTCCTGGCCCATGGTGCTTAAACTATCTGAGTGACCGCACACGTCCCTGTGTCCTCCACTCAGAATTTAGGAGGAGTCCACAGGCTTTACTAGGCAATCGTAAGCAGGCATGTGGTTGCTATGAGAGGAGAAATTCAAACACAAGAACAATGGCAAGGAGCCACTGCTGGTAGTAGTATCACAGCCTGCAAGGGGCTGGTGTCTGCTGAGTTCTGGCTCCTGGCTTCAACCTGACCCAGTCCGGGCTACTGGCATCTGGGGAGTGAGCCAGCAGATGGAATCTCTCTCTCTCTCTCTCTGTGTGTGTGTCTCACAAGACCTAGTTGAGAGGCTGCTATTCTTAAATAATGTGCGCTCACATCCTTATACCACAAACAAAATCCAATCCATTTGGTGTCTGCATTTTTATACTTGTAACTGGTTTCTGTGCTTTGATTTTGAGGTCTACATAATATCTCAGTCACAATTCAGGAGAATGTCTTCTTTTGGGTAACAGATTCAACCAGAGAAAATCAGTTTCTACATATGCAAAATTCAAGGCTATCTTTCTCCTAAAGATGTAAGAACAGTGGCTCCTGACTGTGGAGCATTCTTCCAGATAACATCACTAGGTGTGCTGTGCTTGAAGTCGTCAGCATTCTTCCGCTATTGAAGCACAGCGTAATGAACTCCGGGCCTCTTTCACATCACCTAAATTATCGCCAACTGCTCTTTCTGCACTATCACTCTGAGAAACGCTGTAGCTTGAACTTGTGTGAACGAACAAATGTTACTCACAGGAGCACCACCTGCAAATGAATGTAGGCTATCCTTGTTACACAAAATCAAGCAGGAATATTGACTGGATTCTCACCACTTCTAGTAAAATGAGCACTGGGACCAGGAAAGGCTTTCTGCATATGGCCTCCTATATGCATATGGGGGACGGGAACAGCTGACATAATGTAGCAGAAATCAGGGAAAAGAGGAACTGGATGTTTGTTCTGCAAAATTATTCTGCCCACAGACACTAGACATGATTCAGCTCAATGTGCGCCATCCTGTGGGGCGTGAGACGTGGTTCACCTCAACGTGGACCATCCTGTGGGGCGTGAGACGTGGTTCACCTCAATGTGGTCCATCCTGTGGGGTCTGAGACATGATTCAGCTCAACATGGACCATCCTGTGAGGCCCAAGACGTGGTTCACCTCAACGTGGTCCATCCTATGGGGCCCAAGATTCAGCTTAACGTGGACCGTCCTGTGAGGCCCAAGACATGGTTCACCTCAACGTGGACCATTCTGTGGGGCCCGAGACAAAGCTCAGCTCAATGTGCACCATCAAGTGGGGCGTGAGACGTGGTTCACCTCACCGTGGACCGTCCTGTGGGGTCTGAAACATGATTCAGCTCAATGTGCACCATCCTATGAGGCCCCTCGAGCTTCTCCAGGGCGTGCTCAGTTTCTTCCCATGCTGTTCCCTTCCTTCTCACGCAGTGTCTCCCACATCCCTCTGGAAGTTCTGTGTACTGTCCCCAGTGGTCTGACCCTGTATTTTGTCCCACACACCACGGCTTTGGCCAGCAGGACATGGGAGTCACTCACTCATTTGCTGAGGTCCCCGACAGCGGCTCCTGAAAGCTGACAGTCACAGGTCTCAAGGTTGCTCTCCACAGCACAAACCCTCAGTGGAGCCCAGCTGCCATTAAAAACGTGCAGTCCTGGAGTGCAGTCTCTCCCCCACCAGCATCACCACCACCTTGTGGTTACTCTCTGGACCATCCAGAAGAGCTAGACAGCTGCCAGTCTTGCGAAAGGGGCCTAGTAAGGAGCTGGGTATGTTCCCTTGGCTTTGCAAGAAAAGTAGCGGACAAAATATTGTTACCCAGGGAAGGACAGGAGAGTTGTGCCCTGGGGAAACACTAAGAAGCAATGCCAATTAAGGTGCCCCTAAAATGGCACATGGTGTGTAAGTGTGGGGAAAGGTGAAGGGAGCATCTTCAGCAGAAGCCAATCACAGTCTGCCAATCCGTGACTGCAAGTCAGGAAGATCATCGGTACAGGGACACCAGAGTCTCCACCGAGGGCACAGGCAGCCACAGGACCTGCAGACAGCCCAGACACTGGGCTCGCCATCGTAGACCATGGGCAGCCACAGGACCTGCAGACAGCCCAGACACTGGGCTCGCCATTGTAGACCATGGGCAACCACAGGACCTGCAGACAGCCCAGACACTGGGCTCGCCACCACAGGCCATGGGCAGCCACAGGACCTGCAGACAGCCCAGACACTGGGCTCGCCATTGTAGACCATGGGCAGCCACAGGACCTGCAGACAGCCCAGACACTGGGCTCGCCATTGTAGACCATGGGCAGCCACAGGACCTGCAGACAGCCCAGACACTGGGCTCGCCATCGTAGACCATGGGCAGCCACAGGACCTGCAGACAGCCCAGACACTGGGCTCGCCATCGTAGACCATGGGCAGCCACAGGACCTGCAGACAGCCCAGACACTGGGCTCGCCACCACAGGCCATGGGCAGCCACAGGACCTGCAGACAGCCCAGACACTGGGCTCGCCATTGTAGACCATGGGCAGCCACAGGACCTGCAGACAGCCCAGACACTGGGCTCGCCACCACAGGACATGGGCAGCCAGAGGACCTGCAGACAGCCCAGTCACTGGGCTCACCATTGCAGGCCACAGGAGGCCACAAGACCAGCATACACCCACAACTTCATTGTGCATCCCTGTAGTCATCACTCCAGTTTACTCTCATTAAATATGCATGACCTCAATGGTGGGCTTCACGTCGTGCTCTGTTGCAGAGAACACTGAACCCAGGAGGGGACGCACTCTGTAGCGAACAGTATACAGCTGGAGTAACAACATTCAGATATACAGTATACAGCTGGAGAGACAACGTTGACGGCATGGACTCCAGTTACATAGGGAATCCAACAGCACACTGTTATCCTGAAAATGCAGACCCTCAGCATGGTGAAACAGCAGGTTATCAATATGGCACACCTGGCCTTTCAGCATCCCCCTGGGCCACTTTTCAGGCACTGTTGCTATGTGTCAACATCACGAATCAGATTTCTGCCTCTTGCAAGTCTCAGGAATGAACTCAGAGAAACTGAAATTTTCACATGGTTCAAAGGACCCACGGGAATCTACATGTTCAGCGTTTCTTTAACCAAATGCTGATCCATTTCTAGACATGAAGCAGGCCACATGCTGCTGTGTTCTCCTCCACCTTAGCTGCAAGTTACACCAGCCCATGTTCAAGATTTCTCACTCTGTTTGGTGTCCGTCTTCCTCTCAACCGCAGACTTAACTCGCTCCCAACAGTGGCTTTACTAAAACAGCAAGTTTCACACAGACTTGTCTCGCACTTGTCAGAAATTAAACTGTTCAGAAAACATAAACTCAAAGTCATTGACGTGGCAGCACAGAGCAAGGGTCTCCTACGTCACCTTCTGAACCGTCCTTGGCATCTACATAGTGAGTTTTCTTGCAAGAATCATCCAATGACCTTCTCAGAGGGATTCCCGTATGAACACTGTCAGAAAAAGAGGTTTTCTCTCTCTCTGACACACACACAGCAGCAGCAATCTTCTTTAAAGCTCATGGAAAATGCATGTATCATGAAATAACTGCTACTTCTTTTTTTTTTTTTGCACTATATCTTAAGCTTAAATTCCATTTTGTATGAAGTTTATAAAGTTGTAGTGTCCTGTGTTCTTGCAGAGTGCCATGGATTGTCTCAAGCAGCCAAACTGCTCATACCAATCAATAGCATTTCCCCAGTTTCAGGAGCATCTGATTACTGGATTGGGTATCCCAGCCTGTCCAACCTTGGGGGGCTCGTCTGGACATTTGGGAAGTGAGCTGGCAGAAGCAAGTACAGTCTATGGGTTGGCCTGTCTGTCACTTTCTGTCTCTCAAATCAATAAATTAAATTAAAGATAATATTACAATGATGGCATGCTCTTCAAAATAAAGTCAAAAACTTCCCAAAGGTACTCAGTTTCAACTAAGTCCCCCCAAAGACAACAAACTGTTCAGAGTGCAAATTGACAGAATGCTCAAATCAGTTGGGCACACAGGTAAACACTGGCATAGGATAGAATCTCAACTTCCTGCTGATATGCACGTGGGAAGGTAGCAGCACAATGGCACTATAGCACAATAAGAAATCAGGGCCTTGTAGAGAAGGCGCCGTCTTTCTTCAACAGACACAATGCACCTTACAAAAACTGCATTGAGAGTCGTACTTAAACTTGAGATGTCCAAAGTATACATTTAACCAGAGTCTAGGAAAGTTCCTACCTAATATAATTCTATGCAACATTTATTCAATGTTTTTAAATAAATAATGTACTATTATTAAAAGTAAGTTATTGCATAATTAGATTGGGCTTTATGACAAACATTATAACAAAAATGGCTACGTATGTGTGCATATATAAGCATACATATATGCTTATAAAACACTTTGAATGTGCACATTTCCTGCACATACATGCCCAGATTTGTATTTGAAAGACGATCTAATTTTTAAAATTATTTTCACATGATAAAATAATCTGCAAAGTGTCAAAAAAAACTCAAATATTGGGATTCATAAAATTTCTATAAAAATCCATATGAATATGTCAATTTCATTTCTTGATTAATCAGCAATGATCACTTTGGAAATACATTAAAAGGTAGTGAAATTTCCTTTTAAAAGACTTTAAAGTTTCCAGTAGTAGTGAAAAGAATGTCTTAAAAATAAGGGGACATTAATACTTCACTTTCAGCCATGGATTCTCTGTCAGGAAAATCAGTGCAGGAGCATTGGACCAGAGTGGTACACAGGGCAGCACCACTCACTGAGCAGCAGGGCACCCACGTGTCACAGGCACACCGGGGACACACGATGCGACAGATGACTGCATCTGTTCCAAACACATTGGTAAGAAATCAGCATCACATGTGGCCACAGGTTCCAATCTTGACTGGTCCACTTCTGACCCAGCTCCCCATTAACGCATCTGGAAAAGCAGTGAATGGCCCAAGCCCTTGGGCCCTTGTACGCATGTGGGAGACATGGAAGAAGCTGCTGGCTCCTGGCTTTGGACCAGCCAAGCTTTGGATGTTACAGCCATTTAGAGAGTGAACCAGTGGATGGAAGATTCTATCTCTCTCTCTCCCTCTCTTTCTTTTCCTCTTCATTCTCTCTGTAACTCTTTAAAATAAATGAATAAATAGTTTTTTAAAATGAAGTTGTATCATTTTTATTACAATGGTTGCAATTGTTTTTTTAAAAAATGGTTGCAATTGGATGACATGGTGTTGAGCAAAAAAGCCAAACATATGAGGATAAATACCAGTAGTTCTCCCTTACTCAGGGGAACTAAGATAATATTCCCTTTGTGAGGACCCAGGCTCCGTGGTTAAATCCTTGCAAGCAGCAGGATCCCATGTGGGCAACAGTTCAGATTCTGGTTGCTCCACTTCCCATCCAGCTTCCAGCTCATGGCCTGGGAATGAAGTAGAGGATGGTCCAAAACCTTGGGACCCTGTACCTGTGTGAGAAGCATGAAAGAACCTCCTGGCTCTGGCTCCTGGCTTCAGATCAGCTCAGTTTTAGCCATTGCGGTCAATTAAGGAGTGAAACAACGAGTGGAAAATCTTCCTCTCTGTCTCTCCTCCTCTCTGTAAATCCACCTTTCCAATAAAAATTAAAAATCTTTTTTTCAAAAAAGTGTGATTTTGCTGCAAATAGAGTTTTTTCAAACTTTTAAATCTATGTCACTCTGCTCAAAGTATATACTATTACTGGAGTTTTATGATTCTGTAACTTTTTTACATTAGCTTGATCAGAATGAAGTTTTCTATCCCTTCATTTTTTTATTCTAGCCCTACTGTTTTTCCTGCTTAAATGTTATTTTCATCTTTATTTGTTGAGCTCCTTGTTCTGTGGAATACTCGGTCTTTGATTATAAATTTAAAATTTGCTATGTCTAGACTAATAAATAAAAATTAACAAGGGACTTGATTAGACATTTCTTTAAGAAATCTGCATGGTCAAGAATTGTGTGGAAATTCAACATCATTAATCATTAGGAAGATTCAAATCCAAGCCACAGTAAAATATCACTTCTCCCACATTAAGGCAGCAGTCATTATAAAGATTTGCAGAGCATACTGTTTATGCATGGCCGGTAGGAATATAAAACATTGCAACACTTATGGTAAATAATATGGAAGCTGTCATTCTTTAAGTGTTTATAACCCAGAAATTCTGTTTCTAGACAGAAATCTAATAGAGTTGAATGGAACATTTCAAAGAGATTAGCATAGGAATATTGTTTCCAATAATCAGCAGATGAAAGCAACCCGAGTCCATCCACAGACGCAGACATCATTGGAATGTGGCCCCTGCCTCCAATGAAATGTTACGTGGCTGTAAAGGAAAAAATGCCGACACCTGCTTCAACTTGCAAGAATCTTGAAGGCATCACACTAAGTACAATGAGGCAAACACCAATGTTAAACATTGCAGGCTTCTCCCCACATGAGGTGACCAGTCAAAGGCTCAGCGATGGAAGAGCTGGCTGCTGTGGCTCTGGGGGAGATGGGGAGTTGTTTAAAGGCCACAGAGTTTCCACAGAGTTTGCAGGATGAAACAGTTCTGCTGATGGACTGCATCTGTCCAGTGACATACTCACCCCAAGTACCAGTGTTACTTGGTAACTCTAACACTTACAACAAGACAGTTTTGTCCAGGATGAAGAGAGCAAGCTGCTCTTTGGGGTCAGCACTGTATGGTCACAGGATAAACCACTGCCAGCAGCCCTGGAATCCCATGTGGACACCAATTCAAGTCCATGGGTTTTCTAATCTTTTTTAAATGCCCAAGTGCTGAATCCACAGTTGCATCTGGTTGTCCAGATTCAATAGCATGCCTTCTGATTAAATAAACCTGGCAACAAGCTCAACCTGAAATTCACAAGGGAAAAGCCAATTCAGTCACGGGCCAGGCAGCTGAGCCCTTTTTGACTAAAACAGGTAGAAATCAAGAATGGGGGAAGGAGGCAAATACGAGGAAGGATGGGGAACAATCAAAAGGAAGAAGAAAGGACTAACGATCGTAAGAGCTTTGGTAATCATATCAGTAATAGTGACATCTAAAGTAACTGCATTAGCAATGGTGAAGTCTAAAGTAGCCACATCAGCTACGTAAGATCGGCTCTGTAAAAATGCGTGAGCCAGAACCCATGGAGTCCACAGCTCTCCCAGCAGCCAGAAACACCCAGAGGCATCAGCTTCCAGCAGCACCTGTGCTCTGTAATGCCAGCTGTGACTGACAGGGAAACCTTCCCCAAGTTGGGCAGAATGGCCATTCACTCCATGGGGTTCGGCAGGCAGTTCCCTTATGCCCCATTAGTGCTCACACAACCACAGCATTTAGATTATCCGTGAAATCACCACCATTTCTGCTATGGCTTGGAGTCCCACCTTAGGAATGGGCAACAAAATTCCTGTGTTTAATTACAGATTCAGGGTATTGTTACCATAATCTTTTCAACTATGAGTGAATCACCTACCTAGAAATGTTGTTACTGATTTTTTTTTAAGGTCAAATCCAATAAAGGAACAAAATGCTAAGGCTTGAATTTATTAACAGAGAAAGGTTTAATTCATGTTTTAAATCTGATCTGTGAGGGGCCAAGGCCATGGTGTAGCCAGCTAATCCTCATCCTGCAGCACCAGCTTCCCATATGGGTGCTGGTTCTAATCCCACCTGTCCCACTTCCAATCCAGTTCCCTGTTTACGGAAACTGGTACTCAGTGCTCTCAAAGCTATCATCCCATTTCATTAGCAAAAAGGAGAGTATAGGTTTCTTATTTTACAAAATTTATAAAACTGTTTTCTGTATTCAAAAACATAGTGTGTTCAGAGACGCCTCTAGGTTTTATCAATTCAAGGGCCTTTGCTATTGCTGCCCACAGCCTCACTCCATGTGGCAGTCTAAGGCAGCAGGCCAAGGAGATGAGCTGCAGAAGCAAGCTTGTCCCCCACACACAGGTGACCAGTGTTGGGGCTGCAGATTGGGAACCATCACGCTCCATGCCTGACACAGACAATTTCTGGCCATCTGCCTGGGGCAGGGCCAAGTGCTGCTCACTCTGCGCCCAGTGACATTTTAAGGGGCTTTGTCCAGAGGACCATCCCTGGACCAAAATCCACACCTGGAGCATCACCCTGAAGGAGCCTGCTGTAACCCATTCTTGTCTAGAAGTGTCCTGTGTCCTGCCCCGAGCACTGTTCCAGGTCAATGCAATGCGGAGTCGGGCAACTTCAAGTCCCAGCCAGATACGCTGACTCAAGCATCCCACAAGGAAAGCAGGGTCTCTTTCTAAATGTGAACACTATGGAGTGTCAGAACTCTGGCACAGCCATGTCCTTTGGACCGAAGGGCCCACCTCCACCTCTGAGGAAATCTCCAGAAATGTACTGACATTGTGTCCGAGCAAACACAGAGCTAATTTCTGAAACAGAGCTGGGCAGCAGCTGGACCAAGCCATATGGGTGCCCATAGCCCAACCCAGAGGTGGCCACTGGAGCTAGAGGAGCTTTGTGCTTTGTATTCTTCGTTAAGATAAACAACGAATGCAAGGCCCCTAAGGGGGAGGTGCGTGTGTTAACAGGGGTCTGCACAGCCTGATGCGAAAAGGGGTTGGTGTTCCCTGGGGCCTCCAACCAGTAAGTCCTGCTGACAACATATCCAGGAGACAGCCTGGGAGTTGGAGCACAAGCCACAGGGACAACTAGGACTGAGAAGAGAAGAGCCCTCATGTGCATCCACTGTATTTTAAAGGATTTACATGAATATTTCTGAGAATAACAGTGCCTCCAGATTTAATGTGCAGCATGCGCACAAGTCAGACACCAGGAACAGAAAGGTATGCTCACTGAGTTGCACCAGGGGCAAGAGGCCATGACCAGCAACTCAGCATTTGTCCTTGTCCAAGTCCAAAACCCCCTCAACAGTACCTCGTAAGCAACATGCAGTTTTTCAACCCCTGTGAGCTCTCAGGTGGCCTTCACATCAGGCACTCAGCAGAAATGCACCTGCCCAGGAATCTCCCCCATGCATTTCTACTGAGGAATCTGATTTCGAATGCTGTGAACCAGGTCTCTTATGATTCTCAGAAAGACCACCATTCAGGTCTCCATTCATACAAAGCAAGTAAGACGCAGAATATAAGTCATATTTAATAAGTAAAATACAACGTGTTAGATATATATAAGCTATACAATCTATATCTAATCCAGTATCCATAATAAAATCTATTATATATTAGACATTAATTGTATTCACTGTAACATAACTTCACAATAAAGACACATTTCAGATCTCAGATTCGATCTGGGAAATGGGGCACATATTTTTTCTCTCAAGGCTGTGGTGAGCTCAGCTCTGTGCCTCCTAGAATCCATCCAAGAGTTAGGCTCCTGGCATATCTTCCTGCAAAACCCAGAGATCGAGTTGGAGTTAGCCAGGGAACACTTGGCACAGGCAGTAGGCAAACATTGGCCTTAAACCAATCAGGACAATGAGGGCCACAATGGAGAAGGCTACGTGGATGCACGCAGAATCTATCGCATGATAACCAAGCCAATCAGGGCTCAAAGTGGTCATGTGGGCTGTGCATGCATGGCACTGACAACTTGCCCTTCCTCACAGGAGAACTTGCTCCTTAGAGAGGCACCTGCTGCAGAGTAAATGATGCACTAGACAGGCCCCAACAGTGTGGCCATTCCCTCTACCACTCCTTCCATTTCTGCTCTCACACTCACCACCGTCTACCATCACAATCTCCACCATCACAATCTCCACCATCACAGTCTCCACCATCCACATCACCATCTGGGCCATCACAGTCTCCACTGTCCACATCACCATCTGGGCCATCACAGTCTCCACCATCTTCATCGCAGTCTCCGCCATCCACATCACAGACTCCACCATCACAGTCTCCACCATCCACATCGCAGTCTCCACCATCCACATCACAGACTCCACCATCCAACATAACCATCTCCACCATCCACATCACAGTCTCCAACATTGCAGTCTCCACCATCCACAATCCAGTCTCCACTGTCCACATTGCAGTCTCCACTGTCCACATCGCTGTCTCCACCATCCACATCACAGTCTCTACCATCACATCACAGTCTCTACCATCACATCACAGTCTCCACCATCACATCACAGTCTCTACCATCACATCACAGTCTCCACCATCCACATCACAGTCTCTACCATCACATCACAGTCTCTACCATCACATCACAGTCTCCACCATCCACATTGCAGTCTCCACCATCCACTATCACCATTTCCACCTTCCACATCACAGTCTCCACCATCCACATCACAGTCTCTACCATCCACTATCACCATTTCCACCTTCCACATCACAGTCTCCACCATCACATCACAGTCTCTACCATCACATCACAGTCTCCACCATCACATCACAGTCTCCACCATCCACCATCACCATCTCTCCCATCCACCATCCCAATCCTATTGTTTTATGGGTTTTGTTAGGTTCTTGCCTTTTCTTTAAAAAGCATTTTAAGCACAGGCGCCAACACATCATAAACAAGTTATTCAAAAAGGAGATGACATAGAGAAACTAACTAAAATAGGGTAAGGTAAAATAGGGTAAGGAAGAGAATCTGAGACATTGAGTCTTAGGGGGGGAAAAACACTGCTACCTTTTTCTTCATCTGCCCACAGAGGGTGATTCACTGAGGGGGAGAGAAAGGCATAAGCCCAACCACCCAAGCTGCACCCAAGCAGCCAATAAGCCAGAAGCCCTGAAAGCTTCAATAGGACAAAAAACAGAATCCCTCTTCACATGCTTTTATAGGTAGGGTTTGAGAGCGGAATGACCAGTCACAATGCAGCCCCATCCCTCACCCCTGTCCCAGGTAATGATGGGTACACATGGGTGGGTGAAAAATATTACATAGGTGAGGGAAGTGTGGCTTCCAGACTCATGACACTAAACTAACTGGCTACCTAGACCATTTTAGTCCTTCCCCACCACTCTCCCTTCACCATCTGCCACTACAATTCTTGATTCTTTCTTTGCTGCCAGCTTTGCTTCCCTCATGCAGCCTTCAGTGTAATAAGCCTTCCAGGGTCTGGAAAAAATGCCTGCAGCTTCTTTCACTTAAAAATGTGGGAATGTTTGGAGAAACCAGTTATCCAAGCCCATGGTAAAGAATTGCGATGTAAGCTCCCAAGTAACACTAGCTCAATCAGTAAGAGCCTGTTTCCATCTCCACCATGGTAATATTGTGGTGTTATAATGAACAGTCTTGTTGCTTGGGCCATTTCCCGGCAGCCTTTGGAGTATGGGTTCCAGGGTGTTTCCTACTCCCAGGTTAGCAAACTAATTATAAGCTTTCTGCTCCCTGAGAATGGGATTTGACTGAATTAACTCATTTTTCTCACTGCACTTCTCATTTTAATTCATCACTGAATAATTGAATAATAAAAAATCCTCTAGCGAGGCAGTCATTGTTTCATGCTTTATTCATAAAACTTTTGAATTCAACCATATATGATTTTTGTCTGTTATCCTTTCTTATTAAAATTAAATGGGATTTCTAGATATAATGTGTGCATATATTTGCGTAGCTAAATTGGCTCTTAGCAAAATATTAAGGTGGAAGTAAAGGATAAATCCAGTAAATTTATTAACTTTTTGAATTTGTAATTTCTTAGAAATAACTATTGGTTGAGTAATTCAAATCAAATGAGAGACATGTAACCTAGGAGGCATTGAAATGTCAGTCAAAACAGATACTTTAGTGCATACGTGTCTGCATTTTAGAAAGTGTGCACAAGGCACCCAGCATACCTGTCTGCACTTTACTAAGTGTGTATAGGCACCCAGCAGGTGTGCACTTGTCTGTGTACTCATGCTTATATGGAAGGTGGAAACGTAATGCAGTATGTTGATTTTCCACTTGTGTGTATTAAGAGTGGTCATCATGGCATCAACCCCAGAATTTCAACACACACCCCTCACTGCTTGGTGGTGTTGTTTGGGGTTCCCAGAAAGCAATGTTGTTAAGGGACCACCAACGTATCACTGGATGTAATGCCTTGTTGGTGGTCAGCATGGGCATCACAGAGTCTCTTTACCTGGCACACTGTAACCTGATGTAGCTGTGAGAGGTCACCATGGACATTACTGGGTACACCTGTAACTTGGTGTAGCTGTGAGCGGTCATCCCCAACAAACACCTGTAACCTGATATAGCTGTGAGAGGTGACCATGGATGGACATTACCATGGCTCCTTATCTGGGGACATCTGAAGATTCCACACGACACAAGCTCTTCTCCCAAAAACAGTGGCCGACCCCACATCCTCTGAATCTGCTGGTTCCTTTTCCCACCCCACACTTATCTGGGTTTCTTCAACATCCAGCTGTCATTAGTGTGGGCAAGAGGGGTGCTGCAGGCCAGGACTTATGGCCATTGGCAGGATCCCTGGAACATGGGAACATAAGCCTGAACCCTGTGGCCATGGGCCAGTGTGCACTACCCTCATAGCAGAGGTATCAGGATCTCAAGATTTGTTGCTTCTCAAGTGGCCTGCCTGAATAGCTCATTGCTAGACACTGTGGCTTCCTAAATCAATAGCGTTTCTTGATCACCCAGAATACATAAGCTAATACATTTATGTTGTAGGTTAAATCATACATTCTGTAATATGTAATTGATGTATATAAAATGTAACTCATAATTGAGAGCACAAAAGAAAATGCTGCAACATTTTCCTGGTTCTAATCTCCTGGTGGCAGCTGTGTGTCCACTCCTCAGTGTGAACACACAAGCTCATGGAATTGACTTTGCTCTGATGTGGCGTTCATTCAGCACCCCACGGTTCTCAGTATGTCACCATTAAACAAGCCAAGGTTTCAGAGTGGACACTTGTTTTCTTAGGTGCTTCCTATTGCCTTAAAACACTGATTCTTCTTCTCACTAATTTTTCATATTTTTTTTTATTTCACCTTTGTTTTTTCTATCTATTTCCTCCTACAGATTTTGGGTCTGGTTTGCTCTTATTTTTCGAGATCCTTTATTTGCTGACTTTGCAGTTTCTTAATGTAAACACTAATTGCTATAAACTTGTCTCCTAAAACCACTTTTGCTCTGTTTCATAAGTTTAATATGTCGAGTTGTCATCTTCGCTTGCTTCCAGGATTTTCTTGATTTACATTTTGGTTTCCTCTATGGCCAACTATTCATACATTACCATGTTGATTATCCTCCCTATGTTCACGTGTTTCCCAGAATTTCTGAAGCTAATTTGCAGCTTCATGGAGGTCAGAAAAATATGTGGTTTGACTGTGTTTTTTTAATTAGTTAAAGATTGTTCATGACCTAGAATATGGTGTATCCTAGAGAAAATTCCCATTCCTAATGAAGGAATGTGTATTCTGCAGTTGTGGGATGAAATGTCCATAGACACCGATTAGGTTCACTTGGTCCATTGTGTAGGTTACTTCTGCTGTTTGTTGATTTTTTGGTATAGTTGATCTGTCCATTAGTGAAAGTGAGGTGTTGAAGTCCCCTGTTAATATTTCAGTACAGTCCATGTCTCCCTTTAGATCTATTAAGATTTATCTTAAATAACCAAAGACTATGGAATTGGGTGTATACACATTTACTGTAGTTTTACCTTCTTATTGAATTGATATGTTAATAATTACTTACTGTTCTTCTTTGTCTCTTTTAACAGTTTTTGTGTTAAAGTTTATTTTGTCTGATTTTAGGACGACTGCTCTTGTTTCTTTCTTCTTTCCATTAGCATGGAATACCTTTTTTAATCCTTTCACATTTTGTATTCATCTTTGTTGGCAAATATGTTTCTTATAAACAACAAAGAGAATAGTCCTCAATTTTTAATACATTAAACCAATCTACATATTCTTTTATTAAAGAATTAGTTATTCTTATTGCAAAGGTAGGGCTGCAGAGAGAAGGAGACACAGGAAAAAAAAAGATCTTCTATCCACTGGTTCACTCTCCAAATGGCTGCAACAGCCAGAGCTGAACTGATCCAAAGCAAGGAGCTTACTCCAGGTCTCCTATGTGAGTTCAGGGTCCCAGGACCTTGGGCCACAAGCAGGGAGCTGAATGGGAAGTAGAGGAGCCAGGACACAAACCGGTGCCCATATGGGATCCAAATACTTGAAGGGACACTATTGCACTTAAGTCTGTTCTTTTAACTGAAGGATTTATGTCATTTGCATTCAGGGTTATTATTGATACATAATGAACAGCCCTGCCATTTTTCCATGAATATTCTATTGCTTGTTTTGGATTTCCTTGTGTTTACTAGACAATTTTCTGACTTTACATTCTTTCATGGTAATGACTATATTTCTCTGTTTCTATGTGCAGTATATCATTAAGCATCAATTGTAAGGCTTTATGACTGTTGATGTTCCAGGCCAACAATTTTTGCCTGTTTGGAAAGACTCTATTTCATCTTAACTTATAAATTAACCCAACCAGGGCCACCTCTACTGGCATGCCATGTAGGTGCTGATCCAAGTCCTGGCTACCCTACTCCTGACCAAGCTCTCTGCTGACATGCCTCAGAAGGAAAGGGAGGATGGCTGAAGTGCTTAGCCCCTGACACCTACTTGGGAGACCAGGATGGGATGAATTTTCTGGCTGTTAGCTTCAGATCCAGCCACACCCCAGGCACTGTGGCCATTTAGGGAGCGAAGCAGCAGATAGCACATCTCTTTCTGTGTCTCTCCCACTCAATCTGTAACTTTTCTGTCAAATATATAAATAAATATCTTTGAAAGACTTATTTATTTTTAGTGGAAAGGTGGATATACAGAGAGGAGAAGAGACAGAGGGAAAGATCTTCCATCCAATGATTCATTCCCCAAGAAGCCACAATGGCTGGAGCTGAGCCAGTCTGAAGCCAGGAACCCAGAGCCTCTTCCAGGTCTCCCACATGGCTGCAGGGTCCCAAAGCTTTGGGTCTCCTTTACTGCTTTCCCAGGTCACAAGCAGGGAGCTGGATGGGAAGAAGGGCTGTCGGGATCAGAACTGGCACCCATATGGGATCCCAGCACATGCAAGGTGAGAAATTTAGCCACTAGGCTATTGCACCAGGCCCAAATAAATATTTTTAAAAGTAAAAAATAAGACTACTTGATTAACTAAAAAGAAGGAGAAGGACAAAATAAAACTTTTTAAATGATTAAAAAGGAGATGCTGCAACAGCTACTACAGAGGTAAAAAGAATCATTAGGAGCTATTACAAACAGTTATTGGAAAATGTAGAAGAAATTGATAGAGTTCTAGACACATATAACCTGTCAAAAATTGATTCATGGAGACAGAAAACCTAAATAGGTCTGTAGCCAAAATAGATATTGAATTAATTCCCAACAAGCAAAAGTCTAGGACCAGTGGCTTCACTACTGCCTTTTACAAAACAATTATACAATTAGTCCCAATTCTTCTCAAACTGTTTAAAACATTAAGAAGACAGCAACTCTTCCCAAACTCCTCTGTGACTCCAGAATTGTTTTAATTCCAAAACTAGGAAAAGATACAGCAAAAAAAGAGAAGTTTAGAGTTAACATCTCTAATACACGGAGATGCAAAAATTCTCCACAAAATATGAGTTAATCAAATACAATGCACTAGAAATACCATTCACCCGGACCAAGTGGGATTCAGCCCAAGCATGCAGGGATGGTACAACATACACAAATCAATAACTATAATGCAACACATTGACAAACATAAGGATAAACACCATCTGATTATCACAATAGATAAACAGAGAGCATGTGATAAGCCACAAGAGCCTTTAATGATTAAAAAGGAGCTAATCCCTAAGCAAACTGGGTGTAGAAGGAGCATTCCTGAACAAAATCAATTTAATATACAAAAAACCATAGCAGCATCATAGTGAATCAGTAAAACTTGGTGACATTTCCACTAAGATCCAGAACCAGAGAAGATGGGCCACTTATGTTGTTCCAGACAGTTCTGGAAGCTTCAGCCACTCATTCAGAGAGAAAAGAAATCAACAAATTGTGTAGGAAAAAATATGTCTAGGCACACAGAAGTATAAAACAAGATCCCTAGCTTACACAGTATATGAAAACCAAGTCACAGTGGATCAAGGCAGTAAATGTGAAACCTGATACCACCAAATTACTAGCAGAGAATATTTGGGAAACTGGCAAGATACTGGCACAAAGACTTCCTGGCAGAGATCCCAGAAGTACAAATGAGATTACATCAAATGAAGAAGCTTCTGTTCTATAAAAGAAATAATGAACAAAGGGAAGAGGCAACCAACAGAGAGGTGGACATATTTGCAAATTATGTAACAGAGGATGAATGCCCAGGATTTATAAAGAGCTCAAAAAAACTCAACAACAGCAACAAAGCAGTCAAGTTACGAATAGACAAAAGACATAAAGAGGCATTTTTAGAGGATAAAATACAAATGGCCAATAGAAATGAAAGAAGGCCGAGCATCACCAGGGAGAAGCAGATGGAAACCACAATGAGGCTCCACTTCACCCTGATCAGAAAGACTGTCACCCGGAAACCGGAAAACAACAAATTCTGGCAAGGATATGATGGAAATGGTATCCTAATGCCCAGTTGATGGGAATTTAAATCAGTGCAACCATTAGGGAAGGCAGTGGGGAGATTCTACAGAAATCTGAAACTGTATCTGCCATGTGCCCCAGCCTTCAGACCCCAAGAATTTATCCAAAGGAGATGAAATCAGCATATGAGAGAGCTATCTGTAACCTCATGTTTATGGCAGCACAATTCACAACACTGATATGGAATGAACCCAGATGCCCATCAGCCAAAGACTGGATGCTACACATACAGCATGGAATACTACTCAGCCATATCAAATGAAATCCTGTCCTTTGATAAAAGATGAATGCAACTGGAAATCATTATGCTTAATGAAATAAGCCTCCCCTCCGAACAAATACTGTAGGCTTTCCTTGATATATGGTAGTAAATATCGAAAAAATGAAATCTAGCTTGTGATTTTGTTGGGTTTTTGTTCATGGAACCATGACCTTTAAAAGGGTGATTATAGAGTGCATTGAAATTGTGTGTCTCAAGAAGTGAAAAAACAAGATGAATAGGGAAGGAGGGAAGAAGAGAAGGAGGAATATGGTCATCCTATAAATTTATCTATAAAGTACAGGAAATATGTTCTCCTTATATCAATAAAAATTAAAATTGAAGATGAAGCAAAGAAGGAAGAGAGGGAGGAAGAAGAGAAAGAGTGAGGGAGAGGAGGAGGGAGGGAGATGAAGCTAGGATTTCAGAAATTGGGCTGTCTCATATTCCTTTCTACTGAGAACATCAAGTTCTACAGATGAAACCAACATAGGATCAAAGTGTTTGGAAAAGAAAGAGGTAAGATGTGGCTTAAATCCACCTTTCTCCACCAGACCTGATGGCAGGCAGCTCAGAATGGATAATCCCTGGGAGTATATGGCACAGGTCAGTGCCCCTGGCACCCTGGCCACTCCCAGGAGTCACAGTCAGCCCCTGAAGGCAGTGCCATAGAAGAGTGAAGCATCTGGCTTCGAAAAGCCACAAAGCAACACAGAAGCTGAGGATCACCTCTGAAACCTGATACCCAGGCGAGCATTTTTCCACACAAGGACCACCTGCTCAATATACTCAGAGCCCTGCTGCAGGTGTCCATTGGCACTGGCTTTCTCTCTGCGCTCCCCCATCCTCTATAAAACAGGCAGAATAACCCACTTCTCCACAGGACTGCCCCTGAACTCAGTCCCCTTCCGAGGACCATGTCGATGACGCTTAGGATGTGCTCTAACAACTGATGGATGTCCATCACAGCACGTGAAAGGGAGGGATGTTCCTAATAGGGAGGCCCGGGAGGCTCACAGCCTGGAAGGTCACCTGAGTTCAGATCCCCATAAGGCATCCCTGCTCCTGGCCCATGGGAGGCAACACCTGTCTGAGAGGCAGCATGCACAGGACTGGCAGGGCTTCCTGGATGTGGCCACTTGGTGGCTCCACAGCAGAGCAGTCCACAGGACCATGTGGTATAGCTGCTTGGGCTGGGCTCCCAACACACCCTCCCCAGATCACCAGGTTTTCCTTACTGCAGAAACACATGGTACATGTCAGAAGGCTCTACTCCTTACAGCAGGTGGGCATTTCAACTCCGGTGCGTCTGAAGATGTTTGGAACATGCAGGAGAGCAGATACTGACAGAGAGCAGGGATATCAGGAGAGGTGCTGAGAGAAGGGGATTGAGGGAGGCAGGCCCTCCTCTTCTCCACATTTGCTCCTCCAGGCAGGATACCGGGTGGCAAATGCACTTGGAAGAAGAAAGCCCAGAGCCAAGGACAGGAATCAGGGTGGCTAGATGCTCAAACATGGAGACCCAACTCTCTGACTGCCGACTGCCCCTCCAGAGCACCCTGGGGTGCCAGGCAGCAGTCAGAGGAGCTCAACATGACTTACAGGCATGTCCCCTGCACTGTATGTGGTGAGGGTCCTTCCCACCCACTGTGTACATGTTCAACAATGAGTGGTAACCCATTAATCCACAGTCACATTGTGCTCTTCTGGAATTTGCACCAGTGGCTACAGCAGTGGTAATCTCTCACATATCCCTTCCCATGGAGAGTACCATGACAACCACGCCAACACAGCAATGAGACAAGAACAAGGAGACTCGCGTCACTGAAGCAGTGGGAACTAGCTTTGGGGAGTGACAAACTTGGAAAATTAGCAGAATGCAAGCTTCTGGCTTCTGGGTCACCTTTGGGTGTCCTGCAGAGAGGTCACACATTGGCCCTGAGGGCACCTGTGGGACTCCAATCAGCCAAATCCAGCAGCCAGAACCATCTAAGCAGAGGGGAACCCAGCACTTCTTTTGGGGTGGCAGGCCTTGCTCCAGCCAAGCCAGCACCCAGGGCCATCTAGGCAAGAGGGGAGAACCCATCACCTCCACCAGAGGCAGCAGGCCTAGTTCAAGCAAAGTCCAGAACCCAGGACCATCTATGGAGAGGGGAAAATGAGTGCTGTGACCTTCTGACAGCAGGAAACCACCTCCGTCCAGGGAGCAGGTTACAGGGGTTTGAGCATCTGTTCTGTACTGAGCATTCCGACACACCCTGGGGTGCAAAAAAAGTCAGAAATATCAAAACGATCAGCACATTGGGAAGTGGAAAGAAAAATCAGGGCCCCAGCACACAGAGGGAACTAACGAGAAGGCAAGTTGGTGAGTGGAGTTCACAAACATGCTGATGGACAGAGAGCCTCAGGAACTGGAGACACTTGGCCAGAGGAGGCCTGCGGTGAGGGAACTTTGAGCCACTTCTGAAGGGAGGATGTGCTGGGAGAAAGATAATGAAGGATTTGAAAATGGAGGCAAAGTTGCTGTGTGCTTGGAAGTAAACCAGGGTAAGCCCTTAAGAGGTATATTTGCATCAACGTTTGAGTAACAAGTCCTGTTTCTGCTTAAGATGTCAACGGAGAACGGTAGTGAAAGAGTGACTTGGAATAGAGAAGCTCAGGAAAGCCATCTGTCCGTCAGGGCATGCGACATGGAAGACACTAACCAGAGGAAAAGCAACACCCCACCAGCTCAGCCTACAACACCAGCTCTGCTCCACTAAGATTAGCATCTCCACAGCGAGAGCACCCCACTCAAGAACTCATGCACCAGTGCCCTGCTGGCAGACTCCCTCCATTGAGGGGCTCCCTGGCCAGGAAGCTGCACCTGCCCTGCTTGCTCCAGACACCCTGACACAACCCCCACACCAGCCAAACATCCAGGCATGTGCTGCGGAAGAAAGCCCAGGAGCAGAGGCAGAAAAAAGAGAGATAGATGGGGAGAGAGAAAAAGAGAGAGAAGAGAGAGATTAGAGAGAGACAGAGGGTGGGGAAAGACAGGGAGAAGATCTTGCCTCAGGACTACTGCAGGGCAGAGAAGCTCATGGTATTTGCACAATAGTTGCTGGGATTCTTGGGGTCCCCAGGTCTCCAGCTGGCCTCCTGTGTGTCCATATGATGTGTAACTTTGGGTTTCTAAAGTTGCTGAGTGTGTGATGGTTTGTAAAGCTGCACACATTTTAGCCTCAGGAAGTTGTGTGCATAGGAACCTAAGTGTTGAAAGCAGTGATGGAGAAATGTATCTATCCACTACTGAAAGCAGAAATATGTAATGAGAGAGCTCACACCTGATTTAGCTCCAATTTGTCAAAAAGTTAGAACATGATGTGGATTTGCTAACTTTTGAGAGACTTCAGCAATCCTAAAACATTCACTTGTAAATTCAATAAAGAGTTGATTTTCATTCTACCTGCTGTGTCAGGAACGAATAATGAAGAGCTGAGAGGAAAAGAAGCAAGCAGCAACATCCTTAAAAACAGCAAGGTAAACAAAACTGGCCGTCCTGTTGGCAGCCACTAGCCCACAGTGCTAACAGCTTCAGGTTCCACTCCCAGCCAACACTGGTAGGATGAGATGCATTTCATCTTATGCACATATTTTATGTTATCACAGTGGCCAAACACTAGATGTTTTCTTGACTTTGCACATATCATCATGCTCTCTAAGAGACCTGTTTTGAGATAAATGAATTTCTCCCACCACCACGGCAGGTGTCCTGCAGGGCCTGAGAATCTTTGCATGAAGGTCTTCCCAGAGACAGGTATTCACTTTGCACCTGTTGGCATTTTCAGAAAGCAGCTGCAGATGATGATGACAGGAGATGAACAGGAGGAAGGACAATGGAATTGCTGTGATTCCGTGAGGAGCCCAGTAGGGGGCAGACCCAGATCCATGGGTGGGAAATGTCCACTATGCTCAATGGCCCCGTGTCCTTGGAGCCTTAGCTGTTCCAAGGGAGGGGGGTCTGTGAAACTCAGGATAAATTGGTAAACATCTTAAAGTCACTCCAGTTTGAAACACACTTTGGTATCAGTTTTTGTATCATAGCAAGTTAAGTCTCTACCTGAAGTGTGGCATCCCATATGGGCACTGATTCCTGTCTCAGCTGCTCCACTTCTAATCCAAATCCCCGCTGTGGCCTGGCAAAGCAGAAAGGATAAACCAAGTCCTTGGGCCCCTGCACTCACATGGGAGACCTGGGAGAAGTTCCTGTCTTCAGAAAGGCTCAGCTCTGGCCACTGTGGCTATTAAGGGAGAGAACCAGTGGATGGTAGATCTCTCTCACTCTCTCACACTCTCTCTCCTACTCTACCTTTCAAAGAAATAAAATTAGCTATTAAAAAGAAGAAGAAAAATAAAATGCTCTAATACTTTTATCAATCCTATTCTGATTTTATAGCTTTGCATTATATTAAGATATTGTAAATATTGAACAGAATTGTGGCGCTTAGAATATTTTAAGTACTAGTTAACAAAGTTGTGGTTTTTATGCTACTCTGTAATGGGGCAGGAGAGCAGAGAAACCTGCCATCTCCTTAGAATGTGTGAGGAAGACGTGAAGTATAACATATCAAGGATATAACAGGTAATTATACACAACAGACTCAAAACAGCATTGGACAATAGTAAAACTACAAAGACATGCAGGGGGGATCAAGAGCGATCCTGACAACCTCTTAACAGGAGGTCATGTGCACAGAGCAGGGGTGACCCCAGAGTGGAGCAGGTGGGCAGGAGAAGGCTTGTATCTCAACCCCTGAAGACTCCCGGATCCTCACCAAGGACCATCAGTACGGGCACCAAGGACTGCATCCCAGCTGCCAAGGAGACCACAGGGAATTGAAGTGCCTTCGGAGGCCAAGAACTCTGAAGTCATCCACTCCCTTTTGGATCTCCCATATGGGAAGGAAGAAGCCAAATCCTACCTCACAGGATCCAATGTCATCGGAACAATAGCTAGGAGCCCTGAGTGGTCCACAGAAACAGAAGAACAGTAAACTTCCTTCGGGACTAGGGAGAGGAGCTTTCTCTGGTCCTTACTTGGTTCCAACTTTGGATCCCATCCTCTCCTGCAATGACCATCAGGGTCACTCCAGATCACCCCCCTCCCCAAAGAAATAGGATAGACAGAGAACAACAAGGAAAGCTTAGAACCAAACAGGAAACAGTCAGCGTGGAATCACATATACCTTGCTAGGCAGGACGCAAAGATCAGTTACTCCTCACTAGGGCATTGAAAATTTCTCTGCACACCCCTCCTAAAACTGTTCTGCACCTCAACTGTTAAAATATGCCTTGTTAGAGTTATAAGCCAGTTTGGACTATCCTAAAATCCACCAAGTTCAGTAAAAATTATGCTTCAACACTATAAACTGCTAAATACAAAAATGAAAATAGACACAAGACAGCTGAATAATACCCTATAGCCATTTTAAGGTGGATAGAAGCCGGTTGTATATAAACTAAAATTGAAATGTCAATGAAGAAGTCCCAGGACATGGTTAAGAACTTGCGTTTTCTAATATATCCATGTCAATTAACTCCATGATGTTGTAAACTCTTGTTGATGTTATGTTGTGGCTTTTAATTTGTCAGGATGATATTCTGCCAGCTCTGCCTTCAGACCAGAGATGGTCTCCCCAAGAAACCATTGAATTTATCTGGACAATAAGATGCTGGACTCTATGCATGATACATGCTTGCAATGAAAGAATCATGACTTGATTTGAACTGTAATACTGCAATAAGGTGGAGGAATCCACCATGGGGGGGAGGGTGCGGGAAGGGGTTGGAGGAACATCAGAGCCTATGAAACTGTGTCATAAAATGAAATGTAATAAAATCAGAGAAATGAAGAAAAAGTCGTGGTTTCATTAATTTCCAATGTCACTAAAAACACGAACACTTCCAACCCCACTTCAGATCATTTGGGAACAAAGCGATGATTTATTTAGTCATAGCTACTCCTGAACACCTTTGAGCTGTTCCATGCCTTCAGCGCTTTTCTTCATGGCTGTGGCTATATATTCTCATTATGTTTAAATCGCAATACAGTGGTTTGTCATCACCCAACACTTCTTCCAAGTTTTCAAGTTCTTCTAAATTTAATTTTGTGTAGCCAAGAGCTGTGTGAAGACATAAAATGTCAAACACACACATTAGATGCAAAGTTACTCTTTGCCCTCCAGTAACTCAGAGGAACAATTCAGGTGAACTCTTCATCGCCAACCAGACTCTGAGAAGCAAGGGCCTGAATGTCATATGGGAAATGAACTTGAGATGGCACATGTGGTCTGCATAGATGAGGAGAGAGGCAACTCACACAATACAGGGAAGTAAGAAATGTAAAATGAAAGTGTGCACCACAGAAACAAGTTATTCAGTTTTCTTAAGCCTAACTGTATACATGAAAATACCTCATCAGGGTTAGGGATACTCAGAATATTGGGGCCACCTAATCAGCCACCTGCAGCACTGGCATTTGGTTTGGATGCTGGTTTGGGTCCTAACTGCTCCACTTCTGGTCTAGCTCCTGAGAAAGCAATGGAGAATGGCCCAAAGCCTTAGGGCCATGCACCTGCACTGGGGACCCTGAAGAAGCTCCTGCTCCTGGCTTCAGCTCAGCTCCACCTGTTGCAACCATTTGGGGAATGAACTGGTGAATAGAAGGTCTCTCTCTCTCTCCCTCTCTCTCTCTCTCTCCCTCTCTCTCTCTCTTTCTCTCTCTCTCTCTCTCTTTTTCTCTTTCTTTCATCACCCCCTCTGTAAATCTGCCTTTCAAGTAAGATAAAGACTACTCCGGACCTTAGAGATAAAAGCCAGAGCCTTTCTACCCTGGTCCTGCCCTCTCAGCCACAGACATGCTGAGATATTGGTCATGGTGACATGCCCTTGCTGCCCGGTCAGGACAACAGACCTCCTATGAAGGTCATAAAGGTACGAGGACTAGGCTGTACCCAGTTAGGAACCACAGAGCCACAGCCCCAAGCAGAATGGGGCCCTGGCCAGCCACCTTGAGAGCTACAGACAGGCCCTGACGCTGGCATCAGCAAAAGCCTTCCAAATAACGTTCACACATGATCATACCCACCCCCACAGTGGCCTAGGCGATGGTCAGCATGTTGTCCTCGGCAACCGATGCACGCTGCATGTCAATAATCTTTCTCTTCATCAAGTCCCAGAGCCCTAGGCAGTTTCCTAAAACAATGCAGGAGAAAGCAGAAAACACAATGCCACAAGACAGACACAGACCTGTGTGTACATGTGTACATGTGTCCTGGCTGTTTTCTCCAAGTACATGTACATGTGTCCTGGCTGTGTTCTCTGTGTACATGTGTCCTGGCTGTGTTCTCTGTGTACATGTGTCCTTGGTGTGTTCTCTGTGTACATGTGTCCTGGCTGTGTTCTCCGTGTACATGTACATGTGTCCTGGCTGTGTTCTCTGTGTACATGTGTCCTGGCTGTGTTCTCCGTGTACATGTACATGTGTCCTGGCTGTGTTCTCCGTGTACATGTACATGTGTCCTGGCTGTGTTCTCCGTGTACATGTACATGTGTCCTGGCTGTGTTCTCCGTGTACATGTACATGTGTCCTGGCTGTGTTCTCTGTGTACATGTGTCCTTGGTGTGTTCTCTGTGTACATGTGTCCTGGCTGTGTTCTCCGTGTACATGTACATGTGTCCTGGCTGTGTTCTCTGTGTACATGTGTCCTGGCTGTGTTCTCCGTGTACATGTACATGTGTCCTGGCTGTGTTCTCCGTGTACATGTACATGTGTCCTGGCTGTGTTCTCTGTGTACATGTACATGTGTCCTGGCTGTGTTCTCCGTGTACATGTACATGTGTCCTGGCTGTGTTCTCTGCACTCATGTTTCCTAGCTGTGTTCTGTGTTTACATGTGTAGTTGCCTCAACTTTATTTTCAGTGTGTATAAGTGCATGTTCCTGGTTCTGTGTGTGCATTTCTCCCTCCCTCTCTCTGCCCCTGTATTTCATGTATGCCTGTGTTCACCTTTTCCGTCATCTATCCCTATAAATATGTCTTTATTCCTACACACACACCTCCCACCAAGAGCCTCGACCAACACCAGGGTGTCCCCGTGAAGTGGTGGTGAGTCACAGGAACTCACCTGAGGCAAACACACACCAGAGAATTGTGGGGAAGCCTCCTAGGCAGAAATCTCATTATTACTTTCGCAAAAAGTCTGTGTCTTGGGAGAATGCTCAGATATTTATGAGGTCTTTGTTTTCTAATTAAATTCAGGATGTATCCTCCCTCTGATACCCTCACTTTGAGCCTCTGTGTTGCTTAATCCAATGATTAAGTTTAGGCTCTAGCACAGTCATTTAGTTAGCCACCGTTCCAAGATTCTGGTAGTGTTTTTGTAGCCCCATACGCTGACAGCCATTGCCTCGTCTCTCCTCCACAGTGGCCGGAAGGCTCAGTAGTATGGGACACCACTCTTCTCTCCATTTCCCTGTTCCTCCAAGGGCTCTCCTGTGGCTGCTGCCATCTCTGGCTTGTGAGTCACACCTGCTTTCTCTGGACCAACCCCACAGGGCATGTAATTGTCCTGAGTTGTTTGGGGTTGGCATTATTGTCTCTGTTGTTATTTGGGATGAATCTTCATTGCTTATTATCATTTAATGATCTTGATGTTTTTTCTAGTTTCGCTAACATCCACGCCTGTATCTGAAGTAAAATTATTACATATGCCTTTATTTCTAGAATTCATTTTTAAATTACTGATTTTTTTTCTTACATGAACTCTTAATATCTTTATTCCCAAAATGGACTGAATCCATTTTCGCTTAAAATATGCATCACCACCTTGAGCCGCCTAAACAGCTCTGGAGGATTCCTACTTGGAAAGTCTGCTTAAGATGTACTTCACATGAGCAAGCTAAGAAAAGTTCAACAATTCGGAATCCACATCAGCACTTCTCTTTGCAGACTCTGAACATAACTCAGGCTGAGACGGTCAACACCGAATTAAAGGGCATTGATCACTCACTTGGCCGTGAGTGATTGTACCTGCTTCCCTGCTAGGTCTCTGGGTCCCTCCAGACCACTCACCTCAGTTTACACGTGAACACAAGATTCAGCCTGGGGTGCAGCTTCCCTGTGTTGGAGTGTTTGTGACAGTTGTGGTGGTGGCCCAGTGTGTTTCCTCCCAGTCTTAGGCTTCACTTTATTTACATACAGTGAAAATCCCACAGAAAGGACCCAGGACTGTGGCAAGCAAAGCCACTGCCTGTGACACCAGCATCCCACACGAGCTGCTGCCTCCCACAGTAGCAGATTCTCTCTCTCCTTCTCTCTCTCTCTCTCTCTCTCTCTCTCTCTCTCCTGTTCTATCTCTCTCTCTCTCTCTTTCCCTGTTTCTGTATCTCTGGCTTCCAAATAAAAATAACAATAAACCTTAAAAAACAAGTCTTGTTTCTGGCTAACCCTAACCCATTCCACAACCCAAATCCCGTAAATGGAGGATTCAAAGGTTGTGATGGTTCAGCTCCCACGTCACTCCAGACCTGCAGCTGGTTTATCCTCAGGTGTGGGGTCTCCATCAAGTGCTGCACTTCCTAAGAGCTAGTTACTCACTCTTCTGTCCATGTGGCCTTCCACATCCTCCCCAAATTCCCCAAGCCATCCTCCTCATCCTCCTGATCCCCCATGTGATCCCCTGCCTTTTACTATATCACAATCGCTTCAGGAAGCAGATATGCTTCCTTTTCCAAATGAACGCAAGTGTCTGGTATACATTTGCTGATCACAGATTCCTGACAAGCTGATTAAACACATAGATGTCCCACGGTTCCTTATGAGCAGATCTTGTGTGGGGGACCCATGCCTTCAACAGGATGACCATGGCCTCTAAGGAGCTTGTACAAGCCACTGCTAGTGCCAAAGCGGGAGGCAGGGAGCAACACATGCCTTTGAGTAACAAAGGGATCTATGTGCTGACTCAGAAGTCCGGGGCAGCAGCATTGTAGCATAGCATGATCAGCTGCCTGCTACAAGGTTGGCGTCCATGAGCACCACTTTAAGTCACCGCTCTTTCACTTCCCTCCAGTTCCCTGCTAACACATTTGGGAAGGAAAGAGAACACCCTTGCACAAGGGTCTCTGCCACCCGTGGGGAGACTCCAGTGCAGTTCCAGGTTCCTGGCTTTGGTCTGACCCAGCCCCAGTCTTTGTGGTCATTTGAGAAGTGGACCAGCAAAAGGAGGATCTCTATCTCTACATATTTCTATCTCTTTCTGTAGAATTGGGACTGTGGTGTGGCTCACAGCATATGCACAGTGCCAGTGGTGCTTTATGTATGCCCAAGAATGCGCTGATGTCAGATCTGAGTGCTCAAATGAAGTATCTGTAAATGGTCAATTAGGACAAACCTGTGCAATCTTGGATTGTAGCCAATGTCTTTTCCTTCTAGCTTGGGTTCCAAAAATAAAGCATTATTTTTGTCAGAGTATAGTACATACTACACGAGTTGGCATACAGAATTGGGATTTAGACAATTTTTTAAAAAAAGAGTCTGAGGCAGAGTCAATACCGATGAGAGAATGAGCCCTGAAAGAATGAACTCATGGGAAAATGTCAGGCCAGCCCTGGTCACAGTGACCACACTGAACAGGTGTGTGTCCCTGGCCACATGTTCCATCATGCAGCTCATGTATACTCCTGGTCATAGTCTCCAACATGCAGAGCATGCACGTTCTTGGTCACCTTCTCCACGACACAGAACATGCATGTACTTGATCACACTCTCACCCTCTTGTGGGCTTTCGTACCAGAGTCACACTGTTGAATGTACAGCAGTTTCCAAGGTTCCTCTGTAATAGTTCTCTGGGAAATTCAAGAAGCAGCATAGGACATCTAGATGTGCTAGAAGCAGTCAGAGCATTCCTGGTTTTACCACAGGTGATTGTTACAGAGGAAACACATTACAGTGTATAACCTTTAAAAAACTGGAGGCTAGACTTGCTAATTCACAGCTCCTCTTGCCTCTGAGAGTCTGAGGTTTGGAAGTTGAAATTACAGGTTGAAAGAAGAGAGAAGCAACATCCAGCAAATAGAGACACCCAAGAGGTTAGCGTACAGTAATTCATATGCTGGCAACGTAGCTTGACACAGGACTCCAAGACTGCGGCATCAATCACCTTCCTGAGATCTCTATGTCCCCATCATAAATCTCGAGAATGTATCTTAATGGACAGCTATTAAAGATGCATTATTCATGGCAGTTTCAGGCTACTGGGAAATGCTCTATTTCACTAAATTGTAGTTAAATTAATGTGGCCAATTTTGCTTTAGAGTCATCAAAAGCCAAGGAATTTACCATTCCATCAAATCTTCAGATGCAAAGCTGCTTAATTTTAAAAGATGAAAAAATCATAACCACTAAATTTGATATTTCAAAAGAAGAGAGATACAGAAGTTAATACTGTGCATTTTGCAAACAGTGATCTGTTTTGTTCTTGAAAGAACAAAACGCTAATGACACTCAGCACCTGTGCCAGCCGCTCTCCTCCCCTCCCCTCCGGTCATACTTTCATGAGGAGCAGAGGGGAAAGGAGAAAAAGACTGTCGTAGTCCACTTTCACATGTGAGGCTGTTGAGATGATGTCTCCAATTACTTGTAGCTGGAAAGACAAGTGCGTTGAGTATTCTAGAATGACCATTCTGTGTTCTGTGTGTGACTGATGTGCAGTGTTCTAGAAGGACTGCTCTGTGTTTCTGTGTGAAACTGAATGTGGAGTGTTCTAGAATGACCATTCTGTGTTCTGTGTGTGACTGATGTGCACTGTTCTAGAAGGACTGCTCTGTGTTCTGTGTGATACTGAATGTGGAGTGTTCTAGAATGACCATTCTGTGTTCTGTGTGTGACTGATGTGCACTGTTCTAGAAGGACTGCTCTGTGTTCTGTGGCTTTGCTAGTGACTCCTGAAGAAAATTCACATAAACACAATGATGTTTTCTGTGTCAGACCAGATACTGTTTCCCATCTCGGTTTTGTTCCTTCCGGTGACAACAGGAGCACTGAACACTCCCCCTCCATGTCTGCCTCAGCTAATGATGGTCCTTAAGTCTCTTGTGTGTCACGGTGTCTGACACTGATACGCCTTCGAGAATACCCCCATCATCCTGTTCCGGATTCACATCGCAATGTGCCACACCACCAGCCTGTTTGCCCACCTGTGGTCAGAGAGCGGGGGCAGCCACCTGTAGCTTTAGGGAGAAAGGTTTCCTCCCATCTGAATAAACTGCAGGAGGCTTGCTCACAATAAACACCGTGCCTCTCACCGTGAGGCCCACACTGCCCACTGCAGTAGCCAGGATGGAACGACACTGACAGGTGGACTTCCACTTGCTGGCTGGTGTTAAGCGCAACAGTTAAAAATTGCTGTTAGCTGGTTTCCTTCCTCCTCTACTGTGTTAGAAGACTCTAAGAGCAGGTCCTGAAAGATGATCAGAGAAAGTCATAGTCTTAATTTAAAAATCATTGCAAAACTATTCTAACATGCCTGTAGCCACATAAAGACCAATTAACTCGAGGCTGGGGTCAATGGAAATCACCACTGTCAGAGAACTGCAGTGACAGCTTGCCACATCACAGCTCCTGGTGTCTCTGAAAATGGGCCAGCCCCCTCCTGTAAGGCTGACCTCACAGTACCTTTCAGTAGCTCTGAAGCCGCATCTTGACGTACCTTCCCATCTCAAGAATGCTTGTCCACACCGATGCCATCACATGAGGCGTAATAATGAGTTGCACTTATATCACTGGTTATTTCCATAGAGCAAGTGGTTCCTGCATCTGCGATCCTTCCCCACTACCCATGTGATACAGGGTAGATGGGAGGCTCAGACTCAGCTTGAGCACCTCTCTGAACCTGGGAAACCAGCATGTGAAGCAAAAGGACCCAGCGGACTGTGTCCAGCACAGCTCCATCGCCCAGAGGAGCAAAGCACCCACCAGCACAGCAAGAAGCCCACGTCCTGGAGAAGTAAGCTCCCACTGAGAAAGAGCCAAAGCCACTCAACTCCAAGTTCTTTCCTCTTGGCAGAAGTCAATCACCTTCTGCTGGCAACATTTCAGGTCACCGCCCTGGTGTGACTGGACCTGCAGACACTGCTCCCCAAGAGGCGTTCCCTGCAGTCCTGCCTCCATACAGTGCAGTGAGGCCCTGCAGAACAGTAGCTGGGGTCCAGTCCCGAGGTGCCTAGGGATCTCATAGACACGCAGGAGACTCTAACATGCACACTCCTAGCCAGGGGTACTAATTTCATGCTTTATTATTTGCCTGTCTCTTTAGAAAGAAAAATGATAAAGTGGCTACACGCATGGGAATGTGTGACTCACTCCAGCCACTCTGATGCTCTCCTGACACACAAGCATCAGATTTAATACGAAAAGCATTCTTTCAGCACTCACTCCTCCAAAAGCCTTCCTGATCATTGCGCATCACCCTTCAGTACACTGGACCAAGATGGCCAAGACACAAGCAGCCGCTCAAGCATTCCCAGGATGGAATCTCCAGACCTGTCCTCCAACTTCACTAGACCCTCAAGCTGTTTCTTTTATTCTTGTTCTCTCTTCTGCTTAATTCCAAAATGCCTTACCCAGTTGTAGAGGGAAGCATCCTTCACCCTATCCCGGAGGCAGAGTACAGCATGCAGAACTAGTGCTCACTTAATTCAATAAAGGAATTGTGTTCATCTGAAATAACCTACAGCCACCTGGAACAAACAGCTTTGACAAGTTGGGAGTCTCGGCTAAGACTGAAGACTTATGATTATTGTGCTGTTTATGTCGTGAGTAATGCTTATTTAAAATCTACACACAGTGTTTTTTATCAAGCTTTGTATTTGTGCTAACAAATGCTCGGTAGCATTTCCCCAAGCCTCGGCCTCAGAGGGCATTGAAAACTCAGAACAGATTAGAGCAACAGCAACTTTAAGCACTTCATAGGAAATGATGCACAAAGCAGAACTGAGGCAGTTGCTGTGCGGAGGGGGGAAGGTACCCACCTGGGTGAGCCTCCAAACACTTGCCGAGAATGCAGCAGTAATTCCCTGCCTGATTCCTCTGAACAATGAAGAGAAAGCCCAGGCAGAGCTCCTCTCCCTTGGAACTTGGAAAACACACAGCAGACTTAATATTTAGGTTCCGTCAGAAAACTCCTTCTTTGTTTGGTCCCAAGTGCTAATTTTGCAAAACCGGCTTGAGACACAAGAGGGGCTCAACTTCTGGTTATGCAACATTTGAGAAGAACTTCATGGGAAAGTCAACTTTTCCAACAGCACATGGGGGTGGAGGAGATAATGACAGATCCCTGCTTCCAGGGGCGGGCTGTGACAGCACTGGGTGGATGTGATGACCTTGACCCCTCCTCCCCAAGGTCCAACAGGGTCTCCCTGACCACATTTTTCCAGGTCTCAGTACAGTACAGTAACCAGAACCCGCTAGCTTGCCTGTATGCCCATCCAGCCATCAGCATCAGCAAAGTCCACCCAGAGTAGCAGCTGCTCCCTGGAGCGTCTACATTCACATGAATCAAGGTGTCATAAATGTCACGAAGGCCTCATGGCCAATAGAGGGATTCCAGCAACGCCAGGCCAGGTTATCCACTTCCTCGGCATTGACAAGCCCCCAGGACAGGTGCAGTGGGCCACGGCACATACAGCTCCCTGAGCCTTCGATGCTGCCGCTCCCTGCAGCATTATTATTGAGGCCCGGTGTCACCTTTTTAAAGAAACAGAGCTTCTTGAAGGAGAAAACCCCAAGCAATAGCAGCCACAGCACAGCAGCAATCAACTTGGGGTGTCAGCTGTGCTGCTTGATTTGTGGTTGTTTGGGGGATAGGGTAGAGGGTCAGTGAATGGTGCCTGCAGTCCCTGAACTGAGTTAGAGCAATTGGGATCCCCACCCGCCATTCTGGGCTTCTCTGTGTTGTGATTTGAAAGTCCAGGCCAATGCACTCTCCAAGCACCCTAGGCCTATGCACCCCTCCCAGCACCCCAGGCCCATGCACCCCTCCCAGCACCCCAAGCCCATGTAACCTTCCCTGCACCCCAGACCTATGCACCCCTCCTGGCACCCGAGGTCCATGCTCCCCTCCCAGCAACTCAGGTCCATGCACCCCCTCCCAGCACCCCAGGCCCATGCACCCTTCCCTGCACCCCAGACCTATGCACCTCTCCTGGCACCCCAGGCCCATGTACCCTTCCCTGCACCCCAGACCTATGCACCTCTCCTGGCACCCCAGACCAATACCCCTTCCTGGCACCCCAGGCCAATGCACCCCTCTGAGAACCTCTTTTTCACCTTTCCCAGGAAGCTATGAGTACCACTCATTCTCATAACCACAGATGTGGCTCCCCAAGGTTGTCCCTGAG
The DNA here is from genome assembly GCF_017591425.1 of Ochotona curzoniae. Taxonomy (NCBI): domain Eukaryota; kingdom Metazoa; phylum Chordata; class Mammalia; order Lagomorpha; family Ochotonidae; genus Ochotona; species Ochotona curzoniae. The sequence goes on along the minus strand of NW_024467119.1, from coordinate 551,349 downwards.
AAGGAACTTTTCCAGGGGAAGGGGACCCACTGTCTGAGTCTATCATGGGAGCATGGGTGAAGTCACAGGTGGTCACAGCAGGACTCTTTCTCGTAAGAGCTGCCCACAGGCTAGGGAGGGAGGACATCCCAACTGCCCCCAACAGGCTGCTAAGGTGCAAGCTGAAGGCAATAGAGGAAGCAGCTGCCTAGAAGCCCCTTGCTGTAGTGCAGCCCTGCTGAATCCCAAGGACAGCAGCTCTCCACCTGGCATGACCTCCCTAGGAGCTCATCATCCACTTGTCTCTCCTCTCTCCAGCCCCCAATCTGAACCCCATACCCTCTCCCAAGCCACCCACTTGCCCAACTGGACAACGGGTGAGATGCTGCCCATCTCCCCACAAACAGGGCAGGATGAGAGTAAAGGAAGTCAGGAGCCACCAGGCCACGTGTCGGGCAGGTGGCAGGGACTGAGCTAACCGAATCTGCAGATGGAGACAGATGAAGAGAGCAAGACGGCGGGATTACTGAGGAGAGAACCAATGCAGGGAACCACAGCCACATCCCTGAGGGCCAGGAAGACAAGCAATCACAGCCGCATCCCCGTGGGCCGGGAGGACAAGCCTGTAAGACTCAATGTTCCATTGGAGCTGATGTGGCTTGAAGCCAAAATGCTGAGCAAACATCACAGATATGTGTAACTAAAGAGAAGGAGAAGCAAAAAGACAGGAGGAGAAAGAGGATGAACTGTGACGGGTCATCTCCACCACACCTATTCCTTTCTGTCTCTACTACTGGGCCTTCCTCGGCCAAATGGACTGACGGTCTCAGTGCAGCTGCGGTCAACCAGTGACTGGGAGTCTGACACCCAGACCCTTGGCTCAATGCTTGAGAAGGCAGGACTTGGGATATGTTTCCTGTGGCTTCCTGGCTTTGAGCAACACGCCTCGGCCGCCAGCCTCTGGGGAGGAGTCTCCACTGGGGACAGAGCGTGATGTCACTATACTTGGTGCCTCCCTTCCAAACAGGAATCTGCAGTCTGCCCACACTCTGCCCCCACTCTCCCAACTGCGGTGTCCATACCTGCCCAGGCCCAGGAGGACACACGTCCCCTGCTCACCCATCTCAGCAGCCAGTGAGCCTGCATCAGATGACATGGTGCACAAGAACTGGGACATGGAGACATGGTCAGAAGTAGGGGGAGACACCAAGCTTGCCACCCAGGGATGTATGGGACTTGCCTGGTCTCTAGTCCTTTGTCATTCATTCTCTCACTCTTCTCTTGTGTGTCTTTTGTGTGTCTGATTAAATGTCTGACTGTTCCCACAGTCAACCCTCTATTTACCCAGAGTCCAAAGCTGTGGACCGCAGTGGAGAGAAGCAGAGACAAGTAGCGGAGTCTCAGGAGCCATGGTTGTCAGGCAACACTGTTACACAGGCACTGATATATTCACTTATCTGGGGGATAGACTGAATGACAAAGAGCACCAAGCAACAGGACCTTCTTTCATTTCCAGAGGCTGACGCTGGGTGTGAACTTGGTCTCCTCATCCACCTCGGTGCTGTGAACTTGGTCTCCTCGTCCACATGGGTGCTGTGAACTTGGTCTCCTCGTCCACATGGGTGCTGTGAACACAGACATCCCTGAACCCTCCATTCCAGGACACCAGGGCATGCCACCCATTTCCCTGGAGAACCACAGCCCATATTGCTCAACGAGCCCTGAGCTATCCCACCCTGTGCACTAGGTCCCTGCTGACAGCCTGTCTGACTTCAGCAGGAGTTGAGCCACCAGCCGACAAAATGTAGATTCAGCTCCAAGAAGCTCCAGCGCTGAGCTGGTTAACAGGCTTGCTGTGTAGACCTGAGAATGGACTGGAAGGAGGAGGCAAGACCCTGAGAGAAAAGCATGACAAAGTTATGTGGGCTCTGGTTAAGCAATCAGAGCTAGCTGGTCTGACTGTGACAGCCCCAGTACAGTGGTAGCCTGAGGAGGCACACCAAAACCCAGGAGCAAACAGTTGCAGGAGACGTATTTGATAAAGGACTAATCTCCAAAATACAGGGTTCTTGAAATTCAGCAATAAAAAAATGAAAAAAAAAACTGAAAATAGACAAACATCGGGTGCTTCACTGAAGGAGATGTGCAAATGATAAAGAAGCAAATTAGAGATGGATACACCATTAGGAAATTTCTTTTTTTTTTTAAAGATTTATTTTTATTATTTTTTTAATTGGAAATTCGGATATACACAGAGGAGAGACAGAGAGGAAGATCTCCGTCCAATGATTCACTCCCCAAGTGAGCGCAACGGCTGATGCTATGCCGATCCGAAGCCAGGAGCCTCTTCCGGGTCTCCCACGCGGGTGCAGGGTCCCAAAGCTTTGGGCCATCCTCCACTGCTCTCCCGGGCCACAGGCAGGGAGCTGGATGGGAAGCAGGGCTGCCGGGATTAGAACCGGCGCCCATATGGGATCCTGGGCCTGCAAGGCGAGGACCTTAACCACTGCGCCACCTTGCCAGGCCCAGGAAATTTCAAATGAAAATAACGAGGCAGCACCACACACCTGTTGGGTGGTTAGGGGTCAAGCCTCAACCCCAGAATCTGGCGGGAATCAGAACTTTGAGTAGGAACAGTCATTCACCTCCATAAGGTGTAGCTAGTTCACAAGACAGTTGATGACTTGCTACAAAATTAAGTATATTCCTGTCACATGACCTGGAAAGTCATAACGCTAGACATTTACCTAAATAAGCTGTAAAACCATTTTCCCCCAGTAAATGCAAGCAAGGGTTTATTGTAGCTTTATTTGTAACTGATACAAGTTGGAAACAGCCAAGACGCCCTCCAGTGGGTGAATGGATTAACAAGCTGTGAAACAACCAGAGATAGAATATTCTGTAGCTGAAAAGGAATGAGCTACTCAGGCATTACAAAACCAGGGGGACATGAAAGAGCCAGGGCGTGCAGGAGTCTGTGGGGACCTGGATGACCAGGTGGAGCTCGGGGCACTCCCAGGACAATGACAGCGCCAGACAGACACCAAGGAGCCCGAATGAGGGCCACGCAGCACGAGAAGGCAAGGCGCCTCCCAGTCGTGGCTATTCTGAGGGTGCAGACAGACAGCAGGGTGGAAGACAGGAAGGCAACACCCTGAGAGAGAAGCATGACAAAGGCATGTGGACTCTGGTCAAACAATCAGAGCTAGCTGCTCTGGCTGTGACCACACACCATACTTCACACTCGAGCTTTTCCGTAAAATTACACCACTCAGAAAATAAAGTCCGTTAATTTTTCAACAGATATGAAGCGGCCTTTCATCTCTTCAAAAGATATCTTTTCTCAAATAAGATAATCATAGTATATTTTATCAACCATTACATAAATATTTCAAACTTCTGTGACTGAATTTCCTTTTAAGTAGGAAGGAAGATCTGTTTCTGAAGCCTATTTTTCTGAAACTGTTACAGTTCAGTAGATCTTAAGTAAAAGATGTAAAGTTCAACTCCTCCATGAGACTAAACTTAGAGGCCGAAAAGAAATTACTGCAGGGGAGCACCAGCGGGGCTGCGAGGTCAGGGCGGGAGGCTGCGAGCTCAGCCGTACACAGCGAGGTGACACACACACTCGTAAAAAACAGAACTGAGAGAACGATTTCCAGCATGAAGTGTACACTTCTTAAATGCACAAGGAAGATGGCATCGTCAACAGACTCGTAAGTCCAGTGGCACAATGCACCAAGTGCCCAGTCGCGATCAAGAGAATGTTACTGCGTTTAGGGTTAGCAGCAGCAAAGAGAAAAGAAGAGCTCTGACCTGCTAAGTCATGGGACGGTGACACCAAAGTGTGGGCCTTTTGGGGTTCGGTGTTGGCGTCGCGACACCCCTCAGAAGCACAGACTCAGAGCAACACTCAGCGGTTGACAAGGTGTGACCAAACATGTTAGGAATCACGCAGCTGGGGAGTTGCAACCCAGTGCAGATGCCAAATACTCCGCAGCGCGCTTCATGGCGCCGAGCAGGTGGCTCTCGGCTCAGGGACGCTCTGAGGCTTCTTTGGGGAAACAACGACCCTTAGTTTACCTCTCCAAGAGAAATGCGCCCTATGAAGTCGTGGGGGTGGATGTTGGAGAGGCCTCAAGTACACACCTTGGCAGCGCTGCCCACCATGCACGTGCAGCCTCCAGGCTGGGTAGGCTTACAGACGTGGCCTGCGAATGGTGACAGAGCTGTGGAAGCCCAAGGGTGATGGGTTCCTTGCCCTTACAAGAGGAGGCGGGGGCGGGAGCTCTTCATAGTTCCTCTCCCATGAGTGGAGCCACAGCTAGCAAATGAGTATGCGCAAAGCAGAACAGTGCAGAATCCTCCCTCAGGACCCAGGTCAACAGGTGCTTCTGCCCGTCTGGGCCTCCTGAGCCATCTGTTGGCCTTCCATGCATCAGGAAAGCAGCAGGGTTGACCAAAGCACCCTGTAGCCTGCGGAAGTTGCTGCTGTGTGCGAACCCACAAGGCCGAGGTGGGCACACTTGTGCTGGGCCGGGAAGGGTTCTGACCGGAAGTGTTGACTTGAGAACCCCAGATGTTGTTTCAAAGCCCAGCTTTGGGTACAGAGGGCCCCGCCTTCTTGTCCCAGGTGGCTGCCCTGGGCTGCCCCAGACTTCCTCATCTTATACCTATGTTGTTAGCTCCTGTCTGTGTAGATGCCTTTCACCAAAGCACATCAGCCTTGGCAGCAGGCACTGCTTTGGGTTTCATACTCTCCCAATGATCTCTTAGCTCTTGCCTAAAGATTTTAAAGATCTGCCTCTTGGGCGAACCTGCTCACCTTCCGACGATATGTTAGAACATTAATTTCTCATGTTTCTTTTTGAAAATGATATGAGGCTTGCACAAATCTGCCCATGTAAATGACTTCCATGTGTGATGAATGAATGCATCTGGAGGAAGTCAGGCACATGGGGTTGTCGGTTGAAGGTGAAGACCAGCAGCCAGAGGGATGTTTCCTAGAACGAACTCCATCCACACCACAGCACAATGTTGACTCCAGCCAGGACAGCTCTTGGAATCACCTCAGTGTGCAGCACTCACTCAGCAGGATGTCATGTGACCATAAAAAGCCAACACTAGAGGAGCGGTTGCCGTGGCTCAACAGGCTAACCCTCCACCTACAAGCGATGGGATCCCATTTGGGGGCCTGTTTGTGTCCCAGCTGCTGGGACACATCCCGGCTACTCCACTTTCAATCCAGTGCCCTGCTTGTGGCCTGGGAAATCAGTGGAGGATGGCCCAAGTCCTTGGGCTCCTGCATCTGCATTGAGACCCAGAAGAAGTCCATAGTCCCTGGCTCCTGTCTTAGGGTCAGGTCAGTTTCGTTCCAGCCACTGGGGCCATTTGGGGCGTGAAACAGCAGATAGATCTTGCTCTGACTCTTCTTATCTCTGTAACTCTTCTTTTACAATAAAACTAAATAAATCTTTAATAAAAATAAAATGCATTGTGGGCCCAGTGCAATATCCTAGTGGCTGAAGTCCTTGCCTTGTACATGCCAGGAACCCATATGGGCTCCAGTCCTAATTCTGACAGCCTGCTTTCCATCCAGCTCTCTGCTTGTGGTCAAAGCAGTCAAAGACAGCCCAAAGCTTTGGGCCCCTGCACCTGCATGGGAGACCCGAAAGAGGCTCCTGGCTTCTGGCTTCAGATCAATCATCTCAGCTCTGGCCTTTGTGGTCACTTGAGGAGTGAATCATCGGACAGAAGATCTTTCTCTCTGTCCCTCCTCCTCCCTGTATATTTGACTTTCCAATAAAAAAATGAATAAATTGTTAAAAATTAATGAAATCCTGGCAAAGAGCAGGCTGTCCCCAGTTTCCCAACAAGCATGCCCTGTGGCTCCCAAGCCCTGGGGTGGAGTCTGCTCCCTTCACACTCTGTCTCCCGCCTTATTTCTATCACAGTGAGTCGGGGTCCCATGACATGACGTGTCAGCAGTCCTCTGAGGTGCTAATCATGAGCGCTCATCCAACCATCCATCAGAAACCTTGGTTCTGTTGACAGGCCTGGAGGGTGTCAACTGCCTGGAGTGGACGTTGTGTATCTGAGTGGTCACAGGGCCACATAGGGGTCCATGAGACAGACATCCCTGCTCCCCAGGAGCATGACTCTGGTGGAGGCTACTGCCGGGCTGGCAGGACAACAATGGGAACACCTAGGCTGGCCAACCACATGACTGTGACCGCAAACAGGAACTTGAAAATAGACCTTGACTTCAACAGTCTCAGAAGCAGTGCCTCTGTCTTCAGCCTCTTTCAAAACATACTTATTGTTGTTTTTAAAGATTTCTCTCAATTTTATTTGAAAGACAAAGTTAGAAAAAGAGAGACAGAGAGAGATCTTTCATTCAGAGTCCACGCCCTAAGTGGCCTCAACAGCTGGAGCTGAGCTGATCCAAAGCCAGAACCCAGGAGTTTGTTCCAGGTCTCCCATGCAGTGCAGAGTCCCAATGATTAGGGCTGTTCTCTGCTGCTTTGCCTGACCATAAGCAGGAAGCTGGATTGAAAGTGGAGTAGCCGGGATTTGTATCAATGCCCATCTAGGATGCCAACACAGCAGGCAGAGAATTAGCTTCATACCACAATGCTGGCCCTCACCCCAAGTGTCAGAGGCAAATCAGTGAAGAGAAGCAGCCTGAAATCCTAACATCTTCTAGAATCCAGTGCCGAGAGTAAAAACAAAGCAACAACGGACTCGATGGAATCTGATCATGCAATAAATGAGCTTTCACTTAAAAGTAAATAGATTTCTTGGCAACCAACTTAGAAAATGTGGTGTCACACAGACACACTTACACAAAAACACTTGGATTAAATTTTTCTGTTTTATATGAAAATGTGTGCTTCTTAACATAAATATTTCAGTGCAGACTTACTAAAATATTAAAGTTCACTTCATAAATTATGAAGATAGGGAAAGCCTTGAGGTCAGTTGGCCCAGTCCTCTCTACCATCTTCAAGATGAGTCATCTAAAACTTTCCCAAGAAGGATGGGCTCAGCTCATTCTGATCCACTTGGGTCATCCTGAGATCAGCTCAACTGTCGTCTCACACACCCACCCGGATGCCCTGTGGCCAGCCTGAGTCAGCCATGACAGCCAAACAAAGCATCATGGGGTAGGAGAAGGGAAGACAGGAAAAGTGAGTCCAGGTCCCCCTACAGGAACAGTAGAGACCACACAGGACACAAACCCGAAGACGGAACAGATGGAGGCCTCATGGCCTCTTGTGCCTCTACCAAGTGAGACCTGCAAACCAGCCAAGCCAGTGAGCCAACTGGGCACAGTGCTGTCAGGACGCTGCAGACTCAGGGGCTTGCTAAGGAGGGCTGCAGGACAAGGAGCTGCAGACACTTGCCAGGGTTAAAGGGGTAGGAAGGTCATGTACAACCACAGCAGGATGCCATCCTGGACTCACGTGACTCCTCAGCCCCCTGCACACTTTGCAGCTAGATCAGCCAGAATCTTGCCTCGATGGCCATGTGTCTCACCCAGAGCTACCTGCACACTGCATAGTGTCATCAATACCCCATATACACATTTGGATAAGAGACCACATTACATCACTTTCAGAACAACCCCTACTCCCACTGGGGCTTGGGTCGGGGTGGCAAGTAGAACAAGTAGCAGCTCCAGCCAGTTCTGCGTGCACCAAGGGAAGGAGGCTGGGAACCCACAGCGGACACATAGGGTCAGCTGGGTGCCTGAGGACAGCTGTCCCCCATCGCCCCAGGAGTCATCTGTGCAGTGGCAGCCAGAGGCTGGGACTTGCACTTTGCTTTCCAGGTTGGGTCTAAAGATCACAGCAGCATTTTGTGCTTTTACTGTGGGCTCGTCTGTCACTTTGGATTCCAGGGGAAAAGTTTGAACATGAAATTATGCCATTGGCCTTGGGCTAGAAAAGGCCATTCCTAAGAACTGAGGTAAGCATAGGGTGGCTGGAGCACATCCCCAGGTCGGGGCCAACGAGGCAGTCCCATCCGAGGAGACCTGAGCTTTAGGGGGAAGACTCAGGACAGCCTCCACGTGGGACAAACCAGCAGTCTGCAGAATCTACAAGCGTAACACTGAGTTCTGTGCTGGCTACAGTGCGTACATGGCCATGTTAACTCCTAGTTACTGGCCCCATAGAGAAGTCAGCACTCCAGGGTCTCGGAAAAGGGTACAGCTGCTGTACCAGCAAGAAACGCAGCTCTGCCTGACTGCAAGGCTGCTGCTCTGAAACCCCACATTGATTTGCTCTAACTGCATCCCTTGCTTGTGGTCAGTCAGATGCAGGAGGTGGAATGAGTAGCATTAAGGCATTGGGAAAGCCCTACAGGACACAGGTATAGGCCAAAAAAAACTGCTGGGAAAGATCCAAGGAGCACTGGCAATCAAACCTAAGATAGACAAATGGGATTACCTGTGGTTAAGCAGCTTCTGCATTGCAAAAGAAACCATTAACAAAGAAGCAGGCAACAGAATAGAAGAAAGTATGTGCAAACGAGGCTACTGAGGGAACATTAACGTCCAGGATCTGTAAATGCATCAAGAGCCTCGACAACAATAAAACTGTACAGTCAGGAAATGGGCAAAGGACATGAACAGGCATTTTTCACAGCCAATAGTCATATAAAAAAAGTGCCCAGGATCAGTAGCCATCAGGGAAATGCAAATATAGGCCACAGTGAGGCTTCAGCTCACACCAAGCAGAACATCTGTCATCCAAAACTCAAACAGCAAATGCTGGTGAAATGTGTGGGACTAGTGTTTAATCCACTGTTTGTCAGAATGCAAACTAATATAATTACTACATATGAGGAAGTTATCTGTGCCCCATGTTACAGCAGCTCAAGTTACAGTAGTTAAGATGCAGAATCAACTCAAATGTCCAGCAACTGATGATTGAAAAAAATGTGTATTATAAATATTGTGGAATATTACTTAGCCATAAAAAATAGTGATATCCTGGGCCCAGTGCAATTGGATCCAATCCTCCACCTCCAAGCGCTAAGATGCCACGTGGGCCCCTACTCATTTCCCAACTGCTCCATTCCCCACCCATCTCCCTGTTGTGGCCTGGGAAAGCAGTTAAAGATAGCCAAAGGCCTTGGGACCCTGCATCCATGAGGGAGACTTAGAAGAAGCCATGACCTCTGGCTTTGGATCAACCCAGCTCCAGCAGTTGCTGCCATTTGTGGCATGAACCTATGCATAGAAAATCTTCCTTTCTGTCTCTCCTATCAAATAAAAATAAATAAATATTTTTTAAAAAATAATGAAATCCACAAAGCATAGATTCCAGCATCTTATTGCCCAGATAAGTTCAGCAGTTTCTTGGGGAGACCGTCTCTGGTCTGAAGGTAGAGCCGACAGAGTATCATCCCAATCAATTAAAAACCCCGACATTGAATCTGAACTGTAGTAATGCAACAAGAATCCACCATGGGGGGGGAGGGGTTTGGGGGAGGGAAGGGGGGAATTCCAGAGCCTATAAAAATTGTGTCACATAATGCAATGTAATCAATAAAAAATAAATTTTTTTAAAAAAGAAAAACTAAAAATAAATAAAAAATAAAAAATACCTTCAAATCTTAAAAAAAATTCCAATAGCAAGTATTTGCTTACACAGTAACTGCATAATCATTAAAATTTGGAAATTTGAAAAAAAAATAATGAAATCCTATCTTCTGAATAAAATGAATGCAACTGAAAACAATAATGTTTGGGGAAATAAACCAAATATCATGTTTTCTCTGATAATTGGGAGCCAATAACATACATAAAAATGTACAGGAATGGCATGGTCACTCTGGGATATGATTGTCTTATTCAACCCATATTTATAATTTCCTGTAACTGAGGTCTTCATATCTTTTACTTATAGAATATTATGGTTTGTTACTAACTAAGCCTGTGAATATAGTATAAATTAAAATTATGTCTTGTAAAAATTGATGAAGAGAGGAGGGATGGAGGAGTGTTGTGGGAGAGCAGGGTAGGGAGGGAAGAAGGGGTTTGTCTTATTGAGCTGTTCCTGCAGAATGCATGAAATACGTTCTCTCATGCTCTTCTGAATGTCCCCTGAATAGCTAACCCAAGATGAGAAGCCCCAGGACAGTTAGCAGACAGACCATCCATTCAGCAAACTTTCATGTCCCTCCAGAGCCCAGAGTTGTCCTGAAGGCCACTGCTGAGATGAACATGTCCTTCAGCAAGACACTCGGAGGCCATGAGCACAGTCAGGGAGCAAAAGTATCCAGAGCAACTGTCAGATGGCCACAGCCCACAGTGCCACATCACTACACACTGCTGCGGGCACACTCATCCACCGCCGGTGGGAGGCAAGCTGGCACAGCCACTTGGGAAGGCAGAGCTACCAGTACATAGCTACACTCCCTCCATGCCACCCAGCGGTTACACTCTGCAATTTATTCAAATGAGCTGACAACGCTTGAGAGGTCCTGTGCATTCCCAGGTGCTCTGCCACAACACAGTGCCCAGGGAGACCCCTGTGTGCCCCAGGTCCACCTGCATCCCTCTGCTGAGGGCTTTCCAGGGGCTCCCAAGATAAACCAGCTCGGGCTGCCCACACGATAACACATTCAGTCACTCCACAGTTTTACCCGTAACAACACCTGCTTCCACACCGCACCCCGCAGCTTCCCCCATGAACACGCGTGCCCCCACACTCCCACCAGGTGTGTACCCACCCCACAGCTTCAGCTCCCCCAAAGACCACTCCTGTCCCTACACCCCCAGGTCTGTTCTCACCCCACAGCTTCCCTCCTGTCCACACCTGCCCCCACACTCCCACCAGGTGTGTGCTCACCCCACAGATTCCCTCATGAACATGCCTGCCTCCACACCCTCTCCCAGGTGTGTGCTCACCCCACAGCTTCCACAATGACCATACCTGCCCCCCACAACTTCCCCATGGGCACACCTGCCTCCACACCCTCTCCCAGGTGGATGCTCACCCACAGCTTCCACAATGACCATACCTGCCCCCCACAACTTCCCCATGGACACACCTGCCTCCACACCCTCTCCCAGGTGTGTGCTCACCCACACCTTCCACAATGACCATACCTGCCCCCCACAACTTCCCCATGGACACACCTGCCTCCACACCCTCTCCCAGGTGGATGCTCACCCACAGCTTCCACAATGACCATACCTGCCCCCCACAACTTCCCCATGGGCACACCTGCCTCCACACCCTCTCCCAGGTGGATGCTCACCCCACAGCTTCCACAATGACCATACCTGCCCCCCACAACTTCCCCATGGACACACCTGCCTCCACACCCTCTCCCAGGTGTGTGCTCACCCACAGCTTCCACAATGACCATACCTGCCCCCCACAACTTCCCCATGGACACACCTGCCTCCACACCCTCTCCCAGGTGGATGCTCACCCACAGCTTCCACAATGACCATACCTGCCCCCCACAACTTCCCCATGGACACACCTGCCTCCACACCCTCTCCCAGGTGTGTGCTCACCCACACCTTCCACAATGACCATACCTGCCCCCCACAACTTCCCCATGGACACACCTGCCTCCACACCCTCTCCCAGGTGTGTGCTCACCCACACCTTCCACAATGACCCCCACAACTTCCCCATGGACACACCTGCCTCCACACCCTCTCCCAGGTGGATGCTCACCCACAGCTTCCACAATGACCATACCTGCCCCCCACAACTTCCCCATGGACACACCTGCCTCCACACCCCCAGGTGTGTGCTCATCCACACCTTCCACAATGACCACACCTGCCTCAATCCCCCCACCCACCAGGTGTCTCCCCAACACAATCTCCTTGCAGCCCATGAGCCAGTGCCCCCATCCTGCCCTGTATTGCCACTTTTCCTCTGCACTCCAGCTGCCCCCCAGCTCCGGTGTGGGCCCTCCCTCTACCCACTCTTTCCTAACTCTCAGCTCTCCCTTTGCTTTGGCTGCAGTGATTTGCCTCCGGAGAACTGTGACCTCGGGACGTGTCCTGTTTCTTGACCTGTCCTTCACTCATCTCCCTCCACGAGAACATGAGTCGCACGAGGGCAGTGCGCTATCCCTCTGGTTTGTCATTTTATCTCCCTGCTGTTGCACTGGTAAATACAGACTCTGTTTGCTGTTGACTCGTGTTCTGAAAGGCAAGTCCCCCATCAGTGTCTGTGTAGCTGATGACTTCAGACTCATGGCATTTTGGAGGTGGAGTTACAGGGACCATCAAGTGACTCGCAGACAGTCAGGCTCAAGGACATCACATGTTTTGGAGGACCTGGAATCAAAACTGAATCTATAGCCGAAAACTCTACCTTCTGATCATTGTTATTTCCTTGTCTGTTCTTTCTTTACTTGTGTATGTGAAAGGCAAAAAGACAAACTGGAGACAGCATCCCTCCACTGGTTCGCTCTTCCAATGCCAGCAACAGGGACACTCAGGCCAGGCCAAAGCTGTCCGCCAGGAACCTCATTCAGATGTCCCACAGAGATGATAGGGACCCATATGCCTGCCAGGATGGAAGTCTGGGCTGCTTTTGGGACCAGAGAGCAACAAGAAAGAGGAGAGAGAGAGAGAGATTGAGACTGAAGGGAAATGAGGGGGGGGGATGAGAGAGAGAGAAGGGAGTTGAGGGAGAGAGAGGGGGGAGGAAAGGAGAGAGAGGGTGGGGAAAGAGGGAAAGAGAGAAGAAGAAAAAGGGAGAAGGAGAGGGAGGAAAATGAGGGGGAGATGGGGAGAGTGTGAGAGATGGAGGAGAAGTGAGGGAGAGAGTGAGGGAGAGAGATCACCACAGTGCCCTCATCTATAAACAGTTTCACTCTTGACTATTTGAACTGTGGTGAATCCAGGCTCTGCCCTCTCTCTGTCTCATCCCTGTCCAACCACAGCTGCCCATCTGCCCAGGCTCTCCTTCACACACGCACATGCGTACGTAGTCAGCCTCCAAGCTTTCTCTTGACCCTTGCACAAATGTAGAATGCGCAGATGCAGTCCCCCACACTTGCAGACACATTTCTCAGGATTCAACGGTGCAGCATGCACATGGCATCCATCACTGCATCCCCTTCCTTGCTGTCAATTAGGATCACGTCGTGATTTCCGACCACAGATATTGTGTTTATATTAAGTTTATGAAAATTCATCCATCACTTAGTCTCTTGGCGCACATGCTCCACCACATGCATAGTAAGACAAAGCCGGCAGTACAATGGCAAGTACATTGTTTTATACTACAAACACTGGATTTGTTTTTAGAACAGAAGCCTGGATCCCAGCAGGGAAGGCAGCCATACCATTTTCTACAGAAACCGTATTTTGCAAAATTTACTTATTCACTCTCATTCTACCTGAAAGGCAAAGAATCAGAGACAGAGATCCTGCATCCCCTGATTCCTTACCCAATGCCAGGTCAAAGCCAGAGCCAGGAGCTCCACAGGGTCTCCCACAGTGTGGCTGAGGCTCATGACCTGCTAGCCCCCAGGGTGTACATGGATAGGGGCCTGGGCTCAAATCCGGATGCCTGTGCCAGAACAGCAGCACAACTTCTGCACCAGGCACAGGCCTCTGGTGCTTGCTGGGCAGAATATGACTTGAGACTGAGGAGGGAGTAGTTTCCCGTGAGCCTGACTCTGCCAACCAACGGGGTGAGAAGAGAGAGGGATGGAGGGAGCAGCTCAGTGTTCCATGTCTGTCTGGGGAGTTTCCCTTCCCAGCAACAGGCAGGCCTGGTGCAGGTAAGGTGTCACATTCAATACTGCAGGGTGATTCATGGGAGAGACGTGCAGGGTCCACCTGTACACTGTCCCCATGGATTTACAGTCACACCAGCACTGCAGGGTGACTCAGGTGAACAGCAGGCAGGGTCCACCTGCACACTGGCACACACGCAACCTTTCAAGTGGCACCCTGAGGTGTCTCCACCCGCTCCTGCTGATGCTTTCTCCCCCTCAGTACCACCCTTGGTCCCGGCTCAGCTTCCTGGTCCTGCGTGCTGGCATGGTGACTTCCTGTGATTTCCTGTTTACCTTGTCCTCTCCCTCTTTGCTCTCTCCTCTCTCATCCTGAGACGGTATCCCACACCAAAGCTGTCAAGCCATTGCCTTCACACCACATCCAACTTGCATAAACATTTCGCTTTGTGTATAAATGGTTTCTCAAGCTCTGTCAGCATGCAGTGAAAATTCAGAGATTGGATGACCTCCTATGGAAGCCACTGTAGCTCCTCTTGAAAAGAGTGACCAGGAATATCTCGACCTAACACCTCAGTCAACGACGAGCTGCTCAGAAAGGGCAGGGCACGGACACAATTGCCCAGTCCCCTCCGTCATCACTCCAGCAACACTTGCCTCTGCCAGGACCCTGTGGCCCTGGCCTGACTCTGTCACCCAGCACCCCATGCTTATTGGCCCTATCACCTGCCACTGTCACCCATCACAATCCACTGAATGCCACCTGCTGGGTCTCGTCGGTGGTGCTCCTGCATACACATCAGCTGCTCAAAGATGGTGCAGTTCCCTTCTCAGAAGCTCAACTCACCATTGCAGAGAAGTATGTGCTCTGCTCCTGGCCAAGCCCAGAACCTGGTGTACAGTCTTTTTTTAAGATTTATGTATTTTAATTGCAAAGTCAGATATACAGAGAGGAGGAGAGACAGAGAGAAAGATTTTTCATCCGATGATTCACTACCCAAGTGACCACAACAGCCGGTGCTGCACCAATCCAAAACCAGGAGCCAGGAACTTCCTCCAGGTCTCCCACGTAGGTGCAAAGTCCCAAGGCTTTGGACTGTCTTTGACAGCTTTCCCAGGCCATAAGCAGGGAACTGGATGGGAAGCAGGGCCACCAGGACTAGAACCAGTGCCCAGTTGGGATCCCAGCATGTTCAAGGCAAGGACTTTTAGCCGCTAGGCCACCACATCGGGCTCCATTCTTTAAGTCTTTCACCAAGAAGAAACAATCCACTGTGTGGGGGCTTCAGACTTCTAAGTGACAGCTCTCTCGCCTGCTGAAGGGGTGGGCATGCCTTAGTCAGTGAAAACCAAACAGCAAAGAGCCAAAGATCTTGTCGCTCTGATAGAAGAGGGAATCGAAGAGTTGGATGTAACAGAGAGGGCATGAACCGCAAATGGGAAGATCCCACAGGACAGACTACTGGCGGGGAAAGGGGTGACCTGAGCCTGGACTGCCAAGCAGCTCTGTGGGGGCAGCAGATTTCTGGGACTGTGGCTTGTGGATGAAAACTCCCACCCTGGTGGAAAATCTGGTTTAGCCCTTTTCAGGACAGCCCACAAGCCACACACCTCCATTGTGTAGGACAGAGTAAAGCGACATAATTAGATGGAGTGAAACAGCCGTGGATGCTGCGATGAGCCTGACTGCGCATACTCTGGATGCTCACATGACGTAACATTTCAGCTGTGTTCCCAAGAATTTCTGCAAATTCAAGATAAACAGGCCGACAGCCTACACCTGTCCAAGCCACAAGTCCCAACTGTGAGGCCGGTGCTGGGAGAGAGCTGAGTGACCAGTGGGCTGGAGACCATGGAGTGCTGGGACATGAGAACACAGACATCACCACTATCCGCTGGGTCAGCTCTGGGCCATGGCTTGTCAAGGACACACAGCTCCCTGCCACCGCCACTGGGACAGGGCCCTTTCCCTCCGTGGTCCTTCCAGCCATCTGCTACAGAACACACACAACCAGCCACCTGCTGGGTGTCGGCCTGGCTTCTTGACATTGGTCACCAGACTGAGGCAGGCCAAGGGGAGGCCCTGGGGGTCCCCTTCCAGATCAGCCACACCACAGTTGGTGTCCGTGCACAGGCCAGACGCGATCTGTCCACATTGACCGTTAGGGAAATCAGTGCATCCACACAACATTCAGTGGACTGTCCAATCTTGACTTGAGCAGCTTTTTTGTGTCCAAGTCTTCTGTTCGGCAATCACGTTGTGTGAGGCACACCCCAAAGCTACCAACGCAGCAGGTACAGCCCCATCACAGCAAGCAGAGGGAGAGCTGAAGTGTGACAGCAGAGGTGGGGTTGCCTCCATGTGAACTGCAGAGTTCTAGATGGAAAATGACAGTGCTAGCACATCTCCCAAGGCTTCTGACAGTCCTCTGAGCCACTCTCAGAGAAGGAAAGGCAGAGAGAAAGAGAGCTTCCATCTCCTAGTCCTCTCCCCAAATGGTCACAATAGCCAGAGCTGACTCGATCTGAAGCCAGGAACCAGGAGCTTTCTCCAGGTCTCCCCTGTGGATCCAGGGCCTTGGATTATCTTCCACTGCTTTTGCAGGCCATTATCAGGGAGCTGGATGGACATGGAGCAACCAGGATGCAAGTGCCCTCAGAGGGTGGCACCCAGAAGGCTGCTTGTCTGAGCTGACTGCCTCCTGGTGTCACCGTGCAGCCCTTCCTCCACACACTGTGGCCTGGCTGGTCAGCTCTAGCTCCAGCAGCAGCTGGCCCATCAGGGCCTCAGGATTCCATACTGTAGCCTGCACACTTTAGCCACAGCAACCCTGTTCTCTCCCAGAAAATTCCAAGATGCTAAAGCAACAAAATGCCAATCAACACATTGTGTGTGCAAGTGCCTATGTCTGTCTATGTGTGAACAGGTGCACAAGCACCCACACGACAGGCTGAGATTCTGAACTGCCAGCCACGACCCTGGTGGTACCAGCAAGTTAAAATCTGCAGACAAGTGAGTCACACCCAGAGAACACCTCCAGCTTGCACCCCCAACTGCTGACCAATGTCCAAACTTCCCCAGCCCCACTCTTCCCTCCATGGTCCTCTGTGGGACTTGCCCAGACACCCAGCACTTGAACTTGACCTTGGGCTACAGAGCTTCAAGTCCTCTCCCACATGAGCTGGTTATCTCCTAGCTCCTCCATTAACCACGGCTGTGTTTGTCGAGATCATGCGCCCCTATATCACAAGTCCCAAGACTGAGCACATGTGAAATCAAATGAACAGGATTCTAGCTGAAGCATAACTTGTGTCCTCCTGTTCCAGAGACTGCAAGGGGAACACAGCTCTCTCTGGTTTTTGAAGACATTGATAAACCTACAAAGTGACTGATAGAAATTAAGGAAGCACAAGAAGGGGTAAATCGACCCCTCATGTAGATGGCAAGGCACCAGGTGAGATGTGTGGCCTTGGAGGAGCCGTCCTGGCTGTGAACGCTGGAGATGGCCCAACTCCTAGCAGAGGTTCCGCTTGGCCAAATCCTGTCACTTCTCCCTGAATCGAGAATCCCTGGGCATTGAGGACATCTTGCTTTCTTTTCTTGCCAAATCCTCAAGAATCAGGGAGAAATCCTCCCACAACCTCCAAGGCTGCGTGACAGATGAATAAGGCTGCTCTAATCCCCTTTGGAGATCACATCTCCAGCTGTCCACAAGCAGCGGACCCCCTGGGAGGGAGCGGGCGTCAGGCCCCGTCCAACCTGGAAGAATTACACCCTGGCTCGGCTCTCTGTCACTATCAGTAAAATACACAAAAGAGCTCTTACTTCAGCGTGCTTAGGAACAAACAGGATTCCGTGCCTTTGAAATGATGCAGGCATCTCCACGCACACGCTGTGATGGTGGCTTTCATAGCTCTGTGGACAGGCTCATGTTGCAAGGGAATACAGGACGGTGGATCTCAGTCACAAAAGTGAGACCTGCCCATTCAAGCTGTTGGAAGCAAATGGCAGAAAACTTGCTGATGAAGCAGCCTGTGCTCTGGCATTAGAAACTGGAAACTCACGCTGACACCTCGCAGCACTCTTTGGAGGCATTTTGGAGGACTGACCAGGGTAGGATTCGGCATCCTTATAGAGGCTGCGTGTTTCACTGATTTCTTGGTGACTAACAATCTGTGTTTAAACTTTCATTTGAGAATGTGAAAGGAAATTAAAACAAAAACAGCGTGGAGTATTTGTAGGAATAAATATTTTTCTTAAATCTTTCTCATTGATGACTAGGGAGTCATATGAACAAAGACCTGAGGAATACCTCAAAGATGACATTTCAACGTGTTAAAAGCCCATTGCATATACTTGATCTCCACATAATGGTACAATGGAGGTAATTTTCTATAAGTCTCATAAACATATTGATTCACTATTTAATGAATACTGAGTAATTTAGAATGTCTAATGTTTAATTCCAACACCAACCTTGATGCTTTTCTAATATTTAAAATGAAATAATATTCATTACTTTATAATTTTTTTTTTTTGCTGTTTAAGATCAAGTTGTTATGACAAGGCTAAACATGACAATGAGGACTACCCATGATCCGCACAAAGTTGTGTTCAGACGGCCCCACTGCTTCGTGACACCAGCCCCGTGCTCTCAGCTATGAGCACCAAGAAGGTGCCCGTGGGAGGTGGGAACGTCTATCAGCCCCGGACACATTTGCTAAGGATAGGTCTTTTGGGGAAGTGAGTTTTTGTGCAAGAACGTTAGCAAGTATTTGAAACACATGAGAAGATTGGAAATAAGGAGTGCGAGAGCTGGATGCGTGCTAAAATCTCCACCTGCTAAATAAATAAATAAATAAATAAAAATGAAATAAAATCTCCACCTGCTAAAGATGTTGAGAACGTGACATGTTCTTAGGGATGTAGGGTGAAAACAATTGTTATGGTTGAGTTTGTGTTTCTTTTTTAATTGGCAAATGTAAGTGTGTGTTTGTATTTTTACAAGGTACAGTGGGATGTTTTGACCTGTGGAGAATAACAAACTACTTTATTCTCATTCACCATCGAGCTATTATCTCTTTGAAAACCTGATTCCTGAGAATAACCTAGCAGCACATTTTATTCTCAAAAAAAAGCATACCCAACAAAACCCTTGAAAAGTTGGAGATTGTTAGAAAGATGCTGGGCCCGGCGCAGTGACTGAGTAGCTAAAAGTCCTCACCTTGCACATGCTGGGATCCCTTATGGGTGCCGGTTCTAATCCCAGTGGTCCTGCTTCCCATCCAGCTCCCTGCTGGTGGCCTGGGAAAGCAGCCGAGGACAGCCCAAAGCCTTGGAACCCTGCACCTATGTGTGAGACCTGGAGGAAGTTCCTGGCTCCTGGTTTTGGATTGGTGCAGCACCGGCTGTTGTGGTCACTTGGGTAGTGAATCATTGGATGGAAGATCTTTCTCTCTGTCTCTCCTCCTCTCTATATAGTTGCCTTTCTAATAAAAGTAAATAAGTCTTAAAAATTTAATAAAATGCTAGCAATGGATGAGCAGAAATCATCCCTTCAGTCTTCATAAATTGCATATGATTTCATCAGCCTTGTTCATTAATTATGGAGGCACTCTGAAGAGGTTTTTTTTTTATTATTTGAATTTCCTGAGGATGATCATGCTGGGTTTTGTTTCGTTTTGAAGAGCCAGTCCTTGCCGTGCACGGCCCCAGCGTCCGTGTGCCCCAGGATCCTCAGTGCAGGCTCAGAACATCCTCCCAACAGCACCCTCCCTGTGCACGCCAACAAAGTGCTCGTTTTACCCACATTTCTCCCCACTCTTCTGATTGTTGGTTGGTAAGTTTTGTTTTGTTGGTTGGTTAGTTGGTTTTACTGGCTGGTTTATTTTGCTTTTTCAACCAATGTGCTAAGAAATAATTTATATTCCACTCAATTCACTCATGTAAAGTCTGAAGTTAAGCCATTTTTAGCATTTTTACACAGCTGTCATCCACCACAATTAGGAAACATTTGCAGTGCACGTAAAAGAAAAGCACATTCCTTATTCTCTGCCCTCTCTCCCTATTCCTTAACCCAATCCTAAGTAACCAGAGACCTACTCTTTGCTTCTGCAAATTTGCCCATTCTGAAAATTTCATAGGAGAACATTCCCTACGCCTTTCGTGACTGCTTCTTTTAGCACCCTGTAGTCGAAGTTCATCCAAATTACAAGCAACAGCTCTTCACATTTTCATGATTCGTTGTCTGGTTACCACACACCTGCTGCTCTCTCACCATCTGAGAGCTTAATCAGCTCTGGTTTGTCTGGTTACCGCACACTCTACTGGTCTTTCATCATTTGAGAGGTTTTTTTTAAGATGATTTATTATTGGAAAATCAGATATATGGAGAGGAGGAAAGACAGAGAGGAAGCTTTTCAGCCCACTGATTCACTCCCCAAGTGGCAGGAATAGCCAGAGCTAAACTGAACCAAAACCAGGAGCCAGAAGCTTCTTCCAGGTCTCCCACGTGGGTACAGGGTTCCAAGGCTTTGGGCTGTCCTCCACTTCTTTCCCAGGCCACCAGCAGGGAGCTGGATGGGAAGCAGGGCCACTGGGATTTGAGCCAGCACCCATATGGGATCCAGGCGCATGCAAGCTGAGGACTTATCCACTAGGCTACCACACTAGGTCCCCTGTCTGAAGGTTTTAATCAGTTCTGGTTTAGATGTTCACCAGTGGACAGACTTGTGCTTGTGTTCATCCCTCTTGACCTGGGCAAATGAAGGACGACTCTGTGCCTACCCACCTGTGGCCACCCCCAGCAGCACGCTGCCTCATCGACACCTGCCATCTTTATCTGCCAGGTGACATCAACCACTGTAGTGTGTGGGAAGTGACCGTCAGCCTGGGTTAGACTAGCTTCTGCTGATGGATGGAGCATTGGCCGTTTGTGGCACGCATACTCCTTTGGGGACTTGCATCTTCAGACCCCTTTACACTCATGGGGCAGTACGTCCTGTGACATAGTCCACCATCTAATGAGCAGAATAACCAAAATCTATTATTACAATCGCACAAACAGGCCCAGGCCACCACCCTCTCTTGTTCCAGTTGTCTTTCCTCTTTAACACAAACACTCTCCAGAATCCCCCAGTGGTTTTGTTGTAAGTTTTATTTTTACTTATCTGAAAAAGCACAGTGAGAGAGGGAGGAAATGACAAAGTGCGAGAGAGAGACCTCCTGATTGCTGCATCACTCTCCAAATGCCCGCAATGGCCAGGGTTGGACCATGACCAGTCGGGAGGTCTGGAACTCCACTGTAATCTCCCACATGGGTGACAAGGATGTAAGTACTGGAATATCTTCTGCTGCTTCTCCAGGCACATTAACAAGGAGCCAGGACTCAAACCAACACTCACATGAGATGCCAGTATGAAGCGTGGCCCTTAGCCCTCTGCTCCACAGTGCCAGTTCCGTCCGTTGCATTTTAAACTTGGCTTCAACGTCTTTTGGTGTGCATCTGACATGTCTTGCTGAGTCTGACTCAGTGTGAAGCTCGTAAGAGCAAGATCATAACTTGCAGGGCCTTCAGCTTGCTTTTGCTCATTTTGCCAAGACTCACATTTTGGCATTGAGTAATGCATGATTGCCCATTGTTATGTTGGATGAGTTTGTTGTCATTTATTTACCCCACTAACAAGGATTTGAATTGTTTCCATAACTTTGCTGCCCTCAGGAGCATTTTCCACATGGTACAAGGTTTGTTTCAGGACAGCTTCTACCTGGCCGTTGGCAGTGCCTACTCATCAGAGTTCCCCATTGCCCCAAACCCACGCAATGCCACGTGCTATCTGAAGCAGACTTGCTGAAATCTGCTTCTCCACCATCGCATTAAATGTGACCTTAGCTTCTGTGCTCTTAATTATCAATAATGTTGACTGTATCTCATGTGCAGATTGACCAACACATTTCTTGCTTTGTGGATTTGCCTTTATCAGTTTTTCTCCTGAGCGGTTTGACTTTCCTTTATTTTGTCAGTTGTATACATTTTAAATAAAAACTTTGTTAGGGTTTAAATTGTCCATATTATAGAACTAATGCAATGCCTTTCATTTTCTTCAATGATTTTTGAAGATTTACCTTCCATACTTTAAGTCCCTAATGCCTTAGTTTGTGTTGGGACATGTTATGGGGTGCAGTCTCCTTCTCTCAAGCATTCGACTATGTTGGAACATGGACAGAGCCTCTCTCCTCAGTGACACTCTGCTAGCTGTTAAAGGTCTCTACCTGATCCAGCATGTGGCAGGACCTCCAAGTGCCACCTGATCCAGCATGTGGCAGGACCCTCCAAGTACCACCTGATCCAGCATGTGGCAGGACCCTCCAAGTGCCACCTGATCCAGCACGTGGCCAGACCCTCCAAGTGCCACCTGATCCAGCATGTGGCCAGACCCTCCAAGTGCCACCTGATCCAGCATGTGGCAGGACCCTCCAAGTGCCACCTGATCCAACACGTGGCCAGAGCCTCCAAACACCACCTGATCCAGCACATGGCCAGACCCTCCAAACGCCACCTGATCCAGCACGTGGCCAGAGCCTCCAAGCACCGCCTGATCCAGCATGTGGCAGGACCTCCAAGCGCCACCTGATCCAGCATGTGGCGGGACCTCCAAGTGCCACCTGATCCAGCACGTGGCCAGACCCTCCAAGTGCCACCTGATCCAGCATGTGGCAGGACCCTCCAAGTGCCACCTGATCCAGCACGTGGCAGGACCTCCAAGTGCCACCTGATCCAGCATGTGGCCAGACCCTCCAAACGCCACCTGATCCAGCATGTGGCCAGACCCTCCAAGTGCCACCTGATCCAGCATGTGGCCAGACCCTCCAAGTGCCACCTGATCCAGCACGTGGCAGGACCTCCAAGTGCCACCTGCTGCATTTCTCACTGTCTCATCACTTCCAGTTGCATGAAGAATCTTCTAACTCACTCAGCTTTCCTTTTCCTATCCAGGATCGTCTTGTGTTTGTTGGCCTAGTCTCAGAATCTAGGTACCCAGTATTATGAAAACTTCACATCTTAAGTGCATCTGAACACATGTGCACCTGTGTACATGTATTTGTCGTAGACCTCCTTGTTTTGTGCACAGGGGTGACAGAGACCAGGCCCCGCCTTTGTCCAGAAATGCCAATGACACAGGGAGAGCCAGGATGGGGAGATGTGCCAACAGCAACTGTGTGTGCAGGCAGGAGTTAGGGTGCATTACAGGCAGCTGAGACCGCAGACCATGAGAGGGTGATAGGACTCTTCGCAGGTCCCAGCCGCCTTCAATCAGGCTAAACACCAAACGCCAGCCACCCGCCTGCTTTCCTCGTGCCCATTGCCTTCATGATGGCTGGGCATTAAACAGTGCTTTACACACTACATTTTCTAAGTATTTGGAATCACACCTTTTGCTCCTCAAGGTTCATCTAAGTGCAGGTAGATGTGGCAAGGGACCAGCTCAGGAGGACAGTGCTGTGCCATTGATGACCCCTGCAGCCCACCCCACTGCCCAATAGCAGAGCACTAACTACATGCACAACCACATGTAAAATTCTCCCACATGCAGATGGCAAACCTGACTACTAAGCCAAAAACCACAGAATGGGGTCAATACATCATGCTCTATTGTGGCCATGTTACCATGGCGCCCTTTGGTGCTGTGATCCTCTGACACAGTTTGTGCAGGAAACCATCTCAACACCAAATTTCTAGGTAGTCACCCAGCTGGCCTGCGATGGCTGTGGCTCCCATTTTAGAAAATGTCCTCCAAAAACGTTTATGGGAGTAGCTGCTTCCCTGGTGAGCAACTTTCATTCCAGTCCTACTCCTTACAGGCAATGCCAATTTACACTTGTTCCCCGAACCTTAGGGAGGCACAGGAACACATGGACATCCACAAACAGCACCAGGCAGGAGCCAAAACTCTGTCTGCAGGTGGGCCCCAGCTCAGGGACTGGCAGAGATCCACTCAAGGACATAGCTCCCTGCCACTCACATGGGTGACCTGGCTCAAGCTGCTGGCTCCGGGTGAAGTCTGAGGGTTGTGAGTGTCTGGGAAGTAAGCCAGGGGTAGGGTCTCTCACTGTCTTGCATGGGCACACATGCGTGCACACATTTTCTCCTGCCCTCGCTCTCTCTCCTGCTGTCACTCTCACTTGCTCTCTCTCTCATCTCAGTTCTAACACTGTCTATTCAGATGATTCTCTTCATGCAGCTGCACCTGCCGGAAAGCACAGATTCTTACCCACCTGAGCCTGCACCCCTGAACCCAGGATCTTCCAGCCATGTCCTCAACTGTGTCCAGGGCAGAGCATCGAACCCACAAGGCTGCCCCTGCATGGCACGCTAGCGTTGAAGCCTCAAGGGCTGTCATCAGCATGCCCACCCCAGTGGCCACACATGGGATTCCCAGCTGGAGCAGCTCCCCAAGTTTCTGGGAGATAGAACCTGCTGTCCCCAATTTGCTGTCAGGAACTCAGGGGAGGAGGGACACAGGCAATGTGTACGAGGGTTTCAGGGCAGGACCCTTGTCCTGGCAGCTGACCTGACCACCCTCCTTTTTTATATCGGGAGTTTCTGTGGAGGCTCCATGGAGGGTCAGAATAGGCTGCCAGCTTTGCCCGCTGCAGAGAACAGGAGCTGGGGAGGAACACCCCACCCTCTGGGCATGACTTGGTCTTCCTGGCAACCAACCTTTCTCCCAAGGGCCAATAGGGAATAGAAGATGTTTCTCCCACTAGGGAGCTCCGTGGAACTGGGGTTCCATGGCAGGAACTGGAGGTCGGAGGTGAAATACCAGAACACAGAGTCTCTGAATGCCCCCATCTGCCAGGGCTTCTAGAACTTCTTGCCAGGAACTGGTAGCAGAGTCCAAATATGCACCACAAATCCATGAGGGACACCAGCCCACTGTTCCACCTCCTGACATGTCATACCACAATTAGGACTGGGGAGACACACACATCCCAGGACAGTGGGCAGGAACCACCCCATTTACACAACTAGGGCTCTAGCATGAGCCACGTGCATAATCTGCAAACAGTCCTGTCAGACTCCTCTCCTGAGTCCCTCTGGACTCCCTTACAGCTGGGGAAGGGCCTCCCTCTGCGATGCCTGACAACAACCTCGGCATCAGTCACTGAGACAGTATCTGATGCCCCATTTGAGTTCTCATAACAGCCTAAGGAAGAGGCAGGAGCAGGCTATCAGCTCTAGGAGCACCCAGAGGTTGTCAGTGAGAGAAGTGGGTTCACCCTTCCAGGTAGACCAGGGACCAAGTCTCTGCAACAACCCATCCTTTATGATTCAGCACAGTGAGCCTCAAGGAAGGCAGGCTTTTGGGCTCAGAGTTCAGAGGTCCTGACCCTCAACCTCTGTGATGTCCAGTGCGTGGGGGACTGCACCAGCAGTGCTGGGTCCTTGTTAACCTCAGAGTCAGGGTTTTGCTTGCAGATTTCTCTAGGAAGCAGGAGGCAGCCCGATTAGAACTTTATCGTGACCATCCAGGTGAAGGATGGCTTCACTGCAGGAGCGTGCAGGCACCAGAGAGCTCAGTCCCATCAACCATCCATCTCCCAGTCATTTGCACATCAGGATCACCTGCTCCTCTCTCCACCTCCTGCCTGTCAATCATCCAACTACTTTATCTCCATGCTCTGTTCATTGCTCACCAATCCTGCTTTCATCCATCTGTCTTCCTGCTCTCCCACTGACTTCTGCTTCTGAACCATCTCTCTTCCATCACCCATCTCCCCCATTTCTTTAACAGTTAGTTCTCACTCTCTCTCTCTCTCCCTCTTCTCTTTCTCTCTCTCTCTCACTTTGGATCAACATATAGAAAGATAAAACAAGAAAATTAGTGTCCTAGAGATAGCCCCTGTCTTCTTGTGATGTCTAAACAAGATACTTTTGGGAAATGAATGGCAGTCCTCTATCTTACACATTTAGACAGCCCAGGGTGTCCTTCACTAGGCCAGGGATGTGGTGGTGAATGAAGATCACAGTTATTTTATGAAGTAAAGTACGGTGGGGACATTTTTCCCTTAGCACCTTTTTATGAATTTCCCATCTATCATGGTTTTTTTTTTTTTCGCATTAGAAACCTGATTTTATTTAAGTCCACTTGCCTTGCCTTTTCCTCAGTTACATTGGAAAAAAATTTTTTATTAATTGCATTGCATTATGTGACACAGTTTTATAGGTACTGAGATTCCCCTCCACCCCTCCCCTAACCCTCCCCCTACGGTGGATTGCTCCACCTTGCTGCATTGCCACAGATCAAGTTCAGTTGAGATTCTTTCATTGCAAGCATATACCAAGCACAGAGTCCAGTATCTTATTGCCCAGATAAGTTCAACGGCTTGTTGGGGAGACCATCTCTGGTCTGAAGGTAGAGCCGGCAGAGTATCATCCCGATCAATTAAAAACCCCAACATAACATCAGCAACAACTTATAACATTATGGAATTAGTGGACATAGTATTGAGTAACCAATATGTTTTTTAAAAAATGCAAGTTCTTAACCACATCCTGGGACTTCTTCATTGACATTTTAATTTTAGTTTATATACAACCGGCTTCTATCCACCTTAAAATGGCTATAGATTACTATCCAGCTGTCTCATGTCTATTTTCATTATAGTATTTAGCATTTTATAGTGCTGAAGCATAATTTTGCTGAACCTGGCTTTTTTTTTCAGGAAGTCTAGACTGGCTTATAACTCTAACAAGACATATGTCAACAGTTTAGGTGCAGAACAGTTTTAAGGAGGGGTGTCTTCAATGCCCTAGTGAGGAGTAACTAATCTTTGTGTCCCACCTAGTGAGATATAAGTGAGTCCATGCTGACCGTTTCTTGTCTGATTTATCATGTATTCTTATAAACCAAAATGTGTGTTTTTCATCACATCTTTGATAGGAAAATCAGTTTTGCCTGGGCATTTGCAGAATGTAGACCCAGAGAGATGTGACTTGTAAAGCATCCTGTAAATCTCTATTTGGTGGACGTGACACTGGGCAGAAGGTGCCACAGGCTCAACCCCTAGCACATGAGAGGCAGCAGGGGAGCGTGCTGATGCTGTGGTACACAGGACACACTCAAACACGTGACACGTGACAGCAGGGGAGCGTGTCAGTGCCATGGGCTCGACCCCCAGCACACAGGACACACTCAAACACGTGACACGTGACAGCAGGGGAGCATGTCAGTGCCATGGGCTCGACCCCCAGCACACAGGACACACTCAAACACGTGACACGTGACAGCAGGGGAGCGTGTCAGTGCCATGGGCTCGACCCCCAGCACACAGGACACACTCAAACACGTGACACGTGACAACATGGACCTTCTGATCCTCCGACCCCCCATCCCTGTGAGAACGGCTCATCCTGTGTCTCCTTCAAGTCTGCTTCCCCCAAATAAGAAATATCAAACAACCCATGTTTCCTGGATCTGTCATTGGTGTAGCCTTCTCATTATTCCAGTCATATGTCACCAGCATTGTGGCACACCCATTAGGCTCTGCACCCCTTGTATCCTGCCCCCTGCACCCCTACAAGGACCCCTGTGTGTAAGGAAACCAGCCTTGTGCAGCCAGGCACATAACCCAGGCAGGGCTGAGCCTGGGCATGAGGACCTGCCAGCATAGCTGGCCCAGGAGTGGAGCCCCTGCCTCTGAGTTCCCCAGGTCTGGAGCCCTGCCTCTGAGTTCTGCACACACCTTGGATCCTGGGCCACACTGTCCTTGGTGTGTGTGAAACCTCCATATTGTGTCCCACCCATGTGCCCAGACCCTATCAGCATGCCCACGGCTTCACGTGGCGCCAGCCCGTATGCTCCCCATCTTTGATTTGACTGCCCAGCCCCAGTGCAAAGGGGCCACCCCGCATTATTGGCATGTTGTTTCTCAAATGATCACTGACTCTGAGCCCCTTCCTGGGTGTCTACCAGACACTGCTGTGTCAGGGGCAGCCCCATGACTCATGGCACTGTGTATTTTTCTTGCTTGCTTTGGTATTGTGCTATGCTTCTGCAGAAGGCCTAAGGCAGGATTTAATCAAGAGGTACCTGCTACACCAGCCCACCAACAACAGCAACACCGAGAAAGAGGTGCCTGCTACATCACACCCCACAGCACTAACACCGAGCAAGAGGTGCCTGCTACATCACCCCACCAACAACACCAACACCGAGAAAGAGGTGCCTGCTACATCACCCCACCAACAACACCAACACCGAGAAAGAGGTGCCTGCTATATCACACCCCAACAGCACCAACATCGAGCAAAATTCTTCACGTCATCAGTCAGGTCCCACTTCTACTGCATAGCAACACAGTGTGAAGAGCATACAATCTCCTAACATGAGGGGGAAGTCTGAGGAGAAAGCAGGAATCCTGCAATTCTGTCATCAGCACAGGATAAACTGGAATGAGAGTGCTAGCAAGAAGGTTGGACGTTGCAGGGGAGGGAGCAGGGATTGCACAGCACTGGCGTTAATGCGGAGCTGGCCCCAGCCCTCAGTCACACGTACAAGCCTGGCCCTGAATAAACACCCCCATAGAACAGACCATGCTCCCAACTGCAGCCCATTCTGAGCAGCACGGAAGCCACTGTCCAGTGAGAGAAGGGACAGCTGACGGCAGGGCTCTGGATGGTGGCTGTAGCTGGGCACTAGAGTCCCCAGGGTTGGGACTCATGAGCCAGAGGCTGCAAGTGGACACAATGGAGCTTTCTGGTCTACACTGTGCTTTGTCCTACACGGCCTCAGGGAAATGGCCCCGGACAAGCTGCCACTATGCAGCGCCAGGAGCCCTAGGAGCCACGATCACTTCCTGAGCAGAGGTGAGGGAGGCGTCTATGAAAGAAGAGGGCCAAGCAACCCCGACACAGGAGCCCGGAGCCATCAGCACTGCGAGGCCCCCAGGAACCTCCCCATTCTTACGAGGCTTCACTTACACAGGCGCAGATGCTCATCTTGCAAGTACAAACCTAGGGGGATACACAGGCCCAACCTCAGAGGGCTGTTCCTGGCCTGGCTTTGTTCTTTGGACAAAACTAATGCAGGAAGTGGAGCTTGGAAACACCCACCCTATGGACTCAGTGGGAAGTGTGGCTCCAGGGGGAGAGCTCTGTTCCCAGTCTGCGGACCCACACGCATGTCCCACGTCTGTCTTCACCTGCAGGTCCTGCCTGGCATTTGATGCAGCCTGCTATTCCAGCAGAGTCCCAGTGGGGGAGCTCTGTGCCCCTTCCCGGGCCCACATGCATATCCCACATATTAATATCCCATATTCACCTGCAGGCCCTCGCCCAGCAGAACACATGTATAGCCCCCAGTTCCAGGAGGCTCTGAGCTGAGAATCCGCAGTTCCTGTCCAGAGACTGAATTATCTCAAACTTAAACATGGCTCTATATACCTGTTGCTTCAGAAAGAAAGATAAAAGACACGGACACTCCAAGCTCAGCATTACAATGGGAGCCACACTCCGGGCCAGTGAAGAACACACAGTGTCAGTCACCACTGACCCTCACAGCAGTCGGCTCCTGGGGAGGGTGGGATGTACAGGGCAGGAATCAAGGCCAGGCCTGTGGGTGCAGTTGTCCTCCTTGAAGGCAACAGCCTGAGCAGAGGGGGCAAGGCCGGCCACTGCAGGCCCACTTGCTCAAGAGCTTTAGGGTCTGAATGCATGCCAACAGGGCCGAGGCGGAGAGGAGTGAGCCCGGGAACTGAGGCCTGGGAAGACGTGGATGGTTTAAACAGTGCTGCCTTCGGATGGCTGCACCAGCCTGCATCCCTGCCAGGGAACCCCAGGATACAGCCCAAAAAGGGGCTGGGCAACTGCTGACTCTACCATGTTCCCCAGCATGTGTGGCCAGAGCTCCCACCAGGGACTCATGCAGGGTCCATCTGCAGACCGGCAGGGCTGGAGGCCATGGCCAAAGGAGGAGCAGCCCTGCATGGCACTTTTGGTCCCTCTGCTCCTCAGAATGCAGAGTGCTGGACCCAGACCGAGGCCCCATGGAGGTTGAAACCATCCTCCTGCCCATGGTATGTGGGAGCTGCCTGCATGCCAGTCCTGGTCCTGCCTCCCACAGTTGCTTCTGGGGCCGCCAGGCCTCTCCCTGGACTGGCAGGGCAGCTGGGCTGGCCCATGGCCCTGTGGACAGGGCATAGATGGGTTGGGATTCTGTGTGCATGGGCCTCAGGGGAGCTTCCCACAGCTCAGCTTATCTGCTGGACAGGAAGGCACTGGCTTGGGGTCAGGGTCCTCAGCTGTGGGGACTCGGGACAGGAGGTTCCCCTTTGGGGACTTCTCAGCCCCCATCACCCTGCTGCCAACTCCTGGAGAGAGCTCACAGTGCTCAGGATAGTGACCCGTGGCATTTGTCCCTCTGGCTGCAAAGGAAAGCAAAGTATCTGGCCGATCCCCATGGTTGCCAGCCACCAAGGCCCGAGTGGTTGGGATAAAGTACGAAGAGGCCCCTCAGGCCAGCCCAGGGGACCCCGCATCCACCCCTGTTCTCTCCCACCCAAAGTGCAGGCTGCAGAGCCTGCTGCTCCCTGCCCAGTGGTCAGCCCCTGACCCAGGTCACTGGTTGTTGCATCCAACCAAGCCTCTTCCCAAGAAGTGCAGCCCAGACAACTCTGCAAATACAGAAGTTTGTTGAGGAGGCAGGTAAACAGCCCAACTGGCTGGGGTCAGCTCTGCTTTCCTTCAGAGTGTCCCCGAGATGAGTTAGATGGGTTTTTACAGAAAGAGTGAGTTATACAGCCGTGGGAACCAGGTGAGTTGGGCAGCCACAGGAAGCTGCCATGGGGACAAGAGGTGGGCTTGGGCAGCCACAGGAGGCACTTAAAGAAACAAAGAATGAATAAATCATACAATATCGATTCCTGAAACTGAGGGTGGCTGGCAGGGCATGTTACTACTTGCGCTTTGGCCCAAAAAGCAGGAAACTGGAAAATCATTTTGTAGAGGAGCATAAAGAGCAGGTTAGCAAGCTTATGTGGGCCTGAACCAAAGTGACTCCATTTTGTGACCGGATTTCATATGGTCAGGAGAGGAGCTGGGGCCCACAGGGAGGGGCAGGACACCCCCGCCTGCAGGGCAGCGCGCCCTGAGAACCCCACACTGAGAGGCTGGGGAGTGACCTGCATGAGGGGGCGGGTCCTTGGGGGTGCACCTCGTGGGCGCCCCAGGGATGGGGCTTCTAGAAGCAGGGGAAGGTGTTGGAGTTGGGGAGGGGTCAGCTGAGCAGGTTTCAGCCTTGGCTTCCCAGCAGGAACTGAGGATGTAATTGTAGCCTTGTGCTGGGTCTGCACCAACCACGGCCTCTTCCGTGCTGGTGGCAACTGCAGCCCACAGGGGGGCCCCAGGCCACCAAGGCCCACAGGCAAGGCACCGCGGGGAGCACCCCAAAGGAGCTGCCCCAAACCCCACGTCTACACATGCACTTTGCTGGACCACAGTGAATTCGGAGCTGGGGGCTGGGTGGAGGCCAATCTACCATTGCCTGCGTCTCAAGGTTAGTGGACACTCGCTCGGGCACCTGTTGGGGCTAGTGAGGACCGCGCGCCACCTGTTCAGGGCTCAGCTGGTGCTGGATGCCGCCTGTAAGGTGGGGAACCACTCCAAGGCACGCTTGGATCCAGGATAGCCACATGCCTGGTTTGGTTTAAACTTCACTGCAGAAGAAAGGACTGGATGGATTTTTTAACTGGTGGTCCTCTCTCAGCCAGCCAGCGTTTCCAGAAAGCACCTGAGCGCCTGTGAGCAATGCCGCGCGGTGTGGAAAAGAGCACGCGCGGCTCAACCCCAGGCCCCACCCTGCTGGACCGTGCGGTGCCCACACGTGGGGCGAGACTGCCACCTGGTGTCCGAGCGCACCGCTGCAGCTGCGGATCTGGGAGCCTCTGTCCACCTGGGCTTGGTCCGGTACTTCTCTGTGGCCTGGACGAGGTGCCCCTGCCCCAGACATGCTGTGGGCCTCAGGGCCCTGCAGAGAGAGCTCCACGCCGGGCGGCAGACTTCTGTGCAGTGGCCGAGGGGACGTTCACCGGTTCCTATTCCTGGAACTTCGGTTCCTATCCTGGCAGCTGCAGCTGACTGTGCCAGGAAGCCTTGGCCACCATGCCACCTTCCCTGTGTAACCCCCCTCGGAGCTAGCATCCCCCACAGCCAGCATCACTAATTACACACCCAAAAGAAACACTTCATCATGTGGTCCCACAGTAAAAGATTTTATCTGCAAAACCGAGGAAGCAAAGCATCTGACCAACAGCCTGGCTGGGTGGACACTGCCCAGGGTTCGCTGGCCCTTTTGTGCCGGGTCCCAGAGGACATCCTGCAGTCTGACAGAGGTGTCAGGCACTGTCCTCCCCACTGTGCCTTGGCTGCCCACTCAGGTCAGACACAGAAACTGCAGCGTCTCTAGAAGGAATTTTCCTGTGTCTGCGGAGGAGGAAAGGAAGGGACCCTCTTTGCTGCCTAACCACATCAGCCCCAGGGCATGGGAGCAGTATTGGATAACACCTTAGAGGCCCTGATGTGGGAAAGAATGTTCCAAGGGTGTGACTTGAGTGGTTTTGATAGCTCTGACAAGTTATTGATTTTGTTGTTCCAGGATTGAGACTCTTTCGTTGACCAAGTCTGCCTTGGTGCATTCACATACCTAGGAATATGCAGCAAAGCTTGATCAGGAGAGTGGTCCAACTTGTTTTGCAGTTGACATCCCTTGCTGGCTTCAGCGAATTAGCTGTGATATCCCCTGTGTACCATTGGACATGCTGTCCACTGTACAGGAATCAGCAACTGAGAAGGTCCAGTTCCAATACCATGTACTCCAAGCTAAGAATGCATATATTGTAGGGTCTGAGTCCAGCAGTCCAGTTAGACTCACCTGCTACCTGACCTGATTCATGTACACCAGCCAGTGCAGGGTCAGAGGATCTGCTACCCAGTACAGCTTGGTCAGTCCTGCCCCCAGCCCCAACTCTCACAAGAACCAATGGGTGCTATGGCCCAGCCCAGCCAGCCAACCAGTCTCAGCCCTCACACATACCAGCAGGTACTATGAACTATTCAGGGTAGTCCCCAAAGCCCCTACCAGATCCACCCCCAGTCCCAGTTTTTGCATGTGCCACCCTCTGCTGAGGCTGTTGTACCCACC
Source organism: Ochotona curzoniae (assembly GCF_017591425.1). Lineage (NCBI taxonomy): Eukaryota > Metazoa > Chordata > Mammalia > Lagomorpha > Ochotonidae > Ochotona > Ochotona curzoniae. Next base: position 518,439 of record NW_024467119.1, on the reverse strand, counting down.
CACGGGTACTACAGCTTAGCTCAGCCCAACCCACTCCCAGACCTGGCCTTCAAAAATGCCAATACATACCATTGCCTTGTCCAGCCTGGCCTGTCCAGTTCTTGTGCTCATTAGCAGTAGGTACAGCCTAGCAGGGGAGTGCCCACAGTGCCCGTGCCAGACATGTTCCCAGCCCTGAATCTTGCACCTACCAGAGGGTGCTATGGTCCAGCCTGACATGACTTGGCATCCAGTTCCAGCACTTGCCAGCTGGTGCTGTGGCCTAGCTTGTGTATGCAGTGGAAAGCATAGCCCAGCCCAACCTGACCCATTCCCAGTCACAGCTCTCACATTCACCAGTGAAAGCAACAGCCCAGCAAGGGAGTCCCCAATGTTTCCCTAGCAAGCCCCTCCCAGCCCCAGTCTTGCACGTGCTAGCAGATACTGTGGCCCAGTCTGAGACAGCCCTCCTCCAGTTCAGCATTAACCATCAGGTGCTACAACCTGGCTCAGCCCAGCCCACTCCCACTCACAGCTCTAGCTAGTGGGTGCAGCAGCACAGCCCAGCCTGACCCACCCCAGCCCTCATGTAAACTGGCAGGTGTTGCCATCCTACCCAGCCTGACCTGCACCCTGCCCCAACTCTCACTCGTGCCAGTATGCACTGTGGACTGACTGCCTGGCCAGCCCCAAACCCAGCTCACACATATGCCAGCTCAAACAGATCTACACTGCTCCCAACCCCAAATCTTGCATGTGCTAACGGATGCTGTGGCCAAGTTTGACATGGCCAATCCCCATTCTTGGCATTTTTTAGTGGGTACTGTGACCCACACCCATTCTGGCTCTCACCAATGGTGCCATAAGCTGGCCCAGTCTCGGCCACCCCAGCTTTCATGTGACGTGGTAGGTGCTGCAGTGTAGCCTGGCCTGTCCCACATCCAGCCTCTCGTAATCACCAGGAGGTGCTGGAGCCTTGTCCAGTGTGTCCCATCCCCAGACCCAGCCCACATGTATGCTGGAAGGTGCTGCAGCCTTGCCCAGCCTGGTCTGCCCACAGCCCTGGCCCTTGAATTCACCAGTGGGAAATAGAGCCCAGAGGGAAGTCCCCAGAGTTCTGCTATCAGGCCCATTCCCAGGCCCGGGTCTTGCACTTACTGGTGGGTGTTCACCCAGTCTTAGCTCTCACCAGTGGGTGCCACAGTCCAGCCCATCCAGCCAAAGGATTAGGAAACAAAACTCAATCCCTATTGCAGACAAGGCACTGGACAAGTTTTCAAAAATACAAAGCAGAGTAAGGGGAACACAGAGTAGGCCTCACCTAGAAAGCCCAGGGCTCCTCTGCTAGGAAATTCTTTATCTTCCCAGTAAAACATGGAACAAACAGCTGACACCAGACTCGGATCTCAAAATGACGTGGGAAGGCTCTGCCGAAGGGCCAGATGTGGCCCAGGGTAGTGAGTGTAGGACACAAACTTCCACTCATGACAAAACTACAAAACTGGGTTTTGAAAGTTTAAGCATAATTATACTTTTCCTGGATGGGAAAACATAAAAGTTGGAAAGTGTGAACTCAGGAACTCAGCACTTTGTGGGGTGCTGAGGATCAACTATAAAATAAAGCATCTCAATACACAGGCACACACGTGCACATCTATAGACCATACACACATGTGTACACATGTACACATAGGCATACATATGCACATGTGTGGGGACACATGCACATGTCTGTACACCATATACACATGTGCAGACATGTACACAGTTACACATGGGTGCACACATGCACATGTGAATATATATGCACACACCTGTGTACTATGCACACTTGCACACACATATACACACATACACATTTGTGCACACGCCTGTATACCATGTACACATCTATACACACATATGCACAGATAGGCACACACGAGCACACATGCACACACCTATATATCATGCACAGATCGGCACATATATACATGTTCATACCAGCACTTGCACATACACATGTGCACATATACATGTGAGCTGTAAACATGTAGACGTCCACTAATATGCACACTCCTCTCCCACATGAGGTAAGCAACCACTGAATTCTAAACCCCTGTAACTCCCAGATCACAGCTAAGGAAACAGAAAGACCAAAAACAGGACAGGTAAAATTTTAACAGGAACAATAAATATGAAATGCTTAAAGCTTTCTATTGAACCTGTAGAATGATAGCTCATTGTGTATGTTGCTGGGTGTACCCATGCGTCAGAACCCATCAAATTCACCCTCCATACATACACATTAGAGGCAGTGTCGCACCAGCCTGCCACACTTGGATGTGAGTCACAGCTCTACTTCCTGCCTGGCTTCCTGCTAATGCAGATCCTGGGAGGCATCAGGTATGAATGGCTCAAGGACTTGGGTCCCAGCCACCCACAGGGGAGACCCAGGTTGAGTTTCCAGCTTGCACTCTCTACCTGTTAAATAAACACTAAAAATTTAAAAAGTAATGAGGCAAAGTGTTTTGTTTTGTTTGTATTTCAGTAATACATCAATAAAGCTTTTTAAAAAGCAGGATCATGATAAGCAATCATCTTTCACATTCAATTTGGGTAGAAAGTGCAAGCCTCAGATGTCAAGAAAAGCCGCAAGACTGAGGCAGTGGTGCCTTTGAGAGATAACCCTGGTTGAGGGCAGGCCTGTGTGGCCTGGGTGACGGGGCCAGACCTCAAGCCCAGCTCTGCTCTGACCCCATGTTGTGCCTCTACTTAGTCCTACAAACAACCCCACACTAATGACTCTACTGTACCCAGCAAGCACCTTGAGCCTAGCTCTGCCCTGAACCGACACTATGCATCTAAGTGTGGAAGCTAGTGCTTCACCCTGGGACCCTTCATTCCCCTTTGATCACATCAGGAGGTACCTGAGACAGGGATGCTTACATACCCACCCTGCAAATCAGACAACCAGCCCTGAATGTCCTTTAAAAGAAGTGGCCATTGTTGGTGCAGATTGATTAAGAATAAAAAAACAAAGCAAAAAAGTAAGATTATCACATCAATGTGGCTCCTGCATTTCCTGGATCTGCCCTGGAATCAGCCTGAAGCTGTTGGAGAACCACACCACCCTCCTCCATCTCTACAGTGCTGTTTGGTTTTGTTTTCCTCTAAACTGGGGGTCAAGTTGCAAGAACAATGTCCATTGGTGGTGGGTTTCTCACCCAGAAAGGATTAAGTCAAGCAGCAGTATATGCCCAGCCCAGGCTTGGCACTATTACTGTGCTACTGCAGCCACACAAAGGTGTGAGCACATGTGTGCACATGCAGGTGGAACCCAACCACGCAAACCAAAATCTGCAGGTGCTCCAGCTCCTGCTGTAAAATGACTTAGAGTGTGCATGTGACATGCATGACACATCCCTTCATGCACTGTAAGCCACCTCTGGACCACCTGTAACTGCACACCATGGAGACACTGCAGGTACAGCACAGGCATCGTTTGCTTCTGAGTAGTTCTGATCCACAGTTGATTGGATCCGTGGGTGTGGACCTTGGGACACAGGTCACTAGGGCGAACTCTGTGTCCACAGGGGTTGTGAGAACTCGTCTCCAACACTACAACCTACCTTCCAGACACCTCTGCGTGCATTTTGCAAAAGCACTCATACGCATAAATATAATCACACCCATCAGGGGCCACACGACAAATTCCACTCTAACCTTCCCAACAGAGAGAACCTCACATACAGAATACACACAGTTGTAGAGAAAGGGGATGATAGCAAGAGAACACAGGCATTGCGCAGGCAGCAGACACAGGAGGCAGAGGTCCTGAAGAGGGGTGGATCACAGTGATCGAGCAGGTGCCCTGGCTGGTGCCAATGCATCCCAAGCAGCTCAAAGGGTAGACTACCAGTCAGCATGGTTTCCACCTTGGGCCACATGGCTCTTGCACACAGTCCCTCAGGCTCTTGTGTGAGTGGGGAGAACCATAGCCTGTCCCTAACGAGGCACAATGCCACACCCACAGTGGGAAGACACTCAGTGACAATGGGACACTGTCTGACTCTGATTAACAGTAGAGGCCACGCAATGCAATAGTGGAGAACCCCTCAAGTCAGCTGCGGACAGTCATGACCCCAAACTCAAGAACTGTGAGAAACATCCAGGGATGCAGGAACAGCAAGAGAAGAGGCCCCTGGAGACCCGGGGAGGTGTCAGGAGCCGTGTACTATAGCCACACTGAAGCCATTTTGAATATAGAACTATGGGCCAGTGGAAAATCCCCGGCTGGCTAGATGCTTGGGAAAGAAGTTATGAAACTAATCACACGCTTAGCTTCAATTGTTTGTAGCAAGTGTTTTAGAATGTGATTTATGCTGTACCTGCCGACATCTTGTTATTGATTACCTATGCTATTGTTAATATGCTGGTTACTATTGTTGATATGGTGACTGCTCAAGAACAATTGCTCTGGAGACCATGGCTTGCATCCTAGTTTCTCCTTTCCTCCCTGAGCCTTAGTTACTGAAGAATATAAAAACCCTCAACTAAAATCAATAAACTGACAGCTTGATCAGACATCCTGTCTTGCTGTCCATTCTTCGTGTCTCTTGTCCCCCAATCTCTCCTAGGTGGTTGCGACCCCCGTTGACTGTCCTGCTGGACAGGACAAGGAGGTAGGAGGAAGCAGTCACTTCTGCCCGGCCTGTTCTCCACTCGGTGGTGATGCACAGCGTAAGGATGTGCGTGGATGCATGCACACATGGATTACACATAGCATGCACATAAGATATGTCATGTGTACACACTTACACTTAGTGAAATAGCTACATATTTCAATGCTACAAACGGGCTAGGCTCTTAGAACAAAATGCAGCAGAAGAGCATTTCCGTCTCAAGTGATGCATTCTTTATTTTTAAAAACACAACACTTTTCGAACATATAAATATGGGTAGCTCAGTATGTGCAAGGAGACTGAGAATGTTCACAGATGGAAATAAAGACAATCTGATTTTGGTGGAAAAGTTTTAAAATTTATGAATAGTCTTTTCATGATGTGCATTTCCCATGTTTCTGAAGAGCCTGTGAATGTCTGTGAGAATGTGCGTGTAGACAAAACCAGATACTACGCAGGTCTGTGTGCACTTGTTCACTCCACAGTGGACCCTGGAGATCACGTCCAACTGTGGAGACCCTCTTGTTAGGATTTCTCTGTTTTACAGTTTTTGACATTTTGCCAACTTTGCCCCCACCTGACAGTGCTGGGGGTGGGGCCTTTGGAGCAGACCTTGTCACTGAGTGTTGGTTACCTCAGGGATGGGATTAGTGGCTCATAACTGGGGCCCGGAGAGCTCCCTCCCGCCTCCACCATGCGAGAACACTGCCATCCGCAGAGCGGGAAGCAGCACCTTGGCCCACACAAGCCCTGCATCACCTGGTCTGGGGTCTCCATCCAGCCTCCAAGTTCCTGCTGTCTATAAACCACTTGGTGTAAGCTGTGCTAGGCAGCAGACTGAACAGCTTCTGTAGGCTCCACCCCTTATGACAGAGGCCTGACCCTGGGTCTCACTCCCTCTCTTTCCATACACCCTCCCTGTGTTTTCTGGCCAGCTCTTTGATTTGCTCTCTCACACACACTCTCTCTCAGCATCATCCCAACAGAAAGCACATATACATGTCATGGGCCAGTGGGGCCTCCACACAGCTGGACAGAATCCATGATTCACACCACTACAACACAGAACTACCTTCCCCTCCAGGGCGCCTTTTCTGTTACTGGTCAGTCTCCCTACATACCTGGAGTGCATGGGATACATCCTGGCCAGTAGCTCCCGGTGGCTTTGATGCATAGCGTGCTCTGTGCACTTCCCTGCATCAAGAGAACAAAAGGAAACACCTTCACCAGGTGGCCTGCACGTGCCTGGCCAGTCAGACACTCCGGGCTACAGAAAAGCAGTGAGCCTGGGCCCAGTGCTCACACCAAACCCCCAAAGCTGTTCTGGCACCCCAGGTCCTCGACGGGCATGGCCAGCTTCAAGAAGAAGGACCCCACAGATGCCAGCTGAAGTGCTGGCCAGTGGTAGCCATTGAGGTTCCAAGCAGCCTTGTCATGAAGGAGCAAGCGTGAAACGCGATTGCTGATGGATGTCCACCATGGTACATTCTCATGACAAGATGAAGAGCATGAAACCAATTTCCCTGTGAGACAGATGCATTTTCTCCGCTGGCTGCTTAGTATGTGCAGTTGACAACAGTGTCCCAGACTGTGTGCTGCCTCGAGCTGACATGTTAAAGCACATGACTGCACCACGTCACACACAGTGTCCACAGCCCTATTTAGGAGCCTGTAACGAGACCACTGAGTCATGCATCACTGTGTCGTCTACGGGTAAACTATTGTTTCAGATCTGGGGGTCGAGGCATTTCTTAGGGGCATGCTGTAAAAAGAACCCAGATGTCTTACAAAGTGGAACCTCACAGTGGTCTGGTCCTGGAGCCTCCATCAGCTTGAGAGTACTTGCTAGGAATCTTAACAGGAGAGCCCAGTCTCTGAGCAGCCTCAAAGCTGGAAGACCCTGAGTGTAAGAGGCTGAGCCAGCTTCCCCTCACCTTGAGCCTGGACTCTGTGCCCACCCACACTGGGGGAAAGGTCCATACTGGACCTACAGAGCTCTCCCTCTGCTCAGTCATTCCCCATGTCACCACGTCACAGAAAAAAAAGAGAGGCAACTGTCAAAAAAACCCTGCAGATCTGGGTTCATTCTATCGCCTGTGAGAGAGAACAAAAGTCAAAGCCGATTTTGAGAATTAGATAAAAATGAAGGCTAATATTTTGTTCCTTCTGGCAGGCAATGTTCAACCATTTCTCCACCCTGAAAGCAAGCTGTCAGACTCTCACTGGCGTATGCACAAACCCAGACAGAGGGTCCTGTTTCTGCAGTTGCTTGCTGTGTGGACAGCTCTGACTGCATTTCCTACTCGATGAGTGAGGTCAAAGGCATTCCCAGTGGGTAAGTCCAGCTGCTGATTTCTGTTAACTGTCACCCAGCTCTCAGCCAATCCTTTTCCTTGGAGGGGACTTGACAACATGTTCTCTGCATTATTCTCTTTAAAGATGTATTTATTTATTTGAAGGACAGAGTTACAGAAGGAGAGAGAATAAACGAATGAATGAATGAATGAATGAATGAATCTTGCATCACTGATTCATGCCCCAAATGACCACAATGGCTGGACTATGCCAGGCTAAAGCCGGAGCCAGGGGCGTCTTCCTAATTTCCCACATGGATGCAAGGGTCCAAGCATTTGGGCCATCTTCTGCTGCTCTCCCAGGTCATTCACAGGGAGCTGGATTGGAAGTGAAGCAGCTGGGACTCAAACTGGAGTCCATATGGTATGCTGGAGTCACAAGTAATGACCTTACCCATGTTGCCACAGCACCAGCCTCCTTTATTATTTTCCATGATGGACTTCACTTAGCAGAATCAGAACTAATTTTTGCTTAGCATCATTATTTGGATGAGCTTGACAGAGTTTTCTTGTAGCTTTAGGAGTTTCCATTAGTTGGAAAAAAAATTCCTCCCAGTTCCACATTATTAATAGCTTTTTCTCAAGGTTTTTGTCATATACAGATTTTTATTTTTATTTATTTTCACATAACCATTAATCCATTGATAACACATTCCCACCCCAGCAGTGAAGCTTGCTCCCACAGAACTGTAATAATCCAACACAATTCATTTCTTGTCACAACAGAAAAACAAGGAACAGAATTCAAGCCCTCTACAAGTAACAAGAGAACTGGGCAGAATGGCCTCAGGCCAGCATGATGCCAGGGCTGCTATGCAAAAAAAAAAAAAAACAAAACCTGAGCCCAAGAACTACCAAGAGCTCTGAGAAATGCATTACTGTCCTTGAGCATCAGCCCATCAATAAAAGAGCCAGAAATCCTCCCTCTGTGATTTAAAGTGGGCATTTCATTAAAATGAGGGTCTAGATCTGGAAAGTGTCCATTGGAACAGTGTGTAAATTATGCTACAGTTTAGTAAAACTAGAGAAATATTTGTATAGACATAAAGATTGACAGATACAGGGGAGAATAGAGAGTAGATACCAACGGACATATGAAGAGATAATGGGAAAAAGAAGGAAAATACAGAGATAACTGGCGGATGGATGAAGAGGGAGGAAGGGGGAAGAAACTGAAGGGAAGGAAGTCTATAGGTGGATAGACAAAAGTGATAAATAGCCGATGGATGGATGACTAGATGGATGGATGGAGAGAGAATTAATATAGATGGGTGGAGGGAAGGAAGGAGGGAAGGGAATACGACAGGGAGGAAGTGTAAGGTAGGGAAGGGAAGGGAGTAACAAGGATGAAAGGGAGGAACTAGAGTGAGAGAAAGACTGATAACATACACAAAGCCAGGCAGGTAGAAAGTCTGAAATCAACCAACCTGGGTTAAAATCATTCTTCTGCCCCTTACTAGTTGCGTGGTCTTGGTTGTAGAACATAAATCTGGTGAATCCATCTTATCTGTAGAAATAGATTCACACTGATTCACAGTTTAGAAGTACAGAACATGGCTTTTCAGACCAACAGGAGCCAGACCTGGACACTTCATGAAACCTTCTGCGCTGTGCTTTTACCCGCTGACTGCAAAGCCCCACTCACTGGTGAGTGTTCTGGAACCCACATCAGTTAAACAAATGAATTGGGGATTCCAAAACACAAGTTGTACCTAGAGTGTGCACAACGGATAAATCTTCATATCTTGCTGACCGAGCTGTTATGAGAATTAAACACTGTGATGTTTGCAAAAGGCTTGCAATGACTGAATGAAACACACACATTTGTGACCTGTGTGTATAATTATCAATGTCTCTGGAAGGTTAAATTGGTTCATCCTGAGCAAGCAGGATGGCAAGGATTTTCACCATTGGCCATTTCATAGAATGTACTTTTAGTAAAACCCGTGTACTACTTTTTGGTAATAAATTTATTGACTCTTAAATAAAAACTAGGCAGAAGTATATTGTGTTTCCCACCTAATCACTATCACCATTAATATCTATGTTAAAAGCACTTCCCACACAGGTCTGTAATGTTATCTCCTTACCATACACTGAACAAGAATTTTTTAAAAGATTTAAAAAACTGAATATACATTTTATTATTCCATGAAAAAAGGAACACAATTTTAAAAAATAAGCCAGTATCTTCATTCTAAGCACTGATACAAGTCCACCTGACATGAAGACCAGGGGGACATTTGTCACTGATCCTCCAATGCTGCCAGATGAGAACAGATTGAACATTCACAAAAGTGACTTTGTCATTAAACTTCTGGTGCTGTTGGCCAGAACATGGGTCCTGCAGTGATGTCTATGCTGTCACACACTGACTGTCCCTCAGCACGTGGGTCCCTCAGGGAACACTGTGCCCTCACACCACTGACTGTCCCTCAGCACGTGGGAGTGACTGTGCCCTCACAGCACTGACTGTCCCTCAGCACGTGGGTCTCTCAGGGATGACTGTGCCCTCACACCACTGACTGTCCCTCAGCACGTGGGTACCCCAAGAAGTGTTCTTGAAGTGAGTTCCCTTTAAGTTGGAGGTCCCCTCCACTTACGGGATTCCTGCCTCGCCAGGGTACAGGATTTTTCCAGGTTACCTTCGTCAAATCAAAGCTACAAAGGGGCTCCAGGCCGACTCTCTGAATTCCAGTCGGGAGCCTGGACGCTGGCGCCTGTCCCCTCGCCAGGCCTCACGCTGCCAAGGCCTCCCAGTGCTCAGCAGCCCGGACCACCAGGACGCTCCCACCAGCGCCGTCCATCCCGGACAGGGCACGCCCCGAGCATGCGCAGAGAACCGAGCTGGCACTGCAGGCGCCCGGAACCAAGGTGGGGGAGGCCGCGGGGAACACTTCCGCAGGAGCAGTCGGCGGAAGCCGCCCGGATGTCCTCTCTGTGCTCCGCCTGCCGCCTGCAGGAACTTGGCTCCTGGAGACGTTTCCTTCTCTCAGAAGCCGGTTCCGTCCTCAGGGAGAGTGCGGGCGAGGAGCGGAGCCAGGCTGGTGTCTCGGAGGGGATCGGGCCGTCCACGGGAAGCGGCCATGGCGCCCTCGGGCCGGCGTGCTGCATAGCGCCGCCCTGTTTCCGCAGGGGCGCCCGCAGCCCTCCGACGCGGTGGAGGGCCGGGGAGGCTGGCCGCTGTCCCTGCTGGGCCCGGCTGCGGGGTGCACCGAGCAGGGCTCTGAGGAAGAAGGGGGAACCTGCACAGTGCGACCCTGCCCTGGTGTGCAGGCACTAAACTAGGGCACAGCCCTGGCCTGCTGTGGTCCAGGAGCCTGTCCAGGCAGCCCGGAGTGCACTGGGAACCTGTGTGTGTGCAGACAAGAGAGGTGTCGGCTGCCCGTGGGCATTCATTGCTGCACCTATTACAGGTCAGCTGCCGCCAGTGCTGACAGTTTTCAGGATCAGCGTGACTGGACAGGATCCATGGCTTCGTGGAAAGAATGGTATGGACACTGTGAAGACAATGGTCAGGCTCACATGCGTGGGCCAGGATCCCTGTTCCCCTGGGCCTGACTGAGTTTCAGTCACCAGCACAGCATTAGGGTTTATCTCACATACATCCTAACTGGTCATTTGCGTGGCACACGCACAGATGTATTAAATGCACAGGGTCAGAGGAGACAGCTTGTCCTGGCTGGAAGTGGAGGTGCCCATTGGGCCATTGGGCAGGCCAGGACACAGAACTACCTGACACCAGAAGACACACACCTTGCCTAGGTACAGCCAGTGGACCGGGACTGGACCGCATGCCTGACACCAGAAGACACACACCTTGCCTGAGCACAGCCAGTGGACTGCGGCTGGACCCCACATGGCCTAAGGGTCTCCCACCAAGTACAAGTTCCCAGCATGTGACTGTTGACCCATGGGTCTCCGGTAACAGACCCAAACTTGACACAGCCATGAGGCCAAGTCATTGGGACTACATCCCATGTCCCATCACCACAGTGTAACTGCCTGCCATCCCAGTAAGGCAGTCCTGGTGCTGCAGCTTCTGATCCCATAGTTTGATTAGAACGCAGTTCAGCCTGGCCACTGCCATGTGCCACTGGAGCTCCCTGCATCAGGATCCTACTTCTTGTACAGATTCCCTCACAGCTTGTCTGCATTTGTCCTCTCTGCCTTCTGAAATTCCAGGAGTATACACGCTGCCCCACCTGCCTTATTCCCCCAAGCCTTCTGCATTCTCTGTTCTTCACAGTGAGTGATTTGCAATGATGTCTTCAGGCCTGTTAAGGGTTTCCTAACAGTTTCTTCTAGTTGACCCAGTTGGCTGATGAACCCACCTATTAATTTCTAGCCCAATCACTTCACCCTTTAGCGCCATGATATGTAGATATATATGTTTTTCTCTCCTTGAAATGCTCACTTTGCTCATGCATTGCTGTCCTGGCCCTGTTGGCGCCATCCTGAGTTTCATTCTGAATTCTACACCAGAGCACTTGCTCGTCTCTGTGGTGTTTTCACTGGGTTCCTCCTTAGAACAATGCTGGAATCCCTGTGGGCACCCTGCCCTTCCCTCAGGGGAGCTGGTCAGGGGAACCTGTGGATGTGTCACTGGATTTGCCCGCCCCACATCTCTCTTTGTTCCTGGAGGCTATGAGCTTCCTAGAAGCCACCCTGCAGATGGCAGCTGGGAAGTCCAGGCAGAACCTGGACCTGGCACACCAAGCCCACTCCACTCTTATCCTGGTCCGTGGTCTTGGGAGGCTCTCATGCATCTACTCGGTCACCTGTTTGTCCTCTATGTTCCTGGAAGCCCTCCACTCCCTGAGTCAGATGAGAGCGCCAAACCCACCATGGAAAAATTATGAAAGGGGGGCCACTATTGCAGTCCAATCCCTGAGTCCCTAGGAGCACAATGGTGGAAGATGGGGATTCCTCCTGACACTGGACAGTCAAGCAGATCCCCCCCCACCACCATGTAATCCAGGTCACCCACCTGTCAAACCACAGCTTTCCCAGGATGACCCCCTCACCTGGGACCCAAGGGCAGATCACAAAAGGGTATCTCTCCCTCCCTTCCTTCTTCTCTCTCACTCTGTTCCTGAACATGGCCCACATGTTTGTAAATCCCTCACCTTTTAAATAAACCCTACAGTTTTGAGGGCTGATTTTGTGCCAGGATGCTTGTGAAGAAGCAGACAGTGCCCAGCCCACAGCACTGCAGGAAGGCCAGAAAGTACACAGGGCCAGGGTCACTCAGGGCTTGAAGGGACTCTGGTGTCACTCCTGTAGGACGGGAAGCCCCAAAGGCCTGCCTATGCTGTTTTGTCTTCGTGGCTTCTGACAACCCAGATGTCACGGGTGGGGAAAGGCAGCTGCCCATGGGCCCTGCCAGGATGGTGCAGGATGATAGGTTGCCATGACCGCAGTAGAGGGTGGGGATAGTGACAGTTGGGGGTGCTATGTGTTGGTGGGTAAGGAGTATGACAGGATGTTCATCATTTCCTACTCCTTTGACTCTGAACCTAAAACTGCCCTGGATGGAGTTGGCACTCTGTGAGACTCAACTAATGCCACTGAAGCCAACCCCATGTCCGGGGTATCCTTCCCAGCCTTGCACAAAAGGGGCGATGGTAATGCCGTGAACCCCACTCTGAGCCTAGGTCTGGGGCAGGCATACTCTGGGCGCTAGCAAGCCCTGCTCTGGGTGCTGGTGGGTGCTGGCACACCCTACGCAGGACACCCAGGGGAGGATGGAGTCAGAAATAGGGACTGGAACACCACAGGCAGGCGCCTGGTGGAGCTTTATTAGCCTGAAGCAAGAGATACTCCAGAGGCAGGGCACTGCCAGCTCCCAGCCCACAGCAGCCAAGCCACACGGGTGGGCACCTGCACTTCCCCCGGAGCTGAGGGCACTAAGCCTGCGACAGACTTCAGCTCCTCCCTTAAAAGAACATGAAACAAAAAGTGCCAATGCCAAGTGAAAGCTCCATGGTGGCCTGCAACCCGCCCAGCCTAGTCGGCCGCCGCGGCAGGGATAAGCTTGGGCTTGGCCTGCTGGGGCAGAGTAGCCTCCGGGATCTTCTCGCCATGCTTGTACACGCTGACGGTAACGTCAATCTTCTCGCCACCATACTTGTTCTTGACGCTGATGCTGTACTTGCCCGAGTCCTCGGCGGTCACGCCTTGGATGGTCAGGCTCACATACTTGGCCTGCTCCACCTTCACAGAGAAGTGATCGCTCAGCTCAATGTGCTGGTCATTCTTAAACCACGTCACCTCAGGATCAGGGTTGCCGAACACGGTGCAGGTCAGGTTCAGGGTCTGCAGGAGGAAGGGGTGGGCAGAGGGGCAGGGTGAGGCCAGCGGGGAACAGGCCCTGCGTGTGCCCAAGCACCGGAGACTCAGCAGAGCCACACGGGGCAGTGGGATCAGCACCTGGGAGAGCTCATGGGGAAAACCACGCCCTGAGGTATCAAGGTGACTCCACAGCCTAAGCCTCCAGCTGCAGTACCATGTGGGATGAACACTGGTTCAAGTCCCAGCTGCTCTGTTCCAACCCAGCTCCCTGCTCATGGCCTGGGAAAGCACTCTGTGACGACGGCCCAAACTCAAGTGCTTGGGCCCCTGTACACATGTGGGAGACCTGGATGAAACTCTTGACTTCTGGCTTCAAACAAGCCCAGCTCTGGCCACTGCAGCCACATGGGGAGTAAGCCAGAGGGTAGATGATGTGTGTGTGTGTGTGTGTGTGTGTGTGTGTGTGTGTGTGTGTGTGTGTGTTCACTCTCTGTAGTCCTGCCTTCCAAGTAAACAAATAGATGCAATTTTAGAACCAGCAGTGCCATGTGCCTGTCTCTCTGGCTTTTGCTGAGCAGGTGAAACTCTGCGACCACGGCAGGTACTCAGCCTCTCTGCATCTTCTCTGTACTTCCATGGAGGGAGTGGCCCTGAGTCCTTGGTTTACTGCCACTCAGCTGCCCACAATGTCACAGCATGGATGTGCCACTAGGCCGAGCTGAGAGATGACTGCTGGCTTCTCCATCCCCCTCCACCAAGGGACCTGCCCTGGAACTCGCATGCCCCCAGAGGAAGCCCCAACACTCTCAGCCCTCGGCCCCAAGCAGCTTCCCTTATGATGCTGAGTCAGTCACCATGCAACCAGGGAAGAGATGGGGGCAGCAAGACTAACTCCCCTGCCAGGAAGCAGCATGCAGGCTTCTGCTTCCACACGCCACAGCAATCTGAGTGTGTCTGTCCTCTGATGAAAGTGTTGACAGTTCACACCACAGGGGCAGGTGGGCAGAGAAGTCCCTTACCTTCCCCCTTACCCCCAGCAGCTACCATAGGCCCCATTGGTGGTGCCCAGGTCATACACGTGTGCATTCAAAGCAAGCAAGTGGGAAGCTATGACATTTCCCATGTCACAGGGAGCAACAGGGCAGCCTACACAGCTGGAGCAAGGCACCCTTGTACCCTGTAGATGGGGTGATGCATGGAACAGAGCCATTTCTGGGAGAGTTCTGCTCTGAACCCCACACACACTAGCTTAGCCTTCACCACCCTGCTGTCACTCTCACCTTGCCTTCCATGATGGTCACCACATCAGGCAAACCGCCAATCACCTTGCCACGATCTGCAACAGCAAAGCCACTGAGTGGAGGACACAGCAACCCCTGTGGTCCCCTGGGACACACCCAGGAGAAAGAGGGGGCATGCATGGTGCAGGGAAAAGCCAGGGGTTGGGGCATGAAGCACCCCAGCATGATGACAGCATGTGAATGGGCTCTCGGGTGAAGGGTCAGTAGTGACACAGGAGGGGACCATGTGCCCCGGGGCCATGGTGACAGGGATCTGCCAGGACCCATGCAGGGCAGGAGGGAGACGGGCATGGAAGTGGGGAGCAGCCAGGCAGAGATACTGGTTCAGGCAGTCAGATGTCAGCCGGGTCATGTTCAGCCCATGGCCATGTGTGGCATGACCCTCTGCCTCTGCCCCCTACCCAGGGCACAGTTCATCAAAAGCACATGCAAGATACTCACTTTTCTCTGCAAATGCCGCAGCCCTTGGAATGGAAGGACAGAAAATGGGAAATAAGAGTGTGGAGCGACACCACCAACACAGGCACCATTCCTAGGGCTCCCAGGGAAGGCACGAGGTCCTGTGGCAGGGTACCTTGGGTCCCCCTTCCCCTGGCCTGTCCCCCAGCGCAGGGGGACAGTGCCGCCCTGCAACTCCAGGCTGTATCACTGCCCCCGATGGGCCTGGGATGCAGACACTATCGAGGGACCGTCACACTCTGCTTTCTCCTTGCCACCTACACACGGTACAGATCCCTGATCCCAGTGGGAGTGGGGGAGACATTGCATGCGTTGTATGACTCCGGATCCTTCTTGCACACAGTACCCAGATGACTTGTTCCACTGCTATGACTTGGAAATGCATCCTCTGATCCTAGAGCCTAACGTCGAGAAACTACAACTCAGGGAAGCTAATTTATACTTAATAGCACTTTGCTTCCCTGCCACCTGCTGAATGGCGAGCATTGCCATTTTTATCCCAGAACACACTCACTAGGTTCACCTATGGGTCTACCTTCAGACAGCTGAGCAATCAGCCTCCAGAAAGCATGCACACTTGGGAGACACAAACAACCCAAAAGCCAACCACAAGGGACTAACTGGTGAGACAGTGTGACAACACAGCACTAGCTCATGTGACAGTGTAGACAACGATAACACAGTGTGCAGCCCACACAGGCAGATCCTAACACAGTCTACACAGGCACATCTAACACAGTCTACACAGGCAGATCCTAATGCACAGTGTACATGGTCACTGCCCCTCCTGCATGTCTACACGGTTGCGGCCCACATGCTCTCTTACTTGAGCTGCTGGAATTCTGCGAAGGCTTCATCAAAGGCTGAAAGGGAAGATTCCTCTCATCGTCAGCCTGCTCCTCACATGTGACCCCACTGACCCACTCAGAGTTACGGGACGCTGGCTATGAACTGACGGACGTCTGTATGACTAGATGCTCTTAGGAATCTGCCTTCTCTCTGAGCATCCTGAGATCTCACCACCACGGGGCTCCTCCACCAGAATCCGTCCCCTCTCATGCAAATCCTCAGAGCTGGCCTCCTGAGATCTGACTTCCCTGGGTCCCCACCCCGGCCTCTGCATGGGCCCTCCATGGAAAGCCACTTCCTACCTTGTCCTGACAAGTCGAGCGAGCGCTGATGGTTGTCTTTGCCATCGAAGATCTCAAAAGTGTATTTGCCTTTGTCCTTCTCCGTAGGCTCACATATCTGCAGCCACGCCATCTCCTCACTGCCTCCAATCCGCAGGTGCTCACTGGATGAAATCTTAGCCTCTCTATTTAGACAAGGAAGAGACTCATTCAGTTCAGCATCCCCATGTCATGTTCCCTTTGTGCTGACAAATGGCCACCACTGTCTGCACAGACCAGAGTGCATCCATGACTCGGCTCTGAAACCTGCAGCGACTCCGATGCTGGTAGAGTCACACCCGACATGACACAACACACTGATCCAGCAACTTCCCTTACATACACCCGTGGACTGAAAGCAAGGACTGGGATGCATGTCCCACCCCCCATGCCCATGGCTGGGATGCATGTCCCATCCCCCATGCCCATGGCAACACAGTTCAGTATGGCCAAGTGATGCCAGCAGCCCAGTGTCATGGACAGCTAATAAACCAATGTGCCTGTCTGCACCATGACACAGCATTCAGCCCTGTCCACTGGGCCCACAACATGACAAAGCTACAGAAGGCTGAGGGAGTCATGGCAGCACTTACTTGTGGTACCAGTTCACCTTCATCTCCTCCGTGAAGAACTTCATGAAACACTGCAGCCGAATGCCATCAGGGGTACAGAGAACCTTCAGTGGGGAGGCAGACATCCCTGCAGGACAGAGCAGGGATCAGGCCTGACACGAGCATGCGGAGGGTGAGACAGAGCTGCACTCTGCGTCCCCACAGAACCACCACAGACACGCCTGGTAGCCACACAGAACTGCCACAGGGAGCCCCACAGACATGCCTGAACATACATATACACAGAGAACCACCATGGGCACATCTGAACAGACAAGCAGAACCACCATGGAAACTCACAGATGACTCTGAACACCAACAGAGAGCCACAGACAGCCATGGACATGTCTGAACACACCTGGAAATGCCAGGGATAACCTGCAGGGATGAGCTTGCAGGATCCACAGTGGTGAGCTCCAGGGCTAATGACCACCCCACCAAGCTCCCTGGGGAGGAGGCCCAGGTGAAGGCAGCCGGCCAACCCACACCTGCAGCCTGTTTCTCATCCACAAAGCTTTCTGCAGGGAGAGGCCTCATAGTGTGAGTATGCATATGGTTGTGTGTGTCACAGGGTGTAAGTGAGTGTGTGTGAGTGTATGTGTGTGTATGTCCATCAGTGTGTTGAAGTGTGTGTATGGGAATGTCAAAGTGTGTGTGTCTGTGCACATTACTATGTGTCAGTGAATGTATAAACGTGCATGGCTGTATTCATGTGTTAGAGCATGTGTGTCAGAGTGTGAGTGTATGTCCATGTATGTATGAATGTGCATGTCCGTCAGTGTGTTGGGGTGTGAGTGTGACCAAGTGTGTCTGGATGTGTGTGTGTGTGTCAATACAAGCATTAGTATCAAGGCACAAGTGTGTGTGAGTGTGTCAGAGTATGTATTGTGTGTCAGCAAATGTGTGTGTGTGTGTGCAGAGTGGGCAGATGTGGCCAAGCCAGTGCAGCCCAGTGGAGGAGTGAGACCAGCCCATAGCCAGCTGCTCTTGGAGCAAGATGGAGCGGAGTGGGCAGGCCATCAGTTGTCTGGGTGGGAGGCATGTTCTGTGGCCCCACAGAAGCCTGTCTGAGCTTCACACACCCTCAGTGCCAAAGGCCACATGGAGACCCTGCTAAGAGAGTTCCATGGAGTCGTGTGCTCACCCCCTGCAGCTCCCACATGCATGGGCCCTAGTACCGGCTATGCCTGCCTCCTCCTGAAAGGCAACACAGGCCCAGTCCACAGAGGGCAGATCACTGACACAACCCTGGTACAGCACACACACCTCTCCTGCTAGGAGATGGTGTAGGGAAGAAGAACACAGCAGAAACACGGTCTTTTACATGGGCATGCCCTCTCCACTGGGAGAGGGTGTGGGGGACGAGAACGCAGCAGTAACATGTTCTGCATGGGCACAGCACACACATCTCTCCCACTGGGAGATGCCATGGGGAATAAGGATGCAGCGGGAACATGTTCTGCACAGCTGGCTGTCTTCTGTGTATGTTCACTTTCTCAAAACCACATGAGCAGCTGTGTGTCAACATGTGGCCTTTGGGTGTCACATGGCATTAGAGCATGCTAGCCCTTTGCTGTGTGATATGAAGCTAGAGAGTGTGGCTCTTTAGCATATCATATGACATTAGAAAATGTGGCTCCTCGGCATGTTATAGGGCACTGGAGTGTGTGGCTTTTTGCTTGTTATGGGACATTAATGTGGCCTTTTAGCATGACACATGGCATTGGAGTGTGTGGTCCTTGGTGTATTACATGGCATTAGACTGTGTGGCCCTTCCCAAGTGGTGCTTGTGTTTCCAAGGGGCTGCAAGCCCATGTGTAATCATCGTGGGCAACACGGCTCTAACCATGGTCACGTCACAGGATGGAGCAAGGGCCACAGTGTGAGTTAACCTTGCAGGGCTTTGGGAAGAGTGAGGAAGAGACATGCAGTGGTCTGTGCCAGGATGCTAGGGCTGTGAGGCAGCAGGCTAACCCCAAGGGCCTAACGGGGGTGTGCTGGAGCCACATGTCATGCTGACACTGAGCCAGCCACTCCGGGACCCGCAGGAAGGAAACCACACAATGGTGGCATGAAGCTTCGCACAGATAGCAGCTGCCACCATCCAGATAGCATCCAGCATCAGTTCACACAGACAGGATAACGGAGCAGAGACAATCCAGGAGGGTGACACGCCTCCCACCCAACAGCTGCGTCTTGGGCCCCTGTACCCAGGAGGGAGATCTGGATGCGACACCTGTCTTCAGCCCAGCTCAGCCCCAGCTGTGGCAGCTATCTGGGGAGTGCACCCGTGAGTGGAAGGTTCTCTCTCTCTCTCTCTCTCTCTCTGGCTTGCTCTAACTCTGCCACACAGCACTGCCCTTGGAGCCATCAGGGGAGCAGCTGATACCCTGTCCTCTCTGCACCTGCCCCGGTCTCTCCTGCCTTCCCCATAAGCAGCTGATGTCTCTCTCTAGACACAGCAATCATGGCCCCATGGTGGCCCGAGACCCGGGGACACTGACTTACCACAGACTCTGCTCATGGCCAGAATCATGTCCTCGTACACTGTGGGGAAGACAAAAATATGGTTACTAGGGGCAGACCACAGCCTTCTCTGTGGTAGATTCCATGACAGAGGAAACCATGACACTAAGCCATACATGGCTTGTGGGTGCAACTAATCCTGGTTCTTTCCAACTAAAATGAATGTCGCAGGTGGCACAAGCCCAAGCACATCATGAACTGGACCAGTTGCCTGTGCATGTATCATGGTGAGAGCCTAAGGCACTAAGACAGCCCTGGGGGTGGCCAGGTGCCAAGGGGTCCACCTGCAGCCCAGCACAAGGAGGGGTGAGCAACGGGGAGGAGGATTTCCCCACAAAGCACAGGGAGGCGGCTGCTAACCTTTGCCAGCAATGTCCAGGGTTGATGTGTCTTGGCCTCTCTCATCCTTCAGGGTCGCCTTGTATTCGCCATGGTCCTTCTTGGAGAGCTGTAGACAGAGCCCACCACATCAGCGCAACATCCAGGACATGTGGCAGAAAGGTGCCATGTGCCTCACCACTTCCTCTGCGGCCCACAGGGCCTCCAGGCAGCTGGTGGGTGATGCAGCCATCCTGCAAACCACACGAGCGTGCCTGTCACCCAGTGAAGTACCTTGGGTATGAGCAGTTCACAGACACCCTTCTCCAAGTCGGGTGGTGCCTCCGTCTCACACAGCACGTCGTCCTTGAGCCATTTGAACACAGTCTCCTTCTTAGTGTTGGCCACCTGCGAGACAGGAGCCAGGGTGGGAGCCCATGGACCACGGGCCCAAGGCAGGACAGCCTCCCCAGGGGCCATGGGAAAGTGGCTGCCTCAGAGACAACAGTGTGTCCAGCCTCTAAATTCATGAAGCCTGCATGGAACCTCCAGGTCCAGTCCATGAGAGCAGACAGCAGCATCCTCCATGTGTGTGAAGTTCACGTAGGCAGACAAGCCGAGAACAAGGTTTGTGACATGTGGACAATGTGAGATGTGCTACTCAGCCAGTTCACACCAGGCCACCATCAAGGATACGGAACCTCAGCAGGAAAAAGTCCCATGGCCAAGGGCACACGAGACCCTGGCTAGACATGGTGCCGCCAGAGGTCCAAGGAGGAGCAGGTGCTCCTACCACCACCCTGACTACACGTCCAAGGGGAGGGAAAAGCCCCCATGTGCAAGGCACGTGGTGCTCATACAGAGGAAGGGATGGGGCAGCCGCAGGACAGGAGGTGTGGTGGAAAGCAGTGTCCAGTCTTACACAGTCACTCACACATACTACCACAAACAGCCACACAATCACACGCAATTACCATCACACAGCCACAGTCACAATCACACACAGAATCACACAGCCACACAGTCATATACAGTTAAAGCCACACAGCATCAAAAACAGCCACACAGTCACACACAATCATACATAACCATACAAAGTCACACACAGATTCATAGTCAACACAGAACCAAACAGCCACACAAACACATACAATTAAGCCACACAGCATCATACACACAGTCACACACAGTTACACATACAATCACACAGTCACCCATACACAGAATCAGGCATCATACAATTACAGCCACAAGCATGGTATACACAGGTACACACACAATCAAGCACACATATGGTCACAATCACATAACAACCACGCATACTCACACACACAATCATGCTAGACTTATGTCTTTGTGCCATGTCATGCCAAACACACCACCCAAGGCTCAGCCTCTGCCCTTGCTTCTGAGGCTCTCATCCACCGATGTGTTGCTGGGCTGCTGCCGCCTAGAGGCCGTGACACGGCCACGACACATCTTATCTCCCATACACTCTGACCACAATCCCTGCAGGATGGACCCAGCAAACTGCGGCTCTACACTGCACTGAGCACTGACTCAGTGACGGGCACAGGGGCTCAGTGACGGGCACACAGCACTGCCTCATTGACAGGCACACAGCACTGACTCAATGACGGGCACACAGCACTCAGTGGGCAGCAGGGCCAGTCATCTAAGCCTTGAGATGTTGGGGTCACCAACAGCCCCTGGAGGCCCTTGCCCCTACTGTGTTCCATAGCCACTGTGGCTCCCTTGGGTCATGGGGTGGGTAGCGGGGCGATGGAAACCCCTGCTGTGCACTCACCTTACACATGAGCCGGACCTCACACTCCTCTGTAACGTCCCAGTGCAGGTACTCCGCAAAGTGAGGGCCTGGGGCAGAGAGAGGAGGACAGGGCTGTAAGAGGGAAGGAAGAAGTCAAACGTAGGTGCACCCATGCCCCCTGAGCCCAGCACCCTGGGACAGGCGCAGTGAGGTCAGCTGGAGACAGATGAGAAGGAAAGCAAAGCCATCAGGGTACGCCCAGAGCACCGGGAGGATCCCAGCCCATGGCCCAGCCTTGGCTCCCTCCTGTCCACTGCCTCCCCAGGGCAGCCCAGGCCTGCCGCTGCTTCCCCAGCTGACCTTGCTTCCGCAGGAATTCCTTCCGCTGGAACTCAGCCTCTTCCAGCACAGCTCTGAAGGCTGCATCCAGCATTGAAGGCAAAGTAAAAAGCATGAACTCATCTCCAGTCAGGGGCAGCTCCTCCCCATGTAGCCCAGGGATAGGGAGACCCTGGGCCACACATACCGTCCCCAATGAGGACCAGTGAGGACTGCGTCCTGGCTTTGCCGTCCTGGATCTGCACGGTGTAGGTGCCTTCATTCTCAATGGTAAACCGGTCCATCACCATCTCAATCATGCCTGTGGACTTGTCACACTTCATCCTGTGGGTCTGCAGGCAAGGGGGGACAGATTACACAGACGGCCACCCTCAGCACACTACATCCTATGTGCTGTAGAGAAAACAGATTACACAGGGCACCCCACCCTTGTCACACATGAACCTCTGTCTGCGACAGAGGGAGAGATTACATAGAAAGCCCCACTGGCCTACCCCACCCCCATATCGTCAACTTGTGCACCCCAATCCTCACCAACCCAGGCCGCTGGCTGAGCCAACGACCCCTCCCTGCCCCCCATGGCCATGTTCCGGCTCCATCTGCACTCACTCCCAGACAGGACCCACCTCACTGTCTGCCACTTCTCTGTCGTTGATGACAAAGCGGAAGCTGGCGTCCGGTGACAAGGGCTCCGTCTGCAGCCAGAAGCGCACCTGGCCCTTGTCAAAAATCTCATAAGCTAACTCGGATTTCAGAGGAATTGCTATTGGGATAGAGGGGAAACTGTGAGGCAAGCTGCATGCGGATCTCAAAGAACCTGCAAAGGTAGGCACCCAGCAAGACCTTGCCTGTTGCTCTGCTCAGCCTGCCATGTCCACAGCCTCGTGCTGGGAGTGTGCTGGGTGTACCCTGGGTTTTCCACACACCCCAGCACAGCGAATCCTGAGTCAGGGCCCCTCCAGGCCATGGCAGAGTCTGCAGAGCCCCCATGTGGGGAGCACAGGGTGCAGCTGTCCTTCCCCAGAATGCCCCCACCCCTGCCGCCTCCGCCATAGCCACAGGTGCCAGTGACCACAGCCCACCAGGCTCCCGACAGTGTCCTGGGGCTCCACCCCTGCCACAGGCCCCAGGTGCTGGCAACCACAGCCCACCCAGCTTGCTGCGACGCCCTCAGGGCCAGGGCCTACTCACTGGGGTTCTTGATCTCATTGCTCAGGGCCAACAGTCGCTCAAGCTCTGAAATTAAGAAAAGACATGTGGTGTGACATGGACATGACACAGGGCTGAGCCACAGTAGAGGCCTTGAGCCCCAGGTCTGATTTCAAGTCACAAAGAAGCCTGGAACCGGAAGCAGCTGGTGTGGAAGATTCCTTGACCTACAGGCACTCCCCTCAACACACAGGCAGCCACGTGCAGCTGGATCACACCACTTAAAGTGCCCAGGAACAACAGAGGGTTCCCTGGGGACGGAGGGCTGGGCCTGGTGTTGCCAGGGGCAGCAGCTTCTGGCCAGGACACCTGCAAACCACAGGAACTGTCCTGACAGGCCCAACATGGAACTTCAAATCTGCTCCCAGGCCTGCCAGGACAGCAGGACATGATAACAACCACACACTTGTAGACATTGATCAAGACAGAAATACCACGTGCCGGTCACATGGTTTCCCAGAGCTCTGTCAGGCATTTCAGTGAACACGCAGCCACAGGGAGGCCGAGAGCAAGGGTGACGGTCAACCAGGCAGACTGGGCAGGCCCACATATCCGATGGCTCCCTTGGGTCATGGGGTGGGTAGCAGGGTGATGAAAACCCCTGCTGTGATGAACAGATCCCCACCATGTGCATTTGACACCACACGTGATGCCATCAGGCCTCTGCCCCATGCCCTGCTCTCGGGGTCTGCAAGGCTGGGGAGAGGCAGACTTGGCAGTCTTGGGAAGGCCATGTGCTGGGGCAGCTCTGACTGGCCATCAAGTGGGGTTCGTATATAGCAGGGGCTAGTCCCCCATCTCCCGCTCTCCCTCCTGCTCTCAGAGATCCCACTGACTGACACATATGCCTTGTCCTCCCTTCTCACCCTGGAACCTGTGCCCTGAGGAGTCACCAGCCAGGAGGCCCTGGGCAGGAACAGGCTGCTGATCTAGATGGCCTGTTGTCCCCAGCTGAACTTCAGGCAGCAGCTGGGACTCAGGGGACATGACAGGAGGGTCATAGGCAAGGTCTGGGACACTGCGAGGACCCTGCACCTTCTCTCAGGGAGGCGGAAACCAGGTGGGGATCGGGCAGGAAAGTGCGGTCAGCCCAGTACAGCCAGGTCCTCCGGGGGTGTCTGCTCGGTACAGTGAGGCCATGTGGTTGGGCCTGACCCCTAGACACTCACCGGCTTCATCCAGAACAAAGCTGGAGGACACACCGTCTGTGTCGCTCACTGACACCGAGTATGTCCCCAGATCTGCTTTGTCCGGGTTTGTGAAGTAGAGCCTGGAGCTGTGAAATCAGGATGGGGTGGGTGTGAGTGGCAGAGCAGGGGTAGAGTGGACATAGGTGGGCATCAGTGGGTGCAGTGGACATTGGTGGGGAGAGCAGGAGCAGGGTGGGTGTGGAGGAGCAGGGTGGACATGGGTGGGTGTCAGTGAATGCAGTGGACATAGGTGGGGGTAACAGGAGCAGGGTGGACGTGGGTGGGCCGAGCAGGAGCAGGGTGGACATAGGTGGGTGTCAGTGGGGGCGTAGGGCAGCATGGACATGGCAGGCATCAATGGGTGCAGCGGGCATTGGCGAGTACGGCTCCCAGCAGTGGGATTACCCACGCATGCTCATGCCCCACTCACTGGTCACCCTCTGTCTCCACACGGAAGCGCTCTGGGTCTGCGAGCTCCTCGTAGGACTTGCACCAGGTGAACTGGGATGCATCTGTCATCTCCTGGCAGTCAAAGCCCAGATAGATGTTTCCTTCCTCATCCACACCAGCACTGATTTCCTTGGTGCCTGCAGGCAGGGATGCAGGGTAAGCCCGTGGATGTCAGGTGGGATGGGCCCTGCTGGTGGCACATCCACTGCTCAGCTTCACACCCCAGTGGCCACTCAGGACACACCCAGAGGGCAGTGGAGGGGCGGCGGCTGCTGGAATGCGCAGCCCTGACCATGAGGGATGCCATCGGGCCTGAGCCAGCTCCTACCACTGCACACTAACTCCTCAGTAAAATGGGCAACCAGGCCCATACCAGATTATGCCCCACAGGCCCCACCTGTCCTCTGAGTCTGCTCTGGCTGTGGGAGGGGAGGAGAGGGGGAGTTGGCTAGGTATGGGTCAGGAGGGTCCCAGACCAGTCAGGTTCGGCCTGGGGACTGGGCAGGTGCAGCTGAGCCTCTATGGGAACTGGGAGGGGCCACACATGCACTCTACCATTAGAGCAAAGAGCCAGGGACAGAAGAAGAGAACTAAGGTGCAGGAAGGAAGCAGCAGATGTGGCAGGTGCAACAGGTGGTGGCCCAGGTCCACACCTGGCTGCTGTCCAGCCAGGGGCACTGCCCCTCCTAGGAGGCCAAATGGGGCTCACTGACTGCACCCCAAGTCACTGACAGCTCTGTCCACCTGTGTCTTCTCCCTGCTCCCAGCAACAGCACAACCATTCCCAGTGCTGACTGGCCCAAAGCTGCCTGCCTTATTCCATGTGCCAGCCCGAGCACTTCCCAGACCTTGCACAGTGCCCTACACAGCCACCCAGATGCACACATGTGCACCCCTTCGCTGCAGGGTATCCTCACCTGGCCTGGCCTCCACCAGCACGGGTTCAGACACGTCCGAGGGTTTCCCCACCCCATTGGCATTCACTGCCCGCACGCGGAACACATAAGTTCTGCCCTGGTGCAGATCACAGACCTGGAAGCAACAGAGGAAACCAGGTGACTCCAGACGCCTTTGCTGTCCTCCATGTTGCTCAGTGTTGCCTTTCTGCTTGTTCCCAGCTACTTGAAAGGCATAAGGACAGACACAGCAGAGAGGGAGAAAGGAGACTGAGACAGAGGAAGGGAGGGAGAGAGGCACGGAGGGAGGCACGGAGTCAGATGGAGGGGAAGGGAGGGGAACAGAGAGAGGCAGGGAGAGAGAGACGGAGGGAGGGAGTGGCTACACAAGGGCAACACTGAGATTGTCAGGCACAGGAAAATCACATTGGATACTGAAGCTGTGTACACAACTGTCCTTGTATGTATTCTAGGTATTTGTATGTCCTTGACTCAGGTCTGTACACATGTGTCCATGTATGTTTATGTGTGTTTGAGCTTCTGTTTGTGGATTGTCATGGGTATGGCTCTGTCTCCATGCTTGTACACCCATGTGTAGGCAAGTGTGTGATTGTATACACATTCATGGCACAGCGACAGGGGTGTGAACACCGACCACGTGGTTAGCCCCTCTGTGGGGTAGCCTCCACTCAGGCCGTGAGCCCATTCACAGAGTGGAAGTCACCTTTGCACAGGAGTAAGACGGTGGAGGAAGGTGTCACCTTTAAGTAGCGGTTGGGAGTTGCTGCCTCGTTCACAGTGCTCCATTCACCGGAATCCTCTTCCTTGAAGTCCACGAAATACCCGGAAACGGGGCTGCTGCCTGAGTAGACTGGGGCTTTCCACAGCAGAACCAGCGATGTGTCCCTGACCTCGCAGAACGTCAGGTCATAGGAAGGGCCTGCAATAGGAGTGTGCACCTGACGCGGGACTGCAGCCCTGCCCTAGTTGACCAAGACCCACCCCCAGCCCTTCCCCTACCCCGCCTCAGCCACACCCCCAGTCACACCCTGACTCCAGGTCCCACCACCAGCTCCACCCTAGCCACACCCCTGACTCCAGGCCCTGCCCCCAGCTCCACCCCTACCCAGCCTGGCCACACCCCTGACTCCAGGCCCTGCCCCCAGCTCCACCCCTAGCCAGCCTGGACACACCCCTGGTCACACCCCTGCCCCAGCTCCACCCCTACCCAGCCTGGCCACAGCCCTGGTCACACCCCTGCCCCAGCTCCACCCCTACCCAGCCTGGCCACACCCCTGACTCCAAGCCCTGCCCCCAGATCCACCCCTACCCAGCCTGGACACACCCCTGGTCACACCCCTGCCCCAGCTCCACCCCTACCCAGCCTGGCCACAGCCCTGGTCACACCCCTGCCCCAGCTCCACCCCTACCCAGCCTGGCCACACCCCTGACTCCAAGCCCTGCCCCCAGATCCACCCCTACCCAGCCTGGACACACCCCTGGTCACACCCCTGCCCCAGCTCCACCCCTACCCAGCCTGGACACAGCCCTGGTCACACCCCTGCCCCAGCTCCACCCCTACCCAGCCTGGCCACAGCCCTGGTCACACCCCTGGCCCCAGGCCTGCCAAGGCCACACCCTAGTCATACCCCTGGTCACACCCTGACTCCTCAGACCCCACCCATGCCCAGCCCCACAGGAGGTTCACATAGCCCCACCCTGGCCGCACCCAGGCCTAGTCCCTGCCACAGCCTAAGGCCAAGGACACCGGTACTTGTTCTACCAGCCCAGAGTTATTCTTATCAGAAAGCAGGCATGCAAGAAACAAGGCGTAGGTCCCCACACAGGCTGGTGACAGGGGCTGATCAGGAGCCCTCGCCTCCTGCCTCCGGCTCCTGCTTTGACATCCCCTCTGCTACCCATGGTAAGCTTGGAGGATGCTGGAGCATCCCCCAGAGCCACCAAAACAGAGTCACACTGCACCCCATGCATGGAGCTTGTGGGCTGGCTCTGGGGACCACCAGGGCTCATTCCATGCCAGCTATGATGGGCAGACACTGGTCTCCAGCCGGCTAGAGGGGAGTGGAGACAGGTGGCCAATTCAGGAGGGGAGGGAGCAGATGACCTGTCCAGGAGAAGAAGGAAGGGGAGGGGACAGATAGGCTGTCCAGGAGTATCTCACCGGGTTCTGGTGCCGTCCAGGCCTCGCACATGAAGTGCTCGCTGGGGTCTGATGGCTGCCCGATGCCCGCCAGGTTGGTGGCCGCAATCTTGAACTCGTAGAGTGAGCCTTCTGTCAAGCCTTCCACCTGGTAGTGGGGGGTTGGCTTAGTGCAGAGTACCGGGTGAGGGAAGGGTGGCTATGGGGTGCTGTCATAGCAAACATTTGCAGGGAAGTTTGTGGCCATATCTGATGGAACAACCCACAGGGGCCACATGAGGACACCCTCCGATAGAAGAACTAGGAAGACCCCACAAGACGAGGTCCACAGAGTGAGACAGAGAGGGCAGGAGATGGGACACTGGGACCTGGAACTGCCATTGTGTCCCCAGGAAGTCCCTGCCCCAGGCCACACTACAGGCCACATCACAGGAGTCCTTGGACCCACCAGGAGGGGGAAGAGGGCTAGGGTAGTGGCTCAGTGGGCTCCTTGTGTCAGCCTGGCCCAGCCCTGGCTGTTACGACAATCTAGGGAATGAACTAGTATAACACATACACATCTCCCTCTGCTAACTTTAATTTTCAAACAAATGAATCTTTCAAACAATCAGGGGCCACAGGTAGAAGCCGGACACATCAGGGTCAGTGATGTCACAATAAACCTGCGGGTGTTGACAACACAGACCATTGTGTGCACCCTGTAAATGTGTGTGCATGGCTCAGTGTGCATATTATAATCACAAGTGTGTGTCATGCGTGTACATGCTACGAACATGCACATAACACATGTGTATGTAGTATAAATGTGAGTGGCATTTAGAAGTGTGTTTACTATTATAAACATTCTAGTTCATGACATGAGTGTGCATAGAAACATCCCTAGACTCTGATGGGCATTCTCAGAGCTCCCTGACACCCCTCATTCACAGGGCCAGTGGCTGGAGGCCACAACTCCAGAGCTTCAGAGACCAGCAATCCAACGGGACAAGTTCAAAGAGCCAGCAACACAATCAGGAGCCAGGGCTTCCCAGCCCCGAATCTAGGCCTTCCCCTTCTGAACACACTGCCCACTGTGGACACAGGCTGCAGACTTGCTGGGGAGATGGGAGTGGAGGTCGAGGACCATATCACTCCTGCCCCAGGGCACCTAAGGCCAAGGAACCAGGAAACACACACACAGAAGCTCACCACCACACAGAGGCCACCTGGGCCATGCAAGTGGAGGAAGGAGAAAGGAGCCCACCGTTAAGATGCGTTCCTGGATCGGCGAAGCGTTCACTTCATGCCAGTTCTCATGGTGGACCTCGCGCTTGTCCACATAGTAGCCCAGGATGGGCGTGCCACCGCTGAACTTAGGCACCTTCCAGCCAAGAGTCATGGAGTGGCCGTCACAGTTCAGGAGTGTTACCCCATATGGGCGAGAGGGTACGGCTGTGGGGATACAGTGTGGAAGTCACCCTGTGGAGGACCCCTGGGGCCCACCACCACCTCCACCAACCCACCAACCATGCAGCTTCATCCTGCATCACCCTTTTTGGGAAGCAAGCTGCAGACGGGTGTCTTACACACAAATACACCTGCCAGTATGTGAACGACATCCAACCAAGCACTGTTTCTGTCTGGCCTGCCTTTCCCCATAACAGCACCCTGTCAAGGAGGGGCTGGCTCCTTCTGAGGTCACCCAATGCCTTCCCCACTGCATTGGTCTCTGGGTGATGGAGCCCCTTGTACACCTGACCTCATCCCTCCCGCCCCTCCTCAGCCAGTGAGACCCCGACACTGCCAACCCTGCCATCCATGCGGGTGTTGCCAAGCACTACGTACTGAGGGCAGCCTGCACCTTGATGACTTCAGACTCCTGGGAGTTCTCACTGGTGCCCACAGCATTCACAGCCTTTACCCGGAAGATGTACTGTTCCCCCGTGGTCAGGCCATGTACCACAAACCTGTAGACAGAGGCAGGACAGTGACCCGGCCACCCAGCTCCTCCCTCCCTCGGCCCTAGTAGAAGCTCCCCTCCACACCTCCCCGAGACTGCAATGAGGCCTCCTCTCTGATCACAACAGGCACTTCAGGCCTGACATACTGAGGCAGTGGGTGGTGTCCTAATGGCACAGGGTACCCACCCCCAGAAGCCTAGGGGTCCTGTAGGCTGGGGGCTGCAATGCGTAGGTTGGCACCTGTTATATCCGATGGGCTTGTGGTTGCACGGCTCCCACACACTGGTCCCTGCCACACAGCAGTCCACGTAGTAGCCCAGCAGGTCCTCCTCGTGTTTCGGCCTGTCCCATTGCACCACCACCGAAGTCTTGGTGTTGCGAGAAGCCAGCACACGGCCAGGAGCAGATGGGACCACTGTGCCAAGGGGACAGTGTCAGGTCAGGCTAGGGGCAACAGAGTTGCAACCTCTGGGAAAGCTCCCAAACAGTGGGGAAGGGCCCCCCCAACCCTGAGGAAGAAAGACAACTTGGGTTCCAAGCTGCCCTGCCCCACCAGCATCATGGCTAAAGGACCCACAAGTGGATTACCTGGGCAGTAACTGCTTTGAGAAAGAATGGCTGATTTTTAAAAAACAAATGTGGCTTTTATTTTTGTTTTGTTTTGTTTTGTTTTTTTCTGATTCACAAGAATCTGTGCTGGGGACTCAGAGCTGACTCGTGATTGGACAGTGATGTCTGCATGCCTCGTTCCGGGCCTGGGGACATCCACAGATGTAGCGCCACCCCTATGCCCCTGAGCCGCCCTGAGCTCCTGTG
Source organism: Ochotona curzoniae (assembly GCF_017591425.1). Lineage (NCBI taxonomy): Eukaryota > Metazoa > Chordata > Mammalia > Lagomorpha > Ochotonidae > Ochotona > Ochotona curzoniae. The sequence continues at coordinate 487,995 of NW_024467119.1, read as the reverse complement.
TCCATCAACGCACCATCTGCCTGCCTGCAGAAAAGGCTATCATCTGCCAAGGGACCTGGGGTTAGCAGAGGGGGACCCAAAACTAGTTCCATCCATGGCCAGTCTCAGGTTCCCAATGGCCTCTATACCCGGCTCCACCACTTACCACGGGGCAGACAAGGAGGACACAGATGGCCCAGGTTCTCAGGGCCCTTGACCCTGGCCTGTCCTGTTGGCACCTCACCAGTGTGGAGTTGCAGGACGCCCTGGCCCAGGCCTCAAGGGGTGGCCACTGAGATTCCTACAACGCCTGCTTGAACTCTCTGCATTGGGACCTCCAGCCCCAGCAAGGTGCCTCACACTCTTTGTAAAGTACCCACTGACAAGAGATGCTCTGAACCCACCAGTTGGCTGGTTGTATGTCAAGAAGACAAATTCTGGAACAGACATGAGCCTCACACCATGTGGCGTGCCTCAACCATGGGGACTCACCAGTCGTGTCCTGTGCTTGGATAGGTGGCGTGATTTCTGAGGGATCGCTGAGGCCATGCTTGTTGGCCGCCAGGACCCGGAACACATAAGGCTTCCCCTCAGCCAGATCGAAGACGGCATAACGAGGCGACCGCACGGCTGTCTGAGCGTTGACACGCTGCCAGCTGCCACTCCCAACCACAGACTGGAGGGTAAGGGGGGACCAGGTGAGGGCAGGGAGATCTCAAAGCATGCAGAGGAGACCGGACCCACCACAGCCAACAAGACCACACCAGCCACTCCGGGGCACACAATGGAGTGAGGGTGGCCTGAAGGTGGCCACCATCAAGGCATTGTCCACTACAAATGTCCACTGCAGAAAGCTCAGCCAGTCCTTGGATGGAAAAGCAGAATGTCATGTGACTGATGAGCAGCATGTCCACAGAATTCTACCACCACTGCAAGCCAAATGTACCAGGTTAGGCCCCCAGAGTGACCCCGCAACAGCTGCCCAAATATCCTATCCAGGACAGAGAAGCCCCAGGTGGGAAGGTCCAGCCTGTGTCCTGCAGCTGCTCATGTGTGTGTGTGCAGGATTATAATATACAATGTGATGTGTGTATGTGTCTGTGTGCAGGGTTATAATATACAATTTGCATGTGTGTGTGTGCAGGGTTATAGCATACAGTGTATTCTCTGTTGTGTCTTCAGGCTTATACTATAAAATGTATTTGTGTCTGTGTGCACCTGTGTGTGTGTGTTGTCCAACTTTTCCTGTGTCTGAATAGAAACACTTGCTCACAGGCCTCAGGGTGTGTGACCAGCTGCTCCTCCTCCTCCTCAGGATGGCTCCAGCTTGGGACACCACCTTCTACCCCATGGAGCCCTGAGCAGCCACTAAGCCAGATCCAGGAGGGGCCCTGACAGCCCCCAGGCTCAGCTCCTTCCCCAGAAGCAGAGGACTCAAAAGCAGGACTGTGAGCACCCACCCACCCACTGCACGGTCCCAGAGCCAAGCTGATTTGCCCCTCATGCTGTTCCTTCATGTGGTTCTCATTCCAGAAGTTCCTGGACTGGCTCAGCCTTAACCTTTAGCTCATCCTGAGTGGGCCCAGGGCACCCCCACCGGGAGGGAGGAATAGTGCAGGGGACGGTACCTTCTCAATGAAGTACATCAGTGGCTCCTTGCCACGGGGCACTGGAGGCTCCCAGCTGAGCACCACGTAAGTCCTGCTGACCTCAGCAGCATGCACATCAGTGGGAGGCCCTGGGACCTGAACCTCACCTGCGGGAGCAACACACCAGAAGTATGAAGGGCCCAGTGTCGGCAATGCCTGCATCGCCCGTACCCCAAGCGGAGCGGAGGGACTAGGTTTACAAAAAAGACAACACATAGTGAGTCATTCTTGTAAAGAGAATGCCATTTATTTGAAGTTGACCTGCTCCTTTTATAGTCTGCCTAGTTCCTCCCAGTATTTTCCCAATGTTCAAGCAACTCCTAAGTTCCCCTGGGAGCATCTTAAAAAATGGGAAACAGGGAAGAGGGAATTTGTGGTCAAGCCAGGGGCTAAATGTATCAGGCCAAGATTGCCCATCCTGTTACCTGTAGAGAAACAAGCTAAGCTGTGGAGTTAACCCTTGGGAGACTGGGCCCTGCAGCCCAGCCCCTGCCCTACTGTGTGGAGGCAAACCTGGGACTACATTTTCTGAGGGGCCTCCAACAGAGCCAAGCCAGGTCCTCCAGGACAGGGAGTGCAGCCCACAGAGCACAGGGGAGGCTGTCTTCCCATCTGCCAAGACTCCCGGCTGCTCCCCTCCAAACACCTGCTGCTCCCCTCCCAGGAGACCAGAGTCACAGCCACAGGCATCAGCCTGGGCCTCCTGCTTGCTGCGGTGCAGTCATGGCCAACTGTGAAACAAGAGCAGCGCGTGGCTCCAACTTGCGCCTTTGTTTTATTGGGACAGGGGAGGGGTACTGTGGGCCCAGAGGAATTTACAAGGGACTCCCACAGCTGGGCACGCTGTTCCAAGCCCCAGGGCTGTGATACCCAATGTTAGGAGCTTCCAAAGAGCTTAGCACAGGATTACACAGCTTGAGCCATCCCTAGGCACCCTCTCTACCCCTCACTGGATCTGGTTTCTTCCACAGGACTCATCCACTGGAGAGGAGACTGGCCAAGCCTCCCTCCATGATAGCCCACACCACAGGTACATGACACAGGTGTGACATGGACTTGGTCCCAAGTCATGCTGGCACGACATTGGTGCACCAGGCATCTCCAGGACAAATGCAGACAGGGACTGTGATCAGTAGGCACAGCCCAGGAACCCAGAGCCTGGGCCCACACAGCTGAGAACCAAGGGAAGGTTGCATTTGCCAGCTCTGGGTTCCTGCTTGTCCATGCTCTAAACCAGCCTAGGGAGGGGATGGAGATGGCCCTGTCCACCAGCACTGCTGGACATGCATGTGCTACGCAGGCCAGAGTGAGGCGAAAGCACTCTCTCTCCCAGCATAACTGGGGCCATTTTCATTCATTGACACGTCCTTGCTTTAATCATTGAAGAGGCTTCCTATGCAGCAGACTACAGACTCTAGAGAGTGGGGCAGTTACGGAGACACACAGCTCAGCCCTACCATGTTGGCAGGGGGTTTAGCCACGGCTGCCCAGGCTATCTTGGGGTGACCTGGGCAGCACTCCTTGGGCTTCTCCCTTTGTGGAGAACACTATGGCTCACAGGGTGCCACTCATGGGGAACCTATCAAGTGCTGGGGTCCGTGCAGTAGGTATGGATGACACGAAGGTGTGAAGAGAACAGCTCCCTGCTTGGCAGGGCCTGGGGAGCTTCCAGCTGTTTGGCAGGGCCCGGCGATTTCTCTCTGACCACCTTGACGCAGTCTCACCCCCTGTTTGCACGGACACTCAAGTATCCCACTAAGAATTCTGTAATCTATTGAGGCATTGTTTGCCCCTGTGAGATGGCTTTGGCAACTACTGTGAGCTTAAGAGTTAATATTATTGATGTCTTGGTGAGTGGGCCTTTAACTGCGCACAGGAGTACAATTAAACCCATGCCATTTCTGGACACCTTATTGTGTGCCTACCCATTGCCCTGAAATCGGGCCCAGACATATAGCATGCCTTCTGGGAAATGGCTTAACAAGAATCTTACAAACTAATGGAAGTGATGGGAGTAAGAGCTGAAACTGCTATGGCAAAAATATAGTTGCTGTGACCTTAAAGGTTAACCTGTCCTTGCAACTCTTTAGAGCATAGAAAATGTAGCTGCTTTAGCTACTTTCACAATCTTTTAACTAGAGGAAATATAGGATGATTCTATTAACATCACAGAGATATACTTTTGATTATTGTTTGATTGCTTATGAGGCGGTAGAGCCTGCAGTCGTAGGGGGATTTAATGTTTGAAACTTTTTGTCTTAGACCCTTATATTTTTTCTCTTTTGATGTATTTCTCCCATTATGTGATAGATAAAGTTGTGAAAATAAAATGTAGTAAGAATGTTTTACTAATTAGTAGGTAACCATCTGTGCCTTGGCCTTGGAGTTCTGGCTGTCACCTAGTGGTCACATCTGAAGAATGAATAATGGCTTGCTTTAAAGAAACTGATTATAGTAACTTACAGAATTATCTTTAAGAGCACCTGGTTGACCATGAAGTAAAAATTAATTGAACATCTGTGCATGCTGTCTTAGTTCTAAAGTAAAAGATAAAAAATCAAACGTTTGTGCAGAAGTTTGTGATGTGTCTAAGAAAATAAAAAGAACAGCTTCTTCTTGAGCATGAGGATGCTGAATGCTGAAAGCTGAAAGCAAGCAAGCAAGAAGCAAGCAGGCAGAAAAAACGCAACAAGTGTCTGTGTCTTTCTTTATCGCCGACTCCACACACCCTTCTCGAGCTCCGAACTCAGCTGGAGCTGGACTCCGGCAATCAAGAGCATGGACAGCCCAAGTCCTTGGGTTCCTGCACCCATGTGGGAAACCCAGAAGAAGCTCCTGGCTTTGGACCAGCTCAGCTCTCTGGGCACTGCGTCTGCTTGGGGAACCAGCAGATGGAGGATCTCATACTGTCTGTCTCTCCTCCTCTCTCTAATTCTGACTTTCAAATAAAAGTAAACAAATCTTCAAAAAGTATTTGCAGGAAGCAGGGTTCAGCACCTGTGAGGATGGACAGTGCCTAGCCCCCAGCTTTCCTTTGCAGGCCTCGCTGTGATTTGGTATAGGAGACCAGAGACCATAAGCAGGGACCAGTCAGGACAGCTGCGCGCCACCCCCGGAGGCTCCTGAGCCCAACAGCCTCCTCCCTGCACCTGCACAGTCCTGCACTCCACCCCACCCACCTCCCTCATCTGCCTGGATCCTTCTTATTTTAAACTTCGGTGACCTCAGGTCGCCTGCTTGACCTACAAACCTATGAGGACACTCACAGCGCATCCATCTCACAGACACACTGCCCGCAGTGAAGACCCTTACCTTCCAGGTCATCCTGGTAGATCACAATCTCCTTCTCGCCCTCCAGATGAATGGCTGCAGAGAGAAAGGGCAGGCTGAGTGTGGCATACAGACTCCTCATGGGATCGTGGCCACTCCAGCTGGACCTAAGCCAAGCTGAGCTCCCCCAGGCTCATGCAGTCAGCAGTAGAAGAGGATGACCCATCACTCACAACAGGGCCCGTCGCACACAGCCCACCTTGTAACCTCCTGAGGTCCACAGGGTCCAGAGCGGCCACCGCGTCCGAGACCCGGGAGGGCCGGCTGATGCCAGCGCTGTTGACGGCCCGTACACGGAAGATGTAGGACCTGCCCTCGCAGAGCCCTGTCACAGGGTACTTGCAGATCTTCACGGGGGCATCGTTGCACTGAATCCAGTTGTTGGTTCCCACTTCACATCTGCAAGGTCACAGAACAGCAAATGCTAGACAAGTAACCCAAGGGGCCAAACAAACGCCAGGACACCCATGTAGTTACAACCTGTGCTGCCAAGGACGGGACCTGCACAGGCCCACCCATTAAGATCCTGTCCCTGCGGAGAGCTAACACTTGGCAGGTAGCTGCTACATTGTATTGTTCAGCATAATAAGGAAGAGTCTTCACATGCTCAGGGCAGTGTTTTTCTGAGTGTTTCAACCTGCAGCAGCCACATCAGCAGGCAAAGAGCAGAGGACACAAAGGTTCCTCCGTGTTCATGGTCTCCTTGGGACACATCAGCTACATGAGCCCTGCAGGCACCCCTCACCGGTCCACAAAGTAGCCAATGACGGGGCTCTCGGTGGTGGTGTTGGGCGGCTTCCAGGTTACGATGACATAGTCCCGGTTGGCATCGTGGCATCGCAAGTCCATGGGGGCGCCAGGAGCCCCAGTAACCAGCGGATCAGCATCTGGGGCAGCAAGAGAGAAAGCACACTTGCAATGTGGGGTCCCAGCTGACGGAAAACCCACAGTGGAACTAGTTCTCGCACATGCCATGAGCATTCTGCATTATAACCATGATATGAGCATGTGTGCACACATGTCTGCATGTATGTGAAGTTGGGATACATGTATGTTGGTGCTTACACATGCCTCATGCCCAGCACTGGCTTCTGTTCTGCTTCTCCCCATACAAATGCCCACAGGCCCCTCCTCCTGAAGCTCTGCTGGGCATTGAGCCCACCACCAAGCAGAGAGCTGGCATCATCAGGACCGGCATGTGGCAGCACCCTGATGAGGCTGGCAGACGGGGTCGCTGTCACCACCTTATGTCCAGCAGGAACTGGACATTGATGGAGAACGGGCAGTCACAGGGACCCCTGGCTGGCTTTCCCCAACACCAGAGCCCCTCTGACATGCCCCATTGCCTTGGGGAACCCTGTAAGTTGGATGGTAGAGTCTGACAGTCACTGATTAGGGTGACACACGTGTGCCTTGTGGGCTGGCATCACTCCCATCCTACCCCCAGGGCTGGAGTGCAGCCTGGGGTGCCAACACCTAACAGGTGTCACCGACACAACATAGAAGTCTCGAGGAGATAGCCTCCTCCCACCTTCCCTGATCCTGACACTTCACTTGATCCCTGCAGCTGTCACACACCTCTGACGAACAGGAAGGCGCTGTGGTCGCTGACGCCGCCGCGGGACACGACCCTCAAGGTGTACAGCCCCTCATCATCCTTGTGCAGATGGCTGAAGGACAGCGAAGCCTGGCCCTCACCGAAGAACATCTTGGTCCACCGGGTCTCAGTGAGCAGCACGTCTGAAAGAGCAGGCAAGCCCGAGAGAACCTGGCATGTTGGGCAGCAGGCAGGGCTGGGACCAGGGCTGGGGGAGAAGCTGCCAGGGAGCCCTGTGCCCGAGAGAACCTGGCATGTTGGGCAGCAGGCAAGGCTGGGACCAGGGCTAGGGGAGAAGCTGCCAGGGAGCCCTGTGCCCGAGAGAACCTGGCATGTTGGGCAGCAGGCAGGGCTGGGACCAGGGCTGGGGGAGAAGCTGCCAGGGAGCCCTGTGCCTATCACACACACATACACATGAACCTGGCAGTGAGCAGCGCCCGGCATGGACCCACACACAAGCACTCATGCACATGGTGACCACAAAGATCCCTGGCAGCTGCCAGCTTTGTTCCAAGAGGCACCATGGGACAGCCCCAGCCCCTTACCCTTGCCACCCACATGGCCACTGTGGCTGTCAGGGACAGCTCTCCTGAAAGACTCACTGCCACAGGAAGGTCTTGACCCCTCTGTGATACAGGGACAGCCCTGGTCTGGCCCATGAGCCATCAGCATCAGTAAAGGTACAAGTGACAGATACCCCACTCTGCTCAGAACCCAAGGAGAGGAAAATCCCAAGGGACTCATCTACACTGAGGTCTCTCCTTGTCATCTCCCAGGACTCTCCTGAGTGGAGTTCAAGGTTGGTGCCACTAAATATTTACAGCTCACAGAATGACCAAGACCACACAAATTGGTTAGATGCCATGCCTGCCCAGAGGGCCACACATGCGGGAGCCACGTCCCTGGGCACTCACCATCCCGGTACCACTCGACCCGTGGCTGCACCCTCTTCAGTTCTGGGGTCACCAACAACGTGCACTTGAGTGTGACAGTCTCGCCTTCTGTCCTAAAGGTGACCCCAAACTTCTCCAAGAACTGGACATCAAAGTGCATGTAGGGGGTCACAGCAGCCAGGGGCACTGCACAGAGAGAGCGGACACTATCAGAGCCAGGTCCAGGCCTCCCGAATCCCACCCCTGGGCCCCAGAGCCCAGCACACTCCCAATTGCCTGGGCAGCCACCTCTGGTCCTCACAGTCCACACAGCAAGATGGGGTCGATTACAGCATCAGCCCCACACGTGCCCATGGGCCATAGCTGCCCTTGGGCTGACCAGGAGGTGGGCCCTGGTGAGGGGCTAGGAGGCTTCACATCTCTGCAGTGCTGTTGGGCCTGCGTGTCCACGCTCACTAGAGCCAAGCACATAGCTGAGGGTGGCATTGTGGGCACTGCCCCGACTGCTCCATGGGTGAGATGAGCGTTGCCAACCCCCATGTCCTTACTGGAAGGCCTGGGAGCCTGAGCCCCCGTCCTCTCAGCCATACCCAGCAACTTCTCTCCGGTGGTCTGGGGCTACCTGTGTGCCCACTCCATGCCCCCACACACATGCAGACACACTCACAGACACCACACACGAGCATGCCCACACACAGATACCACATGCAGACACATCCATGTACTCACACACACACACCACACAAAGACACAGGTGCAGACATATACACATACTAACACACTAACACATACATCTCACCTCATGTACACACCCACACACATTCCTGACATGTCACACACACACATTCCTGACATGTCACACACCTCGCATGTCACACTCACATACATTCCTGACATATCACACACACACATACATTCCTGACATGTCACACGCCTCACATGTCACACACACATACATTCCTGACATGTCACACACCTCACATGTCACACACACATACATTCCTGACATATCACACACCTCGCATGTCACACACACACACATTCCTGACATGTCACACACCTCACATGTCACACACACACACATTCCTGACATATCACACACCTCGCATGTCACACTCACATACATTCCTGACATATCACACACACATACATTCCTGACATGTCACACACACTCACACACATTCCTGACATGTCACACGCCTCACATGTCACACACACATACATTCCTGACATATCACACACCTCGCATGTCACACACACACACATTCCTGACATGTCACACACCTCACATGTCACACACACATACATTCCTGACATATCACACACCTCGCATGTCACACACACACACATTCCTGACATGTCACACACCTCGCATGTCACACACACACATTCCTGACATATCACACACCTCGCATGTCACACACACACATTCCTGACATGTCACACACACACACACATTCCTGACATGTCACACACCTCACATGTCACACACACACATTCCTGACATGTCACACACACACACACACATTCCTGACATGTCACACACACACATACATTCCTGACATGTCACACACACACTCACACACATTCCTGACATGTCACACACCTCGCATGTCACACACACACATTCCTGACATATCACACACCTCGCATGTCACACACACACATTCCTGACATGTCACACACACACACACACACATTCCTGACATGTCACACACCTCACATGTCACACACACACACATTCCTGACATGTCACACACACACATTCCTGACATGTCACACACACACACACACACACACACACACATTCCTGACATGTCACACACCTCACATGTCACACATATACACACATTCCTGGCATATCACACACCTCTCATGTCACATACACACACATTCCTGACATATCACATACACACATAGTAAGCCCGCCTCCTGTCCTGCAGTGACCCTGCCCTTTCCACCACAAGCCTATCTCTTGCTGGCCTGGAGCCCTCACCAAGTGCCGGGTGTGGCCCACACGATGGAATTCACACAGGGAAACCAAATGAAGCAGGCCCAGCGTGTCCCTCCTGCACCAGGGTCACTTTCCCATCAGCAGCTCATCATCGCGCATCCTGCTGTGGGGCATCTCGGCCTCAGCTCCCAGCGGCTTGGAGCTCCGGGGACACAGCCACTAGGCTGTCGGTCTGTCAGGCCCCAGTTGGCCTCCCCCACCACTGGTGGGCTGCGTGGGAGGCCAGGCCGGTGGTAGGGAGCCACAGCTCTCCTCGCCCCTGCAGGACCTGACTGGACAGACCTGGGGCCTCTTGGAAATGCAAGCAGGACACAGAGTGCAGATGGGGGACTGTGGGTCTTCAGGGAGACTCGGGGCTTCTCCCTGTGTGCGAGGGCACCACTGCACACACAGTGGGGAGGGGGTCTGTCCTGGAGACGCCCCCTAAAGCCTCACTGAGGCCCCATCCATGATCACAGAAACTTGGGCAGCGGGGAAGAGGCGTGCCCTGAAGCGCCACTGCAGCCGCTTCTGCAGCCACTCGGAATGTGGATTCACTTCACTTTCCTAAAGTGTCTCCAAGCCATGACCTCACTCAGGCCCTAAAAATAGCCCCCAGCCAGAGACATGCAGGAACAGCTGGTCCACACCCTCACGCTGACCAGGGGAGGCTGGGGAGAGATTGGAGAAATTCAGTCTTTGACAAAGGTTTGACTTTTAGAAAAACAATTATTTAAATCTTGTACTGACTTGGGGCCTACGATGCTACACAGTACATTAAGCCTCCACCTGTGGTGCCAGCATCCCAAGTGTGTGCTGGTTCAAGCTCTGACCGCTCCACTTCCCATCCAGCTCCTTGCTTGTGCGCTGGGAAGGCAGCAGAGGATGGTCCAAAGCTTTGGGCCCCTACACCCATGTGGGAGACCCAGAAGAAGCTCCTGACTCCTGGCTTCCAGTTGGTTCAACTCTGACTGTTGTGGTCTTTAGGGAAGGAGCCAGAGGATGGAAGGAAGATCTGTGTGTGCCTGTAACTCCAACTTTTCAATACATAAAGTGTTAACTCTGTCAAGAAAAACAAGAACAGTATCTACTCACAGCCGATTGGGAGTCCCACGGAAAAGAACGGCTCCTCGTCCCCTCGGTACCCTGCAAGAGAGGAGGCGAATATGGCCAAGGGAAGTGGGTGCCAAGGCTCCCTACACAGACTCCCCTTGCCAGGCTGCCCCCACAGATCCCCGGGAGCGCACTCACTCCGCACCACCACGGCTGCATTGGTCGACACCTGCCCGTGGACATTGGTGGCCACCGCCGAGTACGTGGCCGTGTCCTCAAAGCTGGCCCTGGGGAGAGAAAGTGCAGCGAGTGTGTGGGCTGCTCTGCAGATGGGGGTGACCTGAACTTGGACAAAGGCATTCCTTGAAAGCAAACCTGACTCCCTGGCCAGCATGTCAGTGAGTGACTTGTTTCAGAACAATGCCAGCTCCGTGCCACGCTGCTGGGCTGGGCTGGGCTGGGCTCTCAGGACAACCCTCTGAGGAGTTCCCTGGGTGGAGGCTCACTCCTGTTCCACCTCAACAGATTCCTAGGACACATGCATCGACCAGACCCCAGGAAGCCCGGTGGGTCGGATGCCCACCAACAGCAGTGATGTGCCTGAAATGGTCCACTTGCTGAGGGTCCCACATGGTGTCTCCATCGCAGGGACGGCCAAGAGGCACCTCCTTGAAGCCCATCTGGAGCCAGAGCTCAGGCGTGGCACCAGGAAGGGGCTCTGAGGTCAGGCAGAGAACGCTTACCGTCCTGAACAAGAAACACACTCATCGGCCTCCCTCCCTGCCCCAGCAAGCAGCCCTGGGCTGCAAGCAGACTGTGCAGAAGCCCAAGGGAGCATGAGCCCCCGCCACAGGAAACACAGACTGAGGCACAATGAGAAATCAGTGCTGTCCCGCCCCACCATACCAAGGCATCAACTGGGAGGGCATCCTGGAAAGGCCAGAGGGTACAGCTCTTCTATCTGACCACATCCACATCATGGGAGTCAGGCTAATGATCTAAGCTGTGCACCGTCTGTCTGGAAAACCCAGGCTCCTCCTCATGGCCTCCTCCCTGAGTCTCTTCCCTAAGCCCCTTCCCTCAGCCTCCTCCCTCAGCCTCTCAGCCTTCTCCCTCAGCCTCTCAGCCTTCTCCCTCAGCCACTTCCCACAACCTCCTCCCTCAGCCACTTCCCTCAGCCTCCTCCCTCAGCCTCCTCCCTCAGCCACTTCCCACAACCTCCTCCCTCAGCCTCCTCCTTCAGCCTCCCTCAGGCTCCTCCCTCAGCCTCCTCCCTCAGCCTCCCTCAGCCTCCCTCAGCCTCTCAGCCTTCTCCCTCAGCCACTTCCCACAACCTCCTCCCTCAGCCACTTCCCACAACCTCCTCCCTCAGCCTCCCTCAGCCTCCCTCAGCCTCCCTCAGCCTTTTCCCACAACCTCCTCCCTCAGCCTCTTCCCTCAGCCACCTCCCACAGCTTCCCACAGCCTCTTTCCTCAGCCTCTTCTCTCAGCTTCTTCTCCACAGCCTCCTCTCGCTCTCTCCACAAAGGCCCACATAGTCCAACAAAGCAATGCAGGTGTCTCATGGCAAAGGCATGTGGCTGGGATCCACTCTGCTGTGCCTTCATGGGATATGTGGTGAGGAGGTCCAAGACCCGGAGAACGAACAAGGCTCCGACAGGACAGTGGGGAGTCTGTGGTACAGCCTCAGACAGCCCCACCCCCTCAGGACTGCAGCCTGTTTTCTGGCCAGCCAAGTTACTGCCCTTGGATTGACAGCCTCCTAGCACATTAGCACCAATTAGCAGGGTCAGGCAGCAGTTAGCACCTCATAGGCAGGGCAGGAGCAGCCCGAGAAGGGGCTGTGGCAGGGGCTCTGACCACCCGCAGTGAGCATGTGTGCACACGTGTGCCTGTGTGGATGTGTGCACTCACAGCTCTGTGTGTGTGCCCACGTGCCTGTATGGATGTGTGCACTCACAGCTCTGTGTGTGTGCACACATGTTTGTGTGCATGTGTGTCCACGGCTCTGTGCGTGTGTGCGTATGTGTGCCTGTGTGGATGTGTGTGCCCATTGCTCTGTGTATGTGCACACATGCTTGTGTGCCTGTGTGTCCATAGATCTGTGTGTGCTAACATGTGCCTGTGTGCATGTGTGTCCATGGCTCTGTGTATGTACGTATGTGTGTCTGTTTGCATGTGTGTCCACGGCTCTGTGTGTGTATGTGTGCCTGTGTGAATGTGTGTCCACGGCTCTGTGTATGTGCATATGTGCCTGTTTGCATGTGTGTCCATGGCTCTGTGTGTGTACATATGTGTGCCTGTGTGCATGTGTGTCCACGGCTCTGTGTGTGTGCGTATGTGTGCCTGTGTGCATGTGTGTCCATGGCTCTGTGTGTGTGTATGTGTGCCTGTGTGAATGTGTGTCCATGGCTCTGTGTGTGCGTATGTGTGCCTGTGTGCATGTGTGTCCATGGCTCTGTGTGTTTACATATGTGTGCCTGTGTGCATGTGTGTGCTTAAGGGGTGTGTGGGTGCCCACGTGTGTCTGTGTGGATATGTGTACCCATGGGTCTGTGTGTTTGTGTGTCAGGAGACATCTTCTGCTGCACATTTGTCAACCAAGCTGAGCCAGTCCTGTGCACAGGATAGCACGGGGCAGCTGACCCCATGGCTTCCAGTGACTCAACCCACGTGGAGCGTGGGTGTTTCTGTGCACAGCTTTGCTGTCAGGGAGGGGCCCACGCCACCTCCTTGTCTCACACATCCCAGGCATTTGCACATTCTGGGGGGCCAGGAGGGAGTTCAGGACCTGGGAGCCAAGAGCCCTCAGATCCTTTCTGACCCCAGAGAGAGAAAGCATGCTTGCTGGTCAATGGGCAACAAAGGCCCAGCTCAGGAGCAGCCGGCAGCAACTCAAGCCGGCGTGTGGGCCCCCATGGCCACTACTCACCCCAGGGAGACCACTCCCAGAGCAAGACGTGTAGTGTATGTGTGTGGGCATGTGCATGGTTTATGTGTGGTGTATGGACTTGTGTGTCTGATGTGTGTAGCTCGTGTGGAGTGTGCACATTCATGGTAGAGTGGTATACTGCTTACAGCGTGCTGTGCTGTGGTACGTGATTGTGTGATAGTGTGCATTGCCCTGTGTGTGTGGCACGTGTTGCATGGTTGCATTGTGTGTGTGTGTGTGGCATGAGGAAGAATGGGACATTTGGTACACACTGCAGTGCTGGCTCTGCCTGTGGCCACATACGGCCTCATTTCCTCCCCTCACCTCTGCATCTGTGTCAAGGTGGCCCAACCTGGGAGCAGACTTGTCCCTTTGCTAGGAAGGAGCTGGCAACTTCTGCCTGCGGTTCTGGCCCTGTCCTTCTCCAGTCCTTTCTCCTCTACTCTGTACATGCAGGCACAGACCAAAGGCTCCCACGCCGCTGCGAGCAGCCCACCAGCTGCAGACACACGTGCACACACACAGACTCATGTGCACTCACAACTGTGGCCCCTGCTTCTCAGCATCGAATCCCCGATGCCCTGCTTGCATCACAGGTCACATGATGCAGGACCCAAACACTCAGTCCCTGCCCCCCACCCGCACCTCACCTGTTGATCTCCAGTGTGTACACGCCCACACTACTTCCACCCCCCACCCGCCCCCTGCCCACCCCAACCCACCCCATGCCCTTTCCCCACCCAACCTTCACGTGTTCATCTCCAAGCCTGCCCTGTGCTCAACCACCACCCACCCCCTGCCCACATCTCACCTGTTGATCTCAAGCGTGTGCACACCGTACTTGCTGTCAATCCTGTACTTGCCTGGCTCCCCAGCCTGACAGATCAGGCTGCCATCCTTGTACCTGGGAACAGTGAGGCCTGACGTCAGCAGAGAAATGGCTCCTTTTGTTCCCCCTCACTCCTGTCTATCCTCATCCCTGTCCACACTCACCCCATCACCCTCACACCTGCCCACCCTCATCCCTGCCCACCCTCACCTCTGCCCACCTTCATCTCTACTCACCCTCACCTCTGCCCACCTCACCCCTACTCATCCTTACCTCTTCCTACCATCACCCCTGCCTACCCTCATCTCTACTCACCCTAACCTCTGCCTACCCCCACCCCTGCCCACCCTCACTTCTGCCTGCCTTCACCTCTGTTCACTTGCCCCACGCCAACGCACCACTGCACCACAGGTGTGGGGAAGCCCTGCACGGTGAAGCAGAGCTTGACGGACATCTTCTCCCAGACAGTGTGGGACCTCAGCCGCACCAGGATCTCAGGTGCCCGGCTCAGTCGCTCCTCAAACACGTGCCTCTCCCAGGCCATTGTGTCTGCCACCTGCAGGAGGCCAGGCCACCACAGGGGCGAGGAGTGAGGGCAGAACATGGCCCATTGCTGCTGCATGCCACCAGGTCCCAGGCCATTGTGCCAGAGGCCAACCTACCATCTGCTGGAGGGCATATTTATCCAGCTTGTCGCGTGCCTGCGACCGTGCCAGATGGACGTCCTCCTCCAGCTGGGCCAGTTCACTGAGGAAACGCTGCCGCTTAGCCTCGCCATATGAGGCCACCAGGGAGCGGTACCTGCAGGAGGCAGAAAGTGGCATCCACACAGGAGCTGGTGAGCAGGAAGCTCACCTGCGGGCGGTGACGACCATCCCTCCCTCTCTTCTGTTTTTTTCTTTACAAATTTATTTTCATTGGGAAGAAAAATTTACAGAGAGAAGGAAATACAGAGACAAAAATCTTCCATCTGCTGGTTCACTCCCCAAATGGTCACAATAGCCAGAATTGAGCCCATTTGAAGCCAGGAGTCAGGAGCTTCTTCCAGGTCACCCATGTAGGTACAGAGTCCCAAGGCTTTTTCCCAGGCCACAAGCAGTGAGCTGGATTGGAAGTGGAGCAGCCAGGACTTGAACCAGTGTTCATATGGGATGCCAGCACTTACAGATGGAGGATTAGTCTATTGAGCCATCACACCACCACCACCCCAAGCATATTTCCTTAAACGTGTTGAGATCATGCATGATACAGTTGCAAGGGAGAGCCACAAGTAACTCAGAAATCAGATGGAGATCTGCAAGGGGTCACAGAGTGGGGCGCAGCTCTCAAGCTGTGCCCACACATGACAGACAGGGAGTGGGTACCACATAAGACACGGTCCATGCATGACAGACAGGTGGCAGTGTCATGTGAGACATGGCCCACGTGTGATGGACAAGCAGGGGTGTCATGTGAGATATTGCCCATGAATGACAGGCAGTGGTGTCACAGCCCATGCATGACAGAAAGGCAGTGGGCACCATGGGCCCCAGACCCGAACACTAGGATGGTGTGTGGACAACAGGAAGGAGTCATGCTTTCAAGCATCCTATGCCCCCTCTGCATAAGCCTGAGGATACCAGTGTCCAAACCTCAGGGTTTGTGACAGGAGGACGCAGTTGTCTGCAGGGTCACCTACGGGCCACTCAGTCAGGTGAATGCCAAGGCCCAAGGCCAGGCTATTAGGTCAGGGACCTTAAGTTGGCTGCCTGCTGAAGATGCTGCAAGTCACACTGCTCCACTTCCCATCCAGCTCCCCGCTGATGCACCTGGAAGGATGGCCCAAGGCCTGGGCCTCTGGACCCATGTGGGAGACCTGGATTCAGCCTGTCCCAGGCCTGGATCATGCAGGCATTTGCAGAATAAACCAGCAGATGGAATTGCTTTGTGTGTTTCTCCATGTTGTTATGCCTTCCAAATAAATGAATAAAAATAGTTTTGAAAGGGTTCACCTCTGTTACACAATTTTCCTTTAATGTTACTTTATCATAACACAGCTTTCTCAAATCCCATCCTGCCATCCAGACATGAGCTCGCGGCTGTCAGGAGGCATAGAAACATAGTGCAGAGTGGACAGAGGTCAACGCCCGGCAGAAATGCGGCTCTGTGGACATTCAGGCGCCATCTGTTCCTAAGAGGCAACAGTGTCGGCCCCAGTGGCTGCCCGTCATCTGGAAACAATGCCAGGCTGGCACCATCCTGAATACCCCTCGTTCCGTGGCTCCATGGGAAAGTGAGGAGGAGCAGCCCAGACTTCCTGACAGTGGTTTCCACAGAGATGACCAAACAGCAGCCCACACCCCCACCACCACCCCACAGCAGGCACGAGCTTCTAAGCCACCACAGCGATGCCAGTGGGGTGGGCATTGCTAGTATGTCTTCAGGCTCAGGCCTCTGAGCACACTGGAGGGCATGCAGGGCAGAGTGAGGCGACCAGCCCCTGCCCTGGGAGATGGTTAAACACCAGGGCAACTTACTCCAGGCCCTTGGCTCCCAGGACTGGAAGAGCCAGTGATGGAGTGAACCTCCCGGAGGCATGCGGCTCCCGGTGCCCCAGCCTCTCATCCCCACCCCATGGCAGCCCCAGGGCCTGGCTGGTACCTGCTCTTACTCTCCTGCTCCTCCTCCTCGGCGCTCACCCGCTTGGCACACAACCGGCAGGTGGTGCCCCCTGAGGAAGCCTGGCTGGATACGTTCTGTGAAGATGCCGCATGAGCTCTGGACGCAGCTGCTGAAGTTGTGCTGCGCGCTGAGGTCACGCCGTGGGCAGACGTTGCCGTGCGGGTGGACGTCGCCGTGCGGGTGGACATCTGGGTGGCCGCTTGCCTTGACGAACATCATACACAATCAGCGCTGACCCTGACAACCTTCAGCCCTGCTCCCCACACAGTTACACAGGGAGCACACACACACGTGCAAACACAACTGCACCTGTGACAAAATCAGCATGTCACACGCGGGTGCACATCTGTGCAGAGAAACACACCCACAGCCACACATGTGTGGATGAACATGCTGCAGCTGGCACACACGTGTCCCCAGCCACACTGCCCTCCTTCTGTGAGCACTTTGTCCCTGGGTGCTTCTCCCTCAGCCCCAGCCACACCTCCGCTGGCCCAGTTGGATTCAAGGCGTGGTCATCTACATCTGAATATACTTGAACTCCCTAAGGCCACGGACAGGAGGCGGGTTGGCTGCTGGTGTTTGTCATGCGTGTGGCAGCTAAGCAAAGCACTACAAGTGTTTCTAAACAGAGGGTGCTGTTGACAGGAGGCGCTGCAGCCAGGACAGCCATCCCATGCTCCCCTGCTGCCTCCCCCAACCTTCTAACCAGTCTGTTGAGCCCACAGGTGCCCAGAGCATGGGCTGGGACCACAGTGGCCACACAGCCCAGTCAGCCCCCATGCAGGGACTTGCCATGCAGGGACGTGGGTGCCAGGCCCTGGACCTCGAGGGCAGAGCCCAAGGGCAGCGTGGACCCCACTTACTTCCTGGCCATGTACTCATCCATGAGGTACTTGGTCTGAATGTTGCGATAGGACTGGTCAAAGTGCCTGTGTCTCTTCTGGTAGAAGGGCAGCGTGACGAGCGACATCCTGCGTTCTCCTGCATCAGGCCACAACAGTGCTGAGCTCCCAGCTGCCCAGCACACAGGGGATCTCCCCAGACCTGCCCTGAGGGCAGAAGCAGATGGCAGCCACGGAGCCCCCGGGCATCCAGGGGAATGGGGTGGGGATTGGGGTGTGACGGGTCAGCAAGTATTTATAGAATACTTAAGGGTGTCACAGTCATGCCATGCTGAGAGCCGTGTGAGTGGGAGAGATAAAAATAATTAAAGCACCGATTAGAGGCATAAACAAATGCTTGGGATTGTATCCCAAGAGAGGTGTGAGGAGAGCCAGGGCACAAGGGGCCACATGGGTCCCCGAAGTGAGAGGGGGTACCAGGCACAGGATGGTACAAAGGCTCATAAGGAGTCGTGGTGGTGGGTAGGATGGGGTCGGGCCCAGCACACAGACGAGCCCGTCTCCATAAGGAAGGTGGGCACAGGGAAGTACAGGGTCTTAGGGGGGCTTACAGGGGCTGCCCTGGAGAGATGATGGCTACATGCCAGCCTCTGACCATGAGTTGCTTCACCATGGACCCATATCCCAGGTGTCCCCCAGATCCAGAGCCCGACCCTAAGAGATGTTTTGGGGGACCCAGCCTGGCCTCTATGGGGAGGTGAGCAGGTCTGGGCGAAGTTCTTCCTTCACAGGAAATCGCTGAGATGCACTGGTCTCTGGGAACCTGCAGCCCAGAAGTGCCAGATTGTCTACTGCCTACGGCCACCTGCACTGACCGCCTCCCAGACCTTGTGGAGAGTGCTCCCAGCACCATTTCTCTTTCACACAGACTCCAGCCCTGGCCTCTCAGCTCCCAGCTCCCCTTTTGTGTTTATATTAAAGTACCCTGCATTGAGAAGGTGTGTGTTGGGCAGCACCCAGGAGGCCACAGAACCCACTTGCATGGTGGGCAGGGGGAGGGCTAAGACAGAGGGGTCACACACTCCTCACCCAGTTCAGATCATAGATGGGCTCAGAGAGCAAACCACGTAATTCCCCAAATGCACTCTTCATGGGATTTCTCAGACCCCAGAGTTACAGGGCTGGGAAGCTTTCTTAAGGACCATGTGCCTGTTCCATGTGGAAAGCAAAGCATGCTAGAGACCCAAGAGGACAGAATGCATGCACAGGGCTGGCCCGGGGGGGCATGGTGACTCAGCACACTAACTCTCTGCCTGTGGCACTGGCATCCTATATGGGAACAGGCTCAAGTTCTTGCTGTTCCACTTCCAACCCAGCTCCCTGTGTATGGCCTGGGAAACAGTGGAGGACGGCCCAAAGCCTTAGGACCCTGCATTCAAGTGGGAGACCCGGAAGACGCTTCTGGTTCCTGGCTTCAGCTCAGCTCAGTCCAGCCATTGTGACCATTTGGGGAGTGAACCAGCGGATGGAAGATTCTCTCTCTCTCTCTCTCTCTCTCTCTCTCTCTCTCTCTGTGTGTGTGTGTGTGTGTGTGTGTCTTCCCCCTGTAGATCTGCCTTTTAAATAAAATAAATCTTTTTTTACAGATTGCCACAACCATGGGTCTCCAGGCTTCCAGTCCAGGTTTTGCTGTCCTTTGTCACACTGCCTTCACACTCACTCTCAATGGGTCACCAGCCCTGGTTGTGCACAGGGACCCAATGTGTTCCCCAGATGGGTGCCATACTGGGTGGTAGGCACACATGCATGACCACAAACCCAGAGCAGAACTGGCACCTCTTCTGCCACCCCAATGGAGTGACCGAAGGACACAGGGTCAATCGCACGGCCTCCCATAAACGCCCTTGCCTGGCACTGGGCTCGGAGCAGACACGACCTAGGAGCTGGTAGCTGTCCCTGTCACATGCTGCCAGTTCAAACTCCGCAGATAGGAAAAACTGTCTGCAAATATCCCCGTCTCTTCAACGCCTGGTGGGGCTTCAGCAGCATTTCCCAGGAAGTGCCCCAAAGGGAGACTGTCACATCGCTCAGTGTGCCAGCTCCAGTTTCCACCTGTGAGTGACCGGGGGGACCCTGCCCCAGCATGGGCTGACTCGGCTGGCCCATCATGTGCTGCCTCCCAGGTAGTCCTGGCCTGCACAGCATCACACTATACTGTAGGCCTTCATGCGTGTTTGCGTTTCTCAGAGGACAGGGTAGGTGACCTTTATGGTGGACACACTTGTGTAGGAGCTGAGCCACACGTGATGGGCTCCGGCCTCAGGCCAGGGAGGTCAGAGCTCTGTGATCTCCACCCAGTGACTGGCTGTCCTGCCAACACCATGGGCCCATCTGTGTGGTCTGCCTGTCATGGACTCATCCTGTGTGTCCGAGAGTGTGATCAGCACAGACTGTAGCAGGTGCACCTCTCACATGGAGACACACCCTACCTCTGCCCCAAGACTCCTACCTGTGCTACATGTGACAGAGGCTCTGCCGCACTTATTCCCACACCTGCCCCTGCTGGAGTGAAGTGCTGTGCCCATTCCTGCTGGCACCCAGTGCTGTCGAGGGCTCTCCTCATGTGGCTGCCCGAAGGCTACCCACTCTCCATTCCAGAGATGCCTTGGGGCGGCTGCTGGGGCCTGCCAAGCCTGAATCGCAGCGCTGGTGGAAACATCTTCAAGTTCCTGGCTCAGGGAACACGCTGTCCTCTGAGCCAGTGACCCTCTGGTCATGGTGGCCATGCCCCACCCCCTTCCCTGACCCACTCTGTCCCCAGTACGGGGCCTGGGCACACCCCTCTGCCTTCTCCTTGTCCAGTTGTTCCAGGTCACCTAGAAGAACCTTCTGGAAGCTCATTCCTGCCAGCCCAGCATAGACATAGTGCTATAGCCATGGAGTCTTCCTTTGTGGGACCAGAATGGATTGGCAAGAATGTCACTGTGAAGATGGCAACCACGAGGCCCCCCACTCCCACTGTCTGCATACGAAACTATGCTCCCTTTGAAGAAAATCATGTCACACACATATTCTGTGGCATCAATGTTCACACTCCCCCAAGGCAAGGAAAATGGACTTTCCTGGACACCAGTGTCCCAGGGCTGCAGCCAGGACCCCAGAACTTGTGCCCCTCCAGATTGGGAACCTGAGTTTGCTTTCCTGTAGAACCAAGGGGAGATTGGCAGTCCTTTGAGCAAAAATGCAGCAGGATATCGGGGTGGGCCCTGTGCCCGGCTCACGCCAGGCTGGAGCCCATGGTTCTCGGTACCCTGATCCCTTCCTGCTAAGACCCTCTGGGGATCATCTCCCCAACCAGGAGCCACTCTGTCCTGTGGGAAATCTCGGGTACAAAGCACTCACTTTCATCTGACGGGAGGAATGGCCACCAAACAGGTGAAAACCTTGTCAGCTGTCAGCATGCTGCGTGGAGGAGGGACCCCAGCCCTGCTTGAGGTCCTGCACCAGGGAGCCACACCCACCCAGTGCTTTCCACAGGCCTGTTACAGAAAAAGCATCGGTGGGCACGTCGCCAACAATGGATCCGGCACGGGCTGAGGATTGGCTCTGGCATCTGGGCCCTCGGGCACCTCAGAATAACCTTGCACGGCCACAACAGGTGCGACCGATGGACTCAACCTCATGGCCTCCTGTGGGCCTGATTCAATTTTTCCCTGAACTGCACCAGGATCCAATGAGGAGGATAAATGAGGTGCTGGGCACAGAAACCCAGAGTGGATGGAGAAGTGCAGATGGACCAACAGCCATCAGAACTCCACAGCACTCCTAGGGAGCTCACCGGGTCCTGGGGAAAGTCCCAGCCAATGCAGCATGGCAACAGCCCTTCACAGCACTTTGCATGTTAGCCCTCCCCACCCTGCTCCCTGGCCACTGCTCAGCTGTGCAGTCAGCACTCACAGTGCTTCCAGAGGGAGGTGGAAAGGCTGAGTCGGCCCCTGGGCTGGCCTGCATCTCAAGGACCAGGCCCCTGGTGCCCAGAACAGGCTCCACCCTGCACACAGCTTGAGTCCCCCAAAGTGGTCACTGCTGCATGTTGGCCCCAGTTCCAGGTCCACTCCCACTTGGTAGGAAATGGATTTGGCACGGAAGAAGACTCAGACAGGGCACCTTCCCTGCCACCCCTGGTGCCCCTTCTCCCTCCCCTGACTTGCACAAGCCTCTGAGAGCAGTGACCCTGCCCCTGGGGTCTCTGGCCACTACGCTTTCCAGAATGAGTGCAGTGGGCACCGAGTTGGTCCCTGCAAGGAGCTGAAAAGGTCACAGAACAACTGAGAGGCCCCGCATCCTGCGGCCAACCCTTGAGCGCAATGCCCCAGGAGCCGGTCTCATTCTCCCACCCCAGCTGCACACCCCTCCTCTCCTCTGCTGAGGGGTGACCTAGCAAACTGCTGCATGCCTGTTCCAGGCCATCCCATCCCTGACAACACAATGGGCCTGGTAGCCAGGGCACAGAGAGGGGGTTGGGTAGTCCTACATGGAGCTCTCTAAGCACGTGGGTGTAGACCCCTGGTGGCCCCCAGGTCTGCACTCGTGGCCTGGAAGCCTGTCCATAAGGGAGTTCAGGGACAGCTTATCCTAGCCCCGAGGCACGACCACTAACAGGTGCACTTGTCATCATCCTGACCCCAAAGCCACGAACGAATGCAGGACAAGATGCTCACCCACACGGGAAAGTAGAGGCCAGGAGGAGCAGGCGGAGGTCTGTCCACAGCAGGCGGGCAGTGGCTGAGGCTGAAGACGGCAGGACTGGCAACTCCTCCCTTTTAAGCCCCAAGAAGAAGCTATAAATAGACCCCGGGACGGCCTCTCCCCATCTGACACCTGCATCGTAAATCACCGCCTAGGGTGAGGAGGGAAGTGCTGTCATGTTCAACTGGGGGACCAAAGAGGAAAATGGGTGCATCTCTCCCAAGGAGCACCCTTTCCTGGGAGACAGGAAAGGGGAGCACCTAGGGGAGCAAGCAATGCCCCGTCTTCCTGCCCACTGCCACCTCTGCTCCTCTCAGCTTTCTTAGCCGCAGCTTCTCAGCACTTCCAGCCCTTCCGGCCATCCTGGCCTGGGCCCAGAGCCACACTGGAGGCCGGAAGGGCCTCTGTGCTGTTTGCATAGCAAGATGTCTCCCAGGACACTTGGGGCCAAGCCTACCAATACAGGGTGCCCCCCCCAGGACAGGCACAAGTGGGCTTTCCCACATTACACATGGCACAGCCAATGTCCCTGGACTTGTCCCAAGCAATGTGGACACAGCACGCAGGCGCCTGCCCTGCACTCTATAAATAAGACCCAACTTGCCGACAAGGCAGGCGGCCACCACCAGCCTCACAGATGGTCGCGGGGTGCCCAGCTCTGCACAGCGTGGAGCCAATTATAAATAACGCACACCCGGCATTGGCTGCAGCTGCCGAGAGCTGGCACCCAGCACTGGGCGGGGGTCTGGTGGGGATGCCCAGAACTTTGAATCCACTGAGGTCACCTCCCCAGCCCACCACCAAGGTGCTCATAGCCTTAGGACAGCTGGCCAAGCTCCCAGCCCTGTATTCTCTTATGTAGGATGTGTGCACACAGCAATAGAGATCTCACACACGTGCTGGGAAAATTAGAGACAAAGACAGGAGGGAAGTGCCTAGGAGCTGGGGAACTCCACACCTCAATGGCTGGCACCCAGGCTTAGCATGCGAATCCTCCACCTGCAGTGCCAGCATCTCATATGGGCCCCAGTTCAATTTCAGCCACTTCTACTTCCCATCCAGCCCCCTACTTATGGCCAGGAAAGTACTGGAGGATGGTCCAAGTACTTGGGCCCCTGCAACCCACATGGGAGACCTGAAGGAAGCTCCTGGATCCTGGCTTTGGATCAGTTCAGCTCAGCTCTTCTTGTTGGAGCATTTTGGGGAATAAACCAGCAGACAGAAGATCTCTCTGTCTCTTCTCTCTTTGAAACTCTGCCTTTCAAATAAAAATACACCTAAAAAAAAAAAAAACCCTTCACATCCGGCCAGGAGAACATTACAGAGGCCACATGCGAAGAGCTGTGAGCAGGCCATGCAGCACAAAAGACACAAGGCAAACACCACGCATCACCCCTGCCTGCTTCCCCTCCGTGCACCTGTGTCACCTCAGCACACAGACACAGGGCAAACACCACGCATCACCCCTGCCTGCTTCCCCTCCGTGCACCTGTGTCACCTCAGCACACAGACACAGGGCAAACACCATGCGTCACACGTCACCCTTGCCTGCTTCCCTCCATGCACCTGTGCCACCCCAACATGCACAGACACAGGGCAAACACCACGCATCACCCCTGCCTGCTTCCCCTCCGTGCACCTGTGTCACCTCAGCAGCAGCTGAGTGCTGAGGCATGACCTCACCTACTGCCTGCCCCACTGCACACAGCATGTTAGTTGGCTGCAGGAACCAATCCACAGCAGGCAGTTGTTCACACGGTCTTAGGGCCAGTGGGCCACATGTGGGATCGCCATGCTTGCTGCACTTGGGCTCACGTGCATGGTGCTCCACACAACCCCGTGACCCTAGCTCACCACATGTGCCAAACCACATCACATGAGGGCCAAGGTTTTCCTGGACCTTCCCAAGAGTCACACTCCCCAGACCCCACTCGCTCTCTCACTCCCTCTCCCATTCCTACTCTTATTCCCCAGGCCTCACTTCCAATCCCTCTCCCATTCCCACTCTCAATCTGGTGTGGGCTAAGGAGTTGATTAGCGCTCATTGGAATGGGCAGGAACAGGAACTGGGCTTGCAGCTAAAAACACCTAGACTAATTGGACTCATCTGTATCCAATATCCTGCTAAATGAGGATGGGGGCGTGGGAAGAGAATATAAGGAGAGGTGAAGGAGGGATAAACGGAGACTTTGCAGAGACTTCCACCATCACTGGCCTTTTGTTGGTGCTTCATCCCCAGACCCTCTCCCTGTTCATGTTACTGGCTCTGCTAGTCAGAGCAAACGGCACCTAACATGGGGCACGGCACGAGGGACAATCTGAGGGACCCCTGGACCTACGAAGGTAAGTTTAGAATTAAAAATTTTCCAGGGGCATAAGTGATTTCATCCCCAGATCCTCTCCCTGTCCTGGGGCACAAGGGACAATCTGAGGGACCCCAGATCCAGAGGTAAGCTTAGAATTCAATATTTTGCAGGGGCATAGGTAAAAAGTTATCATGGGGCAAGAACTTGCTGAAGTGCAGGTGACTAAGGGAATCAGAGATCTGCTCCGGTCACAAGGCACCGACACTAAGCTTAAGACCTGGCAGAAGTTTGTTGAAACTGTCTGCAAAATAGTCCCATTGTTTGCTCTCCTTGTAGCCACCTTTTTTCTCTGGCACTTAGTAAAAAGTGCTTTGTCATCCCCTCAAGCAGTGGTGCAACCCTTCCTTGAAAAATCATCTGTTAGAAGGTGGAGAGCCGCAAAGGAGGGTGAAAAAGGAACAGCAACCCCAAACCAAAGTCTGGAGAAACTGTGGTACTCTTCTGAGGAGGAGAAAAGGGAAGAGGATGGAAGCGAGTTTGTCGAGGATCTTCTACCTGGAGAGCATATGCCCACAGAGCATGTGCCGAGCAAAAATCTATTTTGAACAGGCACAGAGCCCTCTATGCTGCCTGTGCCATTGGTGCCATCAAATCTGGGCACAGCTGTGAACGATTTACAGGAGCAACTTTAGCGTCTCTCCCTTCAGCTGAGGCAGGAAAAGGGAAGATGCACTGCCGAGTTGCATTGGACCCCTGCTTTCAATTTCCCTTTCAGCTGTGGAACGTGTGGCATAGCAAGTGCAGGAGCAGGGAGACCCTGAGGCAGCTGCCCTGGATAGGCTCTTTGCCTTCCCAGTGGTTGAGGAAGGCAAGGGCAAGGGCAGAGAATCAGGCAGCACCTGGCACTGTCCTTTAATGACACAGAGTCTGAGGGATGCTGCTGCTGCATATGGCCCAATGGCCCCCTTCACCATTTCCATGATTGAAGCCTTGGCACCTACCAATTTGACCCCGGCCAACTGGAAACAGCTCTGTAGGGCCACGCTGGATGGGGGCGATTTTTTAATGTGGAAGTCCGAGTTCTACAAACTTTGCCTTGACACAGCTCAACGTAATACCCAGACAGGCCTTCCTGAGAGAAATCACAATATGTTGACAGGTGAGGGGAATTTTGCTGATGTACAGAATCAGCTTTATTATGACCCAGGGGTTTATGCTCAGACCACTGCTGCTGCAGTAAGGGCCTGGAAGTCTTTATCACCAAAGGGCTCACTATATGCACATCTCTTCAATTGTCCAAGGTCCGGACTAGCCCTACCAGGCATTTGTAGATTGTCTGCTGGCAGCTGCAGGTAGGGTATTCGGTGATGTAGATCAGGTCATGCCTTTTGTAAAGCAACTAGCATATGAAAATGCCAACAAATGGTGCCAGGAGGCAATTAGACCTTGGAAGCATAAGCCCCTTAATGAGTATCTTAAGCTTTGTAAAAACATCATGGAAGGACATATAATGGGTGCAGTCATTGCAGAGGCGTTGCATGGTGGCACCACTGTAGGGTCAGGGGCCCACCCGAAACAGGAATGTTTCAAATGCGGCCAGTTGAGGCATACCCGCCGGAACTGCCAGATCCAGGGTTGTGCCCAGGCCCCTGTTAAAATGGACAAGCAGCCCCCAGGAGTGTGCCCCCAATGCCAACGTGGGAAACATTGGACAAATGAATGCAAGTCCAAAATAGACCTTTCTGGTTGACCATTTGTGCTGGGAAACGGGAGCAGGGGCCAGCCCTGGGCCCCACGAGCACCAGTGTATTGGGTGGCGATTCAGTTTGTCCATCAGGGACAAAGGCCATTCATGAGCTTGTCTAAGGGAGCCCAGGCAGTGGGGGATGGGACCTCCACACCACCTCCTATATCGTATTGACACCTCAAATAGGAGTACAGGCTGTTCCCACAGGAATTTATGGGCCACTACTCCCTGACACTGTAGGGCTGCTGGGGTGAGGCAGCACGGCCTTGAAAGGAGTTCACATTACCCCAGGAGTGATTGATGCAGACTATATAGGGGAAATTAAAGTTTTAGCCAGTGTTCATGTGGGAGTTGTAGTTTTGCCCCAGGGGACACGAATAGCACAGTTAGTGCTGCTCCCCATGGTGAAGTCAGATAATGCTTGCAGGGCTGGACAGAGAAAAGCAGGGTTTGGTTCCACTGGTGATGCCTCTGTTTATTGGGTTGCTGATATGGCAGGCCGCCCTACTTTGGATTGAGTATAGAAGGAAAGAAATGTACTGGGCTCCTAGACACTGGCGCTGACACCACTCTTATTGCACAGAAGCACTGGCCCCCAGGTTGGCCTGTTCCACCCACCATGACCACCCTGCAAGGATTGGGAATGACCCAAAACCCCCTAGTTGGCTCCAGCCCACTGGCCTGGAGGGATAAGGAAGGAAATGGTGGCCATGTTACCTCCTATGTAGTGCCAGGCCTGCCAGTTAATCTATGGGGGAGGGATGTTTTGCAACAGATGGGGGCAGTATTAGTATCTGGTTAGGAATTAGCTATGCAGCAGATGGAGAGGCACGGCTACATTCCTGGAAAAGATATAGGGAGAAAGCTGCATGGAATTACACAAACAATCTCCATGGAACCTAAAAAGGACAGGAGGGGGCAAGAGCATTTTTCCTAGGGGCCATTGTGATGGCGGGTGAGGTTACTCCCCAGAGGATTACATGGAAAAGTTCTCAACCTGTTTGGATTGACCAATGGCCCCTTTCTGCAGAAAAAATAGCAGCCATTAAGGAAGTAGTTCAAGAACAGCTAGCTGCCGGACATACTGTCCCTTCCACGTCACCATGGAATACACCTATTTTTTGTGATTAAAAAGAAATCAGGGAAGTGGAGACTTTTACAGGATCTTAGAGCAGTGAATGCTACCATGGAGATAATGGAATCACAGCAGCCAGGATTACCACTGCCTTTTGACATTCCAAAAGTCTTTAACATTGTTGTGATTGATTTAAAGGATTTTTTTTCCATTCCCCTCCATCCAGTAGATTCCCTTCGTTTTGCTTTCAGTGTGCCCTCTGTTAATTTGTGAGAACCATCTGATCGGTATCAATGGAAATTTTTGCCCCAAGGAATGGCCAATAGTCCTACTATGTGTCAGATTTATGTGGCTGCCACCTTAAAACCGGCACGCACCAGCTTTCCCTCTGTGATGATTATTGATTATATGGATGATATTTTACTGGCAGCTCTATCTGCTCAAGTGTTGCAATCCTGTTTGGGTAAGTTACAGCACGAGTTAGAAAAGGCAGGATTAGCTATAGCCCCAGACAACTTGTTTCTCCATTTAACTATTTGGGATTTCAACTTTTTTAGAATTGTATTAAACCTCAAAAAATTTCCATAGCCACAGAAAAGTTGCAAACTCTTAATGATTTTCAAAAATTGTTAGGGGACATTAATTGGATGAGACCCAGTTTGAAACTTACTCATGAAGATTTGAAACCTTTGTTTGATATCTTAAAAGGCGACTCCTCTCCAGCCTCCCCTAGGGTGCTGACTGTGGAGGGACATCAGGCCCTACGCAAGGTTGAGATGGCCATTCAAGCCCATTTAACCAGGATTGATTACAACGTTCCGCTTTTATTTATTGTTATAGCATCCTCACGTACACCTATGGGGGTATTTTATCAGCAGGGGTCTATATTGTAGGAACGTTTGCATGTCTCTCCTGCTAAGACAATTGTGCCTTACTATTTGGCCATAGCAGAGTTAATACAGAAGGCCATTAAGAGCAGCCTAAGACATTTTGGGAAGGTCCCAGATACCATTATCATTCCATACACTCAGAAGCAGCTTTTGTGGTTGCAAAATATGGAAGAGATCTGGGCAATACTTTTGAACACTTTAAATGTTAATTTAAATGCCATTGCCAGAAGCATTAACTGTTTTCACTGATGGGTCGTCTAATGGTCGGATGGCTTTTGTAGTAGATGGCCAGGTTACCACCATCCCCACATCCTTTGTCTCTGCACAGGTTGTGGAATTGGTGGCAGTTCTTGCGGTCTTTCAAACATTTCCCATGCAGCCCTTTAATTTGTATTCTGATAGTGGGTATGTTGCCCATTCCCTTCCCGTGCTGGAGACTGCAGGTCAGATTTCTTCCGACTCTGCAGCAACATCTTTATTCACAAAAATTCAAGCCTGGGGCCCAGCGCGGTGGTGCAGTGGTTAAGGTCCTCGCCTTGCACGCCCTGGGATCCCATATGGGCGCCGGTTCTAATCCTGGTGGCCCCACTTCCCATCCAGCTCCCTGCCTGTGGTCCAGGAAGGCAGTCGAGGACGGCCCAAAGCCTTGGGACCCAGCACTTGCGTAGGAGACCGGGAAGAAGCTCCTGGCTTCAGATCGGTATAGCATCGGCCGTTGTGCTCACTTGGGGAGTGAATCATCGGACGGAAGATCTTCCTCTCTGTCTCTCCTCTCTGTATATCTGCCTTTCCAATAAAAATAAAAAATAAATCTTTAAAAAAAAATTCAAGCCTGTATTTGGGCCCACAAAGATAAATTCTTTGTCACTCATATTTGAGCCCGTACAGGTTTACCTGGGCCCTTGACATCAGGAAATGCAGCTGCAGATGCTGCTACGAAATTGGTGACCTAGGCCCTTGAGGAAGTGCAAAAGGCACATGCTAGGTTTCACTTAAATTCCAACACCCTTCGCTTGTGCCTTAGTTTGATCAAGGAACAAGCCAGAACTATAGTGAAGCAATGCTCAGTGTGCCCTCAGCTTTTGCCTGTTCCCCATTATGGTGTAAATCCCCAAGGATTAATGCCCAGTCATGTATGGGCATACATTCCAGAGTTTAGGATACTGAAGTATGTGCATGAAGTATGTCAATACTTGCTCTGGATTTATTCTAGCTACTCCTCAGGGAAACAGGCATGCTCTAGCCCATTGCTATGCATGTTTTTCCATATTGGGAACTCCCAATGTTATTAAACTGATAATGGCCCCTGCTATATCAGCAGTAAGTTTTGTAATTTTGCTGCCTCCCACTATATATAGCTAAGTACAGGCACTCCTTATAATCCTCTAGGACAAGGTAGTGTGGAACGCACCAACTGTACTATTAAGGATTATCTTATTAAAACAAAAAAGGGAGAATATAGCACTCCCCGAGATTATTTGAACCTTGTATTATTTATCTTAAATTTTCCAGCACTGGCTGCTGAAGGATGGTCTGCTACAGATCATCATTGGAATCCGTCTCAGAAGCAGAAGGGTTATGTGTTGTGGAAGGATCCCTTGACTGGTCAGTGGCAAGGCCCAGATCCCATCCTCATATGGGGGTGAGGATCCGTTTGTGTTTTCCCAGAAAACAAAAATGGCGCACGGTGGATTCCTGAGAGGCTTGTCCGGCAAGCTCCTGCTGCTGAGTTTTGTGAAAGCTCGGGTACTGGCTATGATGATGGCATTTGAGTTGGAAGATCGACGGAACAATCAAGTATATTAGGCCTTTATATATTATATATTAGTATATTGTTAAGCAGCCTCTTTTTTTCTTCCTCCTATGAGCACCAAGGTCCTGATATTTCCCACCTTTTCTAAGTGGCGGCTTTGTGGGGAATGGGCATGCTCTGGCATGCACCCCCTTTCCCTTACTCAGGGAGGCAGTTATTCCCATGGAAATTATTAGTGCAATCACTCCTCTGGATTTGAGGACTCGCTCACGTGGGTGAACCTGAGCTCCTTGAATTTTAATTCCGTGTCTGCCTGTGTTATCCCCCATTTTTCTCTTACATACAGAAAACGTCTCTGAAGTGAATTGCACCGAGGTCAGCTGCACCCTAACAGCGTGTTGGAATGGCAATGGTGATACCACTGTTGTCATGTGGCTGCCTGGAATCCTGCCTGTGCCTGTTGGGACTGATGGAGAGGCCTCTGTTGGCCTGATAAGGCATAAAAAGACTTTGGCATAACATCAACCATCATAGCCAGTGATGCCCTGGTGTCAGCAGCCACCACCACAGCAGCGGTGACCCTAGGACACCCTGCAACTACCGCAGAGACCGTGAACAAGCTTGCAGAACTGACCGCCTGAGCTATAGAACAACAGAACTGTGTAGATGAGCACATGCAGGTGGGATGCTTACATTGTAACAGCAGGTTGTTGGCAGAGGAGCAGCAGATGCTGTGGGATATGATCAGGGCCTCTTGTTCTCCATCATGTCTTTATGTATATAACACCTGTGCAAGTGCAAAATGTGTCCCAACCCCGGGAACAGCTGTCTGCTCATTGCTACCGAGACAAGGATGCGTCTAGCCATGGAACAGGGTTACCAGCCTCCCCCAAGTATGGTTTGTGCAGCTGCAGCAGGCAACGCATTGAATGGCAGCCAGTGACAGGCAAGATGGACCAGGCACTGACCAACCTAAGACAAGGGCTCCGTCATGCTACAAAGATTCCTGATGATGGGTAAGGCTAATAACCTGTGAGTCCACAACCTGAGACAGACACATTCAAGTCTGCTTTATAACAAAAAAGGGGGACCTGTTGTGGGCTAAGGAGTTGATTAGTGCTCGTTTGGCTGAGCAGGAACAGGAACTGGGCTTGCAGCTAAAAACACCTAGACTAATTGGACTCATCTGTATCCAATATCCTGCTAAATGAGGATGTAGAGGAACAGTATATAAGGAGAAGTGAAGGAGGGATAAACAGAGACTTTGCAGACTTCCACCATCACTGGTGTCCTGTGGGTGCTTCTTCCCCAGACCCTCCCCCTGTCCACGTTACTGGCTCTGCTGGTCAGAGCACCAATCCATTCCCACTCACTCCCCAGTCTACTCTCACACGCATCATCCACCACAGGGGCTGAGATCCTCATTAAGTGCTAAGGGAAGAGATTAAGATGCAGCCATTCAGACCACAGCGGTGAGGAGCAGGAAGAGTATCACTTCTGCTGGTAATTGCACCAAGGCCACAGCAGCCTTCCCTGCCTGGCCCCACAGGGCTTACCCCAGGACTGGATCAGCCTCCCCTGCTTGAGGCCCTACTACAGAAGCAGAACAGCACCCAGGAGCCTCACCTGGACCCAAACCACAGCCCGCCCTCCTGAGCACCAGTCACTTGGGAAAAACACCCAGCCCAGACAGCCTCCTGACACAGTCCACAGGGCCCACGCCAAGGACATAAACTTGACACACCCTCCTGCCACACCCTCCTCAGGACACACACCCGGGACACCTTTCTGACACACTGTCCAACAGTTTGGCGCAGGGTGAGTCTCCTGCCCTCCTTTGGGGCTGTGAGATATAGCATGGACTCAGCTTGGCTTCATATCTTGGATGTGTGTCACCTAGTCCCTGGCGACGAGGGTCCCGTGGGTTCCTGCCTCTCGCCCAGCATCAGGTCTGGGACCAAGCAGAAGGAGCCAGCAGCAGGGAGGATGGCACTTCTGGGAAGGGCGTGGCTGCTCCAGGCTCGTGAAGGTGAGGCTGCAGGACAGGCCAGCTCCCTGCCAGGCACGTGAAAGCACGTATCAGGGGCACAGGCTAGGCCGGAGCAGCCCCTGTAGGCCTTGGCCAGCTTGGAGCCAGCCCAGCCCAGAGGACTGCAAAGCACCTGCCTGTCAGGGAATGGGGCAGATCCCTGTCGCTCAGAGCCTGTGCGCTGCCTCTCAGCCAGGTCAGCCGTCCAGCAGGCCTGCGGGGCCATGGCCAAGAGGACTCAGTTTCCTCCCAGGGACCATCCTGGTTCCCTTGCACAGCCAGGAAAGGGATTCCTTCACTGCAGCAGGTGACTCCCCCCGCTCACCACACACCTGGCCTGCCCCAACAGCCCCATGGTGACCTACAAGGTCCGATGTATGACGTGAGAGGTGGGGGCTCCTGCCATTACACTCCACACCCACTTCCAGCTGAAGGTCATTCCCCTTTATCTGTGCCAGGAGCTTCACTCCTGCCCACCAGGCCAGCCAAGCCAAGTGCAGGAACACTGCTGTGTCCCTGACCCAAGCCCCCGGCTCCCCAACCCCATAGGCGCTGGGTCCCCTGCCCAGGCTCCCAGGAAGCCCACCCAGCCAGCACCTGCCTCGCCGTCCCTCTCCACCTCTGTGGCTCAGCTGATCCACTCTCCCACTCGGGTCTCCCAGGGTCCCCTTTTCTTTTTTTTAAAGATTTATTTTATTTTTTTAATGGAAAGGCGGATATACAGAAAGGAGAGACAGAGAGGAAGATCTTTCGTCCGATGATTCACTCCCCAAGTGAGCGCAACGGCCGATTCCGGGTCTCCCACACAGGTGCAGGGTCCCAAAGCTTTGGGCCGTTCTTGACTGCTTCCCCGGGACCACAGGCAGGGAGCTGGATGGGAAGTGGGGCCGCCGGGATTAGAACCGGTGCCCATATGGGATCCCAGGGCATGCAAGGTGAGGACCTTAACCACTGCACCACCGCGCCGGGCCCCAGGGTCCCCTTTTCCTTGAAGGAGTTGCCTTTCATCCCTCTCCGGCCGCCCCCACTGCCTCCTCCCCTCCACCCTTCTTTCAGCTTGCGTCACTCCCCAAAATATCTCCTTAGTCACGGTGACCTCCAAGTCTCGGAACCCTAGATGCTGCGTCAGCATTCTGTTACCTGAGCCTGCTCCCTCCTTGCCTGCCCAAACCACATGGCCTTGGGCTGTGGCCTCCCTGCTCATGCCCTCTGCCCTCACAGGCTCTATCCCTTCCCAGGGCCCCTGGCTTACACCACCTGCCACGTAGGCCATAGCTTCACTACCCCCAGCTGCAGAGGCAGACCAACCTGTAACCCAGGGCTGCCCCACCTGGACCCCCAACTGTCAGGACGAGCCCCCTCAGGGCCCCCAGATGCCTGCCTGGCCGCAGGATGGCACAGGCCATCCGCAACCCCACCTGGGTGCATGTTTTTCCTCTGTCACACCCCTCACATTTCCCCACCTCTCCACAGGGCTAGGCAGCTCTCCCACAACCTGCAGTGCTACCCCCACCCAACACCCACACCTGAACTGGTCACCCCTGGCTCTGCCTCCTATAGGTGTGACACAGCCTGGCCTGACCCCAAGCCCCTCAATCCTTCATACCCTCAGGCTCCACACCCGCATCTCATCCCCTCGCCCCCGACTCCATGGACTCCAGCTCCATCTTCAGCCACCGGCCTGGCCTCAGCCTGGGCCCCTTCCTGCCCCAGAGCCCCAGCCAGAGCCACCTTCGGGCCACTCCTCTCACCTTCAAGGTTCTGTTGACTGTGGGAGTTCTGGGACCCAGGGCAAAACCTGGGATGTGAGATATATTTGGCAAATGCTTGCCAAGGCAAGGCCCGGCCAGAACCATCAGCCAACACAGGCCGGAAATGCTCTGGCCGGAAAGCCACATCATCCCAAAGCTCCAGGCCTGAAGCTACAGGATGCATGAGCTCCACGGGCACCTCTGCCAGGGTGTCCTGTGTTCTATGAATCCAAGCACGTCCCCAGGCCAGTCCCAGACCTGAGCCGTGCGCTGTCCTGCCTGGAACGACAGCCAATATGCACGTCAGTGAGGGGCAGGCTCAGAGCCTGGCAGGGATGCCAATGGCAGGTTTGATATGGACTGACTGGAACCCCTCACGGGCCAGCACACCACAGGCCAGAGGCCGGAGCATGGAGGCCTGTTGTGCCTAGGTGAGGACTGAGTGGAGCCCCTCACAGGCCAGCATGCCACAGAAGGCCTGGCCTGTTCTCATTACACCAGAGGTTGAAGCAGGGAGGCCCCCACACAGGGAGAGAAAGGTGTCAGGCTTGGGCCACCTACAGTTTGGGCAGCCACAAATGTTCACGGCTCAAGAAAATCTGAGACCGCAATACGATCCTTAACGTGATATTCCTGGCAGAGCCGGAACTACAGACATGCCCTGGGACTGGGCTGCAGCGCCACGAAGAAGGCTGCCCTCCACACGGCCCAGCTCAGAGCATGTGGGGCCCTTCAGAGGCAGATCTCTACAGGGCCTCTGTCGGAACCGTGCTGGGCACACACTGTTATGTGCGATTACATGCACATCACGTACCGACACGCACACTGCATGGTTCCTGCAGCCGGGGTTTCCACCCGGTGGCTGCGTATGACCCTGCGTGCTTTTGATCTCACGTTTCCATGTTGCTCAGGAACCACCCTGGGACTGGCTACAGGGCCCTCTGCAGCATATCCCTTGTGACCTACTGCTGGCACCGTGCCCCCTTCTCAGCCGCTCTGGCCTTGGCTTCCTCATTTGCCTTGGCAGAGCTGGACCCCAGGTCTCCCAGGGGCAGGCAGCAGTTCAACTCTCAGCGAGTTTTGGAGAGGGAACAGCCCAGCAGGCATGGGCCGGGCGGGATGGGGGTGGCTCCACCGTGGAGCGGCTTAAAGGCTTAATGCTGACGGACGGTCAGTGCCTCCTGGCAGGTGTTTATGAGAGCAGCGCCTGTGAGAAGACAGTGGGCAGCGTCAGAGGACTCCCAGGGGACAACACGGCCTCTTGGCCCACGCAAAGCCCTGGCCCTCACCCCCCAACCCCCGCATCCCCGTTCTTCCTGGGTGGGCAGGACACCCAGCAAGGCAGACGACGCGGGGTCCAGAGGCTCACGACTGCAGGACGGAGCTCAGGCTTACAACTCTCACAGTGTGATTTCCGGACTTCCAGCAGGGACTGGTGCCCACACATAGGGAGTCCAAAGCCACATCAAGCCCATCACATGGCTCAGACCATGGCCAACTTGGGAGGCCAAGGAGGACAGCAGGCCTCTGGGCACTGTACTCCCATTTCAGGCCCGGCAGGACACAGCCAGGTCAAGGTCAGACACCTTACAAACTCCCAGTCGGCAGCAGTCACTGTGGGTCATGGCCCTTAACTTCCATTTCTAGCCCCTGGGTGCCATGAACAGCAGGAGATGGTGGGCAGAGAAAATCTGGGGGCAGAAATTCCAGGGCCACATTCAGCAGATGGCAGGAAGACTCAGCTGGCCATGAATAGCAGCCCAGCCAGACTTGAACCAGCACCCTGAAGGCAGCAATGGGCATCCACAGGACAGAGCCAGCACCAAGGGCAGCAGTGGGTACCACCCCAGGGGCCCCTGGGCTTGCTTGAGAGGGACCTCCAGAAGACAGCAGCCCTGCTGTGTTAAACATTCCCAGCGACAACCAAGAATCCTGGTGAGCTCTTGGGGAAAGGAAAGAGGTTAAGCCAAGGTCAAGACCTCCATGTGGCCTGGCGCAGAAGCCTAGTGGCTGAAGGCCTCACCTTGCATGTGCCAGGATCCCATATGGGTGCTGGTTGGTATCCTGGCTGCTCCACTTTCCTTCCAGCTCCCTGATTGTGGCCTGGGAAAGAAGTGGAGGATGGCCTAAAGCCTTGGGATTCTTCACCTGCATACGAGACCCGGAAGAGGCCTCCTGGCTCCTGGCTTCAGATCAGCTCAGCTCCAGCTGTTGTGGCCACTGGGGAGTGAACCAGCAGATGGACAATGTTTTTCTCTGTTTCCTTATTTCTGTAAATCTGACTTTCCAATAAAAAATAAATAAAATCTAAAAAAAAAAAGTTTTAGATATTTATTTTTATTGCACATAGAGAGGAGGAGAGACAGAGAAGATCTTCTGTCCGATGATTCTGTCCAAGGCTTTGGGCTGTCCTCAACTGCTTTCCCAGGCCACAAGCAGGGAGCTGGGTGGGAAGCGGGGCTGCCGGGATTAGAACTGATGCCCATATGGGATCCTGATGCGTTCAAGGCGAGGACTTTAGCTGCTAGGCCCTAAAATAAATATTTTTTTAGGGTCTACAGGGGTTGCTAGCCTGAACCTTGGGTCCCTGCTGGTTGAGGGTGAGGTCAGGACCTCCCAAGGAGGCTATGCCACCTGTCCCCCTCAGGGTAGCGGATGCTGTTGCCACCCCATATCACCTTCTGAGGCCTGGAAGCCCGCACAGGGCTGACAGGGAGCTGAACCTGCCACACCCTGGGTACATGGCTGGGTTCTGATTGGACCCCGGGACCTCCGTGACACTGTGTGTGGCACCGTGTGGGCTCCAAGGACTCCACGGGGACAGATACGATGCAGAGAGAGGCTGAGAGATGTCCCCAACTCCACACATTGGGGGGACCCCAGAGCTGTTCCACCAGGGCCACATGGACAGCCAGTGCCTGCTATGTGGGTGGGCCAGCTCCTTCCCTAGCCATGAGGTCGCAGACCACACACCAAGCAGACACTGGGGACACGTCCTTAACGTGAGAAGGATAAAGAAAAGCAAGGAGGAGTCAGGTTGTGCAGTGGGGCACAGAATCCGCTTGACCTCTGCAACAAGAGGGGACTCAGGCTGCCAGCTCGTCACGTGTGAACCGAGAGCAGTGTCAACTTGTCACTCAATCCCGTGCTGGTACTGAAATGTGTCACCCTGTGACTCAGGTCATCCTGTTTTTGAGCTCAGTTTTATATCTTACTGTTGTAACCTACAGGTTACAAAGAGCTAATCTGTAAGCTTTTAGAAACGACCAAGACCTAACACCCTGCCTGTCAGATGCATCCATCTGCACACACCGGAAGGGAAGCCGAGAGGTTTTCAAAATGCACACTTTCATTACAATCCTCAGCCCGCTATTAGCATAATGACATTCCCATGAAAAGTAGCAGAGCGTTAAAAATGATTTATTTGTGTATTTGAAACACAGAAAGAGAATTTTCTATCTGCTATTTGACTCCCCAGATGACTGCCATGCTGGGGCTGGGCTGAATGAAGCCAGCAGCCTGGGACTCCATGGGGTCTCCGCGGTGATGGCTGGGAGCCCAGGACTTGAACCACCTCCTGCTGCTTTCCCACGAGGTTCGCAGGGAGCTGGGTTAGAAGTGCAGCTAGGATTCACACCAGCATTCCAACACAGGACAACAGCATCGTAAATTGTGGCTTCACCCACTGGGCCACTGACAGCCCCAACAGGAAGTTCTTGGAGAAAAAAGGATCTGGATCCGAGTTCATGTTTCTGCAAATCTTCCCAACAACGGTCTTCAGAAAGAGAGGCTGGCCCATGCTTGGGCAGCCACTGATCCTGATTCTGCGTGAGGCTTGTGAGGCAACACCAGGCCCCCAGGAGGTGCAGCTGAACAAGGACAGCTGTCCCAGGCCACGCCCAAGTCCACCTGGGAATGACTCCTTGGCCGGTTGTCATGTGGAGTGTGAGCTCCCAGGACGCCTTAATCCTAAGCTGGGTGAAAGGCTACCTAGAGCTGACCTGCCTCACTGGCTATCTTGCCGCTCACGTTGTCAGAAAGCGCATGCCAGCGGACGGGACCCAGTCTGCTACATGCACATACAGTGCTCATCTCCTCTGTGTCACCTTCCCAGATCCCTGGAGCCAGTGTGAGACCCAGGGGGATACAAACCACCTGGAGAAGCACCTGCTCAGCCTCAGTACCCCAGAACCCAAGCCCCCCAATTTCCCCAGCGCCAAGCCCCTCCAACCCCCAGTCCTCCAAGCCTGGTCCCCCAACTAGCCCGGAGCTCCCCAGCCCCGAGTCCCCCAATCCCCCCAGTGCCGATCCCCTCCAGCCCCAATTTCCCCAGCCCAGGCCCCCTACTAGCCCAGAGCTCCCCAGCCCCAAGTCCCCTAATTCACCTCCCAGCGCTGATCCCCTCCAGCTCCAAGCCCCGAGTCCCCGGATCCCCCCCCCCCCAGCTCCAGTCCCCTCCAACCCGGAGCCCCCTCAGCCCCGATCCCCTCCAGCCCGATCTCCTCTAGCCCAGATGCCCTCCAGCCCGGAGCCCCAAGCCCCGATCTCCCCAGCCCCGAGTCCCCCAGCCCGGACCCCTCACTAGCGCAGAGCCCCCCCAGCCCCTCCCCTGCCCCAACCTGCAGGCAGTCACAGCAAGTGACGATTCCATCTGCGTCCACGAGAAGGCGCACAAGCCGCCGAGTTCCAGCATTCAACCTGGAGTTACTGTGTCCTTCAGGACTGAAATGCTTGGAATGTAGCTCAACAATCATTGCATTCCCCAGCAAGCATCCAGGTCCTAGGAGAAGCAGCCGGAGGCCGGGGGCTGGAGGGGAGGGGTGGCAGGGCTGCGTCCAGCACCCCAGCACAAGGGGTAGTCCACAGCTAAGGTTGCCTCTATCTACACTCCAGGAAAATGAGTAGAGGCCGCACTGACCGTGAGCTTGATCTGCACAGGTGTCTCCGTGTGTCCAGCCATCACCCTGGGCCCAGGAGTCACTGAATGTGCCACGTGGGCAGCCTAGACCTGTGGCTGGCGACAGCTCCCATGCTGGAAGTGACCCTCCAAAGCCCATCCCTGCACACACACACACTGAGGGACAGGTCCTCGGGTCCTCCTTGCCAGCCCAGGGAACCCAGACAAATGGAAAGGGGCATGGATGCTGCCAGAAGGGTGGGGAGTGCGCTCTCCCCCGTGGCAATGGACAGTGAGCCAGGCCTTGGCTGCAGGCCACACACCTTGGTATGGGTGACCTTGGCCAAACAGAAAGCAGGCATCCCCCTTCCTTCTGTGGCCATGCATGTCCCCATGCAGCCCCGTTCCTGAACAGAAACCCAAGACACTTTGGGACAACAATCCCACAAACAAGCCACACACACATACATAGGAAACCTGGAAGAAGCTCCAGGACCCTGGCTTCGGATTAGCTCAACTCCAGCCACTGTGGCCATTTGGGGAGTGAGCCAGGGGCTGGAGGACCTCTCTGTCTCTGCTCTCTGTAACTGCCTTTCAAATAAAAAATGAACAAATCTTTTTAAAAAAGAATAACCGGGTCGGGGCAGGCCAAGGGAGGAGCCGAGAGCTCTGTCTCCTTGTGGGTGGCACGGGCCCAGGGGCCAAGCACTGTCTGCTGCCAGCCATCTAGGGGCGGTCAGAGGCCATCAGCAGTATCTCAGCAGCTGCCCCATGGAAACGGTGAGGCCCCTCATGGCTTGTTCCCTCATACTCCTTGAGGACAAACAGAGGGAATGTCTGTGCTGCTCTCCTCTGAGGTTTGAAGTCCCTTTGCCGTCCACATCTGTCAAGCGGCCTGGGTTTCAGGGCACTGAGCACAGAGCTCCTGCGGCAACAGACGACCTACTTTGGGGGGCTGCTGTCCAGGAGTGACTCTCCTGCCTGGCCCCAGATGCCAGGCTGGCGTGCTCAGGCCACGTGGACAGCTGCCTGGATCTTTGTAGTGCTCAGCCCCTTGGGGTGCTAATCTT
The DNA here is from genome assembly GCF_017591425.1 of Ochotona curzoniae. Taxonomy (NCBI): domain Eukaryota; kingdom Metazoa; phylum Chordata; class Mammalia; order Lagomorpha; family Ochotonidae; genus Ochotona; species Ochotona curzoniae. Next base: position 447,967 of record NW_024467119.1, on the reverse strand, counting down.
TATTTATCTTCTATTTATTTATTTATTTGGAGGACAGAGAAAGGAACAGTGAGAGACCCACCACCAGGCTCAGTGTCCAGACCTCTGCACAGCTTGGGCCTGCATCACGCCAGAACCCTCGGTCCAGGCTGCTGATGCTGGAGGCCCCAGTAGGTGTACTCAGGACAGCCCAGCAGTCCCGTGACACCGCACTACACCAGGAAACACAGCACATCTCGCTTCCTAGACTTACTCTGTTTGCTGCCTGGGTAACCTGGAGCTCACTGTCCCCGACACGCAATGCCGCGCAGTCACCAACAGGACCGACGTGGGTGTGCGTGTCCTCAGGCCCTTGCGCATCCCGCTGGCCCTACAGCTGCACGTCCTTGCACATCCTGCTCTGGCCCTATAGCAGCACAGGGGTTCACGGCCCCCATCCGAATGCAGCTGGAGACAGGAGCGAAGAGGCCAGAAAGAAGCCCCTGCCAATGCCCCCTGGTTAGCTGCACTGCGTTGTGGCCCTGGGGGCGCCTGTGAGTCCCCTCCACCAGCAGGTGGGTGGCTCCCCAACCCCCAGCAAGGGGCTGTCAGTGCAGGGGTCCAGGGTTAGAGTGAGTGGCAGTCAGGGCCCAACGGCGAGCCAGGCACTGGGCAGAGGCTGCAGAGTCAGGAAATTATGGAGTGCACTCACTCTTTGCTTCCACTACTCCTCTTGACCCGGCTCCTTGGCCCTGCCCTTCGACGCAGGAAACACGCATGCTGACACCCCAACTTTCTGGGCTGGGGGACAGCTGTGTGGCCGTGTAGGTGGGCCGAAGACTTCTTGTTCCAGCTTTCAGAAAACAAACTGACCACATGGGCCGGGCTCCTGGGAGGAGCTACCTCTTGTTCTGGCTCATCCCAGGTTCTCTGTCCCCGGCAGCCCCCTTGCCTGTCCTGCCCTGGCAGCCATGCATGTCCACCTGCCGGTGGGCATGGCTGAGGCGTCTGCTCCTCCCATCACTCCTCTCAGTGATGAGGAGGCAGGTGGGCGGCTGCCCCTGCTCATAGCCTCCAGTGACCATCCTGCCCCCAAGCGGATGGAGGGCCCAGGGCAGGTGAAGCCTGAGGCCTTGGCCTCCCCATGGCAATGGCAGAGCAGCAGGACCCGCCAGCCTCACAGTGCAGGCTTCTGCCCTCACTCTTCCCCCTCAGCACCACCCCACCCCTCACCCTCCACTGTCTCACCCCAAGCCGTATGCCCCACCACTCCCCGGCACCCTGTGTGCAGGGTCCTGGTTGACTATGAGTCCTTCAGGAACCCAGGCCCAGCCCAGCTCTGTCCCAGCTCCTGGCCTTCTCAAAGCCAGGGTGCCATCTTCAGGAGTGAGGGGTGGGCTTAAACCTGGGGCCCTCACGGCCAGGCCCAATCCCCACCCCAGTTCCCATCGCCTTCCCATCTTGCCCTGAGAGCCAGTGTGGGGGCTGTGGGACACTGTGCCTAGGGACAGAAGGCTTTTGTGCAGCCACATTCGTCCTGCCCCTTCCTCTCCCTCCAGGACAGAGGAGGCCGTGTTCTGGGTCGGGAGTGGGGTCCCGCATGACAGGCGTGCCATGGGGAAGGCGACCAAGGCAGCCACAACCAGTCCCCACCAGTGGCTGCTAGCAGCTCCGTGAGTGGCCTGCACCTGCTGTCCTACTAGCCACTTTCATCAGGGCTGCTTCCGGCCAGCCGTGGCTGTCTTTCCTGTTCCATCGGGGGTAGCAATTGGGGGGGGCAATTGAACCCCCTAAGCAGCTGTGCAGTGGGAAGCAGCATCCGCCCCCAGGCTTGGCTCCTGCTCACCATGTTGCTGGTGGGCATGTGGAGAGGAAGGGGAGATGGGCTCCACACGCAGGAAAGTCTTCCCAGGACTGCCTACCACCCACCAGGTCACCCAGCACCACCCGCGGGCTTGAAGCCCTCTGTGGCTCACACCTGAGCTGAACCCCACTGCACCGCTGGGTGCCTGATCACAGGCCCATCTCCTGCACAGCAGGTGACCCCAACCCGGCACCACCAAGACACTGCATGCTGGTGGGACTCAGCTCATGGACCAGTACTGACTGCTCATAAGCTTTGTGCATTAGAACATGTGTAGGTCTGGAGTTCCTTATGTAAAACACACAATTTCCCTCTATGAGAAATTCATCAATGAATTATTAGTTAATACATCACAAAGCACTACTAATAAATCATGTTTTTAATTGTAGACCTTTAACGATGGACTTTAAAAATTGGAAAAAATTAATGGATTTTCCATTGAACTCCAGGACTATGAGAAATTAAACAATCCCATCTTCCCCCCAAAATACTAGAATCTGCAAGTACCTCCCTGTGTCAGCAGAAAGCACCACAGAAAAGTCAGGGCAAGCTACGGAGGCCCTAGGAAGGGACAGGCCAGCCAGCCTTCCAGGGTGTAAGTCCAACGGGTGGCAAGGAAAAGTCCCACCAAGGCCAGGGCAACTGAGGCTGGGTTTGGGGCAAGTGGGAGCCAGCTCATGGAGATGTTCCCAAGGTCTTCCCATTGTGTGTTAAGTCCAAGACCCCTCAGCCTGTGTGACGGCGCTGATCAGCACGCTGTCCCCAACATGAAGCCTCCTTGAGGCTCAACCAGCCTGTGCTGTCTCCTGAAGACAGACAAGGGAGGAATGTGCACCTGTCAGGCTATAGAGGGGTTGGCTGGGCCACCAGCACCAAGCACACCCACCAGGCACAGCCACCCTCACCACAGCAGGGGCGGCCACACCCACCCACCAGGGACCTCTGATCCACACCAAAGCCTTGCCCCTGGTGCCCTGAGCAGGTAAGTAGATGGAGGGGGCCTGGACATGTGAGTGCTAGAGAGACGACGATCAATACATTTGTAGATGGGTGATAGATGATCCAGGACGATGATGAAGATAGATAGGTCAATTGATAGCTGCTTGCAGGGGTAGGCAGGTACGCAGATGACTGAATGACAGATCCCATGGTGGGTGCACACCCATGACTCCAAGTGGGATCCCGTGATGGGTGCATACTCAGGACTCCATGTGGGATCCCGTGATGGGTGCACACCTGGGACTGTACGTGGGATCCCGTGATGGGTGCACACTTGGGGCTGTACGTGGGATTCCATGACAGGTGCACACTCGGGGCTCTGTGGGATCCTCCTCACTGGCTCCAACAAGTCACCACAGGTGGGTTCTCAGGCTGGGGCACAAGGCGGCAGCCCTCAGCAGAGCCCCTCAGCCATGGTGGGTGACACCTGCTGGTGTCTGTGGTGGACAGTGGTAGACTGAGCCAGGCCTAGAGCTCAGGGGTACAGACACCACCAGGGACAACCCCACCAGTGGCCACAGCATGGGGGATCCTCTACTGACTGACGGCCCTGGAGGCCAAGGGGCAGTCACGTGCGAGGCCAGGTACCCCACACCTCCTCATGGGGCTTCTACCATCTGCCCTGAAATGGTGGCATCTCCACCTCACACAGGGGAAGCTGGGCACAAAGTCCTGTTATTCCCTGCCTGCTCTCTCACACACTCTCTGCAGCCCGGCCCCTGGGGTCTCCAGGGCCAGTGTCTGGGTTCAGTCGTTGCACATCAGGTGGGTGAACCCCAGGCCGAGAAGGAGACACAAGAGCCATGCCTCCTCTCTGCCCACAGTCACCTGGACCAGGCTACTGGTGCTCCTGCATGGGGGCTGGGCCTGCAGCCCATGTGCGCCTTGCCCAGGGAAACCGCAGGTCTGCTGGTCTCTCGGGGTCAGGAGACGTCATGCACAGCTGCAGCTCCGAGCCATGGCCACCAGTCCCAGCCCTACACCCAACATTTCCTCCTAAGCGCCGATCCCCAACCCCTGCCAGGGAGCTCGGAAGAAGCACCTGAGCTGTGGGGTCTCCCAGGTACAGATGAGGAGGCCAGTCCCCTCCAAGACCCTGCCCCTCGTCCCAGGGTGCCCCACTCCCTCCATACCCTGTGTGCTCCCAGACAATTGCCCCTGCCGGCAGCAGGGCTGATCCCCTAACTCTCCTGGCCAGAAAGGCAGGCCCTCCTGCCTCAAGAGTGCACAGTCCGCCTTGGGGTCCCTGCTGCCCACTGAGTCTGCCAGGGGCAGGTGTCTCCCCCCAACTCTCAAACTCCACTCTCCTGGCTCTGTGGCAGAGGGGGCCCTGAGATGACTCTTGTTCTCCAGGACCCCACCGCAACGAGAGTTCCCCCGCCTTGGGCCAAGGCACAGGGACCTCTGTTTGAGGTCTGTGGCCCTGAAGTGATCACCCTTCAAGGTAAGAGGGCCAGAGCAGCAAGGAGCAGCCGGTGTTCCACAGCCCATCAAACCCTGAAAACCTGCACCACTCGCACCTGCCAAGCCTCATTCTGGGTGCCTGGCCACTGCACCAGCACACACCCAGCCTGGACATCCTTGGGAGCATGACCTCCCCAGGGAGCTGGGCAGCAGAGGGCCACTCTGCTGCTCCCTTTGCAGCCCTAGGGACCTGGCCCAGACAGCAGCCCCAGCCCTCCCAGCTCCAGCCCAGGGAGAGAACAGCTAGGCACAGGTACCAGGAGCAGGCGCATTCCACACCATTTATTTCATTGCAGCGTGAAGGGACACACTAGGGGGTTCTACAGCAGATCTGCCTGGGCTTTTATAGGTCAAGTACGGACACACACACGGCCGTTGGGTGAGGTCACAGCTGCCCCGTCCCCACCTGCCACAGGGCTGACTCGGTGTAAGCAAGTGGCAGTATCCGGAGTCTCACCAAGCCAGGGAGGAGCTCTGGCCCCAACTTCCAGCTCACATGGCATGGAGGAGGTGCCCTACGCCTCACCCAGCATTCACACTGAGTGGAGGAGGCACCTGCCAGACCACCGCCCCACAAGGTGTTCACCTGGCATGGCGGAGGCACCCGCCAGACCACCGCCTGCACAATACTGGAACATGGTTCAGCCGGCCAGCACCTGGCCCTGAGAAAGCATGAGTGACTCTGAGCTGAAACGTGCTGCCAGTTTGCAGTTTATGCCTTCATCTTTGCCAGAATACTACATGGAGGAAAACAGAAAAGGAAAAAAAAATGTATACATATATCCTTACATTTAGTCCCAAATCAGAGCCCAGCAGGTAAGAGCGCATCTATAAGAACAGAAAAGCATGGGTGAGTGCCCCTGTGGGGGAGGGACTCAAGGCCCCCACACTGTGTTACAGAAGTGCTCACCACCCAAGACAGCAGCCTTGGCCAGCATCACAGTGAGCACAACAGCCAAAAGAAGCTGCACTTCCTAGGGACCCAACAAAACCGACACAGGTAAGGGCTTAACAAAGAGCCAAGGAATGTCTGAAGATAAATGACAAAGGAACCCACAGACCCAGAGTAGGGAAGCGCTGGCGGTTCCTGTGAGATGTCCCAAAGCTGCCAGTGGTTTCCAAGATGGAGAACAGCCAGTGGGATGGGCCGGGCCCCCTGGGTCCCAGCCTGGAACGTAGGTTTCCGCACGCACCTGCTTTCCCGGGGACAGGTCAGCTCTAGACAGCAGACTCTACACAAATGTCCCAGGCCACTCGGCCTGACCTCTGGGGCCACAGCCTGGCACCAGCCATTCTCCTGAGCCATGTTGGGGTGGACCCTGTTTGCCTGAGGGGTGCAGGGCAGGTGCTCCACACCCCCAAAAATCACACACAGGGTTCCTAATGGGGGAGGGGGTGTGCTCCAGCAGCCCAATAGGCAGTGAGGGCTCAGAAGGATCTGCAGCTGAGCTCCTGCCTACCCTGTCCCACGGTGGGCTTGGACACCCCACCTGGCGGAAGATCCCATGAGCCCCCTGAGTCCTCACGTTTAGAGTTCACAGTCAAGGAGGCTGACATTCGCCCAGGCTGCAGGGGGGTCCCGCTTGGCATGCATGGGGCAGACTTTGGGTGGAGAGGACCAGCGAGCGGCACTGGGCACACAGCACACCAGGCCAGGCAGCCAAGGATGCCCTTCAGCAACGGATCTGTTCCTTCACCAAACCACAGCTTCAGTTATCTGCCCTAAGTTTAAGCTAAAAAAATAAAACTTTTTTTTTTTAAAGCAACTTGTCCTGGGTTCTAGCCACAGCCACAGCTGGCACGGGGTCTCCTGGCAGAGCATTACCAACCCAACTGTGTGGAATCCCCATCTGCCCACAGCCCAGTCCCAGTACTGCCGGGCACTGCCGGGGACCCATCGTCGCCTCCAGACCACTCTTCCGGGAGTGTCGCCTACGGCACAGCTGCCCTAGCCTGGCGGCGGCAAAATGAAGCCAAAGAAATGCAGAGTGGGAAGGCGACGTTTGGTACAGCACGGTTCGCGGCCCCCAGGGTCCGAGGGGGCCACCTGCCAGGTACCTCCCACCCCACCCCCAGAGGCGTTCGTCGACCGCGAGCACGGCCGCTACGCCGCGCCCTGCTCGGGCTGTTCGGGCAGATTGAGGACGAACGGGAAGAGCACGCCGCGGGCTTCAGGAAGGGCCCCCAAGGGCTCGGGCTCGAAGCTGCCGCCCTCACCCGCGTCTGCGTCGCCCGGCGGGGGCACGAAGCGCCAGGTGCCGGCGCGGCTCACGCAGTAGATGGCCCCATCCAGCGCGGCACAGCGGAAGGGCTGCAGGCCGCAGGCGGCCGAGGCGCCCGGGGGCCGCAGCTGCGAGGCGCACGAGCTCCACTGCTTGGCCAGGCAGTGGTAGCGCGAGACGCTGACGCCGCCACCGGCGGCCGGGCCCGCCGCCGGCTGCGCGTCGCCGCGGGGCCCGCTCAGGTCGAAGCGGTAGAGGAAGCCGCCCAGGGCCACCATGTCGGCCGAGCGCTCGCGGCTGCTGCTGCACGGGCACTCCTGCCACTCGTCACGCCGGGGGTCGTACTTGAGCAGACGGTAGAAGAGCGAGCCCCCGGAGACGTAAATCTCGCCGTTGCAGGTGGCCGCCTCGTGGGCCACGGCGAAGGCGCCCCGGGGCAGCGGCGCCACGGGGCTCCAGCGGTCGGCGCGCGGGTCGTAGCGTTCCACACTGAGCAGACACTCGCCGCCCACGGCGTACAGGTGCCCGTCCAGGGCCAGCAGCTGCAGCTGCGAGCGCGCCTGGCACAGCGGCCGCACGGCGCTCCAGCGGTCGGTGGCCGGGTTGTAGCAGAAGACCTGGTCGGAGGGGCGCGCGCGGCCGTCGGGGCCCGCGGGCAACACGCCGCCGGCCACGAAGAGGTAGTTGTAGAGCACGCAGAGGCCGCAGCCGCGCGCCGCCGCGCCGTCGGGCAGCCGCGTGAGCTCGCGCCAGCCGCCCTCGGCCCGGTAGCAGTAGACGGCCGCCTCGGCGCGCGCGGCCCCCGCCTCCCCCGACGGGCTCTGCGGCCGGCTGCCCGCGCGCTCCCCCGCCGGCGGCCCGAGCGCGGCGGCCGACAGGCGCGCGCGGCCCGAGCGCAGGCGGCGGCGCAGCAGCAGGTCGCGCTCGGCGCCCGACAGGCGCCCGAAGACGGCGGGCTCGCGCAGCACCTCCAGGTAGTGGTCGCTCATGAAGCGGTAGGCCGCGTCGCGCAGCTCGGCCAGCCGCTGCCGCTTGGCCGCGCCCAGCACCTCCAGGCAGTTGGCCAGGCTCAGCTGCGGCGCCACGGCGTCGGTGGCGCGCTGCGCGGCCCCGGGCAGCTGCAGGCGGCGCGCGCCGGCCACCACCTCGGCCGCGTTGTCGGGCCGCACGCCGGCCATGCGGCCGCTGTACGCGTCGGCCAGCAGCAGGCGCAGCGCCGCGAAGCTCACGCCCTGCACCCGCAGCACGTCCCGCGAGGCGCGCGCGCGGAAGTAGTCGCTGCGCGCCGCCAGCACCGCCTTGTGCGCGCGCAGCCGGCGGCCGCAGACCTCGAGGACCAGGTCGGGCTCGCCGTGCGCGGCCCAGGCCCCCGGGGGCACGGGCACCGGCTCGGCGGGCTCCTCCGGGGACGTGCGCTCCTCCTGCGGGGACGCGGGCTCCTCCTCCGGGGACGCGGGCTCGTCCGGGCCGCCGCCGACCTCCCGCTGCGTCTCCACCACCCGCCGGCCGCTGCGGCACGGGGGCGGGGAGGCCGCGTCCCCGGAAGGGGACGGGGAGGCGTCCGCGGAGCTGAAGCACAGGGACGCGCCGAGGCTGCAGGGAGCCTGTGGCGCCGCCGGGGCCGCTGCGCCGTCCTCCCCGCCGGCCGCGTCGGGCGCGTGCAGGCCGCCTTCCCCGGGGGTCCCTGCGGGGCCGCGCGCCGAGTGCCCGCGGTCGTCCCCCGGATAGAGTACGCAGGCGGCCCCCGAGTGCGCCATGGGAGCCCGGCCTGGCGCACCCGAGGCGCCGACGCCGGCAGCTCCGTTCAAGGTCTTCGCGCGGCCCTCGCCCTTCTGGCACGGAGCGGGGCGGATCCGACTCGCCCTGAACTCGTGAGCCGCCGCGGCTTCTGCGAAGGTTGTCCCCCGCACACACACACCTGGGCGAGGTGAGTCCGTGGGTCCCCACTGGGGCCTGGCGCGCCCCTGCCCAGGGGCCAGGATCTCCACAGCGAGGTCTGTAGGACACAGCTACCCCACAAGGTTTTGCAGCCCTTTACTGTTAGATGGCAAGGTCCTGAGGGCCGGCCCAGACTCACGGCCGTGCCGGTCACCGCCCTGGCGCCTTCTGCAGTCTGATATGTCACCAGGGATGTTTTTCCATTCTCGGTCCTGTTTGGAGCAGAGAGAGACAGAGGAGGGTCTGTGAGTATGGGGTGGGGGCGTGGTTTCCGGTTGACAGAGTTTTGCCTAGCCCCCCCCTCTCCGGGACATCCCAAATATGGAAGGCATTTCATTTAGAAAGGGGGACCCTCCCCACACACCCGCCCTGAATGCACTGGGGGGCTGCCAACTCTGGAGGGCTTCCTGCCCGTCTTCCCAGGGACCTCAGGGTCATAGAACACAAACGGTTGTGGCTCCCAAATCCACGCATGTGCCAGGCTCCCCTTGCAACAGGTGGACCTCCCCGCCCTGCTGTAAGGGGGTCCACAGGTGCCACTGGCCAAGGCTTTCAAGGACTGCAGCCCCCCTAGTAGAGCAGTGTAGCCAGAGGACACCTGACCCTGGGACCGTGGCTGCTCTCCTGAGCTGGGTCCACTTGACCATGATGGACAGGGGCCGTTCCCCTGGTTTGTGGCTCAGGCAGTGACTGCTCTGGATGTGGGATCTGCCCCTGCACTAATGTCCCACGGTGATTTCCTGGCCTGCTCCCTGCATGTAGGTGCGGGGTGGGAGTGCGGACATGGGAACTGCTGGCAGGAAGCATGGGTGTGACCTGGCAGCGCCCGTGTGTATTCAGCTGTGCTGTGCCTGGGCTGCTCTGCCGGAGACGGGGACGTGGGAACACGCGGGTGGGCTGCCAGAGAGGATGCAGGCCCACGTGGGACATGGGGACAAGCGTGTGGACCTGTGTAGGCAGACTGCTGTGGCCTGCAGAAGAGACGGAGGCCCAGGCCCACGAGGGACAAACAGGCGAGCTAGTGAAGATGGGCTCTCCCCGGCTGGATCATCAGTCACATGTAGCCTTACGCCAGTGGCCAAGGGGATTCTGCACTGTGGGGCAGCCCAGGGACTGTGCCTCCTGGCATGTACATGGTGCGTGCCTTCCCCAGTGACCCACAGCAGGCACTCAGAACCAGGTGAGGGGGCCGGCCCATGGGCGTCTGATGCTGAGTCAGCAGCTCGGCTGTGGCCATGGGTATCACACTTCTCGGGGCTATCTGGAGGGGCTTTCCTCCCCCTTGTGGAAGCTCTGGGGTTGGAAAGCCCCGGAGAAACCCAGGGCCCTGTGCAAGTACCTGCCCTATCCCCATCACCAGGAAATACGTGCAGGGCCCCTCCACTGGGGTGGGAAGGGGCCTCCCCACAGACAGGGCAGCATGGGGCATGCTGGCGAGGCCATGCCCAGCTGTCCCTCCCGATTGGACGTGTTCCAAGAACCAGCTTTCATGAAACAATGCAGGTACGTTTTCCCTCAGCGGGCATACAGATTCCTTCTGAGGGAAGGTGGGGAGTCTCTACTGATTTTTGACTTTTGTGTATGACCTCTGTAGTCCTGGCAGGTGATGGCACAGCATGTTAAGCCTTTGTTTATGACACTGGCAACCTACATTCCAGCTTTTCAGTATCCAGCTCCTGCCAGTGTGCCCAGGAAAAGCATGCCAGGTGGGGGTTGTGAGCTCCCAGCCTGGCCCTGGCCATCATGTGGAGGGGCAACTCCTGTGTCCCCTTCTCCGTCACTGTCTTCAATGTAAATAAAGATCACCTGTGATCTCCCATATTGACTGTCACATGGGCATTGGTTTATTGTGGACTTCTGTTGGCAGCATGCCTTCCTTCACATCCCCGCTCAGCATGTGAAAGCATGTGCAGACCCTCGATGGACTCCTGTGTGCTGTCTGAAAGAACACCCTTCTCAGGTCCTCGCACCCCTGCCAGTCCTGGGCCATGCCCCACAGGACCACAGGCTCCCAGAAATGTGCTGGGCCCACATCATTCCAGGACAGCGGGATTCACAGAGCTGGCAGCCCAGGAATCCATGGAAAACAGCCACACGAGAGCCATACAGGTCTGTGGACAAGGACACGTCGATTCCCTCATTCTTGGGTGTGCACATCAGCGCTGTTTCTCAGAGCCCAGGCTGGGTGGCTCCTGGCTCCAGCTGTGTGGGGAATGAACCACTGTATGAAAGTTCTCCCTCTGTCACTCTGCCTTTTCAGAGAACTGGAGCAGGTGTCACAGAGGCGGTCCTGTTTGCTGATGGGCCCAACATGCTCAGAAGAGGGAGGACAAAGGACCCCCCTGAGCCTCCTCCATGCAGTGTGGGCCAGAGAGGGACAGCCACCTCCTCCCTCAGGCGCCATCCCAGCAGAAGCCCCGATGTGGTGTCAGTGCCCACGATGGGGTAACACTCAGGAAAGGGCAGATACTGTAAGAGGAATGAACACGAGTGTGGTTCAGGCAGGGAGGACACAGATGGTATCCAGCCTCTAGCAGCATGGTGACAATGACAGGCAAGGGCCTCAATGGGTGTCAGAGTTCAGGTCATCTCTGGCTTGGGGAGTACAGTCAGGACCTACGGTTGCTCAAATGACCACATTGAGCTTCAATCGTTCTTGAAGTCATTGGTTTTTTTTTTTTAAAGTGGGGGAGCCCAGCACTGTAGCCTAGCAGCTAAAATTCTCACCTTGCACGTGTTGGGATCCCATATGGGTACCAATTTTAGTCCCGGCAGCCCCGCTTCCCATCCAGCTCCCTGCTTGTGGCCTGGGAAAGCAGCTGACAATGGCCCAAAGCCTTGGGACCTTCACCCGTATAGGAGACCCAGAAGGGGCTACTGGCCTCTGGCTTCGGATTAGCATAGCTCTGGCCGTTACGGCCACTTGGGGAGTGAACCATTGGAGAGATCTTTCTCGCTGTGTATCTGACTTTTCAATAAAAATAATAAATCTTTAAAAAAAAAACTTGAAATAGTTTACATGGTGCATCTTTGTTTTTAAAAAGCATGTAATTGGAAGGCAGAGTTAAAGAGCTCTCCCATGTGCTGTTCACTCCCCAGATGGCTGCAGAGGCTGAAGCTGGGCCAGGAGCCTCCTTGGGTCTCCCCCATGGGTGCAGGGACCCAAGGGACTGGACCATCCTCCGCTGCTTTGCCAGGCCATGGATTGGAAGTCGAGCAGCCGTGACTAGAACTGGCATCCACACGGAATGCTGGCACTGCAAATGGCAGCTTTACCTGCTAACGCCTGGCCCAGTTCCTACCTGGGAAGCCCTCCCAGATGTGGAGAAAGAGCCCTGGGCACCACCCTGTTTACCCCGCAGCACAGGCCCCATGCCCCCCAGTCACTGTCATAGCCTGAGTGCTTCATGGGCAGGACACCCAGCCCGGGGTCCACCTCTCACTTGGCCCCAGACAAGGCCCCAGCTGGCTTCCAGCACACAGGCACAGGGGTGTCCCCACAATGAAGGCGCCGGCTTGTCGAGGCGCTGCCTCTAGGTCCCTGGGGAAGAACGTGTGAGCCTGTCAGGGGAGGGGAAGGTCCCTGAGCTGCCACACATCATGGGCCGCGGAGACAACACTGCAGCCCCATGTGCAGAGGCCGACACGAGCTGGCCTGGAAGACTGCTCAGCAGCCCAGCCGACTGCTCCCCTCAGCCCAAGCACTTGGGCCTTCCCAGACAGGGAGCTGGACTGGACGATGAGCAGCCAGGATTTGACCAGTGCCCATATGGCATGCCAGTGCTGTAGACGGAGGCCTAGCCTTCTATACTGCACTGGCCCCTTAATCTAATAACTGCTTGTTTTAATTTTATTTGAAAGGTGGGGGAAGTATGGAGGGAGGTATTCCATCCACCAGTTTGCTCCCCAAATGCCCACCACTCCCAGAGCTGGGCCTAGAATACACCAGGAGTGAGGAGCTGCATCCAGGCCCTGCTGCTCCACAGGGTGGCCAGCAGCAGGGAGGCCGGCTGGGAGCATAGGACAGGCTGGACCCCAGACACCCTAACTGGGGGACATTCCCTGCTGCGCCCACACCCGCCACGGCCAACCTCATGACCCCTCCTCCCGTGAGGTGGAGCACCCACCAGTGCCCAGCAACCAGGATCTGAGCTCCATCCTTCAGGGTGGCACAGCGTCCACCTGCCACACTCCCTTCCCGTCCTCAGCACTGGCCCATGGTCTGGATGCTCACTTGATGATCTGGGTACCAGGCATCTAAGGCCATTGTCCTGGCAGAACTTCGGGACCCATGGGATATGGAGAGATCCTGAGCAGCAGACACGAGCTGACAGGGTTCATGGAAAGCAGACCCACACAGACCCGGAGGCCACTGGCCAGCGACCCTCCTCCCCCACAGGAGACCCACACAGACCCGGAGGCCACTGGCCAGCGACCCTCCTCCCCCACAGGAGACCCACACAGACCCGGAGGCCACTGGCCAGCGACCCCCCTCCCCCACAGGAGACCCACACAGACCGGGAGGCCACTGGCCAGCGGCTCCCTTCCCCGACAGAAGTGAGACCCACACAGACCGGGAGGCCACTGGCCAGCGACCCCCCTCCCCCACAGGAGACCCACACAGACTGGGAGGCCACTGGCCAGCGGCTCCCCCTCCCTCTGCAGTCTGTTCACAGCAGGGAACAAAATGGCCAGCCCTGAACCCCAGGGAGGCACGTGTCCTTCCTGTTATGCTTTCTGACCTGTGACAGCCTCAGACGCTGCATCCCATGTGGACACACCACTCCCCTGTTCAGCCCAATTCTAGAGCCAGCGAAACTCTAGGCCTGTGGCTGTTGACCATGCTCGACAGCAAGCCACAATGCATGGTTGTTAACATCCTCAGCTGCCCGTTGCATCAGAGAGGAAGGCTTGGGCAAGATGCCCCAAGCTAGCCTGCTGCAGTCGCCACACCTGCTCGCTGGCACAGACATTGGTCACACCATAGAGCTCCAGCTGCTGCAAGCATTTCCAGGTAGACAGATGGCTGTGCCACCTCATCTAACAGCAGCTGTGCACAACTACACTTGGTTTTGGGTGTGTAGAGGCTGTGCTGGGTGGGGCCTGCTCAAAGCCCAGGAAAGGGCCAGCAGACACAGCAGGAAGTATCCAGCTCCTGCGACTGGGCGACATGCACACCGCTCAGTGACCTGCCCCTGAGCTGTCCTGAAGCAGGTGCACAAGCCAGTCACTAGCAAGATGGTCCCAGTACTCCTGCCCACAGGAGCAGAATCTACCCATGATGCTGCCAGGCTAAATGTGAGGGCAGCTCAGCCCATGCAAACCCCTCGGGAAGGCCAAATGTGCCCCTCAGATGCACACTGCAGCTCAGCCCATGCAAACTCCTTGGGTTTACAGACGGGGACACTTCAGGGCCAACTGTGCCCTCTCAGACACACAATGCAAGTCAGCCCTGTGCACACCCAGGGCACAGCCCAGCCCCGCCATACAGAGCTCATGGGGACCAAAGATCTGCTCTCATCAATGCCCCAGGGAAGCCCCAGCCCAGAAGCCATGGCTCACACAAGCACCCATCCTCCCACTGGCCCCTTGCAGGCCCCAGGTCTGCACACCCTGGACTGTGGTGCCCCTTGCCACTGTCACTGACCCAAGCCTGCACATCTCAGGAAGACGCCCAAGCCCAGAAGTCAGGGCTCGCACAAACATGCATGCTCCCGTCAGCCTCCTGCAGGCCCCAGGTCTGCACACCCTGGGCTGCGGTGCCCCTTGCTGCTCTCTCTGGCCCAAGCCCATATCCCTGGGGAAACAGACCCTGGGTCTTGGGGCAGAGGCCCTGTCTGTGCCCTACTGGAGATGGCACAACTGGATAAGGATTAGTACCCCAAGAGGCCCCCACCCCGTGGGCTGCTACAGCAGCCAGAGCAATGCTGTGGAGGGTGGGTGGGGGCATGGGGTTGGTCACTGGGACGACTTCCAAGGACAACCCCAAAGTTGTGACCACTAGGGACCCCAGTGGGTACCCAAGCGAGTCAGAAGGTGCCAACACAGTTGAGGCCGAGCAAAGTGAGGGCTGGGGCTGCAAGACTTAACCCAATCTGCCTGTGCCCATGGCAAGCTCCCTGTCAACCCATCTTATGGTGGAATCAGTCAGCACACTGACAGTGTCAAGCCCTCAGCACGGAGCTCTGGCAACACACAGACCAAGCCGCACACCACCCTGGGCCTTGCCCACCCTGCCCTGCCTGCATGTACTGTTCTTTCCGCCCACCTGGGGGTGCTGTTGCCTGCTCCCCTGGGAGCTTCTGGCACTGCCACTGCATTTGGGGTGCCATGGTCCAGTGTGCAGCAGGCCCTGCCCTCTGCCCCCATAGTGATATCCTGGACCCTGGCCACTGGGGCCACTGGAGATGCCTGTGCCAGGCCCTTCAGTCTCAGGGTGCACAGGCCACGCCTTCCCAGGCTCTGCCTGTAACCACCACACCATTCCTGGTGGCAACTGCTGAGCTGCCGGGAGCTGTTGACAAAGAGGAATTCCTCTGAGTTGTAAATTTCTTATAGGAGCTGCTATTGGCTATTTTGCACATACATGCCCTGTGCCAACTCTAGTTTCAGCTTAATCATACTTTCTAGAGAAAAGCCAAAATCGCAGCCTGTTCAGAGATGCGAACCCCTGACCTTTACCAGGGGAACCAGGAAGCAGGCGTCCACTCCCTGCACAGACGCTCCCACCACCGGGGGCTGCAGGCTCAGGCTCCTAAGACGTTCCAGATTGCACAGAGTCCTGATTACCCAGCAATTTACTGTTGGCATGTACTGAGCCACTCAGGGCTGAAACTCGATCCCAGACGCCGGTTGGCCTGCGGGTGGAGGGACCTTTGTTCCCAGTGCGGGGGGGCACTCATAGGAGCCCCCTCATACCCAATCCTCCGGCATTTGGGGTACGCTCAGCACGGCCATGCCCACACTGGCTACTCTCCCAACCTCAGCGGGGCCAGGGCAAGGAGGGACACTGCCCGCGGCTTCTTCAGCCTGTGCCCAGAGCCACCTGAGGCCCCTCTTCCCGTGCGCCCGCTCCCCAAGGCCAACAGCGCGGCCTTGGCGCTCGAAGCCCAGGACTAGATGCTGACCAGTCTCTCCTTTGGGACCCAGGAGGGGCTGCCAAGTGGGAAGCAGGGGCGGCTCAGACGCACGGGGACGCCGGCGAGATCTCCGCTGGTCGCTGGAGTCCCCGCCATGAACGTAGCCCCAGGTTGCACAGTGGGGCAGCGGGGGCTCCAGGCGCATCTGGCGTATCTGGCAGCCCAGGCGACAGCAAAGCGCGAAGGGGCAGCAGCCGGGGCGCCGCCTCCAACCCTCACTCCCCTCCGGGGGCTCCAAGTCCGCGTGCAGCCCCGAGCCCTCTTCCTGCGACAACGCGTGTGCGGCGAGGCCTCCGCCTGCCTCCCTCCCGCCTCCGAGTCCGGGACAGCTCGGTCGGGGCCCTGGGGGTCGCGGCCACAGCCGCCCATTTTCATTGTCCCGGGGCTCGGCGGCCCGGCCAGGCCGGCTGGGGCCTGTGGGAGCCTCCGCACGTCCCTCCCGCGCGCCGAGCAGCGGACTCTCCTCCGCCGCTACCCTGCCCCGGGAGCCCGCCCCTACCTCGCCACTCTGCGCCGAGCCCGCCACCCCGGCGCCCACCCGAGCCCGCGACGCGCGACCCGGCCGGTGGTCCCCCGCGCATGCGCCAGGGCCTCTTCCCGCGCACCTGTGCGAGCGCGGGCCTCCTGCGGGGAGCACCTGTGCGAGCGCCTCCGGCCCCCCGGGGTGCTGCCCGCGCAGCTGGGAGCGCTGGGGGCTCCCGCGGCTCCGCCCGGCCCAGCTGCGAGGCCGCCGGATGGACGGGCTAGCGGATTGGGCACTCACCGCGTCCGCCGAGGCCGAGCGCTCCAAGGGGCGCGCGTTGGAGCCCCGGTTGGGGCGCGGCGCGGGGGTGGCTCCGGCCGGGCGCGCGCGTGCACTCGCCGCGTCCCCCCGGGCCAAGCGCGCCGCCGGCAGGAATCGGCCGAGCGGCCACGGTGGCCGCGCACCCCGCCCTCCCGCCCGCTGCGGCGCCGCCGTGTTAACCCTTTCGGGTGCGGAGGAGGCTCCGGGCGCCCCGCCTGCGTGCTGGGGCTGCGCACAGGTGCCCGCTGGGCTCTGGGCCCGGGGCCGCGGCAGTTCCCGCTCCTGGCGGGTTCCCGTGCCCTCCTGGTTCTGAGGTGAAGTGTGGAACGGTGGGATGGATGCCCTGTGTTCCTGTCTTTTTAGAAGCGAAGCGTTGTTGACGCATCTCAGGGTCCCTGAGAGATCCCCAAGACAAAAAGCTCAGAACCCAAGAACGCAAAAGGCGCGCTACCTCCCCAGTCCCTCTGTCCGGTTTCTGAAAGCAAGATTTCAGTCCCCGCAGTGCTCACGGCTCAGGGGTGCCCTGACAACCTCCCAGGCCGGCCCAGAGGCCCCAGGCCAGGACAGCCACGCCGGAGGGATGCAGCACCCAGGACGCCTGCTTCTTCCTGCCAGGTCAAGGCTAATGAAGACCAGGTCCTGGCATCCAAGACAGCTGGAAGGCATACATCTGCAGGAGCTGACCGCTGGTCAGAGGTCAGACCCCCGGGGAAGGTCCTTCGGTGCCCAGCCCTGAGGCTCACCCAGGTGTCCAGGAGAGCCCTGAGGTGGTACTCTGTTGGGGTAGAGGCACCGTCAATCAACTATAGCGTGTTAAGATATTCCCAGCATGCCTCACTGATATTCAGTGTATTCCAAGAGCCAGCATGGGAGGGGGACATGTTTGGAGTCTCATGGTCTCCTGTACCTTCTGGAGCTGGGCAGCCCTGGCTCACCCTCCCCTCAACACACACACACCCCTGTGGACTTATTGGAGGCCTCAGCAGTCACCACTGGTCTTGTACCAGCTGCCTTCTGGAGGAGGGCAACCTTCCTGGCTGCCCCCCTCACACACACACCCCTGCAACAGTGGTGGCTGGTTCACCTGCCCAAAAGAGCGGCTGTAGGTGGGACCTCCATGAGCCTTCAGACTCAAGATGTTTCCTTTTAAAACAAGGGCGCAGTCCCTCACCATGCAGTTGGTTACCAGTTTGCTTCCTTTTAAGATTTATGTATTTACAGAAAAGCTGAAGCTACAAAGAGAGACCAAGAAAGAACTCTTCCACCCTCTGCTTCACTCCTCAGGTGGCTGCAGCAGCTGGGGTGGGTCTGGTGCTGTCACCATCCAGAAACCAGCAAGTGCAGCTGACCTGGGCCCAGCTCAGAGGCCTGGGCTGCATGTGGAAGCCGCTTGGGGAAGTGGGTATGGCCAGTGCTGTGGAGTGAGCATCACTTGTCAGTTGGGGCCGAACACTGCTCCCTTGAGCCCTGCCATGTCCTCACTGTGCCAGGGAGGCTACCGTCCTGCCACATCCTCGCTGTGCCACAGGGTTTGGAGAGGACACCAACATGCAGCTGTTCGTGGGTCACGACTCACACTTGTCACAGCCAACAGTGTCCTTGCAGCTTGGGGTGCTGGCCAGGTAGGTTCGTCCTTGCTGGTTTGCACAGCACCGGGAACCTTGAAGTGTGGATGACCAGCATTTCGGTCACTTGTCATGCACCATATTGCCCCCTCGCAGTCAGGTGCAGTGCCTGGTGAGGGCACAAGATGCCCGCAGCAGGTGCAGAGTCCCTGCAGACCCCATGCCCCAGCCGCTGTGTTCTACTGACCACTAGCAAAGTAGCTGATTTGTCTTAGTCACCTTCCAGAGCTCCCGAGTTTTGGTTCTGGCTCCCTGGGCCCCCAGAACTGTGCTAAAACGGACCCTACGTCCCCATAGGCAGCCCGTGCCTGGGCCCTCACCTGCCCATGTCCTAATCCATCTGTGTCCACCATCCATGCAGGAAGCAGCTCCCAGGCTCAAGTGGAAATTTCCAGCAGTCTCATGTGGCTCCAAGCACTCTCCAGAAACCATCAATGGAGGTGCCTGAGAGTGGACAAGCCCTGTGACCCGCAGCCTCAACCGTGGGCTTAGACGCCAATACACAACCACGTGTCTGCCAGCCACACTCCTGCCCTCTGCTAGTCTGCACTATGCCCTGGCTGGGCGCCACAGAAGGCAGCGCTGCTGCCATGGCCACCCAGTGCTCTGCTGAGGCTCCCCCGTCCCCAATTATCCCTGTAATGTCAACACTGATCAACCCCCTTCAGAAGCCTGTTTCACTGTCTGTAACTTCAGACTCCTGCCAGCAGAGGCTGCAGCCCTGGGCCAACCCAGAAAGCAGGTAGTGGAGCCAGGAAGCAGCTGCCAGCAGCCTGAGTCACCCTGGCAAGCCCTGCCCATGCCCAGCTGCAGATGAGCTCCATGTGCCCTTCTGCAGCAGGAGACCCCAGACAGGGGCTGTGTGGGTCTCAGCAAAGAGGTGCTTAGGAACCTAGGAGCAGCAAAGGAGAGACAAGCAAACACACAGTGCACACACATGTACTGTCACACAAATGCATCCACATGCACAGTGCGCACACACGGAATTCTTAGCTGGGCACTGGTGCAGGCACCATGGAGCCCTGAGAGCCAGCTTTGAGGGGTTAGTGCTTCCCAAGAGCCATGTGGTGTGGAAGCTACAGCGGCCCTCAGCAGCCTCCACTCAGACTGGGCCATAGTGCCTTGCAGGAGTTGCAGCTGGCATGGACACTGTCTACATGTGAGTGTACACGTTTGAATGTATTATATATGTAATCATGTGTGCTGTATGAGTGCACTTCTTAGTATAAGTGTGGACATGTAAGTCTGTATGTGTATTGGTAAGCATGTATTAATATGCATATGTATTGTATATACTTGAATGCATTGTGTAAGCACATGTGTGCGAGAGTACTGTATGTGTATTTGTGCAGGTGTATGCTTGCGTGCGTAATTGCAATGCAAGTTTATGTATATGTGTAAACGTGTAAGCACATGAGTGTACTGCGAGTTCGTTGCATGAATGCTTGTGTAAGTGTACATGTGTGAGTACACATTAGTGTGAGTACATGTGTTTATGTCTGAATGCTTGGTAAGATCTCTGTGTGAGTACAGGTATGAATATGTATGTGTGCACATGTATGAGTGTGAATATGTATGAGTACATAATGAGTACACATTAGTACATGTACATTAGTACATGTGTGTCTGAGTGCATGTGAGTACATGCTAGTACACGTGTATAAGTGTGAGTACACAAGTGTGTTTGAATGCTTTATAAGGTATGTGAATGTCAGTATGAGCATATGTGTGTACAGGTGTGTGTGTGTGTGAGTAACGGTCCAGGAGGGCTGGGACCACGGGGCGGTGACACTGCTGGGAGTGGGGCAGGTGGGAAGGCCTCTCCCCACCAAGACACCATCACTCTTCTGCTCGAACAGGAAGAAGGCAGCTTGCTCTCTGCACCTTAAATAAGAATTTTGTTCTTCTGTGGCAGAGCCTAGGAGGCCATTTTGTCTACCTGGTCGAGAGGCGGGAGACAGGGTCAGGAGATGGAGGGAGGGGAAGGCAGGCAGTGGTCCAGCCAGGACGCAAGACTGGCACAGGCACCTCCACGGGCAGGCAGAGCTGGCAGAGGAGTTATCAGCGCTCAGCACCAGAGCCTCTTCCACACGTGGAGATGATTCTTGGCAGGTGCCAGAGCCCGCCAGGCCGAAGCATGCGCGGTCCCAGCATGGCCACCAGGAGGAACAAACCCTGGGCACACTCGCCAGATGGTGTTTTGGTTTGGATCAGATGCTTCCTGAGAGACTATGAGTAAGCCACAGGCTGAGACATGAACTGTTAATTCCTTAGTAGAGAAATGCAGTTTAGAAACTCAACTGGTTAACATGTACAGCATATGCCTTCATCCCTCTAGAAGACGGAGATCACGGCCAATGGGGTACCAACCGCTGCTGTCCATGGCAAGGGCTCGGTTCCACAGCTAAGACTCCAAAATATCAATAACAGGAGCGACCCTGACTCCACTTCAGCAACCATATCTGAGGGCGAGGTCAGGTGATGCAACAATGGCTTGGAGGGCAGAGGTCTCCCCTTTTCCTGTGACCCTGCCTCCACCCAGGACTCCCCTGTGGGGCAGGAGGGACAGAACCCACAGGGAAACATCTGCAAGTCTGCACGCGGTGCCCCCATGTGTGCTCACAGCATGCCAGCATTGGCCACCCCACTACACTCCTACCAGGGGAATCTGCCAGACCATGACTGAGGACACAGGCTCCTCCTGTGGAACTGGCCTGGCCTTCCGGTGTACCCGCCGGTGGCCCTGGCCCCCACACACCACCAGCACCGAGCCAGCCCTGGCCCTCCGGGGCACTCGTGCCCGGCTGCTCCTCAAGGAGATGCCAGGGTGCAAGAGGTCATAGGCTAGGCTGTCCTCTGGCCTGGGTTCCAGGGAGCTGGAGCCGAGGGACAGGCTGAGCGAGCCAGACGACGAGGATGCACCACTCCTGTGGGTAAGGGACCCTGCCGACTCCCCTAGCCACATGGCCGCCGCCCCAGGCTTGTCCTGGTCTGTCCCAGGCACGGCTTCCTCGCTGGCAGGTGTGTCCCTTGGGTCATCTTCCTGTGGCTCTTGGTCCAGAGGTGGGCTTTCCCTTGTTCTGTCCTTGTCATTCCTGTGTGATGTTGTGGCCATGACAATGAACTTGACAGGCCCACTATGAGCATGGTAAGACACCATTCCTCGTCCTGGGTGGGGGGGTTGGGGGGAAACAGAAGGATGTGACCGTCAGGTGGGCAGCAAGAAACAGCCCCTGGGAGTTACGCCATGCCCAGAAGGAGCAACTCAAACCCCAGAACCACCACTGGGGTCAGAGTCTCCTTGGAGCCGTGGCTGTCTGGATGCTCTCACAGTGTGATAGAGCTGGCCTACCTACATGCGGCTGCAGCCAAACCAGACTAGATGGGAAATCCTGCACCCAGGACTCGCCAGGGTGGGGAGGCTCTCACACACACGTGCCCAGGGTCACAGGTACCCAAGTGCCCCGCCCTCTTGCAACTACACCCCTGCCTGTGCTCCTGGAGGGAGCAGAGCTGGCTTCAGAGATGCTGAGGTAAGAGAGCTGGGGACAGGCATGCGTGTGTCACAGGAAGCATGTGCTATGCTCCCAGGCATACAACACAGCAGGGACACACAGGGGCATGGGATAGACACACAGGGACACGGCAGCCCTCATTTGCTGATCCCATCAGAAAGCCTGTAATGGCCAGGTCTGTGTACCGGGAACTTCACTGGTGTCTCTCAGGTGAGTGGCAGGGATCCAGTGGCCTGAGCCACCATGCTACTCCCAGGGTGCCTGGCTCCATGCCTTTCTTCCCTGCTGCCTGACATCTTCCTGTCAGGGCCGCCCAGCCCTTTCCCCAGGTGTGGCCTGTGTGCTCTGCAAACGACCTGGAGCTGTATGGGGTCCTGAGTATCAGCCTTGAGCCCTGTCCTGGACATCCCACCTCAGGGAAGCTGGGTGGTGACAGGCACAAGGAGGCTGGACTGCTACAACATGCTGACTCAGCCAACAAGGCCCAAAGGCTCGGGCGGGCAGGTGTCCCGGCTGCTTCACTTCTGATCCAGCTGCCCGCTAACTGGGAGTGCAGTGGAGGGTGGGCCAAGTCCCTAGTCCCCTGCCACTCCCATGGGAG
Organism: Ochotona curzoniae; assembly: GCF_017591425.1. Lineage (NCBI taxonomy): Eukaryota > Metazoa > Chordata > Mammalia > Lagomorpha > Ochotonidae > Ochotona > Ochotona curzoniae. The sequence continues at coordinate 425,858 of NW_024467119.1, read as the reverse complement.
CCTGAGACGGAGCTCCTAGCTCCTAGCTCCAATCTGGCGCTCTGACCAACACAACTGTGCGGGGAGTGAAGCAACAGATGGAAGATATCTCTCTCCAACTCTGCCTTAAATAAATACATATTTTAAAAAATATGTAATGGTGACATGAAAACAAGTTCCCGGATAAGATTCTCCCATGACCAATAAGAACAGTAGGTAAGGGTCCACGTAACCAGGTCAAGCTGTTCACAGGTGCAGAAGCCACTCACCAGTCACTTTGGGGATCCCCTGCAGCCGGGGCACAGGCAAGGCCACGACGATGCCCAGACTGGTGCCCACCATCAGCAGGCCATGGCAGACAAGCAGGCTGGTCACTGATAGCCGCTGGTGTCCTGCATGAGGGACAGAGAAACAGGCCTGAGCCCCTCCTCTGGGGCTGGGGAGCTGCGGCTGACAGGAGAAGCCCGTCTATGGTGCTGGTATCTCAGCAGTAGGACTGCCCTGGGCACAGAGCCTCCCTCACCAGACTGCCCTGGGTAGTGGGCCTCCCTCTCCCACAGGAGCACACAAGGATTTCAGGAGCAGATCCAACTGGGCTCCTAGACCGGTAACAGAGCAGATGCTGTCGCTGTCCTCAGCACTGCTCCAGCTGGCCCTTGGAGGCAGGCCAGCCCCTTGTACCCTCCTGTGTCAACCACACACCTCTGTACGAAGTGCAGCCACACACACATGTGCACATATTGATCACAGACCCGCACACACACACCCATGTGCACATATGAAACACACACTTGCACACACACTAGGAACATGACATGCATGTATGCTGAGGCGGCCCGTGCCCTCAGTTACAACCCCATACACACCTGCACATGCCAGTCACACGTCCATGCAGCAGCCACATGCCGCTCTGTGGAGTCTTCCCCCACCCTTCATGACGTGTAGCCCTAGCAGAGACCCTCCCCCCACACCTGGCAGCATGTGGTGCACAGGGGCCGCAATGTTCACGTCTTGCAGGTGCTCCAGGGTCTCTGTGTGGAAAAGGCGGAGTGTGGAGCCTGTGGTGAAGGCGATCCAGAGGCCTACACCGGCCACAGCCATGTGGGAGATGACCATGCTCTCTTCCTGGTGGGCCTCCAGCTGACCCTGCGGGCAGGGTGAGAAGATCAGGTGCCTCTCACCAGAGGACAGCACCCACCACCCCCGACTCCCTGGATATTCAGCTGCTGTTTCCACCAGTCCTGGATGGGGCAGGACTTGAAGACCACAGGTGGCCCCAGTAGGTCCTACATGGTTCTCGGAATTGGAATATCATCAGCTGGGACAGCTCACAGGACAGGGCCATATTAAGACATTCTGAGGCCAAGGGCAAGGCTGCTGGCTACCGTCCACCCTAGACAGGAGACACACGATGGCAGCTGTGGGGGCCCTTCCCAGAGAGGCCGGCCTCTCCCAGGCAGATCCATGGTGTTCCCGAGTCCACAGGCTCCCAGCTATGACTGCCCTGGGACCTGCAGCCTGAGAGCACTCCAACCTGGGAGCCTGGAAGATTCTTGCAGTTCTGATCTGTTCGGAAACCCTTGCCCCTTCATGCCCTCTCATGCCTGCAGCTCTCAGTGTCTACTGCCTCCAAAACTGGGTGGCCTCCACACTGTCCTCCTGCTGAGATGGAGCCTACAGGGAGTGACCAGAGACTTCTGGTTGGGTGGCCTCCATGTGGGTCCCATCCCAGGATGCTTGCTGGTTGATTCACAATCACCTTTCATTCCTGCGCCCTCAGCGCCTGACAGCTCACAGGCCACTTCCCATTTGTGGACCTGCCCATCCCGGACATGTCTTATGAACAACAATGTAAAACAGGTGCCCCGTGCGCTGGCTTCCCTGGTGACACGTGTCGCTACAGGGCTCACTGTGCTGCAGCTTGAGCGAGTGCAGCTTTAGGCCTCCCTGCAGTTGAACAATAACCTCCCATGGCACACACAGAGCACATGTGTACGTGACTGTGTGCATGTATGTGTATATGTGACTTACATGAATGTGTACATGAACATGTGTGTGAATGCATGTACATGAGCATGCACATTAATACACTTGCACGGATACTCGGTGCTTCCGAGCGAGTCCTTGTGGTCAGCAAAGAGAGGCCATGAGGCCCCCTGTGTCTTATTTTCTGAGAACCCAAAAGCTGTTCTCAATCAGCTCTGCATTTTATACTCCTACCTGTGGTACACAAAGCTCGGCTGCTTCCCACACGCCCTCACGCTTGCTAATACTTCTGAGAAGTCACTGTGGCTGTACCAGCGTGCACAAGGCAACACCACAGCCAAGGTCACGTACTGTGTTCCCAGGTATGTGGAATCACCATGTGTTTGCCTGTGACGGGTTCCTGTGTGTGCAATCACCGTGTGTTTATGTGTGACGTGATTCCTGTGCAGTGTTTTCAGGTGATGTGGTCCCATGTGTTTTCATGTGACATGTTCCCGTGTGTGCAATCACAATGTGTGTGACATGTTCCTAAGGGCAGACCCGAAGATTCCCACCATCCTCCACAGAACTGTGAGAATCAACTGATGAGCAAGGTCATGGGACGTGAGATTTACAGAAATCTACTGATGTCTGCACACATATGAACTCAAGACACCATATGCACAGAGCCATCAACAGTATCAAATTGCCCACCTCCAACAGTATCAAAGTGCCCAGAAAAGACCCAGCAGGGGAGGCTGCCGGACATCTGCCCCAGGAGGCAGTGTGAAGCACAGTGCTGGATACACTCGCTCACCAGGGTCAGTGTCCTGGAGAGCCAAGTACAGCAGGGCTAAAGCTCAGGTTGGTGATCAATGGCACAGAATGCAGTGCCCAGACAGAGCCACATGTCCGCCCACCAGGGGTCAGCTGGTATTTAACGAGGAGCCAGAATGACTCAACCAACAACATAGTCACATCCACATGCAGGGCTGGCTCTGCTTGCAAGCCCACACTAAATCTTGCCCAACATGTACACCAAACCCACGAACATGTTAAATTAATTACTAGCAAGCCACACTGGGGTCTAGGCTATACCTTCCTGGCTTCATGGCCATCTAAACCTGCAACCCTGCTCTCACACCCTCTCCCATGAGCCAGGCCCTCCACAGACACCCCTGCTCTCACACCCTCTCCCATGAGTCAGGCCCTCCACAGACACCCCTGCTCTCACACCCCCTCCCATGAGTCAGTCCCTCCTGATCTGAAGTCCTGCTTCTTCACCTGCCTCGGAGAACCAGACCCTCCACACCTGCACCCCTGCTCCAACAGACCTCACTCACATCCCCACAGCAGCCCAGAGGTGAAGGACAACCAGGGTGCTACTGCTGGTTATGGGTTGCTTGGAGTCTGAACCCCAACATTTGGTCCGGGGGCAGGTTACTCTGTGGTACCTAGCACTGGCTCAGCCTGTGTGTCCTGCCTGAGTGCTACCCTCCCTGGCAGCGGAGGATCCCACACAGCCACTGTGGCAGAGTGGTCTTGATTTGCAATGAGATGGCAGATCCTCCTCTGATCATACTGAGTCGTTCAGTACCAACACAGGCACAGACGGGGCACTTGGAGCTGGGTCCATGAGCATCTGCATCACAGCAATTCCCTGGATGCCAGCAGTTAATAGCTTGGCTCCTACACAGGCCTCACTTGGGAACATTTTGTTGTTCACAGCAGCTACACGGGCTGCTCCTCCAGCTTTTCCTGCGTGAGTTTTGACAGAACAGATACGCTATTTTTGGAGAAATGTCCCTCTTAGTGGAAAACATGAAGCAAACAGCACCTGACTGAATGGTACTCTTGATCGGCTAGCCTCCCACATGGGCACACCAGTTAGAGCCCCACCTGCTAATATGTCTGCTAATGTAACTGCCCACATGCTTGACCCTGCACCCACATGGGAGACCCAGCATGGTGACTTGAACCTGGCTTAGCCTTGGCTGATACAGCCACTTGGGAAGTGAAGCAGCAAATGCAAGCACTGTTATTGTAACTTTTCCCAATAAATATGTACATACTTTGAAAAGAAAAGCCCCTGGTGTGATGGGGGAAAACACTGCATCCTCTGTCCGTTTGCAGGGACATGTTCCTGACAGTCCATATCCCCCTTGCCTCTAACTACCTCCTCTCCCTCCCCCACCTGCGCTGGCCCCTCGATTGCATGTCACAGTCATGTTCTGTGAGCCTGCACAGCTTTCCTGTGGATGGAATGTCCCCTAGGGACTCCCAGAAACAGGATCTGGGCTCTTTGCGGTGACAGCTGACCAGGACACTGTCCATATAGTTGAGTCAGGTCAGGGACCCCAGGGGGCTGTCGCTAGGGTGTCAATGGGGATGGGAAGGCAGGGTGGGGCCTGAAGACTCCCGGGGTCAGAAGCCTGCTGAGACACAGAATGGAGCACAGAGGGAATGTGACATGTGTCCAAATCCAGACAACCCTGGATGCTGGGTACAGTGGACACCTAAGGCTAGGGACATCCTCTGGGAATATGCTGACGTGGAGCTAGGACCCCTGGGGCATTGCTGCACCTCTGTTCAGCTTTGCTGTGAGCCAAACAGTTCGTGATATTCTTTACCAAAACACCAAATGGCTCATTCATAAAAACATCAGTTCACTAACAAAAGATGCCAGACTGCCCTGAGGAGGCTAGTGACCAGTGAAGACAAGGGGTGCCGTGGTGTTTTATGTGAATGTGTGTGCCATGTGTTGGGACTGAATGTTTTCTGTGTGCTAATGTAGGCATATCATGCTGGGTCACAATGGGTACTATGCTATGTCTATGCATGTTTTGTGTATGAGTGTGTCATGTGTGTTATTTATGTTATAGCACTCCTATTACATGTGTATCATGGTAAATGCAAGTGCCAATGTGTGCACACACATGTGTGGCCATGTCCCAGCACATGAGAAAGTGAAGTCAGTAGTGGCCGCTCAGAGCCAGGTCCCTCAGGCCACCACAAAGGAGTCACCCCAGGACTCGGCTGGTTCTGCCTGGCTAACCATGATTCCCTGACCAATCTCCTGACTGCCAGCCAGGGAACTGTGAGTTGGTCCCACACCAGCTCGTCAGAGGTTCTGCAGGTTCCTGCACTAGGGGTGGATGGGCCGCTCGTTTTTGCCAAGACTCACCTCTACAGCATGCGTGTCCAGGCCGATGATGAAGACCTGACCCCCAGATGCTGCCCACACTGTGTCTTCCACCACCAGCAGGCTCCTAACCGGCAGGACACCCAGCCTGACCACGTGCCGAGGGTCGCAGTCCCAGGAGCCATCTTAAAAGAGAGACATTGCATTTCCTCCCAGTTTGGGTCAAGCTGGACCACAGGCAAAGGAGATGGGAGATGGACCGTCCAACATGCAGGTGGCCACAGCTCCTCTGCCACGCAAGGCTCCTGCTCCGGTCTGGGAAGGTTGGTGGGGGTAGTCAGAGAGGCAGGCTGATGTGGGGACATCTGCTGTACCAGGCACACCCTCCTCATCCCAAACCCCAGCTGCCTCCTCTGTAAAGTGAGGTCAGGGCTGTGGCAGCTCAGGGTGTATGTCAAGAACTGAATGCAGGAGGATGCTCCAGCTAGCTCAGGGTTTGGGGCCAGTACATAGCAGCTGGCCCATGGGTATGGGAGGCAGACCCTGATGGACGATGGCACCACATGGTACCCAGCATAACCCATGCCCCAAGACCCCATCCCAGTGTGGAAATGTTTCTGGCATGCAGAAAACAACGAGGAGAAATCAAGGCTGAGGCAACAGGACAGCTCGTTCATGACTGACTGTCTGCATCCAACGGGTGACAGCACTTTTGGCTGCGGTCAGTGCCGTGGCACAGTCGGCTAAGCCTCTGCCTCCTCTTCCTCAATAAAGCCTGAAATGTTTACACACCCACGCAAATACACTATCCACACATGCACAAATAACACACCCAGAGCATGCACACAGGGCACACATACAGCATGCATGGACACACAGATGGACACACTGGCACACACACACCCTCACGCTTACATGTGCACACTGGCATGTGAGCCTTCCCACTTGGCGCTGGCAGCCCTTCTGACCACCAGTCCCATCTCCGCCTCTGACAGGAACTCCTAGGTACACAGTGAAGGCAGTCGCACGCTCCTGACGTGGCCTGGACCATGAGGCCACAGGGTCCCAGGGCTTGGGTCAAATGTCCATGGTCTGCCCAGTGCCTCCCAACCCAGCCTGCTGACCACAGCTCCACTGTAACAGGAGCCGAGGGGCTGGGACTGTGTGACCCACTTCAGGTGCCATCCTATGGGCCAGGGCTGGTGTCCAGCGGCCAAGCTCTGTCTCCTGGGCACTAGAACCACTGCTTGCTGGCGCCTTGCAGGTCAGGGGTTAGCTTCGCCCGGCTCCTGGGTGACCAAGGTGACGGCCCCACCCTGGGCTAGCTGCCAGCTCCAGGCAAGGCTAGCTGCCAGCTCCAGGCAAGGCTGGCAGTGACCTGGCTGGGAATGGGCACAAGCAAGAGAGGAAGCTCAGCCTGGGACACAGTGGGGGGAGGGGGTCTGAGGGGCTGCAGAGTCCTCCCACATCAGGCGCCTCAGCTTCTGGACAAATCCATCACTTTCCTGAGAAAGCCAGGGACAAGGGAGCTAAGCAGAAACGGCTGAGTCCCCCCATTTGTCAGGGCCACATGGATCTGTAAGATTCATGATGACAGTGTCCTGGGACAGCCCAGCATGTCAGCACCCCTTAGGGGATTCCCCAAATGGATGGACAAACATACTCAGGGAGGGGTCCAGAGAACAGTCCAGCAATGCCACACCACCAGGGTCCAGGGCTGGGAGGGGACCAGGAACACCCAGGGCAGCAAGCCTACCTTACAGCCATGACCATTCCCCATGAGCTCAGGAGCCAGGGACACATGGTAATGACAATTACTGTGGTTGCTGGGGCCACACCAGGAAAACTGTAGCAGGGCAAAGAGGGGGCCCCTCCCCTGGGATGGGGGAGCCTAGCAGGACAATAACACAGGGACAGGCAGCCACACTGGTGGCCACCAGATTCCCTGTCCACAGAGGAAAGCCAAAGGGTGGAGTGTGCAAGCAGGGATGGGGAGGGAGGGGAATGGGGGTGCCCCCTGAGGGTATGAGGATCCCCATGGGCAGGTGATTACTGGGGTGTGGGGATCCTGTGAAGAGCTACTTTGGGAAGCAGTCCATCCACCAGGCCTCTGGCAAGGGACCGCAGATGCCAGAGGATGGGAGCCCCAGGGTCCCATGGCCAGGCCCGCCCTCACCTATGGCCTTGGCGTAGCTGGCGACAGTGCCGTTGACCAGCCCAGCATACAGCCCCCGGGGCGAGCAGGCCAAGCTCATGACCGTGGACTTGTCAGGCGTGAAGAAGTGCTGCAGCCTCACCTTCTTGGAGCCCTGGCTGCTCTTGTAGACAGAGATGCTTTGGGGGAGACATGGTTGGTCAGCACAGGTGGTCCCCAGGGGCGCGCACCCCTGCCCAGGGAGCTACAGCGGCCAGTAGCTCTGCAGGCAAGATGAACGGCCCTACCTTCCCTCCTCAGTGCCCAGGCAGACAGTGGGGATGTTGGAGGTCGTGGCAGCTGCGGGCTCAGGATCCAGGGCCGTGCAAGGCTGTGGCCGCCCGCCCTGCACTGGCACATATACCATGCACAGGATGCGGGATTCCACGTTGAAACACTCGATTACTTTGGGGACAGAGTTCTGCAGAGAAACGATGGCCACCTGGCCCATCTGGTGGGTACAGCTTCCAATCTGCATAGGGAATAGAGGGACGTAGACAGGGAGAAGCAGACGGAGAGGTGGGTGCACCTGGGGCCACAGTGGGCACACATCTCCCACAGCCTCCTCTTCCAGGTAGTTAACCCATGACGCAACAACTAGAACCTCATCCTAATCTTCACAAAGTTTCATGAAGTCACTTTAAACACACAGGTCAGTCCCACGTGAGCTGAAGCGTGGAACACCGTTTCTAACACATCCCCACAGGGCCAAGAGGCTGAGTCTTCCAAAGCAGAGGCTCGGTGGGAATACGCCATGGGGTGGGCCACACAGGACTTCCTGTGGGACAACCTCGCTCAGACCTCTGGGTTTGCACACTAAGAAACCAGAGGTGTCAGTCGGGGGGATCTGTGGGACACCTCCCCTCAAAACAGGAAAATGCTAATGTTCCTGCCTGAGTTTGGCTGGCCATTGGCTGCATCTGGACTGAATTTGGCCACAAAAGTTTCTAGGAAAATGAAAACATTCTGGTTCCTCCGCATCCTGCCCCTTCTCCAAGGCCCTCCTCTGCTTAGGGCCCTCTCCCCACACCACCACTCTGCCCTGTGTGCAGGGGACAGATGGAAGGGGTAGCTTACCCACAGGAACCCGCCGGTGGCTGAGCCGGGGTCCGGCTGACTCTCATCGCCAAAGTCCGGCTCAGGGTTGTAGGCAGCACATTCGATCTGAGGCAAGGGAAGAGTGGATGCCTGCGTGAGCTGGATAAGGGGCTTGCAGGGCCCCCTGGTGTGTTCACAGAGGCCCTGCAAGGGACCTGAGTATCCGTCCCAGAGTGGACACCCCTCAGGGGTCCCCAAGGAGTGCAGCTGCATCCATGTGAGGTGAGGGATGTGTCACACAGGAATGTCCAGCACCATGGATGGGAGATCAGCTTGCACACAGTTTGTCCCCTGCTCCCTGGTCCCTCCAGTCTGTGCCATTAGAGCTAATTGGCTTCTAAAAGGAGCAGTTCCGAGAGCTGCTGGGCCACCCAGTGCTTAGTGTCAGCAAAGCCACACAGCAGCAAGACCCGCTTCTTGCAAACAACACAAAGTCACTGTCTGAGTCTGTAGGTGGACACTGGGCCTGGTGGCCATGCAGGCCACACCATGCCAGCAGCCCGGGAACGGCCAGGAGATGGGAGTCCAAGACGGGGGCTGGGCAAGGTATAAGGGCTCACACATGAAGTTCCCCCAGGAGGTTCCTGGGTGGGGTGTGCAGCTGGAGGAGGAGGAGGGACTCCCTGGATCCAACCTCACCTTGAACTCGGGCTGCTTAGCCACCATCACAGGCGTGTGCCCTACCAGGAGTGGGTGTGTCTCCCGCCTGATGTGGTTGCTGTCGTCCTCCACGCAGAACCAGCCCATGCGATTCTCCTCCTCTGTGGGGCATCAGAGAGGGAGGCCGTGAGGGCCACAGCGGTCCCCTGAGGGACCCGCAACGGAGTCAGGCAGCTCTCACAGAGCTGAGAGGCCACGTGTAGGCACAGCATGACACTGTGAGGCTCAACAAGGCACAAGTGCGGGAGGAAACACACTACAGCCAAAGCATATGTGTTCACCTCTGCTGTCAAGAGCCTGTGGCCACCTGGCCTGCCCATCCCCTCAAGGCCTCTGCAGTCTGTGGAATCACAGGGAACCAGCAGGCACTGATCCCCTGGGATACAGGAGGTGCCTCTCCAGGGCTGCAGCATGACCCCAGGCGCCTCCACCTTGTTACTACAGGCAGCTGACAGGGGCTTTACATACAGATGCACATATATTCTCATGACACAACACACAATGCCCACACACACAGTCCATGCATGAACTCACGTAGGTATGGCCACATGTGGACACACACAAAACTCATGCTTATGTGCACACGTGTACATGCATGTTCCCACACATAGATACCCAAACACCGAGCACATACATGTACATGATCCGTGTGTTCATCATAGATGCACATATGTGCTCGACACACATGTGGATGCCTACACACATACATACCTGCACACACAGATGCATATTCGCACTCGCCAACCACACAATGACTGAACATAGACACCCACATGCAGATATGTGCACTCATCCAACACACACATGCACACCCACACATGCATACTTTCATACTTGCCTACCACACACATATAGATTCACACTTGCCCAAAATACACATATACACATCCATATCCACTCACATGTACACATACATACACATTCACACTCGCCCACCACACATACACACCCACACATCCATGCACATGTGTGGCAGCCCAGTGTGCAGTGCAGGTACTTGTCACAGGGGGCACTGAGGAGTGGCTGCCCCCTAGACAGACCCACCCCGCGCTCAGCACCTCGACTGCCTGTTCCAGCCCAGACTCACAGGCACACTTGCATGTGCCACACACCAACTGCATGACTGTATGATGGTGAATTCCACAGCTTTGCTCCTACAGCCCCTAACTCATCTCAAAACTCTTTGTCCCCTTGATGAAAACCAGGCTCTTCAGGTTGGGGTGGGGCCAGAGAGTTGCTTCCAGCCAGGTCCACTTCCTGACCTGACCCCATCCTCTGAGGGGTGCATCTCGTGCCGCTGGGGCCATGGCCAGGGCAGACCCGTGTGTAGCCTGGTGCGGCTTACCCAGGGCCAGCTTGGCCATGTGCAGGCTGTGGAGCCAGGATTCCTTGATGGCAGGCGTGAAGGTGCTGAACACAGCTGTGAAGAAGGTAGGCCTTCCTGACCTGCCAGAAGACACAGCTCTCACAGAACTGCACAAGGTGGGATTGAAGCCCCTACTCTGCAGCCTGGAGCAGCCCCTGTGAGGCGCATATGGCCACCCAGACCAGGGAATGTCGGCATGGGCTTTGGCTAGCTGCCACGCACTTGTCCTGCTTGCCCGGGAGCTGCAGCTGGATCCGGCAGCGGTCAGCAGCCCGGATCTCCTCTTCTTTCTTCAGGATGAGTCTCTGCAGGCCCGAGCTCCAGTCGTGGGCCACCGCCTGGTTCAAGTTCTGCGGAGGAGATGCGTTTGCAGCCCTGAGGAGTGGGTGGCACCCAGCATGGGGAATGTTCAGGAAGAAGGGAGGACGCCCACATGTGCCAACGGGGCCAGACCCCAGTCCCCGGGCCAGGCCTTGCTGTACAGCCCTCCTGGGGTGCCTGAAACATGAAGCATTGCCAAACAGAGGGAGGGTCTGTGCCCCACCAGGGGACGGACCCTGTACCCTTCCCCAGGTAAGCAGGACTCAGAGACACAGCTCCACACTGGGCATGTGCCAGAGGGCAGACAGGGCCCCCATACAGGTACCCGCTGCTCACCTGGTAGTTCCCTCTGAGGCTTCCAACCAGCTGGGAGATCTGGCCAACCACATTGAGGTCATGCAGCAAGTTCTGCAGGTCCTGATAGAGCTGCCCTGGGCCCACATACACCTTGTCTGTGAATGGAAAGGCAGGTCGGCCTGACACCACAGGACTTAGGCACTATGAATGTCATACTGCATGCAGTAAGCACCCAGGATTCCAAGCTGTCAACTACAAGTGAGCTTCCCAGGGGAGTCAATATGTGCAACTCCTGCCTGTGTGACATGTGAGGGGCACCTCTCTGGCGTCCCAGCCCTACCTGTGTGTAGTGGGGGCACCTCTCTGGTATCCCTGCCCTGCCTGTGTGTAGCAGGGGGTACCTCTCTGGCGTCCCAGCCCTGGCCTGCGGGGGGTGGCACCTCTCTGGCGTCCCAGCCCCCTATGCCTTCTGTGACTGTGGCAGGATGCACCCCTCTGGCGACCCAACTCTCCTGCCCTGTGTGACTGTGGTGGGGGGTACCTGCTGTCTGGTGTCCCTCCCCTTCCTTGTGTGACTGTGGTGGAGGGCGCCCTTCTCTGGCATCCCACCCCTCCTGCCCAGCGGGGCTCCACAGCCTGGGTCACATGAACACATGCCAGCGCCATGCCTGTGCCAGGTGTCAGTCTGCAGATAACACACGAGTCCCAGGCACCCTCCTGCAGGCCACACACGAACACACCAGTCCCAGGACGCCTGTGCCTAGCTACCCCACCAAGCTTCCACACAGAACAGCAGAGCAGGCAGAACCGTACAGCACGACTTGAAGTCCAGGCAGCATGGGTTTATCTTTGCTTCTCAGGATTGGGAACCCATCAGGCACCTGTGAGCCACAACCAGAACGGCCCGGGCCATCGCCTACGGCAGCAGGACTGTGTGTCCTGAGTGTGAGCGTGGCAGCCGCTGGGCCTACACACAACTGCCTGCTCTTCTTGCTCACCCTTTCTCACGGATGCTGCCTGTTTCCATGGAGATCCCTGCCCCTCAGCTCAATGGGGTTTTATGTGGCAAACAAGGAAGCGGCTGTATGTCCACCTCAATAGCCACAACAGTGACAAAGGCGCTTGGCGAGGGCAACACACAGGCCGTCCAGTAGTCCTCGACAACCTCACAGCAAAAACTGCCAGTCTGGGAGGGGACCGTGGGAAACCAGGCAGGGGCCAGGCCTTGGCAGCTCCTGGCGGCAGAGCAGGTGGAACAGACTGTGAGGAATCCTGCTGAGCAACCCCGGCACAGTCACAGCAGGAGCCCCCTGCTATGGTTCCCCCACCTCCAGAGAACCAACAGGGTGACACAGGGCCCACCTAAGTCCCCAAATCAAACACCTGCATGAGGTGAGACACTGCACCAGATGAGTTACCCACACCAGGGAGACACCAGGGACAGGAGGCCAGAGCCGAGCTCCGGTCAGGGAGGGGCAGAAGGTCAGGGGCCCTCTTCCTTTTCTCTAGCTGGACTTTCTGAAGACGTCACTCTTGGAAACAGGTGCTGTAGCACTCGGCACAGTCCCAGAGCCCTCTTGCCCTGCATATGTAGACAATGCACCTGCCCAAGCTGACACCAGCATCCACACGTCCCACTCCTGAGAGCCCACATGAGGTGGGGTCCCACAGTTGCTGCACCTGTGTGCCCAGCTTATGCCAACTCCAGGTGGGACATGAGGGAGAGATGTGACCCCCAGCATGCAACCCTAAAGGTCAGGGCAGTCTTGCTCTATAATTAGCCAATGCTGTCCCGGTACTGCCTCTGGACATACAGGCTAGCACACTGTGGCCCTTTCCCTGGAATGGCAGCACTGTCCTGTGACAGGTGGCTGTGACTGAAATTTCCCCAAGGGCACAATAGCTGCCCAGTGGCTACTGCCTCTCAATCAAGTGGTCACAGTTCAGGGCCTGCAACAAACCCGAACACTGAGTTGGCTGAGGGTCCTCTGTGGTCCAGGAACTTGTGTTCTAGAAAGTTCCAGCTGGACAAAATGGATACAAAGTCCCTGACAAACATGGTTGGTGCCCAGGAGCAGCAGGCCTACACCTGCGAGGCACAATCACTCACAGGACTTGGGGTCAGTAACAGGCCACACAGATTGCCCCGGCTCTGCCAAGTTTATCCCCATATCAAGGAGGGGCCCATTCACAAGCACACAGACACTGTGGGCGAAATGCCCGTCCACAGAGGCACCCTCCCCTCCTGCCTGTCATCCCATGGCAGCCACCACCGTGCCCTGCCTCAACAAAGGCCGAGCTCGGGGCTTCCAGCTGTCCCCTCTGATCTGCTCTGATCTGCCTCTCGCCCCATCGACAAATAAGTGGAATAAGTGCAGACACACAGGATGACCAGAGCTGCCCCTCACCATCAACCCCCAAAAGACAACAGTCACAGATGCTCTGTCCGTGGGCTTTTCGTGGCTTTACCACCTGCACACGCTCCAGGCCCTTTCCTGGCCACCAGCAAGGCCACTGGGAGGAATGAGCAGGCACAGCTCTTCTCTAATCTGGCACTACCAACCCAGCAATGCAGTGTGTAGACAGGAAGGTGACTGGCATTTCAGGTCCTCGCCAGTAGGGTGAGACGGGCTATGCCTCCTCTAGCCTGATGCTCCTTCATGTCTAGGCTGGCTGCCGTGTTTTGGGTCCCTCAAGCTTCCCCACCTGTGCACTGTGGCCTTTGTGGCAAAGTCCACCCACCCACACATAAGGAGCAAGAATGCCCACATGTCCAGCTGGGAGCAGCCCAGGCCACAGGCACTGGTGTGAGAACCAACACTGTCCCTGACTGGCTGCCCTCAATGCTGCATGGCTGCTGCCCCAGGGCTGTCGTCCACACCTCCTCCTGGCCACTGCAGAGTGACCACATGGCCCAGCCCTGAGCATGGGTCCTCAGGGCTGATGCTGTCCCACCAGGGGCAGTTGTCACCTCTGAAGGCACAACCCCAGCTCTCTGCCTTCCCCTCAGAAGGGCTGGGCAGGTACACCTTGGACATCCATGCCTGTGGTCAGGTCAGGTGACCCAACCGGCTGATGTCTCATGAGGTAACAGTCTCACTTCTGGGAAATCCTGAGACCAGGTCCTTAGGAAACACAGGAAACAGGTGTCTACTGGCCCCTCCTGGGGGCACTCCTGAGAGTCACTTCCTGTCTCGTGGGAACTCGAGGGCTGCTGTTTCCTGCCCAGCAGTGCCTGGCCTGTCAGCAGGAGCTGGGGTCACTGATCTCAGGCTGCAGCCTCCCTAGACAGGATGGGGCAGCTGGGGCCCCTGGCAGAGCTGCTGCCTGGACTAGGGCCATGGGGGGCTCAGTCTCCCCACCAGCAGCCCTTCCTGAAAAGCTGTTTTGCAGAATAACTTCACACATTCTAGAAGCTTCCACTAACCCCTGGGCCCCTGAACCCGGCTCTGCCCTGAGAGAGGTCACGATGCCCCATTCCTGGCCAACCAGCGACCCCAGCACGAGCTGCAGTGTTTTTCCAGGGCTGTGGTGTTCCTGTGCCAGCTGCCAGGCTGCCCTGAGCACAGGCAAGGGTTGCTAGGCACGGCCGCCCACACGGTGCCTCCCGCATGGAACAGCACAGCAGCATCTCCAGCCCTGCACATGAAGCGGTTGTGCACACATGGGAAGGTCACGTGCGAGCATCAGCCAAAAACAGTTTATAACTAGGCTTCTCAGAATAGCCTCTGGATGAGAGACAAGGGGGCCGGAGACTGCTTGGCAGGGCTCGGGAAATGCCTGGGGGTGCAGGGAGAAGAGGGGACCCACCTGCGTCAAGGGCAAGGGCCCTGGGAAATGCAGCGGCACTGCAGCCGGGCACTGGTGAGATGGACGGAGCGGGTCTCAACACCAAGGACTCCGAGTGGGTATCACCCAGAGCCCCAGACAGGGGTACCCAAGAGCTGCCTGGTCCCCCAGGTGCCCACAGCACCACACCCATGGTCAATAAGAAGACTGGGATCAGAAGAGCAAAGCTTAAAAGAACAATTTCTCCATCATGGAATGACCAACTCCCTGCCCCTCCCTGGACCTGTCCCCAGGGAAGGGCTACGGCTGGGGACTCTGCTGACAGCTCACCCATGGAGAGCCTGCACAGGCTCAAGGGCAGCCATCTCTCACGGGGTGAGGAAGAACCAACAGCCTTACCATATGTCCAGGATGAGGAGGCCCTGAGGCATGGCCACAGTGATGGCCAGGGAGGCACCAGACGGGAGGAGCCATTCAGGCTCCCTCTGTCATTTGTTAAACAAAGTACTCAGAGGAGAGCAGCCAAAATGCACACCGTGTGTGGCCTGTCCTGTGCTCATTGCTGACCCGCCCACACACCTGTCCCCTCCCCACGGCCACTCTGTCCTGTGCTCATTGCTGACCCGCTCACACACCTGTCCCCTCCCCACGGCCACTCTGTCCTGTGTTCACTGCTGACCTGCCCACACACCTGTCCCCTCCCCTCGGCCACCCTGTCTTGTGCTCATTGCTGACCCTCCCACACAACCTGTCCCCTCCCCATAGCTGCCTTGTGATCCTAGGAGGGGGCATACCTGTCAGTGTGTGTGAAGCTTGGTTCGATCACCTGGGCAGTGGACAGACTGCCTATTTGTCGACCCCGGGGACAATGAGGAACAAGGCCTGGACCTCCTGCTACTGCCATGCTCAGGCAGGTACCCCTGGGAGCAGCCCACAGGGCGTGAACCAGGGAACAGAAGACATGTCTCCCTCCCTCTTTCTTCCCTCTGGTACTCTGTTGTCAAGTAAAAAATAAACTTAGAAAACTAAAACATCCCAGAGCCACCACACTGTGCTCTGGGGCCATCATCAAGGGCCCGACAAGACTGTGGCCTATGGGGTCCAAGCTGCCAAGAGCGCATGGCTGTTGGAGTGACTTACGTGGTTTCACGTTGGCGACCACGGCCAGGCTCTCGGGTGGGTGTGCCATGGAGAGCCTGCCCGCTTCTCCAGGGCCTGGGCTGCTGCCATACTCCACCACCTGCACGTGCCCGAGAGGGACACTCCACTTGAGCAGGTACCGCTGGCCGGCCACCACGCTGCCCTCATGGGAGGCACTGCAACAAGAGGGCGTCTCTCAGACGGAATGTCACATGGCTGGGCACTGGATACCAGGAGCCACCAAGAGCTCCTCGAATGTGGAACTGGCACAGGCTGGCCCACCCATGCACAGTCTCCACTGACTCGATCCTATGAACTCATCACTGTGTCCTGGCACGGGGTTTCTTCTCTCTCTCTCATTCTCTTCTTGTCTTTCACTCTGTAACTCATTAAAATAAGTGTATTTTAAAAGTTCCTGGGAGGGCCCAGAGCAATAGCATAGCAGTTAAAGTCCTCGCCTTGAACATGCCCGGGATCCCATATGGGCACTGGTTCTAATCCCGGTGGCCCCGCTTCCCATCCTGCTCCCTGCCTGTGGCCTGGGAAAGCAGTCAAGGACAGCCCAAAGCTTTGAGACCCTGCACCCATGTGGGAGACCCCAAAGAGCTCCTGGTTCCTGGCTTCAGATCGGCTCAGCTCCAGCATGTGGACTACTCCCCTGCCTGCAGTACCAGCACCCCATGTGGGGCCAGTTCGTGTCCCAGCTGCTCCACTTCCCACCCAGCTCCCTGCTTGTAGCCTGAGAAAGCAGCGGAGGATGGCCCAAAGCCTAGGAACCCTGCACCCGCGTGGGAGACCTGGAAAAAGCTTCAGGCTCCCAGTTTTGTATCAGCTCAGCTCCAGCCATCACAGCCATTTGGGGAGTGAACCAGCAGATTAAAGATCTTTCTTTCCTTCTCTCCGTAAATCTGACTTTTGAAAAATAAATCTTTAAACATAATGTTTGTCAAGAAGCAGCTAAGGAGAGCAATGTGGACAGGAAACTACGGAGTGACTGTTGCAAGCCACAGACCCTGCAGCTGTGCGCAGGAACACGCTCAGGTCCCCAAGCACCAGACGGCCCCGGCATGCCCTCACCGGGAGCTGACCGTGGCACACATCAGCACGTCATTCAGCATGAAGAGCCGGCGCTCCTTGGTCTTCAGGATCTCGCCTCTGTCATTGTAGACAGTTTCTATCATGTCGTCTGATCGCAGGAGGTGGCGGTTCCCACTGCTGAGGAGCTGCAGAGCCAGGAAGGACATGGTCAGTGAGGCCTGGCGCATCCCAAGGAAACGGCTTCAGCAACAAGTCAGACTGCATCGACGAGTCACAGCATCTCACATGCAAGAACCCGAGTACTGCTGTCACCTCTCATGGCTTCAGAACACAGCTTGGGTCTAACCCGCGGCACAGGCCAGCACAGTGGCAGTGCAGATGCAGCTGCCACATGTGAGGTCAGCACCGCACACAGACACCGGGTCATGAGCCAGCTCCCTGCTCATGGCCTGGGAAAAGCAGAAGAGGACAGTCTAGGTGCTCGATTCCAGCTCCAGGCTTCTACCTGACCCAAACCAGATCTCTTTCTCCCTCCCTGTCAGAGGAATCAGTCAGTCGCTACACCGTTTACAACCTCACACCAGCTGTGAACAGCTGCAGGTACAGCAATCACTTTGCGACTGATGTTTCCCAAGGAAATGTGGGAAACACCTGAGCACCCTGGGGTGCGCTGGAACTCCACAGCACGGACACCCCTCAGGGGCCTCCAGTAGGAGGCTGGGAGTCCTGCCCACAGAGGTCTGCCCTGTACCTGTGCCAGGGCTGCCAGCCTAGTTTTCTGTTCACAGCAGCCGCCAGGCCCTGAGCATGCCATGCCATGTCTGGCTGTCATCCCACGCCCAGAACCTCCTCCTCAGCCCCATAGCCTTGATTCAAACCCTTGAGAGCCACAAGGACACATGGCCCTAGTGTAGAGTAGTGCCAGGCATCTCACTGATAGCTCCCTCAGGCCTAGGACATCCTCACTACATCGTCCACAGCAGGAGGGAGAACCTACTGCTTGGTGTGACTGTCAGAGTCCTCAACCATCCCCTGACCCTGGCCAGTGGCAGGTGGGAAAGAGCCACAGCCAATATTTGCTGTGACTTATTTCTCACAGCTCCTATGCACGAACGTTCCACATGGGCCTTGGCTGGGTCTGCTTTAAGTCCACTTACTCCCACATCCGGCTACAGGAAGACAGCTCTGTGGCCTGAAGCTGAGGTCCAGCCTCACTCACAAAGTGCTCTGCCACTTAGCCCAGTGCTGGAGAATGCAGACAGCATGTCTGCAGATGCTTCCGGCTTTCCTCACCACCATGACTGGAAGAAAAGCTGAGCTGTGAGGGCGGCTGCTCTTGTCCTCGGGGAGGTCCTAAGCTATGTGGGGCCCGAGAGTGTTTCTGACCCCCTTCCAGAGTCTGCAATCACCCTCAGCCTCTGTCTGCACTGCCCACCACCTCCCACCAGGAACTTTGCATCCAGAAGCCCCCCAAATGTCCCAATGGGCTTGTGAGAGGGGTGTCAGTGTAAAGTTGTGGGTGCCAGGCTGGACCTTGTTCAGGTATCGCTCATTGATGGCTTTGGCCATCTGCTTCATCTCACAGCGCTGGTCAGCATCTCGTTTCCTCTCGTTCAGCTTCTCGGCCAGGGTCTCCAGCTCTGTCAGTGCCATCTGTAAGGGCAGCCGGTCGGGGTGGCCCTTGGCTGTGTTCTTCAGCATGTCCTGTCGGCAGCAGGGCGAGGGAGGTGGTCAGCAATCCATGCTGCCCCCAAAGGTCAGGGTCACGGCCATGACCAGTATCACAGCCACAACTAGGGTCAGGGGTCAGGGTCACAGCCACGGCTTGGGTCAGGGTCATGGCCACAGCCAGGGTCACGGCCATGGCTAGAGTCAGGGTCAGGGTTAGGGTCACAGCACAGCTAGGGTCGGCGTCACAGCCATGGCTATGGTCAGGGGCATGGTACGGCTATGGTCGGCGTCACAGCCACAGCTAGGGTTGGTGTCATGGCCATGGCTAGGATCAGAGTCACGGCCACAGCTAGGGTCAGTCAGGGTCATAGCCACAGTCAGGGTCACAGCCACGGCCGCAGCCCTGGCTATGCCCACAAATGCTGCAGGGTGCATTGCACTCTAACACACCTCAAGGAAAGCAGCTACATTTGCGCCCTTGATGCCTTCTGACCTACTATCACGCAGGACAAACTGAGGCCAGCTGAGAGGCACACATGGACTTGAGGCACCCTAGTTTTCACTGAGCATGAAATGCGATGAACGAAAGTACACAGACTTTCAATTCAACA
This sequence comes from Ochotona curzoniae, assembly GCF_017591425.1. Lineage (NCBI taxonomy): Eukaryota > Metazoa > Chordata > Mammalia > Lagomorpha > Ochotonidae > Ochotona > Ochotona curzoniae. The sequence goes on along the minus strand of NW_024467119.1, from coordinate 406,587 downwards.
AGGAGGATGCAAAGTGGGTTTGACTTTTCCAGTCTGGACGAATGACACGCTGTTCCACACATGTATTCCAGATGAAACAAATTATAGGAAGACAGTCTGTGGGCTAGCACAGTGGGCTAAGCCAGCACCTGTGGGACTGTCACCTTTTCCAGGTACTCCCTGACATCCCACCCCTTACAGGCACTCCCCACAACACTGTCACCCCATATAGGTACTCCCTGTGACAGTCACCCCTTCCAGGCATTCCCTATGACACTGTCACTCCATATAGGTACTCTCTGTGACACTGTCACTCCTTACAAGCACCTCCCAGGACACCGTCACCCCTTATAGCCACCCCCTGTGACACCTCACCTCTTATAGGCACTCCCTGTGACACTGTCAGCCCTTACAGGCACTTCCTGTGACACTGTCAGCCCTTACAGGCACTCCCTGTGACATCATCACCCCATATAGGTACTTCCTGTGACACCTCATCCCTTATAGGCACTCCCCATGACACTGTCATCCCTTTCAGGCACTCCCTGTGACACCGTCACCCCATACAGGCATCCCTGTAACACTGTCACCCCATATAGGTACTCCCTATAACACCGTCACCCCTTACAAGTACTCTCCGTGACACTGTCAGCCCATACAGGCACCAGCTTGTATCCTGGAAGCCCCACTTCTGAACGTGCTAAAGAACTGAGACAGCAACAGAGGATGGCCCCAAGTCCTTGGGCCCCTGCATGCTGGGGGAGGCCTGGAAGAAGCCCCTGGTCCTGTTTCTGGCCTGCCCCAAACCCCGCTATACATACAGCCTTCTGGAGAGTGAACCAGTGCAGAGAGGATCTCCCTCTCCTTCACTGTAACTCTGCCTCCCACATAAATAAAATAAAGTTGCTTTGAAAAAACTATCGAGATACATTTTTTTAAATCCTAGGACTAATCCCAGCACCAACAGCAGACACTGGCATTGCCACAATAGCACAGATAAGAGCAGAACCATGGGGGCACAGACAGGGCAGGGAACAGGACAGGGCAAGGCAGGGCATGGCTCGTGGGAAAAACAAAATCTCCCCCTTGTGGGAGCTATCAGGATGTTTCCTAAGTACAACCAGGATAGCAGAGCCTAAGCCAGCCTCAGAGCAGTTACGGAGCAGACTGGGAGGCAGAAAGGCACTGGGGAGGGAGTCTGGGGGCCCAGCCCATGGGGCACTGCAGTGGGCACAGCAGGTGCAGGGAGGGTGCGAGCTCAGCACCACGGGAGGGGGTCCAGTGGCCCAGCCCACGGGACACTGCAGTGGGCACGGTGGGTATAGGAGGGTGTCAGCTCAGCACCACGGGAGCGGGTCCAGTGGCCCAGCCCACAGGGCACTACAGTGGGCACAGTGGGTGTAGGGAGGGTGTGAGCTCAGCACCACGGGAGGGGGTCCAGTGGCCCAGCCCATGGGGCACCACAAGGGGCAAGGAAGGAGCGCAGCACTACGAATCCACCCCCTATCCCACACCCCAAACCCCATGGAGAGCAAGTCCTGGCACCACCATGACATCACTCCAGACCCTATCTGCCTCTGGCTGTGTTTCTTCCCCCTATGAGGCCCCTCTTACTCCCCTCAAACCACCCCGAGTCCACAGGCCATGGGTTCACCAGCCACTGGGAGAACAACAAACAGGCTGGCTGGGGCCAACGATTTGTTTCCAACCAAGCCCCGCAAAGACCCCACACACCCAATGGGGGATGTTTCGGGGAGTCAGGCAGGCCTGCGGAGGGGAATATTCTGGGCACAGTCCAGGAGGGGAGCTATGTGCTTCACAGTGCAGGTGCCTCCCGAGACTGTGGAAGCGCCACCTGGGTCTGAGATCCCCGGGGAGGGTGCTGTGGTGACGGACAAGAAGGCACAGCTAGGGACACTCACTGCCCATATGTGCCTGGCTTCTGGTTTCTCTCTGTCAGCCTCCAGTGGCCGCAGATGATGGCCCAAGCATCAGCCCCACCGCCACCCTGGAGGGAGGTCAGGAAGATGTTCTGGCTTCAGCCTGGCCAGCCCTGGCTGCCATGGGCATCTGGGGAGTGAGCCAGTGGACAGGAGCTCTCAGTCACTCATTCTAACTCTGTTGCTCGCCCCTAAAGGAGATGATGACTTTTCAAATAAAAATCAATTTCTCGGTCATTTAAGTACTTATGTCATTTTTTTAAAGTAGAGAAACAAGAAGGAATTCATTTCTGACACCTTGAGGTCTATCTTGCACGCATGCTGGGTGGGGGTCTCTTCTGTATCCGACCCAGCCTGAGGAGCTGCAGCACCCAGCCACCGTCAGAGCCCCCACAGGGATGGCCAGTGAGGTATGCACAAGCCCAGGCTCAGAAGCACTGCTCACACCCTCACACAGATCTACCTAGGCCACGGGAGAAGAAACAAGGAGGCAAGGGGGCAACCACCTGGAAGACACCCCGCAAGCCATCAGCCCGTGAGGCTACTCTGGCGTATCTGCTCTTCTCACAAACTGGGGCTCCACTCTTGCAAACTTTGGCTGTTTCCCAGACTAAGCCAGCTACAAACAATCAGACAAAAGCTTCAACAAGGAGGGCCAGGCGCACTGCACTTCATCCATTCCATCCCAAAGCCTCACTCGACCCCCATCCAACAAGTGTTATCTCTGGACATGGAGAGGGTGCGGGGAGGTCTGCAGAGAGGGTGCATTGCACTGAGGGAGGGAGCAACCTCCCACCTGGCCATGCACACCTGCTGCAGCTGGTGTCCCTAACGCCAGCAGTGAGGCAGTGCCCCATGGAACACACAGCAACCCTCACTCCACTTGGCTGTAGCGCAGGCACAGGTGCCCAGGTGCCTGGAATCCAAGTGACAGCTGGCCCACAGGGGACCCAGCCAAACACCCAGGACAGCCTCCAAGTGGGGCCCATGCCCTCATAAGGACAGGGGTCCATCCCTGCCTCCTCCACAAAGTGAGGCCTCCTCAGGGTTCCTGCCAGCCCCTCTTGGGCCCCCAAGACCATGAAAGAAGATGAGGACTACAGCCAGAAAAATACTTTGCTAACAAACTTGAGGACACAGGACAGCCAGTTGTAGAGCCAGAATGCAGTCGCTCACTTGGAACCCACAAGAAGATGGCTGCCTGGAAGAGGGCAGCAGCCTGCTCACCTGCAGCAGGAGGAGGGCAGTGACCTGCTCACCTGCAGCAGGAGGGCAGCGGCCTGCTCACCTGCAGCAGGAGGAGGGCAGCAACCTGCTCACCTGCAGCAGGAGGAGGGCGGCAGCCTCCTGCTCACCTGTTCAGGAAGAAGGCAGTGACCTGCTCACCTGCAGCAGGAGGAGGGCGGCCTCCTGCTCACCTGCAGCAGGAGGAGGGCAGCGGCCTCCTGCTCACCTGTTCAGGAAGAAGGCAGTGACCTGCTCACCTGCAGCAGGAGGATGAACTGTGGGAACCTCTGGATGGGTTTCATCATCAAGCTATAGAGCGTGACGCGGTCGGGACCCGACTCCTGGCTCTGCTGTAGGTACAGCAAGCGGTTACACGGCGACCTCAAGACCTCAGCCCCCACAGAGCCACCCCAGACCCTCCCTGGTTGGCTTCCTCAAAATTCACTACTAAATCTTTCCCACCTACTTAGGAGAGGCAAGCTCATGCCAGCTGTCCCTGCTGCCCTGTGGCAGCTCCCACCCCCTCCCAGGGGTTCACTGCTGCCCTGTGGCAGCTCCCATGCCCTCCCAGTGGTTCACTGCTGCCCTGTGGCAGCTCCCACGCCCTCCCAGGGGTTCGGCTCTGGCTCTGTATGCACAGCTCCCTGGGCCATGTCTGCCCCCAGGAGAGTCCGCTGCAGCAACGGAAGGGTCACCCCAACCCTGCAAAGTCCTGGGGCATCTCCAGCCACCTTCGGGAGAGAGAGTGGCAGAGCTTGGCAGCCAGCTCCTCAGATGCCTGCCACATCATCCTCCTCTGAAACTGGGGGCTGAAGCCTGAGCCAGCAGACTCAGCCAGTTCCCCACAATGCTCTCAGCAGAAAAGCAACCTTACTTTGGTCCTGGGGAGGACACTGGCCCAGGGAATACACTGTCCAGGAAGGGCACCGGCCCAGGGAGGACAACACCTGGGGAGGACACCACCCAGGGAGGATGCCACCCAGGGAGTACACCAAGGAGGATCCAGCTGGGGAGGACACCAGTCCATACAGGGCATCAGCACAATGAGGACAGACACCCAGGAAGGACTCAGAGCACTCACCTTCAAGAACTCGAGGAAGGCGGGCTTGGTGGCACATGTCTTCTTCAGAATGGCAACTGCAGTGCTGAAGTTGTTCACATACTCACTGTAGGCGTCCAGCACCATGGACTTGGAAAACTAGGGCGTGGGAGGGGCAAGAGAAACAGCATAGTGGTTGGCATCCCTGTGTCAGAGTGTGGAGGATCTGAAACCTGTACTAACAGCGCATGCAGCTCCCTGCTGGTGGCCTGGGAAAACAGCAGAGGGTGGCCCAAATGCTTGGGTCTCCCTGCACACACATGGGAGACCAAAAGAGGCTCCCAGCTCCTGGATTTGACCTGGCCTGGCCCAGCCAGTCTGCTGTAGCCATTTGGGGAGTGAAGCAGCGCATTTAAAATCTGTCTTTCCTCTGACTTGCAAATCAATAAATACATCTTAAAAAAAAAAAAACTTGCTATATGTGGAAATCTGGGTTTTGTTCACCAAAAGGAGAAGACAACACATTTAGCCGAACACCTGCACAGCCTGCTGGGGTTCAACGGTCATGGCCTATTGGGGTTCAGCAGTCAGGGACATCTGCACAGCTGCTGGGGTTCAGCAGCTGGGGACAAGCTTGCTTTGTGGGATCATGCTGTGGTCACTATTCCCTGGATATGACCCTGGAGCAGGAGAGAGACTCACCCTGCCCCTCTGGGTGTGTGGGCGTTGTCTTCTTAAAAACATGGAGGTTTGGAGAGCAGGAAACACCTGCCCTTGAAGTCAGCTTTCAGAGAGAGAACGCTTCCCATGGCCCCTCTCTGGGACAGCTCGGCTGCCTGAGGCCACGGCTGAGACACGGTCACAGGCAGGCTAACAAGGCCTGTTGCACTCTAGAAAACACTGTCCGAGGCTAACATTTACAGCAGAAGGATAAGGCTGAGACTGAACTGCAACAGCAAAATCAATGTGCAGGCCGTGTCTCCTCTGTAAGCGGAAGGCACTGTGCAGGCATTCAGCAGTCACTCTGCCGCCTGCCCTGTCCACAGCAGCCTGTGAGATCTAAAACCACACATCAAGAGAGTCGGAGCACACGGCTTCCAGGCAGGTTACTGTGGCTTCCGCCTACATGCACTATGGTCCTAGAGAAAGATCTAGATCCAAGAGGAATCTTCTAGAGCTCTTCCTGCTTGGCACTGAGACTCCTGCCCCCAGATGGTGAGACCGGCTCAGGGAGACAGGACCCAGAGAGAGGCCTTGGACGTGGTCATGGTGAGCGTTCTCATAGCAGTGAGAAGTCTATGTTGCAGGCACAGGGGACACAGTGACACACCGCAGCTGGAGGAAGTGATAGCTTTCAATCCACCAGCTGCCTCTCTCCCCCCAGCCTGTGTTAAGCTTCCACCAGGTCCAGGGACACCCGTGGCACAGCCTCAGGAGAAAACGCCTTCCTGCGGGCCCACCGGTGTTTAGGGCAGCAGTAGACATAAGTGACATGTAGGCCGAGAAGGTGGAAGAGGCCTGCAGGTGCCAGGCAGTGCCTGTTCCATTACCGAGGCCACAAAGACGTCACCAATCATCTCCACGGCGTCCCACTCGGACACACGGCTAGCCAGCGCGATCTGGAACATGGAGTGGCACTGCAGGATCTCCTTGACACGGTGGAACACTGTCCTCAGCTTCCGGTCACTCAGCAGCCGTGGCTCCATCTCGGACAGCGGCCTCTCATACTGCTGCCATGAAGACAAGCACGCCCCGCCCATGAAAGTCACACCTGGGTGCAGAGCAGACCCCAGGGCTCCCAACATCCAGCTCCAAGCTTTGGGGACACTGTGAGTGTGCGTGTGGCCACACAAACATTTATGTACCTCCAATATCCTCTTCAGAGCATCCACGTAGTTCTTCTCACTGTCCACCACTGAACCCAGGATGTACCTTCTCACCACCTGGTTGCACACATGAGAAGATCATAGGAGAAAAAAACGTGTGGATATATTTTACTTCTATGTGGAGGCTTGCTGACAGAGTTCTTATTTTCTTAAAAAAAAAAAAAAGGCAACTTTGAAAGGCCTTGAGGACACCAGGAATGGCGTGTTGATTAAATAGTGTGACAGGAGCAAAGTATAGCTTCCTGATTAAAATATAAATTATAAGCACTGCTTATAAAATATATAAATTATAAGCAAATTCATCCACTCATGCAATAACACACTGTATTGGTAAATTCATCCACTGTAAATTACACATCAAACACACTGAAGTGTTTAACATTCCAGAGGCCAGCACCATGGCACAGGGTTAAGTCACCACTGGGGAGCAGGCACCCCACACTGCAGAGCCAGTTCAAGTCCCGTTGCCCGGTGATGGAAGCAGATGATGCTCCCAGGTCAATGAGCTGCGGGTCTGGGCCAGCCCGGGCTGCTGTGGGCATTTTGGGGAGCGAACTGACATCTGAAAGACCATCTCTCTCTGTCCCTGTGTCTCTCTCACTCTGCTTTTCAAGTAAATAAATCTTTTTTAAAAAAATTCCAGTCTTGATCAGAAAAGGCTACTTACTAGTGACAATTACCAAGACTGCTACTCCAAAGGCCCTGGAAGCATGCAGCCTGCCCGCTGGCTTGGAGGCGAGCAGAGAGCCCTGCACCCCAGCCAGGTGCACGAGGACAATGGCATCGCACACACCGAGGCTGCTCTCACCTGCACCATGCACTAAGACGCAGTGTTTCCATCACATTAGGCATGTGCCAGCAAGTGACTTCTCCAACAGATGGAGAAAACAGCATCATATTCCAACAGAGTTGCTTTGGACCAGCATGTGGCCATTCACATGCAAACAGGCATACACACATACCCATTTACCATACCTCATGTACCACACACCAACACACACATCCCACTACAGATACCACGTGCCATATGTATCCACAGATCTACGAACACATATTACAGACCACACCACATATACACACATGTAGATCACACACGTAAATGAACAGTAACAGCATACCAGCACAAGCACACATCCATATGCATTACACACGTATCACGCACACATTACACAGCATGTGGACACATGCATACAATCCATACATGAAGACACACGTGTGTGCATGTGTGTACCCTCACACGTTCAAGAGTGTCCCCAGACTTGGGGAGGGAATACTCAGATGGAAGAATTTCCTCTCTGTCTCTACTCCTCTCTATCTGACTTTGCAATAAAAGTTAATAAATCTTGGAGAATCAAGATGTCAGAATAGGGTAAGGACACGTTTAAACAGACAGAAATATTAGCCTGAGTGAAGCAAAGAGGGCACATTCCAGGAAATAGGAGAGGACAGAACAACAGCAGAGGGGTACCTGGAGACTGACAGACACAGGAAAGCAGCAAAAACAATGGAGTGGTATTGCAGTGACCAATACCCCAGCGGCATTCAGCAAGCCATGACCTGAACTGCAGTGCAGCCAGAACTCTACCAGCAACCAGGTAGGAAGGGATTTTCACCAGGGGAGCTAAGGAGATGAACCCAGACAAAGAATTGCCCGTCCTGCTGGTCTGTTTACTTTGACCAGGACCAGAGACAGAGCAGCAGACACCAGGTGGGCAGGGCAGGAACAGGGTGGACTTCCAACCCAGTCTGCCACCTAGAGCCATATCGGACGCCCTTTCGTTTAAGGAGGCAAGGGCTAGCGGGGCAGGAATGCGCATACACTAAACTTGGAGTGACCTCATTTCTGGCTCATTGAACTGCAACATGTAGCATGCTACAGGTTTTACCCAAGACAGGTCTGAGTAGCCCTCAGACCTGAGGGCCAGCAGATCGAGAACTCTAGTAGTGGCGCATCAGGCACCATTTCTTACAGTGTGGCAAGCACTGCAGGGGACAGTGAGCTGCACATGTGCTGAGCTTGGGGCAAACTCACCAAAATCGTTGCATTGCACTGGTCCCACAGAAAAGTAATACTGACTACGGCATCGTACAGGTCAAAATAGGTCCATGTGGCCCTCAGACCTAATACCCAGCAGGTTCTGGCAAGATTAACACCACCAACAACCTAGCTATGTAAGACACCTGGTGTTTTCCTAATCCTGGGAAAACAAGCAGAAGCAGGGAAAAGGCTGTACAGACAACGGTGCAGCCTCAGCACGATGTCACAGGAAGTGGAGACTTGTGACCCAGGAGCTGGGGCTACAGAGACCATGGTGGAAATCTAATATAAGAACCCAGACCTGGAACTCTCTGGAGGGAGCGGCACAATTGACTACAAACAAAGAGCTGTGTACCAATTGCAATAAGTAAAATCGAACTGTAAGCCTGTGGGTGACACGGCTTAAAAGAACCTGCCCCAAGGAGAAGACTCTGCTAACCAGAAATGCAATGACCAAGAGCAAAAGAAGAGACAGAGACACAGTGACTGTTACTGAAGACTCCCAGCAAAGGAGCAAAATGCTTTGCCAACCCCAGGGTTAACTGAGGAAGACATCAAGAAAAAGGGGGATATAGAATCCAAAACACTTGTTATAAAACTTCTTGTCAATAATGACAAGCATGTAAAGCAGGCATTCAAGGAATTTAAGAAATATATCACACTGGAAATGAATCAAATGAAAGCTGATATATCAAAAATGAAGAATACAGTGGAGAAAATTAAAAGTACAGTGGAGAGTCTCCAAAATAGAATGAAGGAGGCAAAAGAAAGAATTTCAAAATTAGAAGATATTTCCTGTCACCAGGGGGAAACAAACAAAAAGCTGGAAGCAGACCTGGATCAGAAAAAAAAAAAATTCAAGAATTTAAAGACACTATTAAAAGGCCAAACGTAAGAGTTATGGGAATACCAGCAGGTGCAGAAAAAGAAGCTGGATTTACAAATGTATTTAATGAAATAATAAGGGAAAATTTCCCTAATCTACAGAAAGAATTGGGAAACAACATTCAGGAGGGGCACAGAACTCCCAGCAGGCTTGACCAAAAGCGATCTTCACCACCACACATGATAATCAAGCTCTCTTCAATCTAACATAAGGAAAAGAGCCTTAAACATGCACGTGAAAAAAAGTCAACTGACATATAAAGGAATGCCAATTAAACTCACAGGAGATCTCTCACAGGAAACTCTACAGGCAAGAAGAGAATGGAGTGACATATTCCAGATTCTAAAAGCAAAAAATCGTCGGCCCAGGGTAATGTGCCCAGCAAAAATTTACTTTGTCTTTGAAAATGAAATAAAATTCTTCCACAGTAAAGAAAAGTTAAAGAACTTGCCTCTTCCAAACCTGCTTTACAAAGGATACTTCAAGATGTTCTCTCGACAGAGAAGAGGAGCAGCGCCCACCAAAACCAAAGGCAAGTGTGAAGAACATCCCAGTAAAATACCAACAGAAGACTAAATCAATGAACAATCCATTGCTAAAATGACAGGACCAAATTAGCACCCATTCATATTAACCCTGAATGTGTATAGTTTAAACATCAATCAAACATTATAGGTTAGTAGACTGGATTTAAAAACAATTTGTTGCCCACAGGAGACACATTTCACCAACAAAGATCAGCAGAAACTGTATCTCATGGATTTGGATTTTTTTTGTTAGTTTCATCTCTTCAAAACACTTTCTTCTGGTTAAATTCTTCAACGATTCACAGATATTACAATAGCATCATTTTCTTCAAGAAGGCTCTTTTCATTTCTTGAGCGACACATTAATCATTCAGTAGCATGTTATTTAACTCCATGGTGTTGTTAATTTCCTGTTTTCTTCCTGCTGTTTATTTTGTTTTGTGGCTTTTCATTTAATGGGATGTATAGTAACCGTGTAATGGAGACTAACATATCCAGATTTTAGGATACAATGCAGTATGCATCTCTACTTCCAGACAAAGATGGACTCCCAATGAAACTGTTCACTATCTCTTGACAATAGGATGCTGGACTCTCTCTCTGCATTACCCGCAATGATGGACATATGACTGTATGAAAAACTATACTATTGTAATAATATAGGGGAACTCAACTGGGGATGAGGCAGAGAATTTGAGGAGGGGAAAAGGGAAATCCCAGGGCCTATGGAACTGTATCATAAGATGATAATAATAAAAAAAAGTAAAAAAAAAAGTGTTCCCAGGTCCCTCCTGCCTCAGAGGTCTTGTGAAGAGACCTCTGCGCCACCCAGTGGACAAAGAGGGCATTTCCACAGATGAGTTTCCTCTCAGTAGAGTTCAGGGCAAGCAAGATTAGTAACATTAGTTACTGCAAGGGAGCCATCCCTCCGTTTACAGAAAGAGCCATTTCTTCAATTCATAAAAATTAGACAAGAACCAACCCTTCTAAGACACCTGAGTAAGACGGCAGTGTACTAGAAAACAAGTGTGCGTGTGGTGAGCTCCTCCCACAGCCCAGACTGAGTGCTGGACGAGCTGGACATGCTGGACGTGCTGGCCTGGAGTAGTCCTGACCTGGATCCGCGTGACTCCCCACATCATCACAATTACACCACCTTCTCCATCACAATTCAGACTCCTAGACACGGCCCCAGGTTCCCAGAACAACCCTTGGGGAATAGTCCTAAAATGGGGGATTGACATGATGGCATAGCATGCTAATCCTCTCCTGCAGTGTTGGCATCCCCTATGGGTGCTGGTTCTAATCCTAGCTGTTCCAATTTCGATCCAACTCCCTAGTAACCTGGGAAGGCAGTGGAGAATAGCCAAAGTCCTTGGACCCCTGCACCCATGTGAGAAACCTGGAAGAAACTCCTGGCTCCCAATTTTGGACCAGCCCAGCTTGGGCCACTGCAAGCCATTTGGGGAATGAAGTGTGGATGGAAGGTCTCTCTCTTTAACCCTTTCACGTAAAAAATAAACCTTTGAAATTTCAGATCCTGAGATGGAACAGACAAAGCAGGTTACAGAGCAGATCAAAGGGCCTGGCCTTGGGCCCGGCGCGGTGGCGCAAGTGGTTAAAGGTCCTCGCCTTGCACGCCCGGGATCCCATATGGGCGCCGGTTCTAATCCCGGCAGCCCCGTTTCCCTTCCAGCTCCCTGCTTGTGGCCCGGGAAAGCAGTCAAGGACGGCCCAAAGCTTTGGGACCCTGTACCCGCACGGGAGACCCGGAAGAGGCTCCTGGCTTCGGATGCATAGTATCGACCCGTTGTGCTCACTTGGGGAGTGAATCATCGGACGGAAGATCTTCCTCTCTGTCTCTCCTCTCTGTATATCCGCCTTTTCAATAAAAAAATAATAAAAAATAAATCTTTAAAATAAAAAAAAAGGGCCTGGCCTTGGCACAGCCTATCAATCTCCCCATTGTCACAGCACTGCATATGACCTCAGCATCTTTAGGCAGTTTAACTGGTCATGGCAAACAGGATGGCCAGCCCAGTCATCACAGGAGGGTGTGCAGGTCCAAGCGGTGTGGACACCAGTTGGGAAATGCCACTCCAAATAGTGTCCCAGGTCTAGGCCAACACGGAGAACACAGCACAGTAAACAGGAAGACCCGGCCGTTTCCCCTCTGTGAGACACGGAAAGGCAGCTCACAGGCAGCTGCTTCATTAGGCTTCCTTATTTCTGTTTCACTGAAAAAAAAAATAAAGAGATCCAACACCCACTCCGAGCTGTGAAGAGAACAATGCTGCCAACAGGAAAAAAGGAATTGATGTGAATCACAGCTGTGAGCAAGAAAGCCACATGGAAAAATACAGAACCCAGAACATGGATAATTCAGGGTGCTCAAGCCCAGCCGTGTGGATACGCAGTCCACACAGCTCTTCAGTCAGAGCCTTTCATGCGGCTGCTTCCTGTACCACCGCTACCACCGGCACGCTCAGCATCTCAGGACAGAGCAGTTCACATCCCAGGGAACAAACGTGAGCATAGAGGATACTAAGAGATGAGCCTCCTCCAAATGGCCCACCATGTGACCACACTCAGGGACCTGGGAGAGGAGCTGGATGTCCATTGTAGAAAACCGCTTGCATTTCATGAAGAGCAGGACCAATACCAGACTCACCCAAAACAAGTGATCACAGTGGCCAGGCACTCAACTCATTGTCTCCTCACAAACCTACAACCCTACTGCTGTCACATGCACACACTCCACCCACCGTCTCCTCACACCCACACTCCCACCCACTCTGTCCTCACACACCCACACTCCCACCCACACTCTCACACATACATGCACTCTCACCCACTCTCTCTCTTCACAGACCCTTACTCAGTTTCTTCACCGACCCCAACTTTACTTCCTCTCTCCTCATTTACACACACTTTCTGCCCACTGGTCTACATTCAGGCCCAAGCTTGGCCACTCTTTGCCATTAAGTCATGTGTTTCTCCATCCATGTCCACTTCCATCTTGAGGGCCCAGGCCCAGCCCAGAGCTGCCTCCTGCCTTCCTCACAGCATTTCCTCTTTGCCATTTCCATGGCTTCACCATCGTGGTATTTGTCCCAGTCCTGCATGCAAGTCTCTTTCTCAGCTTTTATCCTAATCTACAGCGCACTAAAGCGTCCACAGTGGCCATACAGGGCTCAGTGAGCTATCTGTGCTCTGGGCCTGTAGGAATACACAGGAGTGGTCAAATTGCTTTCATAACACATGTGGCTGTAATGAGGTGGTGAGCCAGAGCCAAATGTGAAGAGAAAGTGGTGCACCCTGCTCCTGAGAATCTGTTGCAGGTCAACCTGGCTAAACACACACCGGCTTGGGGATGCGGGCTGATACAGACTGAGATCAGAATCAGACTGCTGCCAGCACAGCTGTGGGACATGATTCTGGTTACTAACCTGCCCCGACCCTTGGCTTGTGTGTGATGGATGCACAGTGACTGTGAGGGATTTGTGCAATTCGGGACTGAGCTGTGGCCCTGCAGACTGCACTGGCCAGTGGCAGTCATGACATGTCCCCCAAGCTGTCTACCACTCATCAGGCCTGATGCTCCACTGCTTCTGCCTTTTTTTCTCATCAGCATCCACTGCCCTGCTCCTCTCTTCAACCCAAACCACTCGCCACATACCTGCTGTGGCCTACCAGTTATTCCGTCTCCTAGGAAGCCTTGCCAATCATTGTCCCAACTGTGAACCCACTAAGCATTCCAGGAACCTTTTCTCTTACCTGTGTTCCTATGGCTTTACATCACTAATGTATATATCATCTACTAATCAACTACCAATCTATGCATTTGCCCACCTGTCATCTTCCCGGCGCTCCACCCCTCTGAATCTCCATGACTTATACACATCTACCCTCATGGAAAGAACTCAAGCCCCACCCAGAAATACCACCACCTACACTCAGTCGTACATCTTTGCTCTTGGCATTTTCTCTTCCTTTTACCCAAAGATAAGCTGATGGGAAACACTGACCTCACCCCTTTGCTGCCTGTCAGCAGATTTTAAGAAAGGCTTTGTATTCAGGAAATTTCATTGCTTACATGAACCCTACCATTTTACCATGAACCCTGGGCACCCGCCAACACACATCACTCTGCACACACCCCACCACATGCCTTCTGGAAGCATTCCGGGATACAAATCCATGTAGAAAGCTCTCACAAAGGAGGGGGCTCACTTGTTTCTCACAATTACACTCAGAGGTGATACTCAGTGGCCAGCAGGGACGTGAGCCACCACCACCAAGTCAAGGCTGCCCACTGCCAGATGAGGCAGACAGTGGAGCCTGATCAGGGTAGGAGGGGTATGAGGCTGCAGATAGCAAGCACAGAGTAGGTTGACATGCACGTGCTTGACAGAGCAGCCTGCTGCCCTGGTCACACACCCAAGCCTAGCCCTGGCCTGGGGCGCACTTCCCACACCCCTACCTGTTGCGGAGAGAGACCTTCGGGCATGGGCAGTAGCACAGCCTCGGGGTGCTTGCAGTCCACGTCTATGAACAGGTTCTGCTCTTCCTCCAGGCCAGACCTATGATCTTAGAGAAGCAGATGAGCGTGAGCCTCACACAGACACAACACCTGCCTGACACTCAGCTAGTTGGCTGGCACTCAAGGGCTCCATGCAGTGCAGGCTGCTAGTCCATGAGCATTTAGCAAACCAAGGGCTCAGTCAATATCGAAACTGCACCTCCACAGTCAGAGCTGCCAGTTGATGCTGCATGGCTAGGTGGCCTGAATGTGTCCAGTTCCCTGATTAGAAGACACACAACCACCAAGGTCGGCTGAGAACATGCCGGGCTGGCTGGGATTCTGTGTTTCTGGGTCTCCAACAGAAGCTGCAAAACACAGCTTCCCACAAATCAGAAAGTTCAACAAAAACTAAGCCCCGTTTTCAGAAGTCAGACTCAGCATACACACCAAAAACCACACAAAATGGGCAGAAACCTGAAAAGCACAGGGGCTGCTGGCAAATAAACTCCTGAGGTTTTCCAATAAAGGGTGCAGGGCCCAATGCACAGGAACTTGCCTGAGCGACTTCCAAAGCCCCCAGCCCTTGCACCCGCTGGAGAGCTCAGGGTATCTTCGCAAACTCTGCAGGGGATTCTTGGACGGAAGTAGCGAAGAGGGGGAAGCACTGATTCTCTACCCTGAAAGAATGTGGAAGGGTCCCAGGAGTCACTCACTAACCAGCTCCCCCGACCCACAGAAAACCCTCGCCCCTGGGCCAGATGCATGTTCGCCTTCTCGGGGTCTGATCAGACATTCTAGGCCTCTCCCCATCTATGTCCTGAAGTCCTGTAGCCCTCCGAGCTAGCTATGGACTGTGTGGGGCCCCACAAGCGGGCATTTCTGACCAGCTCCCTGCATCATCCAGTTGTTGGAAAGTCGAGCTGCCACTGGCCAATAGGGCCCACTCCACACAGCACAGAATAGGGTCTCACTTTCCAGAAAGACCTTGCCCAGGGGCCATCTCTGAGAAGCCAGCCCTCAATGGGCAATCCACGTACGGCTGGTACCCGTTCGGACACAGATGTCACTGCACAGCTTACTAGAAGGCAGGGGAGGCCCACAGAGGAGCAGGAGACATCCAGACAAGCTCTGCCATCTTGCCACAGGTTCTAAGGGCAGCTCTGGTTTGGGTTGGGGGTGCAGCCTCACAGCTGTCACCCCTAGGTGCTCCTGCCTGACCCCTATGAAACACCTGACCCTTCCACTCCTCCCAAGGGACCATGCTCTAAGACCTGGGCTAGAGGTGCCCCTGGAAAATGGCGTGGGTTGTGCAGACACAATGCATGGCCCACTCACAGTACAATTGTTCAGAACCCATACAGGCTGGGGTCCTGGACGCGAGCGAGGAAGGGGCTCAGGGATGTCCGTATCACTGCTGCGGGCAGGCGACGGGAGAAAGGGCTGCGCCACAGCTCACTGGGTCTTCAGCTGCTGCTTATTGTATGCCGGGCCATGGGGTCCTGTTTCTTGGTCATGCCAACCACCCGGGAGCTGCCCAGAACCCCAGGCCAAATAGAGAATACCCACTTGGAGGGGAAGTCCCAGCCCATTGGGCTGAGTGTAACCCTTGGAATGCACAGATGCACCCCACTGGGGCTACGCTCCACGCTCCATGCCATCCCTTCAGCCACATGTCCAGGCCATGGTCTCAGCCTGGACCTTACTACACGTGGGCTCCTGGCCACAGACCTTGGGAGATGAGCGATTTGGTCCTGATGAATGAGCGACCCCTCCTGACGGCGGCTTTGGTCTTCTCGAGGCCGTCTTTTGTCCCTTCCCTTGCCGCTTTCATGAGCTTCTGCATCTGCAACCGAGAGGGGGACTGCATGGGCTGGGGACACGTGGGGGACTGGCCGCTGCTGTCACTGTAATGAATGCTGTCAAGTAGCCCAGGCCTTAAGGGCACCTGTGAGTTGGTCTGGAGGGGCAGGGGAGAGATTGGGGGCTACATGCTGTTTGGCTTTTGTTTACTCAAGAGGGAGAAGAAACAAACTCTTGTAATGAAGCCCTTCCTTGCTGTGGTGACCACATTTAGAAGCAGCTCTTTATTTCTGTTGTAATCATGGACAAACGCGGGGGCTCAGGAGCACACTGCCTGCCAAAAACAAGACAGCAGAATAACTCACCTCTGTCCCTCAAGGTCTCACCTCCACCCAGGGACACTCTGGTGGTAGGGAGGATGGCCTGCACCAGGGGCTGTGGCTGCCCTTGGCGGGTTCCTCTGTGCTCACTGGGGGAGCACATCCAGGGTTGGGCAGGCCTTGGCGGGTTCCTCTGAGCTCACTGGGGGAGCACACCCAGAGCTGGGCAGGCCTTGGCGGGCCCCTCTGAGCTCACTGGGGGAGCATACCTGGCAGTGGCTGTCCTTGGCAGCCCCTCTGTGCTCACTGGGGGAACACACCCAGCTGGGCTGCCCTTGGCGGGCCCCTCTTTACTCACTGGGGGAGCACACCCAGCACTGGGCAGGCCTTGGCAGGTTCCTCTGAGCTCACTGGGGAGCATACCCAGGACTGGGCAGGCTTTGGCGGGT
The DNA here is from genome assembly GCF_017591425.1 of Ochotona curzoniae. Lineage (NCBI taxonomy): Eukaryota > Metazoa > Chordata > Mammalia > Lagomorpha > Ochotonidae > Ochotona > Ochotona curzoniae. Next base: position 389,971 of record NW_024467119.1, on the reverse strand, counting down.
CACTCTGTGGTCCCTGTGCTATCAGAAGGGACACCTGCTTTGGGCCAGTGCTCTCCAACCACACTTTCCTCTTTCCAGAGTTCTAGTTCAAGACCTGTACTGAGGCTGGCAGAGCTGTACCATAGCGAATTGAGCAACCTCCCATGGTGCTGGCCTCCCATATGGGCACTGGTTCTAGTCCTGGCTGTTACACTCCCAATGCAGCTTCCTGCTAATACGCACGAGCAAGCAGCAAAAGATGGTCCAAGTGCTTGGGTCCCTGCAGCCACATAGGAGCCCTGGAGAAAGATCCTGGCTCCTGGCTCCTGGCTCCAGCTTGGTCCAACCCTGCTGCAGTGACTATTTGGGAAATGAACCAGTGGCTAGGTGATCTCTCTGTCTCCCTCTCTGACTTTCAAATAAATAGATACATCTCCTAAAAACCACATAAACCTGACCTGCAAGTGCCCCCAGCCCTACTGCTGGTTTTCTGAAACCAGACTGCACAGGCCCTGGGTACCCAATGAGTCATCTCTCCAGGAGATGAAGGGTGGCCCCTCACATCATCTGCTGGGGAGGGGAAGGGAGGCTCTGATTTGTACCCGGCTGCCTTTCGTCCCTTGCTACGGCCCCAATCAGGGGATACGCTGCTCCCAGTGACATCCCTGTGTCCCCATGTCTTGAGGAGACCCAGGTAACTGACGTCACACCCATGTGCAGGCCCAGTGGAACCCCACCCCCACATGGGAACCCCCCACGCTTGTCTGTTGGTGTGTCCCGGGCAGGATCTCTCCTTGTCCCCTCTGTGCTTGCCCCTGCAGGAGCCTCCAGGCCACCTGGCTCATGCTCCTGACCCCCAGGGCCTTGATCATTTCCTGCCTAACACTGTCCTCTGGGCCCACTCTTTCTCAACCTGGACCTGAGTTGCTGACCATGGCGTACAGGCCGACATTCCAGGGAGGTCGTGGGCAGAGAGGAGGGGCCCACCTGCTGGCCCACGGGAGCCATGCCCACCACCAGCCCTTCTCCCCAGTGGAGCTCGGCAGTCTCCATGCTCACCATTCACAGGTACACCTGCTTCCTCTCAGGTCCCTCACTGCCTCAAGGCTCAAGCACCAACTACCATGGGGTGGGAGTACTCTGCCAGTTCCAGGCTCCAGAGTTGCTGCCCATGGACCCATCTAGGAGCTAGGGTGCCCACCTGCAGGAGCGGCTCCTGCACAGCAGGACGACGCCCAGGGCTGCGGCCACCTCCAGAGATGTTTCCAGAAGGATGACTGGTCTCTGGGAGGTACCCGTCAGCACATCTGACACATTACAAAGTGTAAACCAGAAGAAAAAAACATCAGTATGAGGGGAAATCACTTGAAGTGCCCTTTTCAGACGATCGGGCGCGTTCAGGGTGGGATGGCCATAGACGAAGTGCCTTCTCAAACCTCTGCCATTTGGATCCAGCTGTCCTAAACTTTCTGGTCCTGGAGACCCTTCCTTCACTTCACAATCGCAGAGGGCCCCGATGAGCTGTGCTTTCTCTGGGTTTTATCCTCTCTTACTGTATCAAAAACCAACATGGAGATTTTTGACTGTTTTTATTAATATTTATCTATAAAGGAAGACATCCCTCACAGTACCTCGGCTTTTACAGGCAAGTTAAACAGGTTCACTACAATTTCCATAACTCAGACAGGGCTCTGCTGTGCACTCAATCTCCTTTAGCCACAGTCGGGCCCTGCTTCCATCTGCTGGGACCCATGTGGGGTGGAAGTTCTGGAAACTTCCACATGACACAACAGGAATACTCTTGAGCACCAACTGTGGTCTCCAGAGCAGGACCTGGTGCTTCTGGCAGAAGTGGGGACGGGGTTCACCTGGACAGGCATTGCCTGCCTAGCTGGCCCAAAACTGCCTTGTGCTCCCACTCCACCGCAGGCCCTCGGGTCTCTCACCTTGTCCTCACCGTGCCCCCCCAAGTTCGCTGGACTGTGAGAGTGCATGAACTGAGAGACACAAGCGGCTCACAAGGGCACACTCTGAGAGCCATGGGCTGAGGTGGACCCGCACATGAGGCTGCACGGAGGGGCCCAGAGACACACACGACAGGAGAGGCACCAACGACAGTGCTGTGGCCAGCTGGCAGCAGCATCACACCCCACGGACGATGCGCAGGGCAGCCAGGGACAAACACACAGCTGTGTCGGAACATTCTGAGGAGATGCCCTACTCAAGCTGAACCAAGGTGGCTTGTAGAGACAGCCGTGGCAAGCGTTAACAGGTGCCGTGCTCGCTGACAAAGTGCCTAAAGGTCCAGCCAGCCAGAGTGTCTGGGAATCTCATAAATCCTCGGGATCCCAACTAGCCGTGGGGAATGGAGTTTCCAAACTATTCCCTGCCTGTCACACACACCACATCTGCTCCATGGCTGTCACACACACCACAACTGCTCCCTACCTGTCACACACACCACACCTGCTCCATGGCTGTCACACACACCACACCTGCTGCCTGCCTGTCACACACACCACACCTGCTCCATGGCTGTCACACACACCACACCTGCTCCCTGGCTGTCACACACACCACACCTGCTCCATGGCTGTCACACACACCACACCTGCTCCCTGCCTGTCACACACACCACACCTGCTCCCTGCCTGTCACACATACCACACCTGCTTCCTCTGATTGTCACACACACCACACCTGCTTCCTCTGACTGTCACACACACCACACCTGCTCCCTGCCTGTCACACACACCACACCTGCTCCCTGCCTGTCACGCACACCACACCTGCTCCCTGCCTGTCACACACCACACCTGCTTCCTCTGACTGTCACACACACCACACCTGCTCCCTGCCTGTCACACACACCACACCTGCTCCCTGCCTGTCACACACACCACACCTGCTCCATGGCTGTCACACACACCACACCTGCTCCATGGCTGTCACACACACCACACCTGCTCCATGGCTGTCACACACACCACACCTGCTCCATGGCTGTCACACACACCACACCTGCTCCATGGCTGTCACACACACCACACCTGCTTCCTCTGACTGTCACACACACCACACCTGCTCCCTGCCTGTCACACACACCACACCTGCTCCCTGCCTGTCACACACACCACACCTGCTCCATGGCTGTCACACACACCACACCTGCTCCCTGCCTGTCACACACACCACACCTGCTCCCTGCCTGTCACACACCACACCTGCTTCCTCTGACTGTCACACACACCACACCTGCTTCCTCTGACTGTCACACACACCACACCTGCTCCATGGCTGTCACACACACCACACCTGCTTCCTCTGACTGTCACACACACCACACCTGCTTCCTCTGACTGTCACACACACCACACCTGCTCCATGGCTGTCACACACACCACACCTGCTTCCTCTGACTGTCACACACACCACACCTGCTTCCTCTGACTGTCACACACACCACACCTGCTTCCATGGCTGTCACACACACCACACCTGCTCCCTGCCTGTCACACACACCACACCTGCTCCCTGCCTGTCACACACACCACACCTGCTCCCTGCCTGTCACACACACCACACCTGCTCCCTGCCTGTCACACACACCACACCTGCTCCATGGCTGTCACACACACCACACCTGCTCCCTGCCTGTCACACACACTACACCTGCTCCCTGCCTGTCACACACACCACACCTGCTCCCTGCCTGTCACACACACCACACCTGCTCCCTGCCTGTCACACATACCACACCTGCTTCCTCTGACTGTCACACACACCACACCTGCTTCCTCTGACTGTCACACACACCACACCTGCTCCATGGCTGTCACACACACCACACCTGCTCCATGGCTGTCACACACACCACACCTGCTTCCTCTGACTGTCACACACACCACACCTGCTCCCTGCCTGTCACACACACCACACCTGCTCCATGGCTGTCACACACACCACACCTGCTCCCTGCCTGTCACACACACCACACCTGCTTCCTCTGACTGTCACACACACCACACCTGCTCCCTGCCTGTCACACACACCACACCTGCTCCATGGCTGTCACACACACCACACCTGCTCCCTGCCTGTCACACACACCACACCTGCTTCCTCTGACTGTCACACACACCACACCTGCTCCCTGCCTGTCACACACACCACACCTGCTCCATGGCTGTCACACACACCACACCTGCTCCCTGCCTGTCACACATACCACACCTGCTTCCTCTGACTGTCACACACACCACACCTGCTTCCTCTGTCACACACACCACACCTGCTCCCTGCCTGTCACACACACCACACCTGCTCCATGGCTGTCACACACACCACACCTGCTTCCTCTGACTGTCACACACCACACCTGCTCCCTGCCTGTCACACACCACACCTGCTTCCTCTGACTGTCACACACACCACACCTGCTTCCTCTGACTGTCACACACACCACACCTGCTCCCTGCCTGTCACACACACCACACCTGCTCCATGGCTGTCACACACACCACACCTGCTCCATAGCTGCCACACACACCACACCTGCTCCCTGCCTGTCACACACACCACACCTGCTCCCTGCCTGTCACACACACCACACCTGCTCCCTGCCTGTCACACACACCACACCTGCTTCCTTTGACTGTCACACACACCACACCTGCTACCTGCTTGTCACACACACCACACCTGCTCCCTGCCTGTCACACACACCACACCTGCTCCCTGCCTGTCACACACACCACACCTGCTTCCTCTGACTGTCACACACACCACACCTGCTCCCTGCCTGTCACACACACCACACCTGCTCCATGGCTGTCACACACACCACACCTGCTTCCTTTGACTGTCACACACACCACACCTGCTCCATGGCTGTCACACACACCACACCTGCTCCCTGCCTGTCACACACACCACACCTGCTCCCTGCCTGTCACACACACCACACCTGCTCCCTGCCTGTCACACACACCACACCTGCTTCCTCTGACTGTCACACACACCACACCTGCTTCCTTTGACTGTCACACACACCACACCTGCTTCCTGGCTGTCTCACACACCACACCTGCTCATTGACTGTGATGGACACCACACTTTATCCCTGGCTGTGATGGACACTACCACGCCCACCCTAGTCACTGCAGAAAGTTCATGAGAGACCCTATACAGCAAATCCCTTTGCACATGTCCACCTGTCCTCAGACCCAAGAGGACCCCCCAGCCAAAACCACCAACACAGCCCATCACATGAAAAACTGGTACCCTCTCAGTAAGCCCATTCCTGCCATCCGCCAGTCCTGCTAGGAAGTTCCTCCCAGAGGCTCCTCTCAGGAGTTTTCCACACAGAAGGAATTTCAGAGACTAGCCAGGCCGGGCAGCTCAGAAGCTGAGTGCTTTACCCTCACTCCCTATCGGTCTCTTTGTTGCTTTCTCAAAACATTGGCAACTGTGACCTTGCTTAAGGCCTTGTAGGTACTTCAGTCCATAAATGGTTAACTAGCCTCTCCTTCCAAGAGTGTTGTCTAGGAAATCAGAGACAATTGTCCTGTGCCAACATCCCATGCCTCCCCCACTACACAGCCACATGTAAAGGCACACGTGTTGTATAGCCACACAGACATGTCAGTGCGAGAACGCCCTGGCCCCTGCCTGTGGACCCGACACACACCTGCTTTTTGTGGCTGCTACGCAGAAAGGACCGTGGAATCCCATTCTTACACTCGGAGTCACTCTGCTCTTCGTAACTCTCAAATTCACTTGAGCTCCACCCATACTCCAGAGAGCTGTTCCCACCTTCATCTCCATTCTCTACGTCGTCATAAATCATCTCGTCTGGATGCGTACATGTGAAAGGGAAATTCACATTAACATGCAGAAATCATCAGGCCTGCTTGCTGCATCACCATATAGCAGAGCTGGAACAATGGGTGGCATCAGTGCACACACACCGTGGGCCCATCTGTACTCTGAGGACCACTAGGGGTAAGAACCACTCACTCACAAGTAGGTGGTGGGTAACAGTACACTTTGCATGAAGGAGTCACTCTGTACTTGAGAGTACAGAATGCAACAGGTAAACTGATAGATGGATAACTGACAGGTGATGGATGGACAGACAGGATGAACAATGGATGGGTATACAGATGTTGGGTGGAGGCTTGGCTGGATTGGTCCACGATGCAGAAATCTCTTCTTCCCCTTCCCCTTATCCTCCTCCCTCTGCTCCTCAACCACCTTTCCCTCCTCATCCTCCTAACCCTCCTCCTTCCCTGCCTCCTTACTCAGGAGGAAGATCTACAAGACCAATCGCAGTCACTGCAGTGGGGACCTGCCCCCAGGTCTGCCCCCAGTCACTGCATGCAGACCTGCCCTTGGGCTGGCCTGAATCTGCCCCCAGTCACTGGACCTGACCTTGGGCAGGCCCGGGAATCTGCCCCCAGGCCTGCCCCAGGAGCTCCTGGGCTGGATGCCTTTCTAATAAGTACAATGTTTTTAAACTTGACACTTTCCTATTACCCTGTTACCATGGTTACACTGGCTGTGTTGGATTAGGGTCAGTGCCCTATTTCTTCTCCCTCTGGCAAGCACTAAATGCTCCCACAAGAGGACAGGCACAGCTCCGCCCTCCTGCTAAGTGGGTCCAAGTTATGCTCACACCAAGTGCCCATACCTTGGGATTTATTTTATTACACGATTTGCCAAGCTCTCTTAATCTGTGTTTTCCAGCTTTTGTCACACTGAGGTTAGCTCTGCTAGTTTGGAACTGAACATATTTCCAGCTTGAACAGCTGCATGTGAAATAAACACGTGAACTGTCACCATAAGGAAGCAACGCATGCTTCCCCACGCATCTTTGTCCCATGCTCTCTCCCACGTGCACCCCCACACAGCACCCCTGCTCTGCCCCACACAGCTACCCCCATGCATTACCCCTGCTCTGCCCCATACACCTCCCTCATGCCCCACGATGCTCAGGGTAAACATCCAGCCTCATGATTCAGGGACAGACACCTCACTCTCTTATCACTGTATCTATTCTCACAGCCTCAAGCGGGACTCGCCCACTGCCCATCCCTCTGCTACGGCACCCTCGTGGGCTCTAGTCTGCACACTGTTTGGGGGTGTAAGTCCGGACAGCGGCTGGGATGTCCGGGCCTGCCAGGGCCACCCACATGCCTTGAGTGGACAGCTCTGAGCTGGGTCTCTGTTCTCTCCATTAGGATGTTCCTGTTCTTTGCAGAACTGGACGGGTCTGCAGTTGGAGCTAGTGGTGCCTGGGATTGTACAATCTAAGAATCTGTCTTTGCTACTAGAACATTCCTGGCAGCTCAGTCACTGAACACTACCTTTTCCTGGTTCCCTTTGTGTGTCCACTGATACCACACATTAGGTAACCTGGTATAGCTGGGCTTGTTGCTGTTATTTTTTACATCGGTACTTCGCAGTGTCGGAATGAACTGCACCATCCTCCTGCATCCCACTAAACTGACACCGAGCCCAACATAGCCCAGCATGCGACATCCCAAAACGTCCATCCCCATCCTGGCCCAGCAGGACCAAACCTGGCTCAGAGTCCGAATTCTCCTGCGGAACGTCATCATACACAGCTTCTTCTGGGTCTGGAATGAAAGCAGGGACATTTCAGAAGTGGCCAGCCACGAGCCCCACACACCTGCAGGCTGTGGCACCCATCATGCCTCCTCTTGCCCTCTGTTGCATCTGGAAAGTGACAAAACTCTAAAGGTTTTGTCTTGTTGGTCACATGACATGGTCCCAAGCAGAGGAAGCCAGGTTTGATCCCCCCACCATAATTAAAAACAAGGCATGCCACTCCAGACCCAAAGTGGGGTGTACCTGGCCCTACCCAACCCTCACTCAGGTCTCACTGTGTCTGTCCCGCCGAGGCCGGCATGTCCTGCAGGGCAGCTGGCAGTGACTGACAAGAGCACCCATGCTGAGCGCCAGGACCAGCAGGCCACAGAGAGCCAGACACGTCCACGCACACCACTATCTTAAGACAGCAAGTCCAGCTTCATTTACCACCTGAGCCCAAGAGGAGGACGCACGTACAGTCCCTCATAGCTAGCCAAGGACTTCCCAGCTGGCCAAGGGCAAGGTCTGGGTCAACAGTACTTACTCTCCATCCACGCCATGTTGGCGGGGTCTGCCGCCCAGCGAGCCAGGGCACTGTCTTCCTTCCTGGCCTGGTCGTCACTTGGAGAGAACAGACAAGGCATTAGACTGAGACACACTCTGACAGACGGACGACAGAGCTGTCAGCACACCCAAAATATGTACTGTGTGCAAGTATGACTGCACATGTGTTTGTTCATGGAACGTGTTGCATGTCCATGTGTGCACACATGTGTGGATGTGGGCTGTGCCCTTGTGTATAAATATGTGTACTGTGTGAGTGCATATGTGCATTGCAAACACATGTGTGAACATGTGAGTGCATGTGTGCAGTCTATCGTGTGTGTACACTACGGAATCTTCATAAATCCATGGAATATATTACACATGGATTTCTAGTCATTGACTGAAATACACTTCATCAATTCATTTCCACAACTCATGAAGCACCCCAGGCTGCCCAGATCCTGAGACAGGTGGGCAATTCATTTAGGGGCCATCAAGGGGGCATTTCACCACAACGACATGTGCCCTGCTTCCTGGTGGGACTGCCCCAAGTATCTTCACACTGCACTGACTGCAACGGAAATGAGAGGCAGAGAAATGGGGCACACGGCCTGCCCTGGGATCAGTGGGGTTCCCACTGAGGACTGGCCACGGCCTGCCCTGGGATCAGGGGGGTTCCCACTGAGGATGGGCCACAGCCTGTTTTGAGTTCATGCAAGACACTCTTGAACATGAGGAAACCTGCAGGAGCCAGGATGGCATCTGAACAATCCCTGGAGCTTTATGCTTTTTCATAATTTCAATAGTCATTTGAGTTTGTCTCACTATTCTTTCCCTTCAGAAATATTCATAATTTTTAAAAAGGTTTTTATCTGTTAATCTATTTAAAAACCAGAGACAGAGAGAATCTTGATCACCCGCTGGTTCACTCCTCAAATGGCTGCAACAGCTGGGGCTGAGCTGATCTGGAGCCAGAAGCTTCTTCCAGATCTCCCACATGGGTGCAGGGGCCCAAGGACCTGGACCATCCTTCGCCGCTTTCTCAGGCAAAAGCAGACAGCTGGCTTTTGCCCAGCCCAGAACTGGCCGTCATAGCCATGTAGGAAGTGAAGCAGTAGATGGGAAACAGGGCTCAGTCTCTGTCTGTCTCTCTGATAAATGACTAAACATGTGAATAAATAAATAATCTTTATCAGAAACAAACCAGGGAGAAAGCTCCCATATCCACAAAACCAACACAGGCAAGGAGCACCTCGGGCAAGATTGCCACACCTTAACCCAGAGCAAAGCCAGGGTTACCCTCCCACAGTCCCCTCTCGGCAGCCCCCACTCACTCTGCTTCCCCCAGTGCTGCGCGCGTGCACACACACACACACACACACACACACACGATACCTGGTGACCAGGCAGGCCTGGGCACCCAGGAGAAGTCAGAAATGGGGACAGGGCAGTGTGCACCCCAGCAGGCTGAGAAGGGGCTGGCAGCAGCAGCGTGGACGAGGGACTCGGTGCAGGTACCTGTGTGGAAGGTCCTCGGAGATGAGACATTTGAAGGGGTGATCGGAGGACTCTGGAGTTTCTGCAGGAAAGGAGACAACACAGAATGTGGTGTTGCTTCAGCCTCAGCAGGACCACGTGGTTGGTGTCACCATGTGTCCAGTGACAACATGCTCTGGTCACTGATGGACGGGCACAAAAGGCACACTCGCAGAACCGGGCAGCAAGATGAAAACGAGCATATGGCTCCCGAGCCAGCCAACCAGTGGCACAACACAATTCCAGTCCCTGGATGTGCCAGGAACTCACAGCACTGACTGGTCTGGGGGTGTCCCTCACTGGCCAATGCCAAAGAGTTTCAAGGGACAAAGAATTCAGCCGGTGTGGGTCTCAGGACGGGGCGTCTCATTCCCAGATCCTGGATGCCAGCTACCGCATGCATGTGGTGAACTGTCCCCGGGCCTGCCTGGGCTCCGGGGGCTGCTCCCTTCAGGGTGAGTACGCCAAAGGGGGAAGTCTCTGTGACTGGGCAGGTTCGGGGCCCACCTGCCGTCCTCATTGAGCAGTGGATGGGATTGGGGAGAGGCACGACCTTGGACCTGGGGGTTTAAACTTCCAGCAGTCTGTTGGCTGCTGGTAGGTCTCAGGATAGGGCGTCTCATGCCCGGAGCCCAGATGCCAGCCACCACGTGCACATGGTGAGCTATCCCCGGGCCTGCCTGGGCTCAGGGGGCTGCTCCCTTCGGGGACCGAGTATGTGCTGGACTGCAACACCCATTGGTTCCAGTGGAAGCTGGGGCTGAAAACAGAACCAACCCAACAATTGCAACCACCAGCTGATCGGGGCGATGGACTGTGCCGGGCCCTGTACTTGCCAGTACATACAAGAATCTGGTCCAAGAACACCTCAGACAAAGTTTCTTTGGGGATCTTTCCAATCGAAATGCCAGACTCAGCACTCTAACCAAGAAAAGACAGGAGACAGTACAAGTCAATCAACCACCTTAGCTATATGTTGGCAGCGAAATACTGGGCAAACGAAGACTCTATGATACTATGTCAATCAGTGGATTCTTCAAAGACCTCATCGTGCTTGGAGTGGCAAGACTGGCAGTGATTCATAACTGGTGAACTATCAAAACCACTTGGGCAAGAACCTCAGAACATGCTCTACATCCAGGAGCTGGGGTGGGTGAGAAACTGAGTGGGGCTTCTCCCTCAATATCCCCCTTTAAACATGAAGGAAACAATATGGAAATAATAGTCTTACCCACTTTCCTATAGCCCTTGAACCTTTTTACCCAAATTAACTATGTAAAGATTGTCAAAATCATAATTTAAAAAAAAAAGAAAATTAAAAAAAAAAAAAGAATTCAGCTGGTGACAGGTGACAACAAGCACTTGTGCACATTCAGGCATGCACTCATGTACACATATGCACATGTGAATTCAGGTACACACTCACACACCCTCACATGTACACACACTTTTACATGCATGTGCACACCAGAGACATATGGATTTAGACACACATACTTGTACACACAGGTACATGCACACACTCACATTCAGAGTAAATCTCCCATTCCAGATTGGCCTCGGCTTAGTTCTTGTCAGGCTCTATAACCAGCTCACCAGCACAGAGCGGAGCTCGTGTCAGAGGTCACACTGAATCCTGGCTCTTTCTTAGCCAGGCACACAGCCCCTGCCCCACAGTGGGTTCTGCCCGACCAGTGCCAAATGCACATGCTATGCCAGGGGGCAGGTCCTGAACCCCCAACTCCACAGTGGGGTCGGCCCCGACCAGCAGCACAGTGCCAAGTGCATATGCTATGGCAGTGGACACGTCCTGACCCCCCAGCTCCACAGCACAGTGCACATGCTATGCCAGGGGGCAGGTCCTGATGTCCCAGCTCAACAGTGCAATCAGCCTTGACCAGCAGCACAGTGCACATGCTATGCCAGGGGGTAGGTCCTGAGCCCCCCCAGCTCCACAGTGAGGTCAGTCTTGACCACAGCACAGTGCACATGCTATGGCAGTGAACAGGTCCTGAGCCTCCCAGCTCCACAGCGGGATCAGCCCCAACCAGCAGCATAATGCACATGCTATGGCAGGTCCTTAGCCAGTCCCACCAGCATGCCCATAAGCCATGCTGGCTTGTGCAGGCTCTCCCCAGGACACAGCTGCTTCCAAGAAATGGGGAGCCCTAGAATGTACCCCTGGGTTCCAAGGGGCACAGGCAGTGTCCTGTGGTACATTGCCCTGCTAAGAGAAGTCAGGGTTGGGGGTGGCCTCATGGGCAGGACCCAAGATGAGGAGTAAATGGGATGGGTCCAGGGCCAGAGGAGCAGGGATAAACAGTGGGTTCTAAACCAAGGCCCACCCCTTAGCCCTATCACTGTGGAGAGGGAGAAGGTGAATTTGCCTGTTTTCAGAGGAGACAGTACAATCTGAAACTGCCACTGCAGTTTGAAGTTCACACCTGGTCTGCCTCCACAGGGATCCAGAGTGGAGTTGTGGTTGGCAGGGGCAGGGCATGTCAGAGGAGGGATGGCTGATGGACGCAGACAGGTCACCAGGTCTCCGGGGATGCCACACTGCAGAAGGCCGAGGGGGGTATTGTGGGAACTGAGCCAAGATCACACTGCAGCCTAGCCCTGCCCACTCTTGGGCCTCCAGCACTGGCACTGCTATGCCAAGGCCCCTGTGCAAGCTGTCTGGCCTGGGTGCTCGGCTGTAGTGACAGGAAACTTCTTCCCTGAGGCAAGACTGGGGTGGATAATGGCTCTTGTTGCAATGGTGCCAGCCCTGCTCTAGGGAAACCTTGCCAGGCGTGCCTCAAGTACATTCTGTAAGCAATGTCCCATTACCAGCCATTTCAGGATGCAAACAGATCACATGGAGGTGAGCACAGCATCCAGCTCTCACTCTCTAGGGGCTGCACGTCTCACGGTCTTCACTCCTCCCAGTGACAACAGCAAATGGCAGGATGGCTGCTGGTGCCCACAGCAAGAAGCCCAGGAACACTGCACAGCGTGGAGCTCAGCACCTTGGCTGGGCCAGCTGGGCACCTGGCAGGAGGGGACAGCCCCATCCCCTTGTTCAGCCACAGCACTGGCCCTGCACAGGCTGGCTGGGGGTCTCCATCAGGGTCTTCCAGGACTAACATGGCCCCCAGCCCAGGACTAACAACAGAGGCCTGGCAGTGTCAGCCCGGCCACACTCATACCTGTGCCCAGCTGAGAACCACTGAGATGCTGGCTCTCTGCGGTTCCTGTTCCCACCACCCTCCCCACCTTGCCCTCTGCACCCGGCCCGGGCACCGCTAGATGCCCATGGCCCCTCGGATGCATACACTGTCCCAGCTGAGCAGACCCCTAATGGCCCTCAGAGGACAGAGAGCAGGAAGCGGAGGACAGGGGATAGAGGGAGAGAACCTAGGGTGGGAAGGCGGAGGACAGGGGGCAGGAGGATGGGGGCAGAGGGTGGAGGATGGGGACAGAGGGCAGAAGACAGGGGCAGAGGGCAGGGGGTAGGGCCAGAGGGTGGAGGGCAGGGGAGGGGGCAAAGGACAGAGAGAAGGGGGCAGGGAATGGGGGCAAAAGTGGAGGACGGGGGCAGAGAGTAAAGGGCAGAAGGCAGGGGACAGGGGCAAAGGGTGGAGGGCAGAGGGTAGAGGATGGGGCAGACGGCAGGGGACGGGGTGGGGGTCAGAGGGTGGAGGGCGGGGGAGGGGGGCAAAGGACAGATAAAAAGGGGCAGGGGAAGGAGGCAGAAGGTGAGGACAGAGGGCAAGGAGTAGAGGACAGGGGGCCGAGGGTAGAGGGCAGAAGGCAGAGAGCAGGGGGCAGGGGATGAGGGACAGAGGACAGAGAGAAGGGGGCAGAGGACAGGGGACAGGGGGCAGAGGGTAAGGACAGATGGCAGGGGGCAGAGGGTGGAAGACAGGGTCCAGGGGCAGAGAGAAGGGGCAAGGTAGGGAACAAAGGACGGAGGGTGGAGAACAGGTGCAGAGGGTGGGAACGACCTCACCTTCCTCCTCCATGGACGTGGCCCGGATAATGACTGGGCTGGAGTAGGCAGGCAGCAAGAGGGGCAGGCTGGAGGGCACGGCATAACCACAGGGCACGGGCACTGAGTATCCACTGGGCAGGTGTGAGCCAAAGCTGTCCTCTTCAACACGAGAGTCCGGGGCCAGGGGTGGGTCGTCCTGGAGTGGCGTAATGTCAATGACCGAGTATGGGTTCACTTTCATCGGGGCTACAGGCTTCACTGGTTCTGCCACCATGTCAGTCGCCTTCTCAGCCCCCTTCTCATGCCCTGGGACACAAAGGAGACACATCATCAAGTGTGAGGTCTGGGGCACAGCTGGACAAGCCCCACGCCCACCAGCCAGGCCCAGTTGTACACCGTTTAGGATACAGAGGGAACACCCAGACAGTCCCAGCTGTGCATTGTCTCAAGGTAGAGTGGGATTCCTGCCAGACCCAGCCAGACCCAGCAAAGGCACTCCCAACCAGGTTCAGCCATCCATCATCGGGAATACAGCAGGACCCCCAGCCAGCACAGCCAGGCAAGCCGTACACCATCAGGGTGCAGTGGGACTCCCAGCCAGGCAAGCTGTACACAGTCCTGGGGTGCAGCAGGACCCTCCACCCAGACCCAGCCATGTACCATCTGGGGTGTAGAAGAACCCCCACCCAGGCAAGCCGTGCACTGTCCTGGGATGCATTAGGACCCCCTACCCAGTCCCAGCCAAGTATTGTCTGGGTCACTGCTGTCTAGATGCGGGTAGGAAGGGAGATAGGTCGCCTGGGCACAGCCACAGGCTCTCTGCAAAGGTGGGTAAAGGGGGCTAGCACACCCACAGGCTCTCTGGGAGCTGGGGTGGTGATGTGGATTTCTGGCAGGCCCAGTGGGACACGCGAGCTGGGTCAGATGAGATGGAGGGGCTGTCAGGCTGTTTGGAACATTGATCTGAACCCCCTAACCAGCCTCTGCACATGGCTCCTGGGCAGACCTCTGGCATTTTGGGTCACATGGCTGGTGATTCCCACACTCTCATGAAGGTGGAGCGACAGGACTAGGGCCCAGCCAGCCTAGGGAGATAATCACAGGAACATCCGGGAGAGATGACAACATGGTGAGTGGCAGCACAACACGATCCCCCCCCCCCACGATCCAGGACCCCACGATCGAGCCAGGGCCAGGGCCAGGACTCACCACAGGAACTGGCATCCTCTGTACTCCCAGCTTCCTCAAGGGCAGAAAGACTTCCTCCCCGGTCAGCCTCTGGGACTTCATCTCCACTGTCAAAGTCGAACTGCTCTCCCTCCTCCTCCTCCTCATTGTTGTTGGTGTCATACTTCACATCACCTTCTGGAAGAACAGTAGCATCAGTCACACTCAGAGCTGAACACGAAACAAGGACACGTGGAGAGGGGACACAGAGAGAGGGACATACAGAGAAAGGGATATAAGGGACATAGACGGGGGAAATACAGCGAGAGGGACAGAAAAGGACATGAAGAGAGTCTTGACGACGCTCTCTGGGGCATCCCTCTCTTTTTCCCTCTCGCCCCCCCTCGCTCTGTCTCTCGTTTCATTTTTTTCTTTCCCGCTCTCTCTCCCCCCCCTGCTGCTCTTTCTCTTTCCTTTCCCTTTGTTTCGTTCCCCGCTCGCGCGCCCCCCCGCGCGCGGCGCGCTGTCGGGGTGTCGGCCCTCGCTCTCGGCGCTCTGGTTCATTTGTTCTGTCCCCTCGCTCTCCCCCCCTCCTGCTCTGTCTCTCTTTCATTTTTTCTCTTTCCCTCTCTCTCTTCCCCCGCGTGCCCAGGCGTCCTTGGCGCGCCTTGGGCCCTCGCTAGCTCTCGCCACCCCCCTTCGCGCGGTCCGCTCTCGCGGTCCCCACTCTCGCGTCCTTCTTGGTGTCCCGCGCGCGCGCGGTCCCGTCGCGCCAGGTCCTCGGCTGCCCCCTCTCGCTTCGCCGGTCCGCGCGCGGGGTCTCTGGCCAGAGTTGTCTCTCTCTCTTTTCCCTCTCTCCTTCTTGTTGGCCCTCGCGCTCGCTTTCCCGATCGCTGTCTCGCACGTTCCAGCTACCGGCACCCGCGCGCCCCCGCCAGCCGGCCCTCTCCCCCTTCCGCTCTGCCGCTCTCTCCCTTCCGCTCTTGCTCCGCTCGTTTCGCTATCCCCTCTTTGGGCTCTCTCTTTCCCGCGCGCGCTCGGCACGCGACTCGCCGTGCCCCTTCCCCCTCTTTGCCCCCTCTCTCTAGCTGCCCCCCCCCTTCCCCTACCCATCCCCCTTCCCCCTTCGCTGAGGACCAGAGAAGGCTCCCAGCAGACTCTGCACCATGTGGCCATCAGGATGCTTCCGGCAGCCCTGCCCCTGGCACAATTCAAAGCTCTCTTTCCAATTTCCTTTTCACAGGTCCTGTCATTCACCATAGGAATAGAAAACACAGTAAAGAGAACAACACCGTTCATGTTTTTTAATGCAGACAACATGGATGATAAATCAGCAAGGGAAGACCATGCCTCAGCGGGGGTCACCTAGGTGCAACTCAACATGACCCCCATCTCGCTGAGGGTTGTACAAGAGAAGGTGCACATATAGACTCAGAGTACCTTGGTGTCTTGGGCACAGTCAAGGTCAGGCGTCCCCTCCCAGCCCTATCACCTTCCTGGCCTCTCGGGCTCCAATCCAGATGGGTTCATTCCAGGATGTTGTGGGGGCTCAGTGACACCACCCCCACATGGAGGGGCTTCTGCAGCCTCCAAACGCTTCCCTGAAGCCCCCCACCCACCGTGAGGACCAGTGACGTGAAAGGCACCAGGCTTTCCTCTTGAGAGCAGTCTTGCAGGGGTCCCAAGGGTAGAGGGATGTGTCAGGGGAGGCTTGGGACAGACTGGGGGCCTGGCAGGAGGGGCGAGACAGACAGGCAGGAGGCCAGGGCATGGACCAGGGCCTGGCTCAGGGAGGGACAAGGTAAACAGAGCAGAGGCCCAGGGACAGAGGGAAGGAGCAGGGCCTGGCCTGAGGGGCAAGGTGGACAGACGAGCAGAGCACCTGGAAGGGAGTGCCCAGGGTGTACCCTCACAGCAGATACAGCCTATTCAGTCCACAGGGGAATGTCAAGGGCCTCTTAAAGGAAAGGGCCTAATCTGACCTCCACTTAGCAGCACACTCCAGGACTGCCCAGACAGGAAGTATGTTCCTAAATTACAGCAGAAAGAAGCAGGAGAGAGCTCTCCAGCAGGGATGGGGGAGGTGGGGGTCCAGCCCACTGACAACACCCCTCCACCCACCAAAATCCCTGCTACCCACCCAAATCTACCCAGCAGTGAGCTTCCAGAAGTTGTTTTCAGAAACCTCTGACAAGACTTCTGGGTTCTGTGAGGCTCCAATGCAGCCCAGGGACCAAGGCTTGCTTCTTCAGGAAGGAATACATGGACAGGTCGGAAGCACAGTCACTTGGAGGCATGCCAGGAGACACAGAGGTGTCCTAGCATTGACAGAAAGCAAGCAGGGTAGCCATCCTGGCTCCCAGGTATGAGGAAATGAGTTCCACAGCAGCAGAGGAAGGAGGCTGCACTGGACAGGCCTCAGCAGGTATTCTCTGCACGAGTGGGTACTAAGTAGGGTGCAGGTCTCTAACCCTTCAGCAAAAAAGAACTCCATTCCCCTAAATTAATGTGAAAAGTCAAAGGCAAAGAGGAATGAAAATATGCAAAGGGCTCCAAAACATTCCCTTCGCAATAGAAGCTCCCCATTTCAGACATGACCTAAATACCAGAGTATCACTTGCACACTGAATCTGTTGCAACAGCAAATAACACTGAAATATGGCACACCCAAGACCAGTGAAGACAAACACTACTGTCTGCTAGTATGAGAACAGTGCACATACTATTTCTACTAGTGTCTGCTAGTGTATCTTAGAACAGCTCAGCAACAGCCGGATCAACAGGGTGAGACACTTCCAGTCTCCTGGTTAAGGCATCCCACCTTCTGACACTGGCCATTGTTTCCAGAGCTTAGCTGGTCTGAAACGAAACATGCTCCAGATCTCTTGGGTACCCAAGACTAAGCACTTGAGCCATCCTCTGCTGCTTTCAGGGAAAGAAGTGAGAAGTGGAGCACTCGGGACAAAAACCAGAGCCCATGTATAACGACAGTGCTGCAAAGGATCTGCTACACTACCGTGCTGGCCCTAGCAACAGCTTTCCAAGGCAGTCCTTGTGTGACTCACACACAGAGACAGCCAATGCAAGCACAGAGATGCAGCTAAACAGGGCCCAGCAGCTATTTCATTTTGTTTCACTCCAAATTTTATTTACTTGAAAAGCAGAGACAGAAAGAGATGGAGAAAGAAAACTCTGATATACAGAAACAGACTCATCCATTCCTCAAATGCCACAATAGCCAGAGTTGGGCCAGGAGCCTAGAACTCAGTCAGGACTCTGCGTCAGTGCCAGGAGCTGACCACGAACACTGTCCCCCGCTGCATCCCAGAGCTGGCATTGACAGGAAGCTGGATGCAAAGCCGGGGCTGTCAGGCCACAGAAGTAGACCAGCTGGCAGGCCCCTGAGGCATCACTGAAGCTACCAGGCTTAAGCTGGGCAGTGTCTGCCATGGTCATCACAGTCTGCTATACCCAGGTCCATGCTCACCTCTGCTCGGCCAGAAAACAGCCACTTGCCTGATGGAGGCAGCAGCCTCCAGCCCAAAGGGCCAGGCAGCCAGACTCCCTGGAGACCTCTGCCATGATGTCAGCAACGGACCCTGGGCTGAGGCAGAGAAATGAAGTGTAGAAGATGCTGCCCAACCTGTGGGGTGCTAAAGACAGGCCTGTGAAGGGGTTGGCTCAGGGGGGTTTGTGGCCTGCAATGCAGGAAGGCCACCACCCCCTAGCAACCTCCCTTCCATTGGGTTTTGGCAGATCCAGCAAAGGCAAGCCTGAAGGGAATTCCGGGTGCCAGCAGATAGGGCTGGGGTGTCCCAGGCAGCACAGCAGGCAAGGGACCCACTGGGATGCCAGAGCATCTACCACCTAGGACACACCCCTGCAGTCCCTGGCACACAGTCACTGGTAGACCCGGACCCAACGCCCCACGATACCTGTGGGGCTGGGGGGTGGAGCCTCTTGCTGGTCCATGCTGCAGTGACATGAGCCCCTGCCAGGAGCACGGGTGGCGTCATCAGGTTCCGGGGTCAGTCATGCCTTGCCTGTGTGGTCTCAGACGAGAAGAACTGGGGAGGAAAGGCCGCATCATTTGTCACCCGTCACCCGTGGCCTGGTCCCAGTACCCCCCGACACACTCACCCATCCGCTTCCCTCAAAGGGACAGAACAAGGCAAGGGCTTCACCCTGAATAGGCGCCAGGAGGCCACTCCACCACTCACTCAGTCCCAGGCCCCTTCGTGCCAGCCCATACTTGGGGTATCCCCTCATCCCTCTCTTACCAGCCCTCAGGAGGGGTTCCCTGGGCTCAGCCAGCTGCTGCCTTCCAATCCCCACAGCTACCCCTCTCTCCCGTCCTGCGCCCTGGCCTTCCTGTGCCATCTGAGAGGCTGCATCCGAGCCAGAGCAAGGCCAGCAAGCCCCAGAAGGGCTGCCTCTGTATCACCTGCAGGTGCCTGGCAGCAGCTCCTGACCCACCTGGCTAATGCCCTGTAACGTCTGTCCTGTTCTCCTCCTTCAATATCGCCTCCTCTACCTCCCTCATGCGCTCTGGGACAAGAATAGACAGGGAGACTGGGACCAGGCCCAGCACACTCTTTCACCAGAGCAGACGACACACCCAGAGAAGCAGGTGGCACTCTCAGAACTAAACGAGCCAGGCACACATGCCGGGACAGAGAGGGCACACCCCACACAGCTGCTCGAGGACTGGGTGCCAGCCATGTGCAATGACCCTGCCCGGGCACGTTGTAGCAGCCTCACCTGGTCACACACCATCACCATCCCAGTTCCAACTGGGGATGCTATAGCCCCACTGTGCCATGACATTCCACCAGGCAGGGCCCAGGGCCAGCAACTGTATCCATTTTAGTGGGGCACAGTCAATGGTGCTGCATGCAATGCCTGGTACAGTTCACCCCATCACCACCAGTGCTGGCTGCCAACACCATGTGCAGCGAGTGCTACAGTCACCAGTGCTTGACTCACAGTCAGCCTTGGCCTCCAGCTATGCACTGCACCTGTCATTCACACCATTGGGTTCTCCAATGCAGAGACAGATGGGCAATCTGATCAGCAGCAGGCTCCAGGCCAGCACTCCAACAGCAGCGTAGGGATGTCCCATACCTGAGCCACTTCCCAACCCAGACACCTCCATCCTCCAGGCTGGTGCTCCTGACACCCACACCCCTGCAGCCTTGGGGGATGCCACAGCATTCCACTGCCCTGAACCCAGGGACACATCCCAGCGAGGACATCCCTGCTCCAACTCCTGGGGTCCCCAGGGGCGGGGGCCAGGGCCAGAAGGCTGGGAGCTGAGTGTATCTCAGACAAGCTGCGGGCCATTGCCCAGGGCTCCACACATACAACATCAGATAATGACAGCCGCCTGCCGGCCTGGATTCTGTTAGTGCTGTCATCTTCCAATTTAAGCACTTTAATGAAAGATCTCATTGTCCACACTGATTGTGGCTTCAGACAAAGACATGACACATCCAGAGGAGGAGGAGCTGGGGACAGACGGCCCCTGGCTGCCGTGGATGGGGCAAGGCCGGGCTGCGGCCACACTGCCTATGCTGCTGAGCCCTTCCTCCAGCAGGACCAAGAAACACACCTACCTTGCCCCCATTGCCCCCATCCACAGCCAGGCTGGCTCTGCAGGAGAATTAGGGTCAGGTATCCAGCCAAGGCCTCACATGGGTACCTTGGGAAGTTTCCCCAGGTGCCTCCATCAGGCAGGTACCTCACAGCCACTCCAGGAAGTCACTTGGGGGGCTGAGGCCCGGGTTGGAGTTCCCATAGCACATCATCGCCAGAGTGCAGGTGTGCACACTGTCTGGGCTGACACTGACGCAGGACAGCCTTACTCTTGGGCTCACTCCCTGCTGCCCCAGGGCAGGCTTCTCATTCTCCCTTGCTGATGGCTCAGCTCTGTGATGTTCATGGGCCTAGGACACCCCAGGCCGTGCTAAGGCCTCAGCACACAGGGATCCACCTGCAGCCGCCTCTGCTGCCCCGGCCAGGCCTCTGCTCCCACTCGTGCTTGCAAGCTACCTCCCCTGCCAGCCACTCAAGCTTGCTACCTCTAACTGCAGTTTGCTTGGTTCTGGTTGTCCACAACTGGCACAGAGACCCAGGAGGACACAGATGGAGACACCCTCAGCCTTGCCCCTCATGAAGGCTGTGTCTCCCACAAACACGCCCCAAGAATCAGAACAAGGGGCTCAATGTCCCATCCCAGGCTGCAGGACCATAGAGGTGAATGCGGCCTCCCCATGGGACAAAACTCAGAGGTACACCTGACACGCCTCAGCTTCCAAAACCACCTGTAACAGGAGGATGAGGACGCAGAGTGAAGCGGCAGGGGGCAGCTGACGAGGCAGCCTCAGCCCAGCAGCCTCAGTCTCCACGCCACACACAGGGCCCCACCACTGGCCAGGGCTGGCAGACACTGAGGCCACGCCTCTCTCAGGTCAGGCGCATAGCCAGCCAGTGACCCCAGGCCCATAGGACACTGTGCAGGACATCGGGCACAACACAAGACACCAGAGGCAGAGCCACATTATGTACTCAAGACCTGCCAGGAGTCGACCTTCGTTTGATCTTCATAGGACAACAGCCTTGAGAAACCTTCCCAACATACATGTCGCTGCCCAGGGGCAAAGGGCTGTCTCCCACTCCCATGAGCACTCCTGCCCCTCCCACTAGTCCTGGGCCAGCTCTTCAGAGTGACATTCTATCCCCCACATGCCCAGGCCCAGCCAAGAAAAGGCACAAAAGGGATACATTTGTGACATAATCAAGGAAGACACAGGGTGATGAAAGGTAACAGGCTTGACAGGAGCCAAGCAGCCAGAGCCAGGGCTGGATCCTAGGAAGGACGGGGCTGATATAGGATTGGGACAGGCGTCCCAAGGGCGTCACTCCACAGGACAGCACAGGGAGGTGCTATGAGGCTGCAGCTGCCCCACTGCAGGTCCTAAGAGGACATGACCAAGCTGGGGATGGCCGACACAGCCCTCCCCTTGGTGTGTCTGCAGGCCCGAGCCCGTGAGCACCCTGGAAATCCATTCAAGCGTCATGCAGTGCGGACACCACAAACTACTCCAGTGGTCACAGCCTGTGAGGGTTCCACCCCACCAGAAGGCCCCCCAGAAGACACCCAGTCCGCACCTTGCTGTGGCCACCCCCAAGCAGACCAGGTGTCTACCATGCTCTCTGACCCAGGGCCACAGGTCCCAGGGGCATCCCCTGCTGCACCCAAAAGAAGCTAACCCACTGCCCACCTGGAAACTTGACTCAGGGGCTCCCTGGAGATCCAGCCACAGCCTTCGTACCTGAGGCTGGGAAGCAGACAGCCACAGCCAAAGTCAACTCAGAGCGGCCCCCAGATGTAAATCCTGCTGGTTCCCTGCAGGAGAAACCGTGCTGACAGCCCGCCACTCCAATCCTTCCCCAGATTCGGTTCCCAGATCCTTCCCCAGGTTCGGTTATCAGCAGGCTAAAGGCCACAGCAGGGGTCCCAGGCGGCAGGAAGTCCCAGAGGCTGCTAGCAGACTGACACATGGAACGAATGCCCAGCATGCTGGAAATAGGTTGGAAGGTGCCAGCCAATGTGGCACAGCATCCTGCCAGGGGCACCCAGTGCAGAGAGAGCAAAGAGGGACTGAAGTATCTTGAGTGCGGTGTGTGAGGGAGAGAATCGCACAGGGTTCAGGCGTGAGGTCTGCCTGTCAAACCACTCAGAATCCCAGCCACAGACAAAGCCCAGCCAAGACTTCATGAGAAGTGCTCTGTGACAGCCAATGGACTCCAAGGAGGTATGTGATGGGACAGCAGCAGTGACATCACGCCTCCCCGCCCTAACATCACACCACTCCCATACTCCCAGTGATATCATTCACCTCTCCATGGGCTCAATGACATCACACCTCTTATGCCCTCAGTGATGTCGTGGCCCCCACATGACATCACTCCAAGTTCTAGCTCTGAGGGAAAACTCACCCCCAAGCTGTAACTCTGAGGTGAACTCACCCCAAGCCATAGCTCTTGGTAAAACTCAGGCACCAGCCACGGCACACCTGGGCCACTCCACCCTTCTCTCAGCCAGAGTCACCTGATGTGTCTCCAAACAGCCCACCTGACCCAACTTCGCCTCATTGCAGTAGATCCTGGAGTGTGGGGAATATGGCCCCATTAGGACAGTGGGAAGTTGTCATAGCCCACACCTCCCCACCATACCAGTCCCCTGTTGTGGCATCTGTCCTCTCACACTTCTCCAACACACACACACACACACACACACACACACACACACACACCAAGGTATCTGTCCCATGGACCCCTGGTGCAGTCAGTCACGCCAACCTCCCGCCCAGCGCTGCCTGTCTTCCTGTGACTGACGTGCAGTCCAGACCCTGGCGTATTGGCAGCCTCTTGACACACTGGACACTGCTGTTAAGCACATTCACCCGAACCAGACCTGGAATGGATGGTCTGAATGCTCCCTAAAAGTGCCTATTGTCAACCAGCTCCACCTGGGCCTCTCCTTTCTTTGCAATCACAGGGATCCTTCTAGAAAGGGGCTCCTGGACTCGGGTCAGCACTGCCACCACCCAGCCCCCTAACAGGGAGACCTTCCCCAGCCTTTCCTCTCACAGGGAGAAGGTTTGGCCCAGTGTTGTCCTCTGTCTGTTAAAGGACCTCAGAGTTATGGGACTCAGCACCGGGGAGGGTACCTGGCACCCCTGGCTGACCCAGAGGCCACTGGCCGGTTCCCCACAGCCCAGTCACTGCTCCTCACATGGCCCCTTAATGTGCTCCCATCTGAAAACAGAGATGACCTTTCTTGGGGCATGCAAAGTCAGTTCAGAAAACACAAGAAAGCTAAGTGGCCCTAAATCTGCTTTGATGGGGACAGTCTTGAGGAAGCATTCTTTGGGGCCAGGGTAGTAAGCAGCAGTGACTTACAGCAAGGAGCCGCACAGCCTGCCTGTGCAGACCCCTGGCCAGCTCAGCTGATCCAGGCCTTCCCTTCCTGCAGCTGGGAGGCTCCACCCCAGCTTCAGACACAGCGGCCCGGGCCTGCACTCTACTTGCGGAAGGCATATGGCTCCTCCTAAGAAACTTGCAGCCGTTTCCGCCCTTGGCATCCCATCCTGTGACATCACTCAGGGCTAGGCAAGTCCAAACGTGGCTCTAGCCCAGCAGATCCCCAAGGCTTAATGGCGCACTTCTCCACTCAGACCCCGGGTTTGGGACCCTCCATGGCAGCTGGGTCTCCTGGGACTGGACGCAAGCTATCATGACTTCTCATGGGAAACAGTCCCACCAGCAGAGCCCGTATGAGTAACATGCAGCCCCTACCTCAGCTGGCTTCTTGAAGTGGGTAGGCTGACCCAGGACAGCGGCCAGCGCCATGGCGTGGGCTACCTCCCACCCACCTACTGAGTGGAGTGCTGGGAAGCAGAGCATCAGTTCACTGCTCCTCACATGGCCCAACTCACTTTCCAAGCACCGTACTAGGAGAGGGAGGGGCAGGTGGTCAGCCAAGTGGGGAGTCCAGCGGTGTCCTGGACAGCAAACAGGCTGGCTTGGCCCATATGAGGTGATGGTCCCCAGCTTGTCAGTCTCCCCACACCTGCTGGATCCCAGAGCCCACCAGGCTCATCCCTCCCACATTACCAACAGAATTCCTTCCACCCTGGCTCAGTGCTCTCCACAGACACTGCAATCAGCAGAAACTTGGCACTGGCTGGCACATCTTCCCCAGGTCGAGGCCTCGGGAGGTGTCCCCAGCCTGGCCTTGGCACACTGGATCTCAGCTACACACAGCTTATCAGTGCAGGGAAGTGTCGGCCCCTCCCTAAAGTGCCCCAAGCAAGAGGTCCAGCCTGTGTGGGTACTGACCTGGCCAACACAAACCATGCAGGCCACCAGCAGCCAAGGAAAGCAGAACCCTGTGGGACCTTGATGGGCACTCCCATGATGGGCACATGGGAGCAAATGCAGATTCTCAGACTGAGCTGGAGGAAGCCATGGGCAACAACTCAAAGTGGGGGCCAGTGGCTGAGCTGGAGGAGGCCATGGGGAGATGTCTCGGAGTGGGGGCCGGTGGCTGAGTCCCCGCCTGGGCACAAAAGCTGCCTCTTCTTCCCCAGGACCTCCTCACCCCAAGGCCCATACCTGCCTGTCACACCCACACCATGGGAGTTTCCTCATGGATGCTAACTCTGTCCAGTTCCCAAGGCAGTGCCCCCAGCCCCATGTCCTCATGCTTTCCCACAATCACCATGGGAGAGCCAGGCTTTGGGGGGATGGCATCAGCCCCTCATCAGGGTGCAGTTCTGAGGAGCTTCGCCCCACCTGCCTCTCTAAGGGCACGCCATGCACCTCCATTTCACGCAGGCACAGGGAGACGCACCACATGATCAGCGACTGCCATGACCAGAAAGTAAGACAGTCGCAGCTGCAGTATGATTCTGCTCTAACCTGTGTGTTTCCAGTGGAAGCTGGTGCCCCAGGAGGGGCTGACTCCTGCCCTTGGCAAGCCCACGGTTCCCTAGATAGCAGATGGAGCTGCGGGGAACTGCATCCCTCACCTGCCTCTAGATTGGCCTGCAACCGCTCTGAGAGGCTGTCCCCAGCAAGGAGAGCTGCAGCACTTGGACCCCGAAGCTTCAACCAG
Source organism: Ochotona curzoniae (assembly GCF_017591425.1). NCBI lineage: Eukaryota > Metazoa > Chordata > Mammalia > Lagomorpha > Ochotonidae > Ochotona > Ochotona curzoniae. The sequence goes on along the minus strand of NW_024467119.1, from coordinate 364,469 downwards.
CAGCCGCCTGGGTCTTCCCTAATGGGAAGAAGTTCCCGTGAGAATCTCCATGGGATGGCCCTGAAATCACAGTGTCAGAGCTGGGTACCCAAGGAGGCTTTCAAAAAGCAGGGAGTGTCAACTAGAGCAATTAGCACGTTGAATCCCGACACTACAGGTGTTCCACAACCACAGAGAAACAGTTACCGCCAGGCAGGGAGGACTCCACCCACCGGGCATTTCGAGGAAAACCTAGACCACCCAGGCCAACGACAGAAGACTAGTTTCATGGCTCAAGCAAAGACTCAAAGAGCACCCCCCCCCCAATCCCCCGATGGACAGATAGCCTGCGGCTTCTCCGAGGAGGCAGATGTCGGCAACACTCAGAGTCCCACATGGGACCTGGGGGGGGTGGGAGGACAGCAAACACCTGCTGAGCTCAGCGGATGCTGGGGGCTGGGGGCAGACTCGTGGGATGTAGCAAGCATCTTCAACCACTGATGCCCCACTCAACACCCGAGTTACCATCCCTCCTGTGAGCTCCCGGGTCCCAGGCCCTGCTCGCGGCCCCTCCAGCACATTCCTTCCCTCTCCGCCTGCAGCCCGGAGCAGCACACCAGGCGGGGACGCTGCTGGAGGAGGGGGGCTGCTCCCACACCATCTGCGCCCTGAGGGGACACCCCGCCCAGAAGCAGGATGCACCCTGAGGGCCTGGGCTGTGCCCCCCAACCGGTGGAGGTGGGGCGCTCCTTGCACCGGGCGACCCTGAAGTTGGGGGCTGCATGCCCGAGATGGGGCCAGTGGAGCTACTTTTAAAGGACACTAGGAACCCGTGAGCGGACCCTCGCCCGCCCGCCGGCCGGGGCTCGCCCGCACTCACCGAGGGCCGGAGGTGCCACCGTGGGCCGCAGTCCGTCCCGCGCCCCCAGCCGTCCCCGACAGCGATGCGCTCCGGCCCCTCCCGTCCCGGGCGGCCGGGTCCACCCGCAGCGCTGGGATTGGCGGGCCCGGGCCATTCCGGGCTCCCATTGGCCGCCGCGGCTGCCTTTTCCCGGCCGCGCCCCGCCCCCGCGCCCGCGCATTCCTGCGAGGCCACGTGGCCACCCGCTCCCCCCTCCGGCCGCACCCCTCCCGAGCTGCGCACGCGTGGGAGGAGCAGGGCCGTCAGCCTCGCGCGCGTCCAGCCGGCTGCTCCGGGCGCGCCCCATGGGCAAGGGGCCCGAGCGGAGCAGCCTCCGGGCGCTCACCTGTCCTGGGGAGTGCGGGACAGGGAGGGAGACGCCCCTCCGCGGCGGCAAGTGCGCTCTGTGCCCACCTCGGCCCCTCCTGGACACGTTGCAGTCCGGCCACTTCTCCCCTGCCTGAGGCGCGTTGGGGGAACTTTGTCTTTAGGGTGCTCCAGCTCCTGAGGACCAGGGAAAAGGAGGGGCACCACAGGAGGCAGCCGGTGAGGGCCCCAGTGCTTGCCCTGTCCCCGTGGAAGAGGCAGGATGAGATTCTGGATGTGAGGATCACAGGGGAGCTCCAGGGCTGCCCCGTGCAGGAAGCAGTGGGCTGGCTGACCGGGTGTTGGGGATTGGGAAAAGCTGTCCCCTCCCAGCCCCAGGTCCCAGGCCCGGGCTCCCAGACTTCCTTCCTCTGAGTTCTCCTTCACACACTGGGTTGCGGCCCACGGCGGTGCCTGCTTCAGCCGCACTGCAGTTTTCACTCTAGGGGACTGGAGACAGAACAGGTCAGGCACAGAGCAGCCAGCGTTTTCTCGCCAAGGTTGGCAGACCAGGGCTGGTAGATGGGACCACAGGGCCTGGAGGACAAGACTGTGGTGGACTTGTGTGGGTGCAGGTCTAAGTTCCAGCTGCCTGGTTTCCAATCCAGTTCCTTGAAGGTTGCCTGCGAAAGCAGCAGATGACTGCTGGAGGGTTTGGGTCCCTACACCTGCCTGGGAGACCCACAAGGCCCACCCCAACCCTGCCCATCATGGCGGAGTTTCCTTCACATTGGAATTGCAGCTCCGGTGATGAGGACAGCGACAAGTCACAGAGAGTTCACGGCCAGGAGGCTCCACCACAGCGTACGCAACTGACCAGAGGCCACAAAGAGCAGGACTTGGTGCTTGCACTGTGACTTCGGAAAAATCCAAGCTACAACCACCAGAGACTTTTCAGCTCCAATGCGGGAGAAACCAGAACCAGAGCCCTGAAGAGTCAGCATGGGGAGGCGCAGGGGGGACCTGCTGCTGCTCGGCACTGCTGGGACCCCACACACACAAGCACACATGTACACAATCACACACATGCACACAGAGAGAGATGGCATGTCCTTGCAGATGGGTCAAAGCAATGACAACCTCCAAAGACTCTCATGAGAATCACTGGGAAGAGCCCACATTCCACCCACAAGTGAGCTGGCACACAGCAAGTGGCCTGGCCTCAGGCAGGACATGGCTCAGGGACGGCAGGAAGACACCAGACAGCAGGCCCAGCTTGGGACATCAGAGTGAAGAGAGAAACAGCGGGCCAACCAGCACACAGCGATGACCACCAGAGAGAGAGGAGCCCACCCTCCATCTACCAGCTTGCTCCCCTGATGGCGGGTTCCTCATGTGGGTGGCTGGCCCCCAAAACTGGCCCTCACCATAGCTCCCAGGGACTGCACTGGCAGGAACTGAAGTCAGGAGTCACACCCAGCCCTCTCATCACAGACATGAGCCCTGGGAGCAAGCGGCATGTGAACTGAGCAAACCTGCAGCTGGGGGGGCTTTTAGAGGAGGATTAGCCAGAAGAGGAGGTGAAGGAATTCTGAGAGGTGATAGAATTGTGGGCAGTGTAGACATGGATGTGTTCCAGTGACCAGAGGCTTAACAGACCGGCTGCTGGTAGGGAGGGGGCAGGTGGTGGGGCCCCCTGCTCTTGGTCCTGCCTCATGGGACCACAAGGGTACCCCCAAAGCTGCAGTCTCCCCACCCCCCACCTCCTGGCCTTGTGACGCTGAGCCAGCAAGAAAACAGGCCCAGTTGTTGGAGACACAAAAGGCCGCTGTGTCCCTTGGGAACAATGCTGCTTTCTCGCCCGGGACAGCTGCTTATCAGCAAGCACCCTCACCCCGGCTGCCTAGGCTGGCCTTCACCCAGGAAAGGACTGGTGTGGGAGCTGAGCTCTGTGCTGAGGCAGCTCATACGAGGTCCTATGGACTCACCTCCATACCCACCCAGCACTCAGCTTCAGAGGCACCTGAGGGTCATTCTGCATGTGGCAGAGACCCTGCCTGCTGGCCCTTCTCCAGTCCCGGGACAAGTGGTGACACCTCATACCTCATTCATGACAGCACTTGTTTGGGAAGGGGAGGGTGTTCTCAGGGGCCAGCCACTGCCAGCTGCCAGATCCCCCTGTGACATGGGCCCTGCCCTTCTCCTTCAGACAAAATCACAGTTGTCCTGCAGCAAGAGAAGGGACTGTGGGCCAGCCAGACCAGGGACAGCAGCAGCCACACAGTGGACAGCACAGGGCAGACAGCAGGGACCCACGATGTTCCAGAGCCCCAAGGCAGAGCACATGACACAAGTCAGCGCATGACAGGGAAGGAGGTGATGAGGGACGAGGGTTCCACTACAGGGTGCTCAGCACAGTGAGGGACCAGGGGAGACCAGGTGTACAGGGCCCTGAGAGAGTGATGTCACTGCTGCCCACCTACAGCCCAGATGCCAGAAAGGCCCTACCCCACATCCCAGAGGCCCAGGGACAGATGTCCACCCAGCATCAGGATCTCCACACAAGGCAGGGACGATGAGAACACAGCCCACAGAAGGCACCCTAAGGCTTCAACTCCAGCCTCCTCGTAATGCCCAATAATGAAGAAGATGGAGGCCCGGTACCCTCAAATCCCAGTGTCATCCCTGCCTGGCATCCCTCACATCCCCACATGCCCTCTGCCCAGTGTTCCTCTTTTCCCCTGCCCCATGTACCCCCTGCCCAGCATCCCTCAAGTCTCTTTGTCCCATGTATCCTCTGCCCAGCGTCCCTCACATCACCTGTCCCATGTTGCCACTGCCCAGCATCCCTCATGTCCTCTGTACCCCATGCCCAGCAGCATTCACATCCCTGTCCCATGTTGCCTCAGGCCAGCGTTCTTCATGTCCCCTGTCCCCTCTGCCCAGCATCCCTCAAGTTCCCTGCACCCCCGCCCAGTGTCCCTCATGCCCCGTCACCCAGTGTCTCTGACGTTCCATGTCCCATGTCCCCCCATGCACAGTGTCCATCATTCCCCTGTCCCATGTACCCCCTGCCCAGCGTCCCTCACGTCCCCTGTCCCATGTTGCCACTGCCCAGCATCCCTCACATCCCCATGTACCCCCATCCAGTGTCCTTCATGTCCCTGTCCCATGTCCCCTGTACCCCCTGCCCAGCGTCCCTCACGTCCCCTGTCCCATGTTGCCACTGCCTAGCATCCCTCATGTCCCCTGTACCCCATGCCCAGCAGCTCTCACATCCCCATGTACCCCCTGCCCAGCATCCCTCACGTCCCCTGTCCCATTTCCCCTTCCCAGTGTCCCCCCCAGTCACCTGACTACTGCCCCGCCACAGGGGGCCTGCTGTGCTGAGCCTTGATCTCCCCCCACCCCTTCCTGACCTCCCTCATCTGCTCTGGGGACACTTGAGTCTGTTCCTGTTCCATTCTCTTTCCCATCCCCTGAAATGGGTCCATCCTGTTCATTGGTAAGAGGAATTTGTCCATGGTGTTCAACCTCCCACAGCCCCAGCCACTGGTTGTGGACTGGTGGACAACCTGTGGTGCAGTCGTGGGAGTGGGAACAACATAGTATATTCTCCTATCTGGAATGCAGCCTGCACCCCCATGTGCTCAGCCCACAAGGCAGCCACTCCTCTATGGAAACACATGCCCCCAAGTGTCCACGCAGCCGTGTCCATCCCGGCCCCAGCAGACATTTCCTTCAGAAGGTAAGTGAACACACAGCCTGGCAGCAGGTTCCTGGACCAAGGGACCAAGTCTTAGTTCCACCAGGACACTGGTCAGCTGTGTCATGGATGGTATTGATAATCTTGAAGCCCCACACAGGGAGGATCAGGCCCACAGGAGCCCTGGGAGCTGGCCAGCTGGGCAGTTACATGTGGATATTAGTGATCTTAAAGTCCTTCCCACATAAGGTGGGCTCGGGTCTGGATGCTGGTCAGCTGGCCAGCCACATATGGGCAGCAAGAATCTCAAAGCCCCATGCATGGGGGCTCAGACCCACAGGAGCCCAGGACTGTGGTCAGCTGATCAGTTATATATGGGTAGTAATGATCTCAAAGTCCCACACACAGCTTCCAGGGGATCATGTGTGCGTGCCAAACTTCTCACAGGCACCCTGGACAGTGGCCTGTGTCCAGCCCTGTGTGACACTGGAGCCCACGTCCTAGGAGCTTCCCACAGGTGCAGGTGCCGCGAGCAGAGACTAGGACCCAGGCTTCCTGTCACACCCAGGACGTGGCACATCAGTCAGCACCTGTGTTCTTACATTTGTGGTGTTATCCTTAGAACAAAGCCCCCAGCCCCTCCTAATTCCATAACCAGGGTCCCTGCTGGGCTGGTACTCCAAGACTTCCAACTCACGTCGACAATGCTGTTGCTTTAGCTCCTGGGCCTGCCTCCTTGCCAAATGAAGTTTAGATAAGCCTGCTGTACTGCAGAACAGCTTTAGTCAGCTGGTTATGGGGGTCTGAGGGGAGACTGGTTCCATCTCTAACTCTTGTCAGTCCGTTATTACTGTGACCTCCTGTGGTCCTCACCTAGAACATGTCACGCAGGTTGCACAGCCTGGGCATGTAAGTTCTCAGAGTCCGGCCATGGTGGTGTGGGCCAAGCCACCATCTATACCGGCATCCCATAAGGACACCAGCTTGGGGCCCGGCTCCTCCCTTGCTCCCACATATTTTTTAACTATCCAGACCAATGGATAGTTTCTGCTGTGTTCATTTGTGATCTGTTTGGCTGCTGAAGTAATATACTCAGTCCTGGAGCAACTGACCTTGGTGACCCCACCCCTCACATGTGCTGCGGTGAGGGTCACAGCTTGGACGATCCACAAAGCCTTGTTCATAATTGACACCAGCGTTGACAGACCAAGGTGGATATTCAATTCAGGCCTTCCTGGACCATAGATTGGTTGTCCAGCAAAGGTTCAGGAGCAGGGATTGTGGTCCCTCATGCCCATATCACTGAAGAACACTAGCTCTAGGTGAGTGAGCCAAGTGGGAGCTTCAGTGCCTGAGAGTGACACCTCCCTGGAGGTGGCAGATCCTGCTCTCGCTGTCCTACTCCTTCTACCTTGCTCCCTGTAATGGGGTGCTGCCATTGATGGCACACACTGGCTTGTCAGGTTAATGGGCAGCAGACAGGGCCCTGAAACAGAGTTTCTGCACCCCGCCCTTCCTACTTCCCCTCTTGCCATTCAAGTTAATTGAAGGCGTAAAAAGTGCACCCTGCTTGTCTTCCACACCATTCACAGCTGACAGTGCAGAAATTACCCCATAGGCTCCTCGCACCCGGCCCCTCCTGCCTCCTGTTGTGCTACCTTAGGTTAGGTAACTAGCTTTGGGCTCTGGTAACTCCATGCCTGCCTGAAACTTTGTACTGCATGGCTCTCAATCTGATCAGAGGATGAGAACTTAAAGACCCCTGTCTTTGTCAGCTTGGTGCAGTGGCTCCTGGAGTGTAGCAGGAGCTGCTGTCACCAAGCTTGGGAAATAGACTCCTCCCAACATCCTACACTTGGGTCCAGTGTGATCTCTATTGCACCCTGCAACAATCCCCCGGCTCTGCTTCCCCTGTCCTGCTTCCCCCAGCCCTGCTCCTCCTGCCCTGCTCCCCCTTCCCTGCTTGTGCTCCCCCAGGCCCTGCTTTCCCTGTCCTAATCCTCCTCCCTGCTTCCCCAGGCTCTACCTCTACCCTTGCCAGATGCCAACCAGAAGGCTACCCATCCAAACCTGTGCATCCTTCCTGAGAAGGACCCCCTGGTCATCCGTCACCGACATGAGCTCACTAGACATGATCATAGTCACATCCTACCTGCTTGGACCCCAGATCCCATGACTGCGCTCCCCCAGTGTTGCCAGGCTCTGCCATGCACCATGTGGGACCAGCTATATGCCGTGGCTGGGTGGTTCCTGCAACGAGCCACCACCAGCCATGTTCCTCTCATGCTCCCTGGGGGCTGTTGAGACTGCAGCTCCAAGCACCTGGAAAAATCCCGGCCATCATCCCTCTGAGTCTTGGCCCCATTTGTCCATTTCCTCTGGAAGTTGGATGGGAAACCCTGGGCCCCTGACTCTGCACTTGCATTCCCTCCTGTGTATTCTGTGCCACAGACTCACATTGGTCCCCAAGGATGCCCGTGAAACACCAGCCTTCCAGGCTGACTTCCTGGAGCCGGGTCCAGCCTGCTGGCCACCTCCCATATGCTCTGTCAACAATGACCCAACGCCAGGAGTCAGACTTAGTGTCATCTGTGCCTGTGTTTCTCCCATGATCCCATGCTCAAGGTTGCATGTCCAATGTCTGTTCTCCAGGGACCGATGGCAGGCTGCCCAGCTCCATCTTATAGCTGGGTTCTCCCCACGTGGCTTTGTGATGGCGTGCTAACCTCCTTACTGGGGTTTACCCATGGGAACTTTGAAGGCTGGGTGAGAGGCTCAGCATCTGCAGGACATCCAGGGCTGACTTCTGCTAGGCACCCGAGGACCACAAAAGCACGGACTATGGCTTGTCTATGCACCTACCGGGGAGGCTCCAGTCACACAGTGCTTGTGTGGGCTCACCTCAGGATGATCTCGCACACGGGCCCAGCATTGGCTTCCTTCATGCTGCCCCCCTGAGCATCCTGGCCTCAACAGAAATCACCACCCCCAGCTCCCCACACTGTCTCCACCATCCGTGACCCACAGCCCCAGACCTGCAGGGTCCGGTTCAACACCTTTTTCTGTGGTGGGACTGTGGCCTCCATGGGGCGCACTGGGATCGAGTGGCCAACATGACTACACATGGTGTGTATTTGGTAGGAAGTGGGGTGGGGCTAGGTGATGTGGGTCACTCAGGGTGAAGAGGGCGGGTTCCTGGCACAGAGGCCCCACATAGCTGCCCTCTAATTGCCCTTCCTGCCTACTCCACCTGCAAGGCCCACTGGACTTGTAGCTCCCCGAGAGGTGCAGGGTCCAGGGCTGCTCACCAGGAGTGGTAAGTGCCTTTGCGTGACACAAGGTGCTGGCTGTGCCCTCTTCCTGCTGCCTCCAGCATGCTGGGTCACCATCAGCACAAGACCCTGCTGCTCAGGGGTCACAGGTGAGACATATGGAGGTGCTGAAAGCACAAACTCCCCAGAGTTCAGAGCAACGCTGAGCCTGGTGAGAAAAGAGAATGTGTGGGCAAGAACGGTGGTGTGAGCTTGTGGGTAGGGAAGCTGTGGGCTCAGTGTCTTCTCTGAAATCCTGGCAGGTTTTCCAGAGGGATGGGTGTGGTCCCTTTCTCTCCTCCAAGCTAGGGCTCTTCAAGGCTGAGGGGAAGGGGGCCAGGGGCTGGGTGGCCCTGCAGCCACTCCCACCTGGGTTGAGTCATGGAAAAATGAAAATGGAGATTGCAGTTTTCCCTATCACAGGATTTCAGATGAACCAGCCAGTGTTACCTATTATTAAATCAGTGACATACACCATACTAATGAGGGAAATGAGTACTAATTCTCCAAAAAGATAAATATCAAGTAAAGAGCTTCCAATGAAAGAAAAACAGAAATATATGAGGAAAAATAAACTGAAAGCATTACCATCTGTAGTCCATTCCCATGGCGCAGACATATAACACCACACATAGCAAGTGTGACACTGGCCAAACTCTGACACACAGAGCAGGTGGGACACAGAACACACACTGACATACACAGCAGGGGTGACACAGAACACACTATGACACTGACACACACAGTAGGTGGGACACAGAACACACACTGACATACACAGCAGGGGTGACACAGGACACACTATAACACACAGCAGGGGTGACACAGGACACACTATGACACAGCAGGGGTGACACAGGACACACTATGACACACACAACAGTTGTGACACAGGACACACTGACACACACAGCAGGGGTGACACAGAACACACTGAGACACACAACAGTTGTGACACAGGACACACTATGACACACAGCAGGGGTGACACAGGACACACTATAACACACACAGTAGGTGGGACACAGAACACACTATGACACACACAGCAGGGGTGACACAGAACACACTATGACACACACAGCAGGGGTGACACAGGACACACTATGACACAGCAGGGGTGACACAGGACACACTATGACACACACAACAGTTGTGACACAGGACACACTGACACACAGCAGGGGTGACACAGAACACACTGAGACACACAACAGTTGTGACACAGGACACACTATGACACACAGCAGGGGTGACACAGAACACACTATGACACTGACACACACAGTAGGTGGGACACAGAACACACTATGACACACACAGCAGGGGTGACACAGAACACACTATGACACACACAGCAGGGGTGACACAGGACACACTATGACACAGCAGGGGTGACACAGGACACACTATGACACAGCAGGGGTGACACAGGACACACCATGACACACAGCAGGGGTGACACAGGACACACTGACACACAGCAGGGGTGACACAGAACACACTGAGACACACAACAGTTGTGACACAGGACACACTATGACACACAGCAGGGGTGACACAGGACACACTATAACACACACAGTAGGTGGGACACAGGACACACTATGACACACAGCAGGGGTGACACAGGACACACCATGACACAGCAGGGGTGACACAGGACACACTATGACACACACAACAGTTGTGACACAGGACACACCATGACACACAGCAGGGGTGACACAGGACACACTGAGACACACAGCAGGGGTGACACAGGACACATTATGACACACAGCAGGGGTGACATAGGACACACTGACACACACAGCAGGGGTGACACAGGACACACAACAGTTGTGACACAGGACACACCATGACACACAGAGCAGGTGGGACACAGGACACACTGACATACACAGAGCAGATGTGATGTGTGACAGGGTCCTGCCTCAAGACACCTAGGAACACACCTAGCTCCCTTCCCTCACACCCTCACTCCCAGGTGCTTGTCAACTGTTACAGGCCACAGAGTCATGTTATAGTAAAGCTGGGGAGTTGAGTCCCACTGTGGACACCTGTGGTTAGTGGAGGTTCAAGGCCTTCTCTGAACTTCTGGGATTTTCTGAAAGCTTACAGCTGACACTAATTGTAGCTCTGCATGGAGGATGCTCTGCCGAGTACACACAGTGGGCCAGGCCCAGCAGGTACAGGTGTAGGTACAGGTGTGCCTGCCAGATACACTAGTGCTCAAGCTGACCTGAGTGTGCAGAGTGCAGCCTGGTCAGCAGCCCACAATGCCCCCCACCCTGTCCTCACACCCAACACCTCAGACAGTAGCCGAGGCAAGGGCAGGAACCTGTAGCAGGGCAGTGCCTGGCTCAGCACAGGGACAATGCATTAATCTACATGGGGAGGGTGAAGGGTGAGTGCTGGAGAGGCCAAAGTCCCAGGGAAAACAGATAGGCATCAAGCTGAACTGTTCCCCACCTCTGTCAAAGCTGACACATGCAGAGGCATTTCCCCGCTCTGGGCATCTGAGGGACCACACACTCACAGTGGCAGGACAGCACATACGTTTATTAGGGAAGGAACCAAGGGTCCCATGGAACACAGCAGGTGTTTTTTAAAACTTGTCCCTGGCTAGAGCACACAGATGACCACGGATAGACAAATGGACCAGAGTACAGAGCCGCCCATGGGAGCGGTGGGACTTGGGTCACCTCCTTGGTGGGGACAAAATGAGACATGAAACACACAGCTTGATCTGAATGGGCACTGGTCGAGCTGCACCTGACACGAAGGAAGCTTGTATGTCTGCTTGCACACATGCACAAACACATTTACACACATGTGCAGACATACATATATACACAGCTACATACACACAAATGTGGGGGACTACTGTATGCATGAGGAGCAGTGCTGGGTTGGGGTGCAGACTCTTCCTGGGCATAACACACCACTGTCTACTCAACAACTGCACTTTGTCAGCTGAAAAGTGCAAAACAAACAAATAAATAAACTGCGTTTCAAAAAGGTTTCCTGATTGAAAAAAAAAGACTTCATGTCAACCATAGCAAACCTATTTTAAGGGGTGTTCCACAGGACACCCACTTTCCTATCAGGCCAGGGGGCTCTGCTCCCTAGGACACCCACCTCCCTGTCAGGGCAGGGGGCTCTGCTCTCACAGGACACCTTCCCACTTCCTTCTCAGGCCAGGGGGCTCTGCTCCCATAGGACACCTCCTCCCATCTCCCTGTCAGATCAGAGTGCTCTGCACCCACAAGACACCCACCTCCTTGTCAGCCCAGGGGACGCAGCTCCCACAGGACCACACCACCCTATGTCAGGGTTCCCCTGGAGGGCAGTTACCCCAAGATGTCTTTATACTGGTTGCCACCAGATGGCACTGTTCTACCAGTGGTTTTAAACTTCCACACATTGGAAATTTTAGTAGGGTAACAAATTGGGTTATTTTCTTAGGTCCATTTCTTCCAAACAAAAAGGATATAATGCCTCAAAACACAAGACATGCACATGAGACAAGCCCTCTGTGACATGTCTCACATAAAGACGGCCATGTGCGTCCTTCTTCAGCAACCAGGACACCATAGGCTTCCGTCCTTAATGCCAAACATCTCCAACCTGGGCAGCTCAGGCGGCAGCCAGCAGTCGGCCCTAAGCTCTGAGACATCCTTGCAGCTATTTGACAACTGATAGAAACAAGCAGCAGGTTAGTGTTCACTTAGAGCAAGATGGGCAATATCTGCCACCTGGTGCAGCCAGTCCTTATGGGCAGTGCCCAATGCCAGGGGCTTTCCCAGGGCAGCTACAGCCTCTTCTTCTGCAGCACCTGTCCATTGGTTCCCTCGGGCCAGCTGCCCTTGGCTGCGGGCTGTGCAAAGTTCCAATCCACCGGATTGAGAAGCTGCTGCGTCTTCTTGTGGGTCCAGTAAGGATTGAGAACGAATGTGAGCAGGGCTAGCCCCACCAGGAAGAGGGCGAAGTGGGGCAGGTAGAGGCTGGCGATGAGGCCATCCCAGTGCCAGAAGCACACCCACCACATATGATAGGTGAGCACCATGCGGCAATGGAACATATGGATCATCAGCCACTGGTTGAGCTTCCAGAAGAGGCAGTCAGACCAGCCAGCCTGCGGACACAAAGAGCATGCATGAGCACAGCCTACCTGGCACCAAGACAATGCCTGCTCCTCACCTCCCCAACACAAGGTTCTCCTCACAGCCCCTTCCCCTCTCCTCACCTACCAACATGGGGTTTTCCTCATAGCCTCTGCCCCTCCCCTCCCCTATCAACACAGGTTCTCCTCACGGCCCCTGCACCCTCACCTCCCCAACACATGTTCTTATAGCCCTGTCCCTCACCTCCCCAACACAGGCTCTCCTCACAGTCCCTGCCCCTCCCCTCACCTATCAACACAGGTTCTCCTCACGGCCCCTGCACCCCTCACCTCCCCAACATGGGATTCTCCTCACAGATCCTGCTCTCTCAACAGGTGGCACAAATCCTGCTGGCCACTGACTGTCCCTCCTATTCTTTCTGATTTCTGCTCCTTAAAGCAAAATTGGATCCTGGTGTTCAGTACCTTCTTTCCTGGCCCTGCATATGTCAGGGAAATAGCTCTATACTCAGCAGGACTTGGAGACACAGCCACCAAGCCCCCTGTCGGAAAGCTGCGAGAAGTCTCTCTCAGAAGATTTAGGGTGAGCAGCACGTCCTGGTGTGTTTGGCCCTCCACACCCATCACACCCATGGGCCTTGAATACACACCATACCCCTTTGCACCAGCAGTGGCTCCAAAGTCACAGTGGTTGCTGAACAGGGAACCTGAGGTGTCAGACCATAGGCTGTGAGGCCAGGAGCCTGAACTGGGCAGGGGAGGGGGCACCAGGTTGGCCAAGGGCTCCAGACCAAGGACCTTCAAGGCCTCTGATGGGAAGCCTGAGCTGCAGGTACCCAAGCTGGGAATGATGTCCCACACTTGCAGAGGGAAAATGTGCAGTAAAGGGCAGGGGGTTCTGGAGCCCAGCAGGGCCATGAAGTGAGGAGGGTAAGGGTGGGAGCTGGGCTGGTCACTAACCACCTGGACCGGTCACTAACCACCTGGACCTGAAGAAAGGGCTGATCATGTTAGAGGTGCAACCACTGCACCACCTTCTGGGAGCTGCTAAGTCGATACCACTTGTCATTAGGAAAATGCAAATCAAAGCCACTGGAATTCCCATCACACTAGAAGACTGAGTGCTGGCCAGGACGTTGGGACAGGAAGGCTGCACCTCACAGTGAGGAGGCATGTCACCTGAAGCTCCAACAGCGACATAACTACTGCATGGGGTCCAGCAATCCCAGCCTGGGAATGAAGCCACAGGACATGGGAGCCATCCATCTATGTGAGGCACACTTGTGCATACAGATTCAGGGTAGCACAATTCATGAGAAACATAAGAGCCAGAGTACTCAACCAAGGGCTCACGGCTAACTTGACATGCACAGCCACCAGAGTCCTCAGCCATGCGTGCATACATTGACACACGCACAGCTGACCTCACGAATACACATGCATACATCCTCCAGAGTTTACCACTAGCCATAAAAGGACAAAGCCGAGACATGTCATGTGTGCTGCAGGGCGCTGGCTTTAGTGAAACATGCCAAGCCCAGAAGGGAATATCCCCAGCATCTCAGTGATGTGTGGCGTTTGAAACTTGGACTCCTCAGAGGCTGAGTGGAAGGGTGGCCATCAGCGGCTGAGCAAGGCAGACTGAGGGGCAAGAGCACAGCTGCCCAGGGGTGAGAGCTGAGGGGTGTTCCTGCACAGGGTGGGAGTGCACATTATGGCCACGTGCTGTATGTTCTCTCAGCAGACAGAGCAGAGGAAGAGGACAGGCACTGAACGTTTTCAAGACAGAGAAACATTAACTGAGGAGAGAAGTGTAGCCTGACTGGATGTTATGTGTGTACACATCACACAGTGGCTCAGAGAGCAGGAACTCTTCATGTCTCAGTCTAAAAAGGTTAAGTCTGCTTTCACAATGATCTAAAATACATATACACTGCTGTAGCCAGAAAACAAAACAACAAAGACCCAATGGATTACCTTAAAAAAGGCACAGGAATGATGCTGAACTGTGGCATTGTGGGTAAAACCACTACCCGCAGGGCTGGCATTCCATATAGGTGCCAGTTCATGCCCCAGCTGCTCCACTTCCAATCTACCTCCCTGGTTATAGCCTGGAAAAGCAGCAGAGGATGGCCCAAGTCTTTGGGATCCAGTACCCAGCTCTAGTAGTTGTAGCCATTTAGTGACTGAACCAGTAGATGGAAGATCTCTGTCTCCTCTAACTTTACCTTTAAATAACAAATAGATCTGAAAAAAAAAAATGGGCCCGGCGCGGTGGCGCAGTGGTTAAGGTCCTCGCCTTGCACGCCCGGGATCCCATATGGGCACAGGTTCTATCCCGGCAGCCCCGCTTCCCTTCCAGCTCCCTGCCTGTGGCCCGGGAAAGCAGTCGAGGATGGCCCAAGGCTTTGGGACCCTGCACCCGCGTGGGAGACCCGGAAGAGGCTCCTGGCTTCGGATCAGCATAGTATCAGCCGTTGTGCTCACTTGGGGAGTGAATCATCGGACGGAAGATCTTCCTCTCTGTCTCTCCTCTCTGTATATCCGCCTTTCCAATAAAAATAATAATAATAATAAATCTTTTTAAAAAATGTCACATTTAGTAAAAAAAAATACATAGGAGGGGCTGGTGCTGTGACTCAGCTGGCCAATCTGCCACCTGTAGTATCAGGTCCATGCACAGGTCCTACCTGCCCCACTTCCAATCCTGCTCCCTGCCTACGGCCTGGAAAGCAGCGGAGGATGGCTGGTATGCTGGGCCCCTGTACCCACGTGGCAGACTTGGAGGAAGCCTCTGGCTCCAGCCTGGCCCACCACTTGACTGTTTTTACCATCTTAGGGGTAAAACCAGTAGGTGTAGATCTTTCTCTTTCAAATAAATAAAGTTTTAAAACAAACAAAAATAAACCTAGCACCTCCTAGTCCGAGGGAACTGGGCAAACGCTCCCAGGCCAGAGGACTCAGAGGTCATTGGCAGGAATGAGTGAGGGGAAGTTAAACCCCAAGTCACTTCTGTTGAGAAACCACATGGCCAGGTTGCCTGGCCTGGAGGCCCTTGTGGGTCTCCAGCAATGGGCCACACAGGGAACTGGTTCTCAGTTCACACTCTGCTGGGGCATCCCAGGCATCCCATTAGCTTCCAAGTGGCCTAATCTGAGTCACAGATGCTAAGGTTATGGCCAACTGCCACCCTTGGGTCCAAAGGTGGTGGGCTAGCCTAGGCAAAGGGGCTATACCCCACTGTCACAGCTCCTCAGCTTCAGCAGGGCAGCACTAGCGCATGCTACTCTGGCTGCTTCTTTAAAACAAAACAAAATAAATGTTTTACTGGCAGTCACAGAGAGAAAGGCCAAGACAGACCTTCCATTTCACTAAAACATGAAACACAGCACTCAGAAGTGAAAGTACGGAGTACATGCAAAGCCTGACACCACCATGAGATACAGGAATGAAAATGCACAGAAGCTGCGAGCAGCTATCATGAGTCACCAGGGAGTCAATGGTGTGATCTGACCAAGACAGCTCAGGCCTTGTGGGGAGCCAAGTTGATCGACACCCACAAGAAAATCAATGTAGAACTTACAGGAAAATAACTAACACATTAGTTTTGAGAGCATATCATAAATACACCAGAAAAAAGCACAAGGAAATAAATTTTGGACTTTTTAAGTGGGAAGTAGCTTTCTCAACATATTGAAAATCATGAGTCTCAGGGCCAGTGTTGTAATATAGTGTGTCAGGCCACCACCTGTGGCACCGGTATCCCATATGGGTGCTGATCTGTGTCGCAGCTGCTCCACTTCTGCTCCAGCTCCCTGTTCATGAGCCTGGGGAAGCAACAGAGGATGGCCCAAGTGACATCCATGTGGGGGATCTGGAAATGTTCCCAGCTCCTGGTTTCAGCCTGGCCCAGCCTTGGTTGTTGCAGCCATTTGAGGGGCAAACTAGCAATTTTGCATCCACCCTCAGTACCCCCTCCCTTCCTCCTTCTCTCCCTCTCTATAACTTGGCCTTTCACACAAATCCAAAATAAAATCTTTTTTAAAATCTCATGAATATCACAAGTAAAACTTGACATTGCTAAATGGTGACAAAAGCTGAAGAATGAATGGAAAATACTTTAGTCTTCAGAGTCAGCAAAAGCCAACCCTGCTGAACAGCACGGCCAAGTCAAGGACAGGCAAAGTGGCCAGAGAAGAAACACTCACTGGCTGCCCTGAGGGAAGAAAAACAAAGCAGCCAGCAGAGGCTGGCAGGGCTCGGGAGCACACAGCTGGACGGACACTCACACACAGTCCACGTCCACACACACCCCGAGTTCCATTCATGGTGGCCATGTGCCTCCCACACACAGGGTCCACACACACACCAGGAACTCCCATCATGGTGGCCATGTGCCCCCCACACAGTCCACACACACACCAGGAACTCCCATCATTGTGGTCATGTGCCCCCCATACAGTCCATACACACACCAGGAACTCCCATCATGGTGGTCATGCACCCAGAAACACAGTCAGCACACACACAGGGACCCCTTCATGATTGCCATGTGCCCTGGGACATGGTCAGGACAGCGTCAGCACAATAGGGACAGCTCATGTTCCCCAACAGCCATTGTCCCAACAGCAGGAGAGTAGGACACCTCCTCCCACATGGGGCTCTCCTGAGCGAGGCTGCGCTGCTGCAGTTCCAGGGACACCAAAGTTGCCATGACTCACAGTGTGCACAGGGGCAAATTCACCCTAGGGGCCAGCATTTCCCCTGGGGAGGAAGCAGGAGCTGGGCAGTTGCACCTCTCAGCAAGACTATGCTAGCTACACTTTCCACAGGAAAACACGCTCCAGGGTTCACTGAACACTATTGCATGAGAATACTAAATAGTGCTTGACACACCAGAATGATTAGAACCTTCTACAACTTCTACCAAAGTCAGCCTCTGACTTCAGGCACAGCTGCAGCAACCAGAGCCTACTGCAAAGGTGACAGTCCTTAGCTCCATGTGTCACAAAGTAGACCCACTCTTGGGACAATTTACACCTGTCACCAGCTGTTCTGAGCAAGGTGACAGCTCTGGGAGGGAGCAGGATGGCCAGGGCCTGCCTGAGGTAAGGCAGCTGCGTGTGGGAGGGGTTGGCCCAAACCAGGTCACCAGGCCCAGTCCACACTGTAGGCTTTGTGCCCCAGGCTCTGGCTAACATCTGCATCAAAGAAGACGCAGGAAACATCTGAGAGGGTTCCAAGAGTGTTGAGTCAGTGTGATATGCACAACAGCTGGCACTGTGCCAACATATACACACTACAGGACATGAGGACATGGACTCACATCACCCAGAAGAACATAGGGACACAGGAACAAGGCTCCACCTCACCATGAGAAACACAGGGACACAGCCAATTGCACCTGAGCTGTCCGCACAGGCATCTGCAGTCAGATCCGAGTTCTGGGGCTGTACCCCTCCACTGTACTCCTGGCTTGTCACCACCACCTCCACACTGACTGATTCGCAGCAGTGACCTCAGGTTCAGCCTCACTCTACCTCCTCAATCACACCTCAAAAAACTCACAAAATGTGAATGGGGAAGGTGGCACTGTGGGTAAGGCTGCCATGTGCAACACAAGACCTGGCTGCTCCACTTCCAATCCAGTCACTGCTCACGCCCTGGGAAAGCTGCAGAGGTTCCCCAGTTGCCTGGGCTCCTGAATCCAACGTGACCTGGATGAAGCTTGAGGGGCCTGGCTGTGGATGCTTGCTGCAGCAATATGGGGACTGAATCAGTAGACGGAATCTCTTCCCCAATCTCCCTCTCTTCCTGTCACTTTGCCATTTCAAATAACAAATAAATCATTAAAAGAATTCTCAAAATGTTTGCTCACTAAAAGTGGTTTTTCAAGTCACCATGATAGCATAGTGGTTAAAGTCCTCGTCTTACATGCCCGGGATCCCATATGGGCACAGGTTCTAATTCCGGCGGCCCCACTTCCCATCCAGCTCCCCGCTTGTGGCCTGAAAAAGCAGTCAAGGACAGCCCAAAGCTTTGGGACCCTGCACCTGCATGGGAGACCTGAAAGAGCTCCTGGCTCCTGGCTTCGGATTGGCTCAGCTCCAGCCATTGTGGCCGCATGGGGAGTGAACCATCGGACAGAAGATCTTCCTCTCTGCCTCCTCCTCCTGTCTGTATATCTGCCTTTCCAATAAAAAAATAAATAAATCTTTAAAAAAAGTGTTGTTTTTTACATTATTGACAGTCACTCCAGAACCATGAACTGCTGTTCGTGAACTACCTCATATATCAAACACTCAACATTGTGAAAAGTGACAATCACAAGTCAGCGTCACCTGAGGGGTGACAGGCGGGGCTCTGGGACCAGAGTCCCTGCACAAACCTCCACGATGCTCAACTTGTTCACAGACATGGAATGAGAATTACAGCTACTTAGTGCAAAACAAAATCTGAAATTTACATATATGAGGGCATCTGACTGCTGGCCTGTACTGCTTGCTTCTCACCTGACCTACAGGATACATTTATGAGGCTTCTGCACAAGATGAGGTGCTGTGATGTGCAAAATATACAAACACACAATGGGTGTGTGACACATGTTTGTGGGAAGTACTGTGTGCAGGTTATGTGCAGCATCACTATGTGTGGCACCTCTGCGTGAGGTACTGTGAGTGAGAGTGCAGAAGACATGCAGTGTCACTTTGTGTGACACATATCTGTGTGACGTACTGTGAGTGTGTGTAGGTTATATGCAGTGTCACTATATTACACACATGTGTCAGGACTGTACACACATGTGTAGGTTATATGCAAATATTCAGTGTGTCAGAGAAGAGACTTTACTGTCCATGTCCTGTGGCATGCTACAGCTAAACTTCACAAGACACCAACGAACCAAGGACTAAGCCTCAATCTGTCTGATCTACACACCCACAAGTCAGTGGCAGCACCTCTCTTTAATTTGTAAGCTATAGCTCTGATCAAACCTGACCTCTGTGCAGGACTCTTAGGCAGAATTCACCAGGTTTATTTATGCCACTTGCTGGGTCCTGTGCTTGCCAATGTAGCACTTAGCACAAACCCCACCCTAGGCAGACTCACTGACCTCCAGCTGCAGTCATCACAGACAACTGACCACTGCATGGTCTCCATCAGTTGAGCAGCAAGCGCAGGGTAACACTTGCACCACCCTGCACCCTGTCGCGTGGGGACATCTCCAGAGCTCAGCACATGCAAAGATAGGCCCGTGGCCATAGAGAATTTTTGGTGGCCCGAACAGAGTGAAAAGAGAGGAACACCACACACCCCGCCGCCTCACTGAGCACAGGGAGAATGCTACATAGACTCCCTGAGAAGTGCAGCCGACATGACTGACCTCTTCCCTCTGCTCTGAAGAATGTACAAGAAAAACCAAGAGTCTCAGTTCACTACAACCTCTGTGCTAGAGCCCAGCAACAGCCCCAGGAGGGCGTCAGGTATTGTCAATCTCACTGCACACAAGCAACTGCACTGTCAGGAGTGCTGCAACTGACCAGGCCCAGGGTGCCAGAGCTTGAGTGCTTCCTGGAGCCAAAGGGCTGAGACAGCCTAAAGTGCCCGCAGCACGGCCTGTCCACCTTAGGCCAGCTCCAAAGTGGCAATTGTCCTGAACCCAGCGCTGGGATCCCTTGAGCTTCCAGTAGCCTGTGCATTCTGACACGCCAGGGCACCAGCCTGGCAGTGCTCCCAAACCACTTGTTTCTCCTGAGTGCCTGGCAAGGAGCCACACCACTTGTGGCCATTTCTCTAGGCAGAGCTAGCCTGAATCACTCCAGTCCCCACTCCTCACCCAGGACCACCTCCAAGGTCATCCCGTGCCCAGAGCCTGACAGCCCTGTGCTGGGCTGGAACTTCCCAGCTCACCTCACTCGCCCACCATGACTCAGCTTGCCCTACCTACCCCTCCCAGGCCAAGCAGAGACCGGCTGGGCCTGGACACTGCATACACTCCTGACCGATCACACCCATTCTGGAGCCAGACCCAGATGGCCCTGTGGGATGCCAGCAAGGATTCACTGAACCCAAGGTTCCTGTATGGTGTATGACACCAGCCACTATTGCTGCATAGGGCATGGGAAGTATGCACAGAGCGTGTAACATGTGCACAGAGCATGTGACACGTGCAGAGCATTGACATGCACACAGAGGGTATAACATGTGCACAGAGTGTGTGTCCTGTGCACAGAGCATTGACATGAGCAGAATGTGTGATACGAGCAGAGCACGTGACATGCACAGAGCATGTGTGTACACAGGGCATGTGGCATGTGCACAGAGTGTGTGACGTGCACAGAGGGTGTATGGCGTGTACACAGGGCTGTGATGTGTGCACAGTGTATGACATGTGCACAGAACATGTTAGCATGTGCACAGAGAGTGTGACATCCACACTGCTCCTGACACCCTGCCACCATGGACCTGAAGGCCCTGCAGGCAGGACATTCTATGCTGTCCCTCTCAAAGCTTCCCATAGTGTTCCGTATACATGAGCTTGAACCCCCTTATGAGACTGGTTGAACATCAGCCACTGTTTTCTAAGTTTCACATAAAACCTGTGAATGATGTAACATGTGATAAATGATCACAAGAATCTATGCTTAGAAATAACTTCTAAGGGCCTGGCGGTGTGGCCTAGCGGCTAAAGTCCTCGCCTTGAACGTGCCGGGATCCCATGTGGGCACTGGTTCTAATCCCGGCAGTTCCGCTTCCCATCCAGCTCCCTGCTTGTGGCCTGGGAAAGCAATCAAGGACAGTCCAAAGCTTTGGGACCCTGTACCCACGTGGGAGACCCGGAAGAAGTTCCTGGTTCCCGGCTTCGGATCGGCACAGCACCGGCCATTGCAGTCACTTGGGGAGTGAATCATCGGATGAAAGATCTTCCTCTCTATCTCCTCCTCTGTATATCTGACTTTGTAAAAAATAAATAAATCTTAAAAAAAAAAAAAGAAAAAAGAAATAACTTCTAAAAAACTTAGAATGAAGAACACTCTGAGATCAAAATGAGAATTGAGATTATGAAAGGTGACCACTTGTTAAAAAAAAAAAAAACCTTTAAAAATGAAAAGCAGCAAGATCCAGGCAAACTGAATGTTTCCAACACTACATGACCACAAGGAGACCTGCTTTAGGCAAAACAACAAAGCAGAGTGGGAGCTGTGGTGCAAGTGGTGAAGCGATAGCTTGGGACACCCACACGTCGTATCTGAATGCCAGGCACCCAGCTCCACTGCCACCTTCCCATCCAGCCATCCAGCTCCCTGCTGAGTGCCTGGGGGATGGTGGATGGCAGTTCTGTGCCCAGGCCTCAACCCCATGGGACACCTAGCTCTGGGCTCTGGGCTTCAGCCTGGCCCTGCCCCAGCTGCTAGAGTGAACCAGCAAATGAAATAGCTTTTTCAAAACAGTTTGAAAACAAAAGGGGAGGTGGGGAAAGCAGAGAGAAAAAATAAGCATTAGGATGAACAATCGCTGGGCACTGAACTATAAAATCTACTGAGTTTGCGTTTGAGGAACAGGAAGCCCTGCCAGGTTAAAACTGAGCAAACCCGTCACTGAGCATAGATGTGGCAACTGGGCCAACACTGTCTCTGCTAGAGGCTGCCCTAGCCTGGGACTCAGCTGACACTGTGCCCAGCAAAGGCCCCCCTGGCTTGGAATGCGGCTGATACTGTCCCCAGCTAAGACTGGGACGCAGATGAAACTGCACTTCCTCTTACCAGCAGATAACTCCCTGGCCTGGGATGTGACCGAAATTGTACCCCACAAAGGCCTCCCCGGCCTGGGACATGGCTGACACTGCACCCCACCCTCCCTAGTAGAGACCACCCTGGATCACTCACCTTCAGCAGCATCCAGGAAGTACAAGTGAAAGGGGTGCTCATCTCCAGGAGCAGGGTAGTCATGGCCAGGTAGTGGCCAGCTCCCAGGTTAGTCACCAAACCCAGGAAGCCCAGGAAGGCAAAGAGGTGGTGGATGACCAGGAACACGTCGAGGCTGCGGAAGAATAAACCGGACAGGTGCACAGCGACGTTCTCAAAGAAGAAGAACCCAGTGGCGGTGGTAATGTGAAACCAGCACCAGTTCTGCTGCCCAAGTGCCTTGTCCTGCTGCAGCACTGGGTCCCCCAGCAGGGCCCAAAGGCCCGCGGCTGTGCTCTGGACACCAAAGACGGCACGCGTAGCCGCCAGGTCCCAGAAGACCTTCTCTCTGGCCACCAGAGAGCGGTAGGTGGTGTTCAGGGACGAGGAGAGCTGGTGGCAGACCACAAAGACACCCAGGTAGAAGACAAAGCCGGCACCCACCAATGTCAAGCGAATTGTCCAGGAGGCATAGTCCAGGTCAAAGACACTCTCTGAGGGGCCCTCAGCATTGGCCGGCATCATCACACTCCAAGGCACGGTCGTGGCCCCACACTGTCCTGTTGGAGAAGCTGAGTCCGTGCAGCTGAGTCCAGGGTTGTCATGTATCTATCACTAGTCTGTGGAGAGAGCAAGCAAGGTCACTGATGGCTAAGCAGAACCAGGACACACCACAGCTCCAGAACATGAAAACATCACAACAGCATGTGGTAAGCAACTAGGGCAGCCTATGGCTCCTCCTCTACAGCTCATCCACTGCTCCATCCCAGCTTTCATCCCAGCTCCAGCATCCTGCTGAATGTCCCCCCAGAGAGCCTCAGGTGATGGCCTGTGTACCAGGGTTCCTGTACTGCAATGGGAGGGACAGATTCCTGCCCCAGGGTTAGTCAAGCCCCAGGAAAGGGGAACAGTGTCACCCAAGCCCCCCCAACCTCCAGCTGCAGGATAGCCAGAGGGCACTGACATTGGTGCTCCCAGCACTCCTTCCCATGCTGCGTTTGCACAGAGAGGGACAAGTGAGACTTTGGATCAGCAGTTAACTGGCAAGCTGTGTGCAACCACCCTCAGCACCCACATGGGACTCGGCCAAACAACACCCACACATACAGCCTGTGTGCCTGGCTGCCTGCATATGGCACACACCATGACAGCTCAGGGTTGGTCTCTCCTGGTCCCATGCTCTTGCCAGGCTGAGGCTCTTGTCAAGTAAAAGCCACACCTGCTGTAGACAAGGAAATCCTGACAGCCTTTCTAGTTCTCAAAACCAAGGTGACAACTATCATGTCAAACATGAAAACAATGCCCTGAGCTGTCATCAGGTATGACAGCTTAGCCTAAGGCCACGGGCCAGGCCATGTGCATCCAGTTCCTAAGAGTGCTTTCTGGTCCCAGTGGCTGCTCCCAGCTGTGGAGTGCGTGGAGCCATGGTAGCCCCACTTGGAGCCCATCAGGCAAAGGAAGCCACAATCCTGCTCTGTAGCAACATGAAACCCAAGCTTCCCTCTTGTGTGGCACTTGTACATTTCTGCTATTCCATTAGCCAGTTTCCTAGTCTACCTTGAGATTGATCAAACCCAGAAAATACACAAGACATACCTCACCATTTCAACCATGACTTACTCAATCCTTCTACGGTGGTTTTCCTTTTTTGTTTTGTTTTGGGTTTTTGTTTTTATTGGAAAGGCGGATATACAGAGAGGAGAGACAGAGAGGAAGATCTTCCGTCCGATGATTCACTCCCCAAGTGAGCGCAACGGCTGATGCTATGCCGATCCGAAGCCAGGAGCCTCTTCCGGGTCTCCCACGCGGGTGCAGGGTCCCAAAGCCTTGGGCCATCCTCGACTGCTTTCCTGGGCCACAGGCAGGGAGCTGGATGGGAAGCGGGGCTGCCGGGATAGAACCTGTGCCCATATGGGATCCCGGGCGTTCAAGGCGAGGACCTTAACCACTGCGCCACCGCGCCTGGCCCTGTTTTGTTTTTTAATGATTTATTTATTTGTACTGGAAAGGCAGATATACAGAAAGGAGGAGAGACAGTGAGGAAGACCTTCCATCCAATGATTCACTCCTCAAATGGCCACAAGGGCTGGAACTAAGTTGATCCAAACAAAGCCAAGAGCCAGGAACTTCTTCCAGGTCTCCCACACAGGTGCAGGGTCCCAAAGCTTTGGACCGTCCTTGACTGCTTTTCCAGGCCACAAGCAGGGAGCTGGATGGGAAGCGGAGCTGCCGGGATTAGAACCGGCGCCCAAATGGGATCCCGGTACGTTCAAGGCGAGGACTTTAACCGCAACACCAGGCCCAATTTTACTTGTTTAGTGCTAGTTAACCCTACAAGAAGGTCCTGAGAATCCATATGCTCGGTCCCCAACTCGAGTCTACCGAGTCACCTGTCTTCCCAGGTAGCAGCCCACTATCTCTGCCATCTCATTCCACACTACGAGGTCCAATTCTCTGCTGGACACCATGTCCTCCTCGTCCCAGGCAGGGTGGGTGACCTCAGATGCCCTCACCTGCTGTGACACCTGACCTCCTCCAGGCACTGAGCAGGCCAAAGGCACAGGCCTCACCTGCTCGCTAACCTCCTCGTCCCACAGCAGCAGGCCTCTTCGGACCACCAGACGTGTCAGAAAGTTCTATGACCTGCCCAAGTGTCCAAAGTTGCCTAAGTCTGGACTTGGCTGTGTTTGCAGCATCTTAAGTTCTCACACTGAGAGGACCGTATGAGCTACCTGCTCTGGCCCCTCACCTACACAGCAGGACCACCGGGCACCGCCAGGGACAAGGACTTCGGTCCTGGCCCCTCTTGTTTGTGGAAGGCAGTCCCCATCACACCAGGGCTCCTGGCTGGCTGAGGTGTGAGATGATAAGTGTAGCACCAAGCACTGAAGGCTGGGCTGGCAGCTCACCCACAGAACTTCAACAGCAATCGGCTACTCAGCTGCTTAAGCCACCACAGCCACACACCTTGAAGGGCACGCTCACTCGGGCACCAGCTCTGGACTCAGGACGAAGGACACGCACACACAATGGACTCAACTCAGACCATGATTACACAATCAAAGGTAAAACTGCAGCAGCACCTGAGCACAGCTGAAAGTTGAGGCACAGACTGTGTCCAGTCCCGTGGAAGCTGCCCTGTGCAAGGGCACGCATGCACACGCATGGCAGCATGCCAGGCCAGGCTACAGTTTACTTACACACACACAAGTGCACTCCAAGGCTAACCTGCACCTGCACTGTGTTTAACATGGTGTGAGGGACTAGTAAGAGCTCTCATTTCTGGCACCCAGCCTGTGGCAGGCACCTGTTACCCCTGGCACTTCACAGGACACGTGCCCTTCACATTGCTACAGAGCTGGGGAGCAAGCACATTCCCTCCACCCTTGCCGCGTCCCAGCCTGCAGACAGCCTGCCGTTGCACAACCACAGCTGCCCCTAATGCTTCCTCGTGTGCTTCCCCACAAGTCAGTCATGAGCTCGGGTCCCAGTTCCCGTTTTGCCACTGACCACATCCACAGGCTCCTGGCCAGGCCATCCATCCCCAAAATCCTTGAGCAGGGACTGGGATCCACCCTGCAGTGGGTATGGGGACACGAGCTGCTCAGGGGGAGCTCTGGCCAACTAGTGGGTCAGAAACTAAGTCGAGGGAGCTTAGCAGCTTCTCCTCCTGGTCTCCCCACTTAGAAATTAAGAGAACAAGTTCTCTTCTTTCCCACACCAGACCCTGATGTGTGTGGGAACAAGCAGCACCTACTGCCCAGTTCCTCTGACCCCACCCAGGCCTCTAGGTCCTTCCTGGAGATGGTATCACGGACAGAGGTAACTGCAGGTAAGTCAGACGAAAGGTAGGTAGCCTCCTGTACTCCCAGCACAGCTGCCAATCACAGCCAGCCCCACAATCAATCAGCAGCTCCACCTGCTGGGACTCCCTCCACTGTCCCCCAGTCACAGTGTCTCACGTTGCTGTGTACACACGGCCTGCCTACGCAAGTAGGTACTGTTTTACTCCATCCACTGGGGGCCTCCCAGACCTCTGACTACAATCAGCACCCCCTAGCCAAGGTGGGGTGGGGGATTCACTCCTCAACTGCCTGAGCCCAACAGTGGAGGATGAAGACCAACCAGGCACTAGTCCGCCAACCCGGGGTCTATGAAGCCCTGCTGACCCTGCAGGGGTTATGCTGTCCCAGCACAGCAGGCAAGCATTCCCAGAGGCCATGCACACTGGGCGTGGGAACACCTCCAGTTCTCTGACCACATCCCTCTCAGTCTTACAGGGTGTCCCCATCATCCCACACCCCACAGACTTCTGCAAGAAGTCACAGTTCCTGCCCAAGGCAAAACCAGAAACCCAGTGGCACAGCCTGACCACACCCTTTCAGCCTCCACAGCTTTACCTGTCCACCCTAGCACTGCAGGCTCTGGGACCAGGACAGCAAGACTCCAAGCGCTGCTGACCTGGCCTGGCCTGGCCCAGCCCAGTGCAGTCCAGCCCGGTCTGGCTCGGCCCAGCCCAGCTCACCCAGGCTCAGTGCAGCCCACTCTGGAGCAGCCCCAGCCAGGCCAGGGCCTGAGTAAGCAGCAGTGGTATCCCCCACCTGGGCACTAGGCAGTGCCCACGTGACTACATGAATATGAACTCATAGGCGAGAAGGGAAGTCCAGTATAGCAATGTGATAGGACTGGGCTTCCTGCGCAGTCAGCATCCTTCACCCAGCCATGAGGCCCAACATGTCTGTGACAGGTTAACCCTACAGCCACAGATAAGGTTCACAAACTTCCTCTCCTCCCAGAAGAAAAAGAAAATTTCCCAAAGGTGTGGGCCTGGCCACCTCGGGTCCTTCTTCTCACTACCCTCAGGGACTGGCATTGTTCAATAGGACTCATGGGGCCACGTCTGCCCTGTCCACGCCTGTACAAATGTTCCCGTTCAGCGAACCAAACTCAGGCATCACCAGCAAGTGGGAAAACACAGAAGGGAAGCCCAGCGACCCCACATGGCTCCCATGGATCAGCCATTCTCTACATGAAGCCTGTGGGCTATCCTGCGGGGCCACCCGGGCCCCTGGCCGAAACAGGTGCAGTGAGCACCTCTAAGACTGCCTGGGCAATGTGCCCTCCAGGCTCCTCTAGGTGAGGGTCCTAGCCAGGAAAGCGTTGAGGGAGACCCTACCCCCTGGCCTTCTCCCTGCAATCTTCCAAGGTTTGATGCGAAAAACTATTACCTGCAAACAGGATAAACAAGAAACAGATCCCTCCAGCTTTTACCAGCTGAATTCAAACAGCCCAGTTGCTCAGGACAGGGGCCGTCGGGGCCTGTCTGCTCCTGTAGGGACACCCAACTCTATCAGCCACAGCCAGAGCAGCAGGTGATCACTGGAGCCAACCCAACTCAGCAGTCATCCCCACACTGCAGTTGACCTTGACCCAGTGCCTTGTCCCTCCCCCAGCTGATCTGACCTAGCACCCTGTTTCCCTCTCCAGCTGACCTGACAGCACTCTGTCCCTCCCCCAGCTGAACTTACCCAGTACCCTGTTCCCCCCTCCAGATGACCTGACAGCACCCAGTCCCCCTCCCCCAGCTGACCTGGCCCAGCACCCTGTCCCTCTCCCCCTTGACTCCAGCTGTCCAGACAGCACCCTATCTGCCCTCCCCAAGCTGACCCAGTTGACAGCGGAAGCCACACCTGCGTTGGCATCCAGGAAGGCCCTCTCTGCCTCACCTGCACACTGTGGTGTGACTTGACTTGCCCAGCAAGTCCCCAGGGAGCTAGGTGCTGGACCACAAGGCAGCCTCATTAGGGTCAAGCTCACTAGGGCCTCCCCCTCCCACCCTTGCATGAGGGCCAAGTCGGGCTGGAGGTCTGCACCCTTTCCATTTCCCTGGGCTCCCCTGGCCCCCTTCAGGGTCTCAGGTTCCTCACCAGGGCTCACCTCCCAGTCCCTTCACCTGGTCCCGCGCCTCCTCCCCGTCTCTGTCCCCTCACCTGGGCCCGCGCCCCCTTCCTGGGCCTGAGCCCCCCACCCCGGCCCCTCACGGGGGTCCGCGCCTCACCCCCAACCCCCCGGCTCCGGCCCTTCACTCGGCCCGCGCCTCCTTCCCATCCCCGTCCCCGTCCCCTCCCCGGGGCCCGCGCCTCCTTCCCATCCCCGTCCCCTCACCTGAGCCCTCACTCGAGCCCGCGCCTCCTTCCCATCCCCGTCCCCTCACCTGAGCCCTCACTCGCGCCCGCGCCCCCTTCCCGTCCCCGGCCCCTCACCTGGGCCCGCGCCCCCTTCCCACAGGACGCAGCGTCACGGGTGGCTGAGTCGCGCACATACCTCGCCGGCGCAAACACGGCCCGCGCACGCGCACGGGGGCGGTGCTGCGGCCGCCCCTGCCGGATGAGACCAAGACGGGTACGAGGGGAGATCGGAACGTACCACGGGTTGGGACGGGGGTGGAGGAAGTCGCTGGGCGGCGCAGGACAGGGCGGAAGCTGCCGCGGACACCAGGGCCTGGCCGTGAGGTGACCACGATGCCCTGTACCTCAGGGAACACTGCCCGGATCCCCGCAGACCTGCGGCCGGCGTCCCCTGCCGCAGCGGCGGGAGCTGAGGGAGAAGCGACGTCCGCGCTGTGCACTGCCCCCTACAGCCTCGCCCCGGGCCCTTCCAGCACCCCGGGGTGGCCGGTCCTGGTCACGCGCCTCAGGCAGCCTTGCCGGGCGCTTCCTTCCGCAGAGGCGGCGCCCGCCGGGAAACGCCTCTTGGGGATGCTTGGTCCGAGCTGCTGAGACGGCCACTGCGTCGGGGCCTTCTGGAAGGGGCGGCTGAGCGCTGGTCGCCACCTCCCCTCCGGCCCAGGACCGCGGAGAGTGGAGGCCGGGGCTGCAGTGGCCGCCTGTGTCTGCGTGTGGGTCGCTTGGGTGGCCAGGCCGCGGAGAAGCAGGAGACGCCCAGTTCATGGACAACAATGTGGCTGTGGAGTGGCCTCAGCCGGCCTGCCGTACAACGTGCCCGCTGGACGCCCCCGGAGGCTGTCCAGGTGCAGCTGGCAGCCCAGACATGCTGCTTTGTGTTTCCTTGGTCGTGGTCACTCAGGGCTGCTGGCTGGGTGGCATGAGATAGAGAAATGCCCTGGGCCCCGTTGTCTCCAGTGTTTCCCCCAGCACTGGGCAGTGAAGGCACGAGTAGAGTGTGCCGGGGGCCAGCAGTGGCCAGCGGTGGCCAGTGCCTTCTTGCACCCGAGGACAGTACAGCTTCAGTATTTCGGGGTGCATCTTAGAGCTGAGAGCTAAGAGGGCTTTTGAGCGCTGCTGCTCTAAGTCATGGTGCAGGATTAGTGCCCACTACGGGTGTGGAAGCCATCACCCATTCCACCCATCCTGGTCTCTTACTGTTCACCTGCCCACTTGCTCCACACCACTCACCTCCTGCTTTCTGCTCTAACATTTGGCATGTTTTACTGCTATTGGGCATCTCTGCCAAGTGGCACAAGACTCTTCTGATCCTGTTAGTAACATATGCTCATTGCCTGCTGGCATCTGGTGTGGGCACCAGTTTGACTACCAGCTGCTGCACTTCTGCTTGAGCTCCTTGCTGATGTGCCTGGGAAGGCAGCAGAAGATGGCCCAAGCCCGTCACGAGTAGGGGAGACCAAGATGGGGTTCTTGGTTCCTGGCTTCCACCTGGCCCAGCCCAGCCCTTGTGGCCATTTGGGTAGTGACCCAGTGGATGAAACATTCTCTCTAACTTTACCTTTCAAATACATTAAATACATCTTCTCAAAAAGAGGGAGCTATCATTGGAAAGAGAAAAGGAATCTCTTGATTTCTAACCCCCTGGAAATGCTCCTGACCGGGGCAGCCCTGAGCTCCCCAGCTATCACTGGACACAGGGCAGAGATAGAAGGTTTGCTGGCCACAGCTCAGCTCCAGCTCTTGACACAACTGGCTGTCAGCTGCTTAGCACACACAGCAGCCTTTCCTGACTTGACTCTGCTGAGTCCCTCCCGCTGTGAGACCAGGCCTGGGGTCAGCCTTCACAAGAATACTGCAAGGTCAGCCAAATGAAGACTACTGCCCTAGACACCTGGTCACAGCCACCTGACCTTCCAGTCTTCTCACCTGACCTATCAGCAGGAGCCCTCTGTGTCAGTGTGGAGTCATTTCCACCCACACCCTGCCCTGCCTTGTTGTTAACCGCCCTGGCGGTGTCTCCCTTCCTATGGAGGCTCCATTTCCTGTTATAAAGTTAGCCCCAACTCGTTTATCAAGCACTGTTGGGCAGTGTCTCAATAACTGTGTCCAAATTAAATCTTAGAAGGAAGTGTCTTGCCACACACATTCCTGCTCTGACTAGCCGTTGTTGCCTTATTTTTCTGAATGGCAGCTGGGATCCAGGGGTATAGTTGGGGGCCCTGAGTGTCAGTCCCTGCTTCTCCCCTGCCCCAGGCTGCTGATGCTGGCTGCATGATCTAGAATGGATTCCGGCTTCCTCAACTGCAGCTGCCCAAGGACTGGACAGGCACTCAAAGTCTCTTGTCAGGTGAGAGATCAGGTAGGCTCACAGTAGCTGCACTGTGGGAGCTGTTCCTGTGAGCCTGCCTCATTGTGGGAATACCCTTGCTATGGGGACACACTTGCTATGGAGACACCCTCACCGTGGGGATGTCCCTGCTGTGGGATGCTTCTTATCACTGCAGATGAGAGTACCAAGCTCTGGCCCAAAGCCTGCAAGCACAGGTCAGCCGCACAGCAATGCCCTCCTAGCCCGAGATGTTATTTAGGCCAAGGGGAGACCCCATCCAGCAAGGGGAAGTCCTAAAGCCACACGGAAAGGGACCACAGTCTGCCATCCAGTTCCTCCCAGCATGATGCCTCGGTGATGGATGAAACACTTGGTGCAGATGCAGAGAAATGTGCCTTCCCTGACTCATCTGCCCCCACTGCTGTTCAAGGGGCAGATTTACAGACTCAAAACCACCCTCCTACCACCCGATAAAAGGTGATACACCACAAGCCCACAGGCCCACTGTTGGCAAGATACAGTGCAGGCAGCACCTGGCCAAATGGTCAACACTTACCTAGAAGTTCTCTTCCCAAACTCTCTCCCAAGCAGCTGCCCTGAGTGCAGATGCACGGACAAGGGTCAGCTAATCAGCGGTCAGTAGCTGAGGTTCTGGCCTGCTGCTTCTCTCTCTCCTTTAATCAAGCACACATCTCAGGACGGCACAGGGTTGTCGCAAGAGAGCCTCTCACCCATCCACTGTTAAGACAGCCAGCAGCAGCAATTCAAATTCCAAGGATGCCGCAGTGTTCATGAGTCAGTGGACGTCAACAGAGGGTGTCATACTGTGTGTGTCCAGGGATGAGGTCCTCCCATGTGGGGCCAGGCTGTCCCTGTGCGACTCACATGCTGCCCCACATGGCAGTGTCCACCCCTGAGCAAAGCTGGCAGAGCCAGAGTTTCCTGTGTCACTTTGGGTGAGCAGACCACCTGGTGATGTACAAGTGAGACACATAGGTCAGCTCCCTGCCTCCTTGGGTAAGACAACAGAGGGTAGACAGCTATCAGACACATGAGTCAGCACCCTGCCTCCCCAGGAGGGACAACAGGAAATGGACATGTGTCAGACACATGGGTCAGTACCTGCCTCCTCAGGTGGTAGGACAGCTGATGGACAGGTGTCAGACACACGATAAGCACCCTGCCGCCTCAGGTGGGACGACAGGAGATGGACAGGCATCAGACACACAGGTCAGCGTCCTGCTCCTCCGGGAGGAATGCGGATGTCTGGACAGAAGTCCTTCATCTTTAATCAAAAGCCACATGTCTCCAGCCCCAGTGTAACTGAGGTTTCTTTTATTCAGCTCTTTGCATGTGTTAGTCTTCCCCTGTCAGTAAATAGGCATCAGGAAAACCCATTAGCTGCTGACTTCCCAGCACGCAGCAGAATTCCTGTCAATCCACAATGTACTTGAAGAAAATAGAGTGGTTTGTGCTCAAGTTTGAAAACATCAAGAAAAGCTGTTAACCTCGGGGGTAATCACTGCTTCACAGAAAATAATACTGTCCACATCAACAAGGCTCTGGCATGCAAGTGCTTCTGAAACACCATTTTACTTCATTGTGTGCCCAGGAAATATCGATCAAATGAGAAAATCTCACACATGAAACCGTCACTTAACTTCAGGACACACCAGGAAGAGAGAATGTTCTGCGACAGAATTTGTTCCCCTCAAGAAACCTGCTCCCGGCTCCACTCAAGCTATTCATGTTAGACTCCTACTTTCCGGAATGTTCTGTCTGTGAACACTTTGTGTTGCTTGGACTCCCGTGGGACCTTGCTGTCCACCACCCCTCAGGGCTAACAAGGCCCTGAGGACAGCAGGTACAGATTGGAGGTCTGTAACAACTGCCCATAGCCCTGGTGGTGGCCTGCCTGTCCCACCGGGAGCCCCCTACCTCTTTTGCAGAGCTAGGCACTGACCAGAGGTGGCCAAGCACCCTGGAACCTGCAGCAAGAACTCCACTCAGTGCTGCAGACTGGGTCAGTCACTATTCACCTTCCTGTTCCTTCTTCCTTTGGGGGGAAGTGAAGGCCCTGCCAAGGCTGCCTGACTCCAGTTGTCCCGTGAGGCCCCATTCCCCCATAAGGCCCTGGGCACATGCTGCCCAGCCTGCTGCTTTTGGAGCAGCTGTGGCTTCCTCCCTTTCAGAGTCCTCTTGCTGCAGTTCATACAGATGTTTTCGGAAGAACCAATCCTTGTTTCCTCTGTTAACAACCTACAAGCAAGCCAAGGCCGAGAATCATGCCGGCTGAATGCAGTGTCCGACCACAGCCTCTGTGCACATGCAACTCAGTGTGGCAGGGCGCAAAGGCACCGCAGTTCTGGGATCAGACACCTGCTCAGGCAGCTAACCAAGAATCAGCAAGGAAAGCAGCGGTGCAGCCTTCCCCAGGCATCACTGTGGGGGAGACCCCACTCCATAAAGGACTTCCCTGGTCCCCAGCTGACAGTTCTCTTGGCTGATGTCTCCACAGACCACCCAGGTGTCCTGCCCCTAGGAATTCCTAGCATACACCCCAAGCAGGCTTCAGTCCCAGTCATTGCTAAAGTAGGTAGCCCCAGGGTGGCCCCAGAGCTAGGATGGTGGCCCAAGCACAAGGAGCAGCAGGGGCCTCAGAGGCTGGGTGGAGGACAAGGGTGTGGCCAGCGGGAGGGGACACACAGACAATCCCCTGGGTGAAGGGGTCATACAGCACAAACCCTGAGATAAGGCCAGGAGGGCAGCTGGGTGTGGGTGATAGGCAGGATGTGGGAGGCATCTTTCCTGAGCAGCCCTTTTTAAGGTTCATTTATCTGATAGAAAATGAAGAGAGAACTCTGGGTTCCTCTGCCTGCCGCAGAAGAAAGGGCTTGAAAGTGGCTCTGGCTGGCCCTGATGCACGGGACTGGACTCCCCGTCTATAGGGCAGTCCCTTCTGGGATTGGGTACGCCAGCAGCAGAGGCTAGGGCTGTGGAGAGCAGACCTGGGCAGCCAGGGGATTCAGGTACCAGGACCAAGGCCTAGCAGAGCCATGGGCGGGATGGGGGAGACCCCGCCCAACTGCAGTAGGCTTCACCTTCTGCAGCCCCATGAGGTGACTGGGAGCCAGGGCTACACCCCACCACCTATTTATGGCGAAGGCTTCAGCGTAACACTTTGGGGGCTGTGGTTCCACAGGTGAATTTAGGGGGCGTGGGCCTACAAATACAAAGTAGAGGGGTAAATATTCTAAGTGGGACGCTACTGCGGTTGCACTCCAGGACTGCTACGTTGACCAGGGTTCACCCCTTTGGGTGTCTGTGTCCCCCCCGCCCGCCTGAGCCAGGTCGCTGTGCTGTGTGACCTTCCCGCCCACGCAGAGCCACGCCCACACGGAGAACCTGCCCACAAGACTACGCTCACACGCAGCCTCCCCCCGCCCCCGGCACAAGCCACGCCCACACAGTGCCACACCAGCACGCGGCCACGCCCACACAGAAACTCTACCCACACGACCACGCCCACACGCAGCCACGCCCGCACGTGGCCACGCCCACTCCGGGCTTTCCGTCCAGAAGCCGCGCGTCAGGATGGCTGAGGTACCGGAGCTCTTTCACCCCGCAGAAGGCACGGGAGGACGGCCGGGCGCCGCGGCCTCTTTGGTCTGTGGCGGCGGGACTGTCAGGGAGCTCAGGCTCCGTCCTGTGGAGGAACCTGCCGCCCCTGCCGGCCCACGGCCCCTGGACAACGGCGTCACGGCCCGCCGAAGGCCGCAGTTCAGGTGCCGGCCATGTCAGGTTCCTCCACAGGCCGTGTTACGGTGACAAGAAGGCGCCTTGTCTTGGTTTGGGAACACTTATGAAGACAGAGGAAGGGAGAGGGAGAGAGACCTCCCATCCCATCGCTGCTTCACTCTCCACACGCCCTGTGGCAGCGGGCCTCTGGGCCGAGGAGCAGGGGTGCACGGAGACCCTGGGCCAGATGAGAAATCTGCCGTGTGTGTGTAAGTGTGAATCTGAAAGTGTGTTTTTGTAAATATGTGTGACAGGGTGTCTGTGAGTGTATGGTTGAGACAGTGCAAGTGTGAAAAAGAATGTTATGCATGTGTATGTCAGAATGTGTGTGACAATGAGTATGTGTGAATGTGAACACGAAAAACCAAGTATCTGTGAGTGTGAGAGTGTGTGTGAGACTGTGAGTATATGAGTGTGTGTGAAAGACTTGAGTATGAAAGTAGTTGAGAACGAGTGTTATGTGAGAGTCTGGGCATGTGTGTGTCAGTGTGACAGAGCAGGCGCTGTGGACCTGCCCTGTTGCAGACAGCCTTGCTTTATCCTTGTGAGCATTAAAAACTTCCACGAGAAGATGCATTTGATTAGCCAAACAGTATTCTGGCCCAACCACATGGCTTCTTTCTTTAAAAAAAAAAAAAAAAAAAAGAAAGTTTTGTTTTTATTTGAAAGGCAGAGTTACAGAAAGAAGAGACAGAGAGATCTTCCATTTGCTGATTCACTCCCCAAGTGACCGCCTGATCAGAATTGAATTGATCTGAAGCCAGGAGCCAGGAGCTTCTTGGGCACAGGGTCCCATGGACTTGGACCATCCTCCACTTTCTTTGCAGGCCACAAGCAGAGCATTGAATCAGAAGTAGAGCAGCTGGGACAGGAACTAGCACCCATATAGCATGCTGATGCAGCAGGTGGAGGCTTAGCCAGCCATGCTATGGCATTGGCCTGATTCATTTCTGAATGCAGACCTCTGACAGGCCGTTGTGGGGGCCGTGGACTGCAGGGAGGAGCTGGCCAGACACACCTGCTGTATATGAGAGCCCCTGGGAGACTGCCAGCCATCCTGTCTCGGTTCCCTTTACGTTCACCTGGGGACAAAGGTTCTTCCTGCCCCTGAGACAGGACTTGGCATTTACAGTTTTCTCAGCTCATTAGCCAAGAGCCCTTGTCTTGCGACCCTTGTCAGCCAAGAGCCCATGCCCTGGAACCCCTGTCAACCAGGAGCCTATCTCCTGGGACTACTGTCAGCAGCCGATGCCCTGGGACCCCTTTCAGGAGCCCACCCCCTGGGATCCCTGTCAGCCAGGAGCCTACCCCCTGGGACCCCTGTAAGCCTGGAGCCCACACCCTGCAGCCCCTGTCAGCCTGGAGCCCACCTCCTGGGACTCCTGTCAGCCAGGAGCCCACCCCCTGGGGCCCCTGTCAGCTAGGAGCCCACACCCTGGGACTCTCACTGGAGCTATGATCATGACCAGAGTTGTGCTGAGCTTTTGCTCAGTTCCTTGAACTCCGCTTGTGGAAGCTGGGTTTTCACTGGTTCCCTGGTGACACACCAGGGGTCCCTGCTGAACAAGGAGGGCTTGGCGAGTGTGTGCTGTTGTGAGCAGATTTTGGGGGATTTATGGTATGAGGGTGATAGAAAGCTACTGAGGATGTGACCAATTGCTTAACTGGAGCCATCAAAAAATGGCTGAAAAGGAGATAAGGGAACTCTGCAAGGGAGTGGGGACTTTCCTCCTCATGCTGAATCACCACTGGTAGATTCCAGGTGGTAAGCAGGTGCCAATCAAATCCTGGTCGCCAGGAGTCCACAGGCAGCTCAGCTGCTTCTAGGCCAGGAAGCTCCTGGCCATGGCCTCCACGACATCACACCCAGACTTCTCACCCAGGTTCTCCATGACAATTTTGATGAGAGATGTGGATCATTACAGGCACAGGCAGAAAACCCATAGGTGTGGAGAATGTATGGCTGACCTGGAACTGGGGCAGAGCTGGGTTGGGAGAGAGAGGCATGGCTCATGTGTGTGGCTGGGGATACAACCAGAAGGGAGTCATGAGACCATCTGAACCCAGCCTTGTGGAGCAAGCATTCAAGGTTACCATTAAGTTGTAAATACTGAATGTGAAGTCATTTGAGGGCCAGAGAACTTCCAGCAAGATGGAGGAGTGTCCTGACAGGCAGTGGTACCTGTGGTTATGTCCACGCACCCACCAAGGTGAACTGTAGGCAGGCCTACCCCTGTGGGAGCCCAGAGGAACCCTAGGCTTACCCTGGCATTGGTGCCCAGCTGCTGCGGAGCCAGGAAACCAGGAGGGGTCTTCACCAGCAAGGAAAGGGGGCAGGGTCTGGACCCTCTCCCAGGTGCCTGTATCTGCAGTCATACCCATTCACCAGCTCCCCCCACGTCTGTGTCTGTGTGGGGACACCTGGCTGTGCTGGGGCGGCCAGGAGCTCAGAGACACCATGTCAGGTCTGGCTCTGCGGAGCCAGCACTTGATCCATCCTCCTGCCTGAAGTCTGGGTTGGTTTCCGAGGTACTGACCACACAGCTCTGAGTCTCAGGATCCATCCTACCCCGGCCATGGCCAGAGACCTTCCTCAGGCCCAGCTTCTGGCTCTGGAATGCCTGGGCCCATGGCAGCAGAACCAGGCCTCTGCTGTGTGTGTGCATGCATGTGTCTTCCTCTCCATGTCTGTGTCTAAGACTCACCTTCTCATGACATGACCCAGACCCAGACCCAATCTGATGCCTCATTTTCTACCTGACACACCCCTGTGAACCTCAGATCCACACAGGGTCTTTGTCACGGAGGAGAGGGATAGGACTCCCAGATCCCATAGTGACAGTCACCCATCATATCCCCATGGTGACTATCACCCACCAGCTCCCTTCCTCTGCAGCCTGATGCAAGTTCCCAGAATCGCCGCTAGGTGATGCTGACAGCAAAGTGCCGGCCTGTAGGTGTCCAGCTTGGCAGCAGTGGCCAAAAGCTTGGTCAATCCTGTGATATGTGCTGTGCACAGCCTTAAAACTCCTATGCTTCCCAGCAGGCACACTCCCACGGAGGTTCCCACCCCCAGTGTCCACACCGTAGGTCACGGGAGCAGCTCCGACGCCAGCTGCCTGGGATGACTCATGGGTCATAAGGCCTGCTGGGAGGAGCCAGGAGCTGCGAGCCAGGCTGTGCCGCTGTATGGTAACAGCGCTGTCTGGGTCATATAGCGCCGAGCAGGATGCACGTGGACGCTGGGCGCGCAGACAGCAGCCATCTCTTTTATTATTCTGGCCCTTGACAACTCGGGGAATACTGGGGTCTTGGTGCTGTACCCCGCCCCTCTTCCTGTGTTTGCTGGCCTCAGCATCTTCCTGCTGCTGTGCACCGGGTATGAGTAGGGCAGTGGGTGGAGGCAGTGACTCAGTGGGGCCGTCTTGCCCACTTACCTCTTGATCAGGCCGTATTATGGGCTCCCCTGGGGCCCGAGCTTCTGGCCAGCTCAACTGGCGTGTAATCCTCTGCTGCCTGCCCAGGCCATTAGCAGGGAGCTGGAAGGGACATGGAGCAGCCCCAGATGCCAGCAGCACGGCCTGCCTGATTTCCCGTGGGCAGAAGCAGTCATTCTGGCTCCAGACTTTGCCAGGCTGGGCCTGTGGCAACTGACCTGAAGTCATGTTCCCTCGACAAATAGCAGCTGCACAGCTGAGGTGGCTGCTGCTAGCCCTGGTGCGAGACTAGTGACAGGCACAGGTGACTATCCCACCCCGGGCAGGACAAGGAGGTGAACCCTGTGGTGGGCATCAGATGTAGAAAGAATGCTACCCTCTTCCTTGGTGCTTGCCCTGGAACAGTTTCCTGTGTGTGGGCCCTGGTACAGCAGCAGGGTCCTGGGCAGTGCAAGGCAGAGGGCACCTACCCCCTTCCCCTGCTCCAAACCGTGGCTGCAATCCTAGCGGCTGGAGCTTCCAATGGGTTTCCTGCACCCTACCGGCTCCCCTTGCCCTCCTGGCCACCCACCTGTTCCATGGCTCAGTGAGTCTAATTCTTCTGTTTTACCACCAAGTGTCACCTGATCTCTTCATCCACAAGACACTCTGGGCCCACCAGCCACATCTAGCGTGGAAACTGTCTGTCCCCAGCTCAGGCCAAGGTGGGCATAGACAGATGGACAGACCCCAGGCGTGTCTCTCCTTGGCTTTTGAGTGACTTCCTTAGTTGCCCATGGGAAAGAGCCCAGAACAGGTGAGTTGGATACCTGGGCCTGCCTCACAGCTCCTGCAGCTGCTCTGGCTCGGGGGCGGGAGGGGGGGGGTGGATTCCAGCACAGCCTCTGCTTCTAGCAATGCCCATGTGCCCACCACAGGGTGTCCTCTTTGTCCTTGGTCTGTCCCCGCCCCCCCCCCCCCCAGCTACCAGGAGGGGCTGAGCTCTAGTTCCCATGGGGGGGGGGCAGTTAGGAAGGGTGCACCCACAGCCAGGCCTCTCGCATGCCCCCCTTGTGGTCCCTGGGCACGGCCAACTCTGTACTGCTCTGTGAGTTAGCTCTCGCTCAAGTCAGACTTGGGCTGGGCTGCCCCATGCTCAAGCTCATCTTCCAGGGTGCCCAAATGGCCATTTATGGTTCATCATTCTTGCATGAAAAAAAAAAACACGGCATATTTATCATGTTTTGAAACATGCAATTAAAGAAGGTTCCCTAGGAGTACATTTTATGATGATGTTTAATATTTTATGAGAATATTTATTCTTCTTGGAGTCTTGTCATTATTTAAAAACTTGTTCACTAACTTTACTGTGGAAGAATTTTATTTCATTTTCAAAGACGAAAGAAAGCTTTGCTGGATATGTTATCCTGGAACAACATTTTTTTTCCTTTTAGAATCTGAAATATGTCACTCCATTCTCTTCTTGCCTGTAGAGTTTCCTGTGAGAGATCTCCCGTGAGTTTAACTGGCATTCCTTTATATGTCAGTTGATTTTTTTCATGTGCACATTTAAGGCTGTTTTCCTTATGTTCAATTGAAGAGAGCTTGATTATCATGTGTGGTGGTGAAGATCGCTTTTGGTCAAACCTGTTGGGAGTTCTGTGCCTCTCCTGAATGTTGTTTCCCAATTCTTTCTCTAGATTAGGGAAATTTTCCTTTATTATTTCATTAAATATATGTATGTATATATATATACACATATATGTATGTTAACTACTTTGTTTCTTTTTTTAATTAATTACATTGCTTATGTGACACAGTTTCATAGGCTCTGGGATTCCCCCAACCCCTCCCCGTACCCTCCCCCAATGGTGGATTCCTCCACGTTGTTGCAGTACTACAATTCAAATTCAGTGACGTTTCTTTCATTGCAAGCATATACCAAGCATAGAGTCCAGCATCTTATTGTCCAGATAAATTCAACGGTTTCTTGGGGAGACCATCTCTGGTCTGAAGGCAGAGCTGGCAGGATATCCTCCTGATCAATTAAAAGCCACAACATAACATCAAGAGTTTACAACATCATGGAGTTAATTGACATGGTATTGAGTGACCAATATATTAGGAAATGCAAGTTCTTAACCATGTCCTGTGACTACTTCATTGACATTTCAATTTTAGTTTATATACAACTGGCTTCTATCCACCTTAAAATGGCTATAGGGTACTATTCAGCTGTCTTATGTCTATTTTCATTTTAGTATTTAGCAGTTTAGTGTTGAGGTATAATTTTGCTGAACTTGGCAGATTTTAGGATAGTCTAAACTGGCTTATAACTCCAACAAGGCATATGTCAACAGTTTAGGTGCAGAACAGTTTTAGGAGAGGTGTGCAGAGAAATCTTCAATACCTTAGTGAGGAGTAACTAATCTTTGTGTCCTACCTAGTAAGGTATGTATGAGTCCACGCTGACCATTTCCTGTCTGGTTCTAAGCTTTCCTTGTTGTTCTCTGTCGATCTGTTTCTCTTCTTGCACCTTCTGGGGCTCCCATAACTCTTATATTTGGCCTCTTAATAGTGTCTTTCAATTCTTGAATGCTTTTTTTGGCCTGATTCAGCTCTGCATCCAGCTTTTTGTTTGCCTCCCCACGATGACAGGGAATATCTTCCAGTTCTGAGATTCTTTCTTCTGCTTGCTTCATTCTGTTTTGGGGACTTTGTACTTTTAATGTGCTCTATTGTGTTCTTAATTTCTATCAGCCTTGACTTGGTTTATTACTGCTGCTGCTTGTGTAAAATATTCCTTAAATTCTTTGAATTCTTGTATGTGCTTCTCATTGTTGATCAGAAGCATAGAACACACACAGCGGTCTCAATTTCTGACTACTTCATTGGATTTTTAGTTTTTGTGTATATTGAGTTGCCAATTCCTTTTTTATCTTGATGTTAACCCCTTGTCAGATGCTGCCTCTTTGCTTCTCAGTGGAGGAAGTCCCAGGCTTTTTTCTGCGTTGTTGTTATGTGTTGCCCAGAAAAATCCTTGCCTCAATGGACACCACAGCATGCTTCCCTTGGGTTTCCTTGTGGCAGTTTGGTTTTGAGTTTTGGCTTTGCATATGTGTCCATCTTAAGCTGCATTTTTTACACACTGTGAGTAGCAGCATCTGGTCTCCCTCTCCTCTATGGGCCCTCCCAGCTGTGATCCTGTGAGTGAATCCTGCAGCCTGTAGCTTGGCCTGCATTCCTGCAGCATGCAGCTTGGCCGGCAATCCTGCAGTTTGGTGTCTTTCTGTTTCAGCTGAGACTGGCTGATATAGTTAGGTCTTCTCTGCAGTGCCATGTTGCCTGGAAATGGGGCCATGCTCACTTCTTTCCAGTCTGGATGCCCACTGTCTCCCCCCTTGCCTAATTGTCCTGGACCTGGGGCATTCCACACCGAGCAGATGATGCAAACATGGGAGTCCTTGCCTTGTTCCAGACTGTAGGGATGTAGCGTTAAACCTTAACCCCTGCAGTATGTCAGCCATGGGGTCCTCATGTCTGACTCTTATTTTATCAAGTTATTTTCTTCTATACCTGATTTGCTGAGTTGTTTCCAAGTGTGAAGGGATGTTGAGTTTCATCACCCCCTGCCTTGCACCAGCTGGGATGGTTGGAGGTTTTCCTGTGTCACATTTACCTGATATGTGTGGTGTGCTGAGTTGTCCTGGCATCCTGAACAGAGTACCACCTGCTCACGGTGAATGGTTTTCTAAAGTGCTGCTGGTCAGGTCTGCTGGTTGGATGTGCTGGCCGGGTTTGCTCGTCAGCTCCACTGGTCGGATTTGCTGGTCAGCTCCACTGGTTGGGTCTGCTGGTCAGATCTGTTAGTTGGGTCTGCTACTCAGGTCTGCTGGTATTTGGGGGTGTCTGCATCTGGGTTCCTGACGATGTCAGCCTCTGGTTTTCTTTCTGTGCTGTCATGTTCTTGTCTGGCTCCAGTGTTGGGGTTATGCTGACCCCACAGGATAAACTGGGGAGAATCCCTTCCTTTGACATGTTCCTGTTTGGCAGGGACAAGTTTTAGTTCCTTTCCACAGTGTTGCTGGGATTCAGCAGTGAAACCCTTGGTTGGTGGGAGACTTGGTTCCCAGCTTAGTCTCTCCTACTTATTGTCTGTTCCGGCTCTCGGCTTCTTCATTGGTGGGTTTTGTCAGGTCGTCTGTGTTCAGTCGTCACCCTTGTCTCAGATTTTCTGGCTTATTGGCATCAGTTTGTGATGTTGTCTTACAATTCTTTGAATTTCTGTAGCATCACGTGTAACATTTCCTCATCACTCCATTTTGTGGCTTCTCAAAGTCCTGCTGGAGGTCCAGAATCTTATGTCTGATATGTCTGATTTTGAGCGCCATCTCTTGGTTTCATTGCTTTTTGGTTTTATTTTTCCAGTTCCTGATTCACTTATTTCTGCTCTGGTACTGAGTAATTCTTTCTGTCTTCTGGTTTGGGGCTTTGTTTTCTTCTGTTCCTGCTGGTGCAACACTAGTTTGTGTATTTGCTGAAATCTGTCCCTTTGCGTGCAGGTGTTTCTTGTGGCACATTTTCTCCTGGACACTACTTTGGCTGTCTCCTGGGTCTGGTTGGTTGTTTCCTTTTTCATGTGTCTCCAGCTTGTACATTTCCTTGTCTAGCTTCACTCACCACTGGTCCCCATTTCCTTGCCTTTTCTGGATGCCCTTCCGTCCCTGGTTTGTTATGGCTCAAACATTTAAGTTTTCACACTTTAGACTAGCCCCATGGTCCTACAGACAGTCCACCCTGGGGAGTGCCCTGTGTGTGTGAGAATGGGGCCCCCAGCTATGTCCACCCTGGGGAATGTTCCTGTGTGTGAGAGAATGGGGCTCCCAGCTATGGGCTAGGCACTGTGAGTGGGGTGGTCTGCCTAGGGCCTCTTCACTTTCACCTCCCTGTCTGGACCATCTCTGTACCACCAGGAGGGAGCGTTGCTGTGCCCTCTGGCCCTGCCATTCCTTCTCTGGACACAATCATGCTTCCCAGGGAGTCAGGTGCCCTCTGGGCTATGTGTCCATGCGTGATCATTATATGCTCCATCTGCTGACTCTGGTGACACTCGGAGACCACGGTAAAGGAGGGGCCTGTGCACACCACACTGCAGTCTTGGGCCTTGTCCTCAAGGCCAGTGCTACGTGGCCAAGCACTAGGCAAGACATTGATTTTGAGTTTTAGACTATTCCACATCAAGATTTAAAAACTAAAATTAAAAAATTCACTAGGTCTGTTTCTTCAGGTCACCCTGCAAACGCCCACAATCCTGGGCTGGGGCCAGAGCCAAGAGCTGGGGACTTGATGGAGTCTCCCCTGGGGCGCAGAGCTGAGGACATGAGCCATTGCTATCTGTGTCAGCAGGAAGGTGGAGCAGTCTGAGCCAGGCAGTGAGCCCAGCACTCTGACTTAATGACATCGTCCTGTCTACATCTCCTGCACTCCCCTCCTCTGGGGCAGTGTCCAGCTGGGTCTTGGCTTCCTGTTCTCATCAGCTGACTATCTCTCCTGATGGCATGTCCACACCATCGGCACTGCCAGCCCTGCCTGTGGGTAACTGCTGTCTTGTGCTTTCCGTGACTATTTTATATAGTTCTATTTTCTCTTAGGTTATTACCATATATTTAAACACTAGAGTTTCTAATACAAATTTCCAATGAATACAAGTCAGGTTTCAAATGAACCACACAAGCCCTGGGTGGTGTGATTTTACACTGAGCTACTTAACTCCCGCCCTGTATCCTGGGACACCACTGACCAACCCCCGACGCCCATCCTGTATCCTGGGACGCTGCTGCCCAACCCCCGACGCCCACCCTGTATCCTGGGACAC
Organism: Ochotona curzoniae; assembly: GCF_017591425.1. Lineage (NCBI taxonomy): Eukaryota > Metazoa > Chordata > Mammalia > Lagomorpha > Ochotonidae > Ochotona > Ochotona curzoniae. The sequence continues at coordinate 320,632 of NW_024467119.1, read as the reverse complement.
TGCCTGACGCCCACCCTGTATCCTGGGCCACTGCTGCCCGACCCCTAATGCCCACCCTGTATCCTGGGACGCTGCTGCCCAATGCCCACCCTGTATCCTGGGACACTGCCTGACACCCACCCTGTATCCTGGGACACCACTGACCAACCCCCGACGCCCATCCTGTATCCTGGGACGCTGCTGCCCAACCCCCGACGCCCACCCTGTATCCTGGGACACTGCCTGACGCCCACCCTGTATCCTGGGCCACTGCTGCCCGACCCCTAATGCCCACCCTGTATCCTGGGACGCTGCTGCCCAATGCCCACCCTGTATCCTGGGACACTGCCTGACACCCACCCTGTATCCTGGGCTGCTGCTGCCTGACCCCTCACGCCCACCCTGTATCCTGGGACGCTGCTGCCCAATGCCCACCCTGTATCCTGGGACACTGCCTGACACCCACCCTGTATCCTGGGCTGCTGCTGCCTGACCCCTCACGCCCACCCTGTATCCTGGGACGCTGCTGCCCAATGCCCACCCTGTATCCTGGGACACTGCCTGACACCCACCCTGTATCCTGGGCTGCTGCTGCCTGACCCCTAACGTCCACCCTGTATCCTGGGACGCTGCTGCCCAATGCCCACCCTGCATTGCTGCTGTTCGCTGTGCTGCACCCGCTGGATTCTCTCAATCATAATCCTGGGCCATAGAGTCTGTTTGATAGGCTAACAAATGAATGATTTGTTTGCTTCCACATCTTCCTTCTCCAGCACACTGCCTCCTCCATCCTTCTGTTTCTGACCCAGGTCACCTCCTCTTTGGCACATTCTTCAGGCCATTTCTTCAAAGAAGAGGATGATCGTGTCCTCCTGAGAGAAGCTGAAACCGAGTCATCTTGACTCGTTCCACTGTGAAGGAAAAACACCTAGTCTGTCTGCAGACTGTGTTTTTTTTTTTTTTAAAGACTTATTTTTATTATTTTTTCTTTGGAAAGGCGGATATACAGAGAGGAGAGACAGAGAGGAAGATCTTCCGTCCGATGATTCACTCCCCAAGTGAGCGCAACGGGTCGATACTATGCCGATCCGAAGCCAGGAGCCTCTTCCGGGTCTCCCACGTGGGTGCAGGTTCCCAAAGCTTTGGGCCGTCCTCGACTGCTTTCCCAGGCCACAGGCAGGGAGCTGGAAGGGAAGCGGGGCTGCCGGGATTAGAACCGGCGCCCATATGGGATCCCGGGTGTGCAAGGTGAGGACCTTTAACCACTTGCACCACCGCGCCGGGCCCCAGACTGTTTTTGCCTCTAGGATCCTCTGGGCTCACTGTGGATAGCCAGGGTGAGCCGGGACCCCTCGGGGCTCCCTGTGGATGTGGACAGACCAGATGAGCTACCCTGTGAATAGCCAGGGCAAGCTAGGACCCCTCAGAGCTCCCCTGGACAGCTGGGGCCAGCCACCCGTTGGGACTCCCTGTGGATAGCCAGGGCAAGTCAGATCCCTCAGGGTTCCCTGTGGGTGTGGACAGCTGGGATGGGCCAAGGGAGGAGGAAGAGGAGGAAACTGCTGCTAGATAATGCGAGCCCCGTGTCCATCTGCATCTTCCCAGTGTGGGGAGCTCTGTGTGGGTAGCTATCCTCCTGTGACCTCAGGTCTTTGAATGGTGCCATGACCAGCTGGTTTGTGCAGTGTGGTCCTTGCCGTGAGAATGCAGTGGGACCCCCAGTGGGATCTCATGTTCTTGTCTTGGCACTTTGGATGCCTGGAGGAAGAGGGGGCATAGCCTAAGGGTGGGATTCAAACTTCTAGAGGTTGGTCAATGTCGAGGCCTGGCCCTTCCTGGCCAGAGAGGGGGCTGTGGGAAGAGCAGGAAGTGACATGGAGGAGCATATGGCTTTGCTAGTCATGCATGACCCCCAGCGACATACCTGTCCACACAGTGCCAGCATCTTCAGGACAGATTGGAGTGGACAGTGTTGCTGGTATTCTTTGCTCTTAGCAGAACTGTGATGTGCTGGTTTTGGGTTGACTCTTGGTACTGGTTCCAGACTCTGGGAGGACACAGGCAATGGCAAGGACAGTGCTGGGAGGTGGGGAGGGGAGGCTGGTCAGTGGCCTCCAGCCAGGGCTGTGCTGAGCCTCAGCACCACGGCCACCATCATCTACCAGCCAGAAGGGAAGAAGCTTCTGAGGAGCTGGGGGTCTCACCTTCACTGGCTGTCCCCTGGGATTAGGGATGGGGACTCTGCAACCCTGTATGCATCACTTTTGTTCCTCCTAAAATGCATGGAAACATCTCATGCTGTGACCTCAGCATCCCAGGGGCCTGAAGTGGCTGGCAGGGGCGAGGCAAGCGAGCAGTGTGTGTGGACAGCCAGGTCTCGTTTCTCTCCACACACATGTAGGCACCCCGGCCTGTGGCCTGTGTCCTACAATGAATGGTCACCTGGGGGAGGATCCATGTGCCGTACGGCAGGGACAGCTCGGCAGGGGCTTGGCAGACTCATACTGAACCGCTGAGGCCAGGAAAGATGGGTGTGCAACAGACCCCGACCTGGCGGATTTGAGACCCTCAGCAACCAAGTGTGTGCTGAGTGATGGCTTGTGTGCATCCTGGGAGGTGTGTAGGGGCAGACGTGTGTGCATGGGCAGGTGTACATGTGTGAGGTGTGTGTATGCAGATGTGAATGTGTGAGATGTATACAGGTGTGTGCATGGGCAGGTATGTGTATGTGCACGTGTGCATGTGTGACCTATGTGAGCAAGTGTGTGTGGATGGGTGTGCATGTGTAAGGTGTGAGTGCAGGTGTGTGTGGTCAGGTGCTGGCTTGAGTCCTGTGTGTGTGCCCGTGGCTCCAGGGATGTGACCAGCATTCACCCTGCCCCTGACGGCGGAAGCGATGCGGCAGAAGCGTCACTGTTGTCCAGTGCTCTGGATTTGGACGTTTATTTAGGTAGAAAAGTGCTTTGAACACGGGGAATAGGATTTATTTTATAGAAGAATATTTCGGGAATTTTTTTTTTTTTGCATTTTTCAAGGATATACATTCGTACTGATTTTTGCTTCCAAATAAGTTTTAAGGCTGTTTGGTAAAATATATACCGGATACGAGGCTGATGTACAAGGGTCTGTTCTTACAGGGGTCGTAACTACTAGACTTTAAAAAAGTATAACTCTGAAGAAGCTAAACATGCGTCAGCTGCACCGGCTGCCCGCACTGGGCGCACACGGCGGGAGGTGCGGGAGGCGCTGCGCCTTGCGGGCTGGGCGGCCCTTCCTGAGCGGCGGCGCGGGCTGTAGGGGCGGCACGGGCAGAAATCAAGGTGCTTGCTGGGGGGTGGGGGGGAGACCGGCCACGACCCGTCCCTGGAGCCCATCCGTAGGGGGCTCCTCCCTGTTCACGCCCGGGATCGGACGATCCACGCCAGTCACGCGTCTCAGTTCCCATCGCGAAGCAGCAGGCCTGACAGAGATGATGCAGACGAGATCCGCACGCACCCCGGTGGTGAGGCCTGGAGGTGTGGGGCGGGATTCCGCGCGCTACAAAGGAGTAAAAACCGCGGCTGAGCTCTGTGCGCGTCGCATGGCCAGGGGCCCCTGGAGAGGGGCCCGCCGGTCCCTCTCGGCTTCGGGGGTCCGGGGGCGCAGGCCTCGGTCCCGCGCCTGCGGCTGTAGCACCTGCCATCTGGTGAGCGCGGGAGCGGTGATTCTTGGTCCTTCACGCAGATTATAAAAAACGGGAGTAACAAAAGGTGTGGGCGCCGGCGGGGTCCGGCTCAGAGCCGCGTCTGTGCCTCGGGGATGTAGATCTCGATGCTGTCGGCGCGCTCACCCACCGAGCTCTGGCGGAAGGACGCGGCGCGCTTGGCCGCCAGCAGCCGCCGCCGGGCCTCCTGGCGCTGCCGGTCGGGCAGGTCCAGCGACTTCTCCCGCGTGATGGGGAGCTTCCCTTTGGGGGGCTTCTTTGGTATAGGCGGGGGCACCTTCCGCTCTTCCTGGAAGAGGTGCGGGAGAGCGGGTCAGCGTGGAGCGGGGCGTGAGGTCAGTGTGAGGGGCCGGGAGGGGACAGGGGAAGACACAGACCCCTCACCTCCCCGCACCTGCTTCCCGTGAGATGCAGGACCGTGGGCTGGCTGGGGCGCATTTCCTCGAATCCCCCTGGCCTGTGCGAAGGTGCTGGGATGCGGGCACCAGTCCCCCAGGCTCTCCCTGGGCAGAGGACCACACCCCATGACCTCCCACCACTGCGCCACCTCACCTTTCTCTCGGGCGACTCCACCACCTTCCAGTCGTTGAGTTTGAGCCGCTGCAGCTCGTCAAACTTGAGGCTGACGTCCTCAATGGACAACTGCAGCATGTCCCAGTAGCCGGCCAGGTCCTGAGACGTGGGCCGCGGCATGGCGCTGGGGTCCTAGGGACACATGGGTGGTCGGGGCGGGTCCAGGGCAGCCGCGTTTGCACACGTGTGGCAGAGCTGCTCGCTGTTCCCGTACAAGGTATTGGGGTGGGATGAGGCGGTCAAATGCACTTGCCCGCGGGTTTGGCGCGCTGCTGGCCCAGGCCCCAGCGGGGCAGACACGGGTAGGGCTCAGGGCCAGCTCCTTGCCTCTCCTGGGTCCCAGCACGGCGTGCGCCACCAGGAGGCGGCCACGCGCTCCGTACCTGCTGCACCGAGCCCCGGGGCAGGGGTGCCTCCTCACCGTCCAGTGCACATGGTGTCTCCTCCACTCACTCTTCTGCATGGAATCCAGCGGAGGCACCCCAGCCACCTGGAACCCTGGGCTTCCACATACAGCTTAACCGTGGCTCTGCCCTGGGGGAACTGCTGAGCCAGGGGCTGGGACCTGCCCATTCCAGGAATGGCACCGTTCCCTATTCTACACACACATGTGTTCTGGGGTATGTGCTGTTCCACACATGTGTGTGTACTGGGATGCATGTTCTACAAGTGTGTGTCCCGGGATGTGTGCTGTCCCACGCTTGGGTACTGGGATGTGTGTTCTACAAGTGTGCACTGGGGTATATGCTGTCCCACACATATGTGTGCACTTGGATGTGTGCTGTCCCACATGTATGTGCATCAGGATGAGTGCTGTCCCACACGTATGCATGCACCAGGATGTGTGCTGTCTCACATGTATGTGTGCACCGGGATGTGTGCTGCTCCACATGTATGTGTGCACTGGGATGTGTACTGTTCCATATGTATGTGCACTGAGATGTGTGCTGTCCCACATGTATGTTTGCCCTGGGATGTATGCTGTCCCACATGTATGTGCATCAGGATGAGTGCTGTTCCATATGTATGTGTGCACTGGGATGTGTACTGTTCCATATGTATGTGCACTGAGATGTGCTCTGTTATATGCACCCAGCCCTGGTCGCTGTCTTGGACAGGCTGGCACAGTGAGGCTAGGCAGTGGGCTGGTGGTCAGCAAGCTAATGGGGAACTTACCATGTTCTGCTGGCACAACCAATAGAACTGCTGAAACTTCTGGGACATGAGGAGCTGGGCACTCCCCACAGCGCTCCGGATCTTACCGAGAACTGTGAAGAAACAGACAGGTCAGGGCCAGGAGCAGATGCCGAGAGGAACTTCCCCAAGCAGACGAGGCTGACATGACGGTCAACTCGGCTGGCATGGCCATAGTCAGAGGCAACCAGCACCAGCCCAGGGCAGCCCTCGCTGGGCCGTTCTGCTGGGGAAAGCTCAGGTTGCAGGATGGCCTCTGCCTCAGTCTCCTGTGGGTGCTAGGAGCCAAGAAAGCTGCAAGAATGGAAGCTATGGTCAGCCTCAGTATGGCCTGGGTTCTGTCATGTATCCGTGGCCTTTTGAGATGCCTGTTACTCAATTTCCAGGAAGGCACATGGGGTTGAGCTGTGTGGGCCTTGGTGCACCATGGAGTCCCGTGTGGGGGCTCATGTGGTGCCCTGGAAGCCGAGCAGGGGCTGGGATCTAAGCTGGTTGTTGGCAGGCCATCCTCCGCGAAGCTGCCCTGGCCATGCCCGTCCATGCCTGGCTTTTTGTTGTGACATATACTTTTTCTTTAAAAAGTTTCATTTATTTATTTGAAATGCAGAGTTGCAGAAAGAGAAAGATCTTCCATCTACTGGTTCACTTCCAAAATGGCTGTAGAGCTGAACTGATCTGAAGCCAGGAGTCAGGAGCTTCTTCTGGGTCCCAGGCAAGTGCAAGGTCTCAAGACTTTGGGTCTTTCTTGACTGCTTTCTGAGACCACAAGCAGGAAGCTGGATGGGAAGTGGAGCAGCTGGGACATGAACCGGTGCCCATTTGGGATTCCAGTGCCACAGGACAGAGGATTAGCATGCTGTGCCCCTGTACCGGCCCAGGCATGTGTTTCCAAGTGAGCAGATCATGGGTTGGTAAGAAGTTCGTTTACTCAGGAGTCTTGAATCTTGGCTAATGGGATAGTAAATTCAGAGAGGAGCCCTATGTTTCAGTTGTATCCTTGGGACGGATTTAATATGCCAAGGTAGTTGGGACCAGCTCTGGCTTTAGACTGGACATGGAAGACTATACAAGGACGCAGGGGAGTGGGAGCACCTATCCATGCAGTGACTTCTTACAGTTGACAGGCCTGGTCTACCTGCCACTGGCAGCACTTGGGGAGGGTAGGAGGGCATCTCTGCTGGCCATCTCTTGCCGCTGGCCCAGGTACCCCTCCACTGGGTCCATGGCATTGCTCTGGGCTCTGCTGGGCAGGAGTGACCATGTACAGGTGTCCAGGTGAGTCCAGTCTCTGGGGTCCCCACCAGCTCCCCTGGGCTGAGAGGCCTAGGGGCAGAGCTGGTTGGGGAGCCTCGGGTGCCCCAATCCTCTCCTGACCTGGCTATGTGACCTGTGCCCCTGCCCTCAGCCCAGTCGGTGCTGCTGGTGGGGAGGAAGTTGTTGGTCCTGGATGCAAAGGTCAGGAAGGGCCTGGCACCCATAAGATGACCACCTGAGAAGCCCAGCCCCTTTCATGTGTGATCACCATGTGGTGACATCCAAGAGTCATGTTCATTGCCTCCAGGTCTGGACTTACACACGGCCATCCTCGGAAGTGATGCCAAGGTTCCGGGGGTCAAGACAACCCCCATGGGATCCCACAGGTGCGTGATGGCCCTGCCAGGGACTTGCTGTGGTCACGTTGCTTCCTGGACCACACACGACTGATAGATATGTTGAGGGCTGAGCAAGAAGGTAACCAAGCAGTTCAAACTCTGCCACAGCCTCCCGTCAGCCGTGTATGATCAGTATGGTGGGTGCAACGATAGGGCCAGGTGTCCCAGGGCGGGACCGAGCAGGGGACCAACGTGCTGCACGTGGGTGGTAAGCCCAGAGGGAGGGCCCTGACAGAGTTGTGACTGCAGGGCGTCAGTTGCTTCTTCCACCTGCTACTCTTCTCAGTTCGGTGCAGGTGGTTAGGGTATCCCCATGGCTGGTGGCACCCACGAGGACACCCCTCACTTCCCAAGTGGCTTGCCTGATTTTCACTTTCACATGCTGCACAATAGCATGCTGGCCCAGCACGATGGTCCTCAGGCTCTGAAGTGAGTCCATGGATTTTGCAGTGATTGATGTGGTCACAGCGTTCATAGCTACTCTGGAGCCCCACAGCAAACCTGCTGTGGGCAGATCCTGGTTCCTGGAAGCCCCCCAGTTCAGACGTCTCAGGCTCCAAGTTTCCTGCCTGAGCTCATGTTTGTGCACTTGTTTCCCTTGGCTATGAGTGCAGAAAACCCCCTCGCTGGCCGTGTCCTGCATGCCGCACGGCCATGCAGTTCAACCATGTCCTGCTCCACTGTTCCACTCCACTGTCCACCAGCTGTTCTGCCCAGAAGTTTCCCATTTCTCTCTCCAGCGCTCTGTCAGCTCTTGGAAGTCCTGGTCCAGGTGCATGCCCAGGCAGGTCTCAATCTGGCCCATGTGGTGCTTGGTTCACAGTGCCAAATGTGGGGCCATCTGGGCTGCCCTGTTCTTCTCCAAGGGATTGTCCACAGTGGTGATGCCCACACCAGATAGGGCTTCGGGGGCCAGTGCCACAGCCCTGCCCCTCAGAAGTGGGTCTTCTCAGGGGCTTAAGTCAGCTAACCTGTGGGGGTTTCCGTTAGCACGTTCTTGTTCCAGAAAATATGCCATTTGGGTTCAGGATCTGTGTCCTTCCCTCTTGTTCTCACCTGACTTGGAAGGTCCAAACGCGCCAGGCCAATTACGGCTTACAAACGCCTGGATGTGGTGACTCACATACATGAATCGGGGCCTGCATGCATGTTCTTGTGCACAAACCAATGCTGAGCCGGGCACTTGCTTTTAGTAACCACGACAACTGAATGCTGCAAGCTTTTTCAATTAACTCAGGAAATTGTGGCCAAAAAACTGAGAGTTTGGGCAAAAACTATTTCATGGAATTGGATTTGGAATATTCAGAACTTGGGAGTTTTGTTTTAGCAAGCACTTCCTTTAATCTTTATTTTGAAAAGTGCTCTAATGCCTAACCCTGAATCTGCTCCTAGAGCCCAATCTATTACTAGAACCCAAAGCTGACTAGCTAGGAATGATCCCAAACATCAACTCAACAGAGCAGGCAGCAATGTCTGTCACGTAGTTGTCCATGCTGTCAAGAACAGCCCTGCCTCCCTCGCCTGCCCTTGGGATTCACTATAAAGACCCACTTAGGAGAGAATCAAGATGGCAGAATAGGGTAAGGACATATTTAAACAGACAGAGAAATATTAGCCTGTGTGAAGAAGAGAGTGCATAATCCAGGAAATAGGAGAGGACAGAACAACAGCAGAGGGGTACCTGGAGACTGACAGACACAGGAAAGCAGCAAAAACAATGGAGTGGTGTTGCAGTGACCAATACCCCAACGGCATTCAGCGAACAGTGATCTGAATTCCACCAGCGGCCAGTAATTAGGTGGGAAAGGACATTACCCAGGAGCTCCAGAGGTGAACCCAGACAAAGAACTGCCCGTCCTGCTGGTCTGTTTGATTTGACCAGGACCAGAGACAGAGCAGCAAGTCCCAGGCAGGCAGTGCAGGAACAGGGTGAATAACACAGCCCAGCCCACCTCCTAGAGCTGAATTAATTAGGTGCCATTTCGTTAAAGGAGGCAAAGTCTAGGGAGCAGGAATGTGCATATACTGCACTGGAGTGACCTCACTTCTGTCTCAGTGAACTGCAACACGTAGTATGCAACAGGTTTCATCCAAGACAAGTCTGAGTAGCCCTCAGACCTAAGGGCCAGCAGATCAAGAACTCTAGTAGTGGCACATCAGGCACCATTTCTTACAGTGTGGCAAACACTGCAGGCAGGGTGGTGGGAGGGGGGACAGTGAGCTGCACATGCACTGAGCTGGTGCAAACTCACAAAGATCATTGCATTGCACTGGTACCACAGAAAAATAATACAGACTGTGGGGCATCGTACTGGTCAAAATAGGTCCATGTGACCCTCAGATCTAATAGCCATCAGGTTCCGGCAAGATCAACACCACCAATAACCTAGCTATATAGGACACCTGATGTCTCCCTAATCCTGGGACCTGCTCTAACCAGAAGTGGGGAAAAGGCTGTACAGACAACGGTGCAGCCTCAGCACAGTGTCATAGGAGGTGGAGACTAGTGACCCAAGAGCTGGGACTACAGAGACCATGGTGGAAATCTAACATAAGAACCCAGACCTGGAACTCTCTGGAGGGAGTGGAACAATTGACTACAAACAAAGAGCTGTGTACCAATTGCAATAAGTAAAATCGAACTGTAAGCCTGTGGGTGACACGGCTTAAAAGAACCTGCCCCAAGTACAATGACCAAGAGCAAAAGAAGAGACAGAGACACAGTGACTGTTACTGAAGACTCCCAGCAAAGGAGCAAAATGCTTTGCCAACCCCAGGGTTAACTGAGGAAGACATCAAGAAAAAGGGGGATATAGAATTCAAAACACTTGTTATAAATCAAATGAAAGCTGATATATCAGAAATGAAGAATACAGTGGAGAAAATTAAAAGTACAGTGGAGAGTCTCCAAAATAGAATGAAGGAGGCAAAAGAGAGAATTTCAAAATTAGAAGATATTTCCTGTTACCAAGAGGAAACAAACAAAAAGCTGGAAGCAGACCTGGATCAGGCCAAAAAAATATTCAAGAATTGAAAGACACTATTAAAAGGCCAAACAGAAGAGTTATGGGAGTCCCAGCAAGTGCAGAAAAAGAAGCTGGATTTACAAATGTATTTAATGAAATAATAAGGGAAAATTTCCCTAATCTACAGAAAGAATTGGGGAAACAACATCCAGGAGGGGCACAGAACTCCCAGCAGGCTTGACCAAAAGTGACACATAATCATCAAGCTCTCTTCAATCTAACATAAGGAAAAGAGCCTTAAACATGCACGTGAAAAAAAGTCAACTGACATATAAAGGAATGCCAATTAAACTCACAGGAGATCTCTCACAGGAAACTCTACAGGCAAGAAGAGAATGGAGTGACATATTCCAGATTCTAAAAGCAAAAACTCGTCAGCCCAGGGTAATGTGCCCAGCAAAAGTTTACTTTGTCTTTGAAAATGAAATAAAATTCTTCCACAGTAAAGAAAAGTTAAAGAACTTGCCTCTTCCAAACCTGCTTTACAAAGGATACTTCAAGATGTTCTCTCGACAGAGAAGAGGAGCAGCGCCCACCAAAACCAAAGGCAAGTGTGAAGAACATCCCAGTAAAATACCAACAGAAGACTAAATCAATGAACAATCCATTGCTAAAATGACAGGACCAAATTAGCACCCATTCATATTAACCCTGAATGTGTATGGTTTAAACATCAATCAAACATTATAGGTTAGTAGACTGGATTTAAAAACAATTTGTTGCCCACAGGAGACACATTTCACCAACAAAGATCAGCAGAAACTGTATCTCATGGATTTGGATTTTTTTTGTTAGTTTCATCTCTTCAAAACACTTTCTTCTGGTTAAATTCTTCAACGATTCACAGATATTACAGTAGCATCATTTTCTTCAAGAAGGCTCTTGATTTTCATTTCTTGAGCGACACATTAGTCATTCAGTAGCATGTTATTTAATTTCATCATGTTGTTCATTTCTTTTTTTTTCTTCCTGCTGTTTATTTTGTTTTGTGGCTTTTCATTTAAGGAGATGTATAGTAACTGTGTAATGGAGACTATCATATTCAGATGTGAGGATATAAAGCAGTATGCATCTCTACTTCCAGACAAAGATTGACTCCCAATTTTTTCCAATGTTTACTAAATCTTGACAATAGGGTGCTGGACTCTGCCATTGTCCATGCCTGCAATGGATGGACATATGACTATGTATGAAGAACTATACTATAGTAATGATATAGGGGAACTCAGTGAGGGGGAGGAAGTTGGGGAGGGGAAAAGGGAAATCCCAGGGCCTATGGAACTGTATCATAAAATCATAATAATAAAAATAAATGAAAAAAGAAATATAAATAAAAAATTGTTCATTTGAATAGGCTTTTTCCTCTTGCAGTTTTTAAGGCAATCCATGTTGTAGAAATTACTTAGAGTCAAGTTTTGATTCACTTCATTCTTTATGCTTTCTTTATACATATGATACATTTTAAACTAATGCATATGCACATATGAACATGTATGTCTGATATGAATTCACACGAATATGTGTGTATAAAACTATTAACATTTCTGGAAATGCAACTTTTTCAGTTCTTGTTAGTATTTTAAAATGTTAAGTACATATGTAATACTTGCTTTTCTTAAAAAATAAACTTTAGTCAGCTCTTCTTAGCAATATGACATTATTTTATTAAAATTTATTAATTGTTGGGAAATATGGGAGATGATTTAAGAATATATTTTGATGTTGTATCTTATTATTAATCAAGTTAAAATTAGCTATTGACAAGAATTTGTTTCTTCTGGGCTGTCTACATAATTCCTTTGTTTCATTTTTCTCTTGCTGTTTAAGGTTTTTCTCAATGATTTGAAGGGAATACAAGTGGTTTAATTTGTTAATTAATATTGTATTAAGAAAAATAAAAGTATCAAATTTTGAAAAATAAGACCAGCTTAGCCACTGACTGGCTGGGTAGTGCTCGTGCTGCCCCTAGCCCTGGCCATGAGGAGCACTGGAGTTCCGGGGGTCCGGGTGTGTGAATTTCCTATCCCACTCTGCCATCCTGGTAGGCAACATCCTAGACAACCAGGCCCCCAATGAAGCTCTGGGTTTCCACCTTGCCAGCACCAGCCATTGTGGCCATCAGGACAGTGAGCCAGCAGATGAAAGATCTCTACTCCCACTCCTGCCCTCTGACGCTGCCTTTGAAATAAACAAAAGCAAGCTTGTGTGCAAAATGGACATGGCCTTGGCATGCACAGCATCATGCATTTGAGGGTCCCAGCACACATCACCTGTGATCATTCATTTAGGGAAGCTGAAACCTCTGATGTTCATACCTACACGCTAAGGCCATGGAGATGCTGTGCACGCCAAGGCCATGTTCATACCCACACACTAAAGCCAGGGAGATGCTGTGCATGCCAAGGCCATGTTCATACCCACACAGTAAAGCCAGGGAGATGCTGTGCACACCAAGGCCATGTTCATACCTACACGCTAAGGCCATGGAGATGCTGTACCATGGTGTCAGTGATGTGGACCATGTAGGTTCACGACAGTGTTCTGACATGTCCCCCTCAGGTTTACCTCTAATGCCTGATGACCATGGGAGGCTCTGGCCATTTAGGCAGCATCTCTGGGCCCCAAGTGAGAACCACAGCCAAATGGAGTCAGAATGAAATGTGCGCAGAGGTGGGGGACATGGCAGCACGTGAGGACATGGGAGACACAGCCACAGAGGGACCAGGCTCTGCTGCCGTGGGCTCTGGGGTTCAAGGAACAACCCTGCAAGGCCTGAGCCATGTCACCGGGGGAGGAGCCCTCCCCACCTGAGGTTCCCACAGACTAGAGAGGTGTCTTCCCAGCAAAGGCAGAACGAGTAGGGCTCCTGCCGGGGACCGGAAGGGTTGTCCTTCCTCACTGAGGGGCAGAGACCTGTGTGAGCCAGTGCAGTCCAGCCAGGTACAGGTGCAGCTCAGGGCTGTCCTGGGTGCCCATCAGGGGCCTGCTTGGTCAGGTGTCAGCCAGGACGCAGAAGAACGGACAGTTTGGAAGCTGCGCCTTGAGTCCGCCTACTCGCCCCACCCTCCCTCGGCCCGCCACTCTCTAAACTTACTCTCCTCCGCTAGGTCCTTGTCCTCTGCCTCGCGCTCCATCTCCTGGCGCCAGCCCTCCATTCGCGTGGTCTCCGAGTGCAGCAGCTTCAGGAACCACGAGCCGTCACGCCTGCACGGGGACATCCGCCCGCTGTCTGCAGGCTCCAGCGAGGGCTCCAACCAGGGGTCGGCAGGTGGCATAGCGGCTGCGTCTGCCTGCGTGCGATAGTCCTCCCGGTAGCTGAAGAGTCCCTGGGTGCGCACAGTACGCAGCGCTCCATACTGTGTGGGCGTGCTGGGTTCCGAGTGCCGTTGGAAGGATGAACCGAACTGCAGCCCCTTGTCCTCCGTGGGCACCTGGCCCGGGAAGCCCTCGAGCTCCAGGTCGGCCTGCACTGCTGCTGTGACGCTGTTGGAGCGCTTGAAGCGGCCGTGCCTGCAGGGGAGGGGACAGGTTGCCCGCGCCCGCAGCACAGACCCTGTGCGCCTCCCTGGGACGACCCTTCCTGTGGAAGGTTTCTTTCGCAGAGCAACAAGCAGATCTGCAAACACAGTGAGCTCATCCACCCAAGTCCCCATGGGCACATATACCCTGTCCTCTGCAGCCCTAAGTTGTCTGTGTGCAGCTCAAGGAAGCTTTTGCACCTAGTGGGTTGGAAAGTCGGCTCCTTTGAAGCTGCATGTGCCCTCCTCAGTGGGCCAGTGAGAGCAGCTAACCCTGTCCTGGTTAATCCTGCACCTGAGTGTGAGCCGCGTGACTCAGAGGTAGCCTTGCAGCTGGACACCGGGTGAGTGGGTGCTGTGTGACACATGTGCATGCTGTGTGCATGTGTCTGTGCATCTTTGTGCATGTCTTTTATATTTCTGCACTTACATATTTGTGTTGTGCATGTGTGTCTGCATGTATGTGCATGTTCATGTCTTTGTGTGTCCACACATCCCAGGCACAGCTGGCTGGTGCCCCAAGCTGCTGTGTGTGCAGCTGCTCAGTCAGGGGGTCTTCACTCTCTGCTGGTGTCCATCATGGAGGCGGAAGGCAGAGCCAGTTCCTGAGCCCAGGATGGACCCTCCTTCCCAGGGTGTCTGTGCCAGATGCACACTGATGCCCTTGGGGGACAGGCTCTCCCTGTGTTTGCACCAGCAACACACAAGACCTTGCTTGCCCATGCCAAGTCAGCCCTATGCTGACTCCCTTGCCAGGACACAGCACCTGGGTGCAGGATTAGTTGCTCTCATTTGGCCTGTGGAAGTAAACAGTACATGATGCTCCCACAACCTTCCCTTCCAGTGGGACCCATGTGTTTCTGACCATCTGCTTTGGGAACAAAGATTCTGTGTCTGTGTGGACACACAGCCCAGGAAGTGTCACTCTGCAGTGGAATGACAGGGCCAGGTTTGGGCCCTGAGGGCTGGCAGTGCAGGGCAGCCTGCTCCTGCCTGGGGGCCAAGTTACCGTTTCTCATCTTCTACTTGCACCCCAACCGAGTGGAACTCGCGCAGGCCACGGCTCTCCGTGTCAGAGTCAGTAGCCGTCTCCACCTACAGCAACACAGAACATGGAACCTCATGTAGAAGCAGCTGGGGCTGGCCAGGCTTGTCCATTGCTGTGACTGACTACGCATCTGTCTAATTAACAAGGGGATGGGGCTGACAGACAAGGGGAGGCTGCACTTTGGTTTGCTCTTGGGCACCCCACTGGATCCCGCTACACAGAATAATGTGGATCAGGGACACAGACAAGTGCAGGCGGAACCACAGACTTAAGCTTGGACAGATCTGGGCTCTGGGACAGCGAAACCCTGACCATGCCCCACGATGAGACAACGCAAATACACAACCAGACATACAGTCTAATAGAACCCCGCTCCCGGCTGCAGCCACACAGATTTATAGGGATTCAAGAATGACCAGTGAGCATGTTCGCATCTGTGTCCTGCACATAGACACATAAGGATCTGCACACACATTACACACGTGTCTGTGGGGCGTGTCCCCTGCATCCACAGAGCCACACATGTGTGTCTGTGGGGGGTGTCCCCTGTGTCCACAGAGCCACACATGTCTGCGGTGTTCCCTGCATCCACAGAGCCACATGTGTGTATGGTGTTCCCTGTGTCCACAGAGTCACATGTGTGTCTGTGTGGTGTCCCCTGCATCCACAGAGCCACACGTGTGTGTGGAGGGATGTCTCCTACATCCACAGAGCCACACATGTGTGTATGGGGTGTTCCTTGTGTCCACAGAGCCACACGTGTGTGGGTGTCTGCGTGTGTCCCCTCTGTCCATACACACTCATGCATGCAGCAGCACCTGCATCCACATGTGGCAGCCTGTTGTCGGGAGCAGCAGGACATCAGCTTAGACCAGGGGTTAAGGACTCCAGGGAGCTTCCTGCCGAGGCCCTGGAACATGTGGCCCCAGCCTGTGTGGAGTGATCCTGGCCAGGCACCTCAGCACGGAAGTCACTGGCTGGTCAAACCATTGACACATGCATGCCCTGAGCCATCGCTGTCCCAGAAATATCTGGGACCTGCATGGTGACTCAACAGGCTAATACCTCCGCTTGCAACACTGGGATCCCATATGGCAATGGTGCATGTTTTGGCTGCTCTGTTTCCCATCCAGCTCCCTGTGTATCACCTGGGAAAGCAGTGGAGGATCGGTCAAGTGTTGGGACCCTGCATCCATGTGGATACCTGGAAGAAGCTTCTGGCTTCAGACTGGTTCAGCTGCAGCTGTTGCAGCTATTGGGGGAGTGAACCAGCAGTTGAAAGATCTTTCTTGCAGCCTCCCCCTTTCTTTGTAATTCTGACTTTCCAAGTAAAATAAATCTTAAAAAAAAATCTTGCATCAGGAAGCTCCAAATTGAGATGCCATCACTGAGCATGAAAACTGCCTTTCTCCAGAGTATCACTGGGGGACCAAGTGAGGGTGAACTCTCAGGTGAGAGGGCCAGGTGAGGGGACAGAATGCGAGGACCAGGTGGGGGTGAACTCTCAGGTGAGGGGACCAGGTGGGGGTGACCTCTGAGGTGAAAGGACCAGGTGAGGGGACAGAATGCAAGGACCAGGTGAGGGTCAACTCTCAGGTGAATGGCCCAGGTGAGAGGACCAGGTGGGGGTGAACTCTCAGGTGAGGAGACAGAGTGAGGGTGAACTCTGAGGTGAGGGGACCCGGTGAGGAGACCAGGTGAGGCAATGGGGCAGGATAGGGACTGAGGTGTATGCAGTGAAACCTGGTGTGACCATTTTCATGGGTGTTTTGTTTGTCACAGCAGCACTGAATGCCCTGGACCGGACAGGTGTTCCTCCCTCTCTCTCACAGGTCACATGGTGGCAGCACCTGGCTCGCTGTGGTCCATATGGGTGCCCCCAGCAGGGTTACTGACACATGGGGGATGGGAGCACTCCTTGGATGCCAGCACTCCAGGGATGGGAGCACTCAGGGACAGGAGCACTTAAGAGATCAGAGCCCTCAGGGACAGGAGCACATAGGGGACAGGAACACTCAGGGGATTGGGAGCACTCAGGGACAGGAGTACTTAGGGGATTGGGAGCACTCAGTGGATAGGAGCACTCATGGGATGGAAGCACACAATGGAATGAGAGACTCAGTGGAATGAGAGCACTCAGGGATGGAGCATTCAGGGATAGGAGCATTTGTGGGAATGGGAGCACTTAGGGAGTGGAGCACTCAGGAGACAGGAGCACTTAGGGACAATAGCACTCATAAGATGGGAGCACTCAGGGACAGGAGGGCTCGGACAGGAGCACTCACATGATGGGAACATTCAAGGGATTGGTGCACTCTGGTGATGGGAGCATTTGGGGGCTGGGAGCACTCAGGGGATGAATGGCTTGGGTGACAGAAACACATAGGGGATTAGAGCACTAATGTAATCAGAGCATTTGGGGGATGAGCGCACTCAGGATGGAGTGCTTGTGGGGATGGGAGCACTCAAGGTGCTGAGCACTCAGATGATGGTTGCTCTTGCGGGACAAGAGCTCTCAGGGGACAGAGGTGGGTGACAGTGTCTCTTGCGGCCGCAGTCTCTGGTACTTACATCTGACCTTGGGGATGGCTGAGGCTCGGGGAACTCAGAGTCCTAAACAAAACAGCGAAGCCACCATGTGGGCCCCTGGCCACGGTCTAGCCATGGCACCCGCAGGCAACCCTCAGCCCTCCCAGGGGACAGCAGCTGTTGGGTGGGGATAAGGGTTGGGGTGGGTGACTTTGATGGAGGTGCTTGGCAGGGTGGGACCGTCCTGTCAGCCTCTGCCAGCCTTGGGGTCAGCCTGTTGGGCTGCACCTGCTGTAAGCCTGCCCAGTGGGAACCAAGTGGTTGGCTGTCAGGCATCCCTGCCACGCTTCTGTCCTCCCCACAACCTTTGGGGCCCCCACCTGAGGGGTGTGAGGCTCCCCAGCCTTAGCTGAACCTCACCCCCAGACAGCTGGAGATACCCTACTCCACCCCTGCCTACAAGTGGGGCTTCCTGGCAACAGCTGTGGCCAGGAGCGTGGGGATGTGATGGCCTTGGGCTGGGCACAGCCTGTGCTACCTGGACACCGATGGATGAGCGCCGGTTCCTGAGGAACTCCTCAGCCTTGGTGGCTGGTGTGGGTTTGTCCCCAGTGCGCTGGCCCTCGGTGGCATGACGCTGGGCTGCAGCTGCCTCCAGGGCCAGGCTCACAGCCTTGCTGCTGTCCAGGCTGTCTGTGGAGCCATACAGGCCACGGCCATCCTGGGCCCAGGGTGGCAGTCTAGCGGCACGGCCATCCTGGTAGGCATCCTGTGTGGACTCAGTGCTGCTCTGGGCTGTGACGGAGATCAGTGGCTTGGAGGTGGTGCGTGGTGGCACAGGCGGGGGTGTCTTCTTGTAATGGGCGTAGGAGGCAGCTGTGAGGGAGTAGGAGAGAGAAGAGAGGGAGCGGGAGGAAGAGAGAAAAACAGGGAGACAGAGACTGGGTCAGCGTGTGGCCAGCAGGTGTGTTCCTGGCCTGCCAGACCCACTCAGGGGCTACCCATGTAGGTCTGCGACAGCCAGAGTGGTAGTGCCTCCCAACATCTTGGGGCTGTTGGAACACAGTGTGGGGCTCAGATCCCTGCAAAGGCATGCTGTGTCACCCGCCTCCCCTCGGGCCAAGGCAGACAGGACCCTGAATCACAAGACACAATGGTGATGCGATCTCGCTAGTGGAACCTGCAGGGTGTGGCCAGCTGAGCAGTTAGGACCCCAGAGCCCAGGCCCAAGTGCCCAGGGCTCACTTGGCTCTGATCCTGACCTTTCCCCTTGATCTTCACTCCCTGGTAGGCCACAGGTGGTGGTTCAGGTCCAATGCATCTTAGTTCTGTACAATGAGCATGCATACATTCAGCCACATGGGAGACCTGGATGCAGCTTTAGGCTCCTGGCTTCAGCTTGGTCCAGTCTGGCTGTTGTGGCCATTTGGGGAGTAAACCAGCAGCTGGCACACCTCTCTATCCCCCTCTTCCTCTCTAGAAACAGCAGACTAACAGATGAATGAACATATAGCAAGGTCTGCAGGATTTCAAATACCAGTTGTTAACATCATTCTAATTATTTTGCCATTGCTATTTTGGTTATGCAAGATTGACAACATACTGAACCCCTAAGGCTGAACAATGCTCCATCCAGCAGGGCTATAAGAAGAACGTCTTGCTCTACCACAGGGAGCCCTTGGGAGGCCATGTGGATCATCTGATCTGCACTGTAGGGCACTGTGAACTGACCCACAGTACCGCAGGGGCTCATGGGAAGCCTGCAGGAGATAAAACTGACACGCCTCACCTCTGGAGGTATACACCTCCCACAAGCTCCTGGAGCACCTCATCAACGTCAACAACCCACCCCTCCTCTGTGTCAGACACCTGTGGCCTCTGTTCTCACCACACTGCTGATCAGCAACCATGTTCGCTAAACCCATGGCATACCTTGGGGCTTGCTCCCTGCCACATGGTGGCACCATGGAAGCAGGAACTGCATGTGGCCCAAGGAACCCAACCAGCCTCCTGTCCCTGTCATGGGTCATCCGGACCCTGGCCAGTCTCTTATCCCCTGTCATGTGTCATCAGGATCCTGACTAGCCTCTTGTTCCCGTCATGGATCACCAAGGACCCTATCCAGCCTCTTGTCCCTGTCATGGGTCATCAGGACCTTGACCAGCCTCTTAGCCCTCATCATGGGTCACTAGGACCCCAACCAGCCTCTTGTCCCCCGTCACGGGTCATTAGGACCCTGACAAGCCTCTTGTCTCCATCACAGGTCACCAAGGACCCCGACAAGCCTCTTGTCTCCATCACAGGTCACCAAGGACCCCCAACAAGCCTCTTGTCCCTGTCACGGGTCACTCAGACTCCCACCAGCCTCTTGTCCCTGTCATGGGTCACCTGACCCTGGCCAGCCTCTTGTCCTTGTCATGGGTCACCAGGACTCTGACCAGCCTCTGGCTCCTACTTGGCACTCAGCAGATCCTGGGCACTTTGGGGCAGTGCTTTTGCCCTGTGTCTGACCTTTGGGGTAACTATGGGCGGCAGAGTATGAGTGATCACCCTGACTATATTATAAGAAGATGTAGTAATGAGACTCCTGAGGGAACCACCCAGGTCCAGCAATGGCTGACCATACATGCCCAGGAGCCCAGCCTTATCTGCCCCATGCACTGTGGGCCCCCTGTCCTCTGTGGCTTCCTAAAACTGTGTATCTGAAGCCATGACACAACACAATCAATCTAATGGCAGCCTGGATGATAGGGCATCCTGGCTTCCTATGCCCCATCATCCTCCCGCTAGCTGTTTCCTCTTGGCCAGGATCCCCCGGGCACCTCCAACATCGAGAACCAGAATTGGCCACATCTGAGGGAAGACACAAGGGGAAAAAGGCAACCCCGCTATACAGACACCAGCCCCTCTCACGTGCATGACCGCTAAGCTCTCACCCGCGGGGACATCCACGCTGGCCACCTGAGTGGGTCCATTCACTGTGCCAGAAGCAGCCACTCCAGCAGTAGCAGCTGTTGCACCAGTTCCTGCCAGGACTGGTTTGCTCTGGCTACAGTGGTTACTGGTATCCCTCAGTGGGCAATGGATGCCACCCTGGGAAAAGGAAGGGAGGCGGAAGGGCTAGCTCCAAAGCACCTTGCCCAGGTGACCGGGATCAGAGTGCTCAGCAATAGGGCGCAGTGAAGCTGACCACGGTGCTTCCCACTCCCTGGGCCTCACCCGTGGTGGGCCTGATGCCTGAGGCCATGTCGGAGGGTGTGAGCACGGGGACACACTCGTCGTCCTGGGCGTAGCCAGCCTGGATGGCGCGCAGGTAGCTGTGGCTCCTGGTGCGAAAGCAGCCAGGGAGGTCCAGGGCATCCATGGCCTGAGTCTCAGCCTCGCTGAAGACCGATTCACAGACTGACTCGAACTGCCCGTTCACCTCAGCCTCACTCATCTGCAAAAGAATGGCATAGCTGAGGGTGGCCCCACAGGGCCCTCATGGCCGTGTCCGGGGTCAGAGGGTTAGGTCGTCACAGCCAAACCCCGGGTTAGAAGACCATGTCTGGATCAGATGTCATCATGGCCATCTCTGGGAATGAGGTGGTCACACCTGTCCTGGGTCAGAAGCCATCTATCACTTCCCCCCAAAGTCGGTTGTCTACCTGGATCCACTGGCAGCAGCACCAATAGCTGGGGACTTTGTAGAGATCAGGGCAGACCTGAATGCAGGAGGTTTCAGGGGCAGTGGCCAGGGGCTAGGGCTTTCAGGGATACATAGTCCACAGAGCAAAGGGCCTTGGCTGGGACTTTGTATGCTAAGTCCTTCCCAGTATGTGAGGGTGAGATGTGCTCAGGGAGTGCTGACTCAGCACTGTGCAGGCTGACTCAGGCCTTCTAGTGAGTGAGGGTGAGGTGTGCTCAGGGAGTGCTGACTCAGCACTGTACAGGCTGACTCAGGCCTTCTAGTAAGGGTGAGGGTGAGGTGCCCTCAGGGAGTGCTGACTCAGCACTGTACAGGCTGACTCAGGCCTTCTAGTGAGTGAGGTTGAGGTGTGCTCAGGGAGTGCTGACTCAGTACTGTGCAGGCTGACTCAGTCCTAGTGTGTGAGGGTGAGATATCCTCAGGGAGTGCTGACTCAGCACTGTGCAGGCTGACTCAGTCCTAGTGTGTGATGGGGAGGTGTCCTCAAAGAATGCTGACTCAGCACTGTGCAGGCTGACTCAGTCCTAGTGTGTGAGGGTGAGGTGTCCTCAGGGAGTGCTGACTCAGCACTGTGCAGGCTGACTCAGGCCTTCTAGTGTGTGAGGGTGAGGTGTCCTCAGGGAGTGCTGACTCAGCACTGTGCAGGCTGACTCAGGCCTTCTAGTGAGTGAGGGTGAGGTGTCCTCAGGGAGTGCTGACTCAGCACTGTGCAGGCTGACTCAGGCCTTCCAGTGTGTGAGGAGGCTGGAGTCTCAGTGTTTACCTCTTGCACCACCTCATGTGTGTCGTCCTACTGATGGTCATGCTATTTCTTCCTGACCTCCTGCTATATTTTGTCCCCTCACCCATGGGCACCCAGAAGCACTGTGAGCCTTTCTCTACCACTCTGTCACCTGCTTGCACCCCACAGCAGCCCCACTGCCCTGGCCTCCAACTGTCTCCATGCTCCCCCTACAACTCCAAGAATACTTGGTGGACCTCCTTACATCCCATCTCGGTGACACATAAATGGGAATTGCTGTGTCCAACTCCAGTCACATAGAGTTTGAGTCCCCTGCACCATGGGGTTTGACCCAGGAACTGTGTGGGCTGCTGTGTGTTGTACCATGCACCTGGGTCGGGGAGCTTATGGGGGCTTCTCGTCTGTCCTGGGTCTCTGTCATGTTCCTGTGGGACACTGGGTCCTCCTTAGTCCTGCAGTGGTTGGGGGAGAACAGGTCCTGGTCCTGGCTGAGGCCAGGCCCACAGTGCGTGCTGGGCAGGAGCTTTCCTAGCCCCAGTTGTATGGGACAACGATCCCAGCACTGACCACTGCCCATCCAGGTCTGCGACTGAGGCCTGGCTGACCCATTGTCAGCAGGGTCGGGGAACCCAGTCCTCTACTGGCTCAATCTCACCATGTGCGTGAATCTCCCATCAAGTAAGGCCGTAACTGGGCCCCAGGGGGCAGAGGGGTCCCCACCTGGCTCACACAGCTGGCTTGGCTCAGGGTGCTGACGGCCCGCATGTAGCTCTGGTTCCTGGAACGGAACTTGGGGGAGTTATAGCTGGCAGATGGCTCCAGGCTGTGGCCCATGGGCATGTCACTGGTCGCATCCAGGTAGCTCTGTCTACAAGAGAGAAATGAGAATGAGCATGGTGAAGGCCTTGCAGCACAACACCATTGGCCAGCTTTTGCTGGATGCTGGCTCTTGCAGAAGCACTGGAAAAGCAGCTACAGCGCTGCACTGGAAGTGGCTTCTCTCTACTGGGGAGTGACGCTCAGGTGCCAGAGCTGATAGAGTTCATAGTATGGATGGCCACGATGTTATGTCAGTGTCAGGGCAGCTTTATACTCCCTGAGCATGCAGTGGGAACGTGGAGGTCAGCTCTGGGCATTGGATGCAGCAACAATGCACAGATTGGTGTGTTTAGCTTCGTCTGTGAAACCATGGATTTATCACACAGACACTGGGCTACCCCTATTTAGCCCAGTCCTCCTGCTGTTCTGGTAGCCCTGGCCCTACCTTGCCACACCCTAACCTGATGCAGTCCCTTCATGCAGGTAAGCTCAGAGGAGACGCT
Organism: Ochotona curzoniae; assembly: GCF_017591425.1. Lineage (NCBI taxonomy): Eukaryota > Metazoa > Chordata > Mammalia > Lagomorpha > Ochotonidae > Ochotona > Ochotona curzoniae. The sequence continues at coordinate 297,658 of NW_024467119.1, read as the reverse complement.
GTCAGGGCCACTGGTGGTCTCCATGGTCTGCCTTCACTCTCGCACATGTGTGTGTTTCCGCATCTGCACTGTAGGGCTGAGGGGACCTCTGATCACAAGCCTTGTCCTGCAGCTGCAGCTCCCACTAGCCCTCCCACGGAAGGCTTGTGTCACTAAGGGAACCTGCCTTTTCAGGTCTCTGCTGCCATGGCTGGTGGGCTGCATGGGGAGAGCCTGCTCCCCACCCCCCAACTGGGTCCAGAAGCTCAGAGGGGCTGGTCAGTGAGCTCCTCCAAGGAGACAAATTTGCCTGGACTCCCATAGGACAGTGTCCATAGTGAATGGCATCTGAGGGCAGCTGCCCACTTCCCCACTCCCATCCCTGGGCCACTCTGCTTTCAGGACAGTTGTGTGGAAAGGGGCTGTGGGCCAGGCCGTGTCTCCCCTGTGCCTGTTTGCTCAGCAGGGAGCCCTCTAGGCTCCCATGGAGCGTGGTTTGTTTCCTTCCTGCTGTGGCCACGTGGCATTCCTTGCTAGTGGCCTGTTGGATCTGCTGTTCTCTGACGGGGCTTAGGAAGCTCTGCTGTCCTCATGACCAGAATGGCGCCATTGGGAATAGGAAAGGCAGCTACGCTGGGATGCGATTCACAGGAGGACATGGCTTCCCCACAGGTCTCTCAGTGCATGTTGGGCCTGCCTGTCTGGAGTACATATGGCCTGGGGTTGCATGAGCAACACAGTAGCAGCTCTGCATCTTGCTGTGGTTTTCACTTGATTTTCCTCATGGCTCTTAACTGAACTTTCTAGAAGGACACCTGTGCCCATGTGAGTGACAATTCAACACCACAGCTCACGCAGTAACTGGGTTTCCAGTTGCAGCAATTCCTGGTGCATTCGGGGTATTAAACCTTCACATCCTGGGTATCCTTCATCTAAAGCTTGGGCCAGAAGCATTTCAGATTTTTGACACTCTGTATCTATGTGACAAGGTACCTTGGGGGATGAGATTGCAGTGTCAGAAGTTCCTGTGTGTGCCATATACGTCTCACAGCAGAGCCTGATGGCAATGTCACAGATCTCAGAATAGTTCTGTGCATGAAACCAAATTTCCCAGTGTGGATTTTTCCACTGGTGGCAGCATGCTGGCACTGGAAGGGTCTTGGATTTTGGGATCTGAGCCAGCACTGTCTCAGCATACTCTTGGCCATCCTGTAAGATGCGTCTCTGTGGTACCGTCCAGAGGCCTCCACAGGCATGGGTGGTCTTCTTTCTGCTTCCTGTGCACCTGGTGTGGGTCCTTAAAGCCAGCTCAGTCCCGTGGTTCTCTGCTCCCACCTGGTGTCGGGCCCCAAAGCCAGCTCAGTCCCTGTGGTTCTTGGCTTTGAGGGTCCCACTCATCAACTTCTCTGTGAACTTGAAGCTTTACCCACTGCATGCATGTACAATGTCTTGGCCTTGGCAGAGTCTTACAATGGTCACCCTGAGTTCAGTCATAATGCTACACAGCCCTGTTTTCATTGGAAAGGCCTCTGCCTGGTCCTTCATGCTCTGGACCCTCATTATTGGCATCTGCTCTCTGCAAAGTGGCTCCTGCCCCAGTCCCCTCTGGGCTGAGCTGGGGCAGAAGCTGTAGCCCTCATAGTGCCAGCATGGTACCTGGTGCCTCAGGTGGCCACTCTAATCCTGGGAAGGCAGATGACCACTCCCTGGGCAACCCAGAACCAGCAGGAGAGTGGGGTGGACGTGACAACCCTTCCCTCCCTGGGCAAGCTGGGAGCTGCGCAGGGCAGCGCCATGAGGTCCACCAGCCCAAACCTCTGTTACCTCAGAAATGAGACTGCCAGTCCCTGCAGGCCCCAGATGAAGCAGTGGTGCCATAGCTGGGCACTGGGAGGGTCAAGTCCCCTTCTATGGCATAGGACCCAGTATCCACCAGGACTGCCCTGCGGGACAGGATGTGGTCAGGACCCAGCCATGACTGCCTCGTGGGACAGGACTTGGTCAGGACACAGCTATGATTGGCCCGTGGAATAGGACATGGTCAGGATACAGCGTGACTGGCCCATGGGACAGGACATGGTCAGGACCCAGCCGTGATTGACCCATGCAACAGGACCTGATCAGGATCCAGCCATGATTGGCCTGTAGGACAGGACATTCAGTATTCATTCGGGTCAGCTCCATGGGACAGGACCCAACATCCATCCATGACTGCCCCATGGGACAGGACACAATGCCCAGCTGTGACTGCCCTGTGGGACAGGACATGATCAGGACCCAGACATGACTGCCCCATGGGACAGCACACAGCATCCAGCTGTGACTGCCCTCTGGGACAGGATGTGGTCTGGACCCAACTGGTAGCTGTGTTCATTAGGTAGTCACTGTGTTGATAACTATGGGGTAATAAAAGTGAATGGATACTGCCTTTCTCTTTGAGAACATGAGAATCAAATCAGGAAATGGAGGAAGACAAAAATAAGTGTAACTGCTCCACATGAGACTACAGAGTTATGAGTGGAAAATTCCCACAACAGGAATTCTCTGACAGTCATAAGGCATCCATGCTGACTGGGCCCTTGGGATGGGCTCGGCTGAGGAGCCTGGGCTGGCTGAGTGTAGGATGCTGGCCAGGATAGCCGACAGGGCTGTGGGATCTGGAAGGCTGGTGAGGCGCTGTCTGTGTGCCTGGGGACCAGGGTGGACAGGAGCAGACATGGCCTGGTGGAGGGGGTAGCATGTGGTGAAGCACTGCAGTGACTGAGGTGTAGGCCACTCTGGGCACCACTGGGCACAGCAAGCAGGTGCTCATGGCAGGTGTGGCAGGTGCCGGGTTGGGCCGAGTGGGGTTCTGTGGGGGTGGGCAGTGTTCTGGGGCACAGTCAGGCCCACATCCAGTAGGAGGGAGGCCACCCGACCCCCGAGATTCATCTGCCACTCCTTCCATCCATCTGCCCGTGCAGGGGCAGGGTCCATGGGCACTCAGCTGTTGCCTGGACAACTGGCCACACTACCACTCTGGTGGGTGCCGGAACACTGGTAAGGAGGCCCCCAAGGCCACTCACAGTGGTGTAGAGAATGCAGGCAGAGGACACTACCAAGTCATACGTGTGGCTCAGGCCCTGGCAGTAAGGACATGACAGCCTGGGTTCCACCACTTGACAGGAGAGGAGGCCCTTGTTTTTGGGACCTGCACCCCCACTGTGCTTTTCAACTCTTTACAAGTAGACATGCCCCCTCTGGTGCCCCAGCAGCCCTCTGGGCAGCAACAGGATGAGGACGGGCTCTCAGCACCTTTGCCACCCATTCTGGGGGTCTCGTCACCAGTGTTCCAGCATCCACCAGAGTGTAGCCCAGAGAGGGAGACTCCATAGGAAACTGGTCAGTGGGAAGCCTGGCAGCCCTCACCTTCACCACAGCCTGTACAAGCAGCGCAGATGCAGTGCTAGGCTCAACTGGCAGCAGGCAATGGCTGATGCATGCATCCATCTGAGCAGATGCTGAGGGTGTGGGATCCCGGGTAGGACAAGCAGAATCCCACTCCACATCTCACATGCCTGGGCAGCTCCAGTGGCTCCTCTTGTACCCACCCATGTTGACACCCACACAGGTCACGTCTGTGACCAGAGTGGGCTACGCCATACGTGCCACTGATGTAGGAAGTCTCGGGGGTCCTCAGTGGGGCTGGCATCTGCAGGGCTGTGCTCCCTCCTGTGGGAGTACACCTCACACCTCATGCCTTGCCTGTGAGGATGTTGTCTGTGGATCCCCTGCTGACCACCCGGAAAGCACTGACCCCCAGGTCACCTGTTGTCCAGGGAGACAGACATCTGCTCCTACCAGGAGCCACAAGTCCACACAGTAGGTGCCAGTATGATCCCAGTTTGGCCTAACAACCTGGCATGAGGCAGCATGCATGGCACAGTTTGGCACAGAAATGCTTCCAGGCTCCTTTCAGCTAAAATGAAAACCATCAGTTGCAGGTGGCAGCAGCTCTATGGGAGCAGATGGTGGCCAATTAGCTCAATTGTTTATTTAGAAGCAGGCAGTCCCAGGGAGGCTGCATCTGTTCCCTTCTGGCCACCAGGAAAGTGACAGTCATGGCTGCACATAGATGGTTTGAGGTGCTCATTCTGTCCTCATGTGTGCAGGTAACCAGCAGTGAGACTGATGTGTGATCTGAGGAGTGCACCATGTTCCCACTTTAGCAAGCATAGGGCATGGATATCAGACCGCTCAGGCATGAAAGGGAGTACAGGGCACGGGTGTTGGGCCTCTCAGGCATGGAAGGGAGCATGGAACATACGCATCAGGCCACGTGGGTATGGAGTGGAGCATGGGAACTAGATCACACAGGTATGGAAGGGAGCACGGGTCATGGACATCAGAGCATGTGGGCATGGAAGGGAGCATGGGTGTCAGGCCACGTGGGCATGGAAGGGAGCACAAGGCATGGGCATCAGAGCACATGGGCATGGAAGGACACATGGACATGGAAGAGAGCATGGGGCATGGGTGTCAGGCCACGTGGGCACAGAAGGGAGCATGGGTGCCAGGTCTTGTAGGCATAGAAGGGAGCATGGGGCACGGGCATCAGGCCATGCAAGTATGGAGGGATCACAACGTATGGGGGTCATGTCTCACAGACATCAAATCACATTCAAGCTCCAGATTCTAGAATATTCAAGTTTACTAGCCCCAGCTACAGACCAGTGAACAACCAACACACGGCACCAGTGCCTCCTTTCCATGTCAGAACAAGAGCCTAGAATTGTTCAGAACAGGAGGCCTGGAACAGCTGATGCCTGCACCACGCACATCAAGTGTTGGCATCACAGCAGCCGCCTGCACAGCGGCAGTGACTGGAGATGCCTGGCATGGGCAGTCAGGAGACACAGCAGAATGCCCAGGAGTTCCCTCAGTCACCAGCCACCTGGCTGCTGGCAAAGCCACCAAGAGCACCATCAGGGAAGATGGCCATTCACCAAACAGGGCTGTCAAAGTGGCCACACATTTACAGGACAGTCAGATTCCTTGCTCTCATCACATACACTGATCAGATGCAAGACCCGAAGTCAGGAAAAGCTGGAAGAAAACAGGGTGACTTCAAGAAAGGAACCCCAAAGTGCAGGTGGTAAAGCAAAGCAAGGCACACGGAGTCACATCAAACAACCAAATGAGGAGACCACTGACGGAGCAGAGAAACCATGCACATTCCAAACCTGTCAGAGGGCTAATATCTGGAATATGAAAGGGACCATCAATGACAAAACCCCAGCCAATACTTCTAGGCAACAGACACAGGAACTGGACAGAGGGTCTCCCCAAAACACATAGATACAGCTGACAAACACGTCAAGCAGTACTCAGTGAAACCTGGCAGGTAAGAAACCTCAGCCAGAACCACACATCAACTTGTTCATCAGGGCAACTGTCCTCAGACCCAGTCGGGATGCTGATGAGGATGCGGGGCCAGGAGGGAGGTGTCCGGCAGTAAGGCCAGCATCCTTAGCACATGTGATGTGGCCAGCACATGTGTGTGCAGCACTGACATGTGAGTGAGACCCAGCAACACTGTTTTTGTCAATACATGCTTGGAGATGACTGGAACTTTGTCTTTTTAAAGCAACTAAGCATAAGAAGCAGCAAAGGTCCCCCGATGAAACTGCTCTACTTTCATAACAAAACAATTGTTTATTCCAGCAGCTTGGATATGCATTATGGATCTGCAACTTCCCAGTGGATAACCAGTATTTATTGACTGGTAACAATGCCTCTAAGGCCATGTAGGGAGGGTCTGCCGACATTTAGATGTACTCTGTGGGGGTTCCTCCCAGTGACACAGTTACTGGGAACCCTGCAGGCTGGGGTACAGTGTGGTATCTCCTTACTGTCAGTGAAGGACTGGTTGTCTTGTATCCCAGTTGGAGTCTGGACATGCTCCCCCCCAAAGAGCTGCATTGAGGACACATATGAAGCCTCCGAGGGCCAGAGCTGGATGGAGCACCACATGTAGCCAGGGAAAGGCTCTGGGCCACCTGCAAGGCAGGCTTCCAAATTCAGTGTTTGTGGTGCTGTGTGACATGACTGCCGAGCAGGGCTGACAGAGCCAGCTGCTGAACATGCTTCCCTAACCCAGCCAAGGGGTCACTGGGCAATGCCATCTGCCCCTTCCATGGACAGCAGTGACATGGACGGTCCCTCTGCTGACTGCCCCCTCACTGACGCAGTGACACGGATGGTCTCTCTGCCATCTGCCCCCTCACTGATACAGTGACACAGACGGTCCCTCTGCCAACCGCCCCCTCACTGATGCAGTGACACGGACGGTCCCTCTGCCATCTGCCCCCTCACTGACGCAGTGACACGGACGGTCCCTCTGTCGACCGCCCCCTCACTGATACAGTGACACGGACGGTCCCTCTGTCGACCGCCCCCTCACTGATACAGTGACACGGACGGTCCCTCTGGTGACCGCCTCTTCCAGAGACAACAGTGACACAGACGGTTTCTCTCCTGACCCCCCTTCCAGGGACAGCAATGACACGGATGAACCCTCTGCTGACCCCCTCTTCCCACTGATAACAGTGATATGGACAGTCCCTCTGCCAGCCATGCTCTGCCCCCGGCAGTGACATGGGTGGTCCCTCTGCCAACCGTCCCTTCCAGGGACAGACCCTCTGCCAACTGCCCTTGGGAAGCAGTGACTCCTGAGGCTGGCTGAGGGCAGTGACGGGTTGTCTCAGGCATTTGGAAGAGCACCCTGTGAGGGGCCAGCACACCCTGGCTGTTGTCTTCAAGTCCACAGTCCAGACCTGGCATCCTCAGCAAGAGAGGACTGATGGAAGCTGACCATGTAGAGAGCTGACCAGCAGTGCATGGAGTGAACCTCAGGTGGCTGAGCTCACCCCTGTGTGCTGCCAGTCCTCCCCTGGTCCCATGGCTTTCCTGCCATTGCCAGATCACATTTCCGGACTAACCTGTCAGCCACCAGTATCCACTGGGAGCTGCTGATACAGGCTGAGTAGGTTCCTCCAGCCCCTGGAGTGGTCTTTCCCACTCTACAAGCAGGACCCTGTCAGCTGAAGTGCTTCTCACAGGTGTTCACACTTCAGCACTCGTGTTGCACTGATCAAGGCATAAAAAGGGTTTAGATAGGAGGGAGGTAAGACCTGTTCGTGATTCAGCTGACCACTCAGGGTGTGAACAGGCCAATGGGTCCTTGGACGCATGACAGGAAACAGTGCCCTTGCTGTGCCTGTGCCTAAAGGAGAACCTGGGGAAGTCACCTGTCACAGGCTGTAACTTCCAGCTGCTAGCACCCAGCTAGGACACTGCTTCTCCTTCCACTCTCTGGTCAGCTCTCCTGGGAAAGCGGGCAAGACCCAGCATGCTCAGCTTCCACCAAAATGTCCTGGCCAGGAGTGGATGCATAGGAGGATGGTGGGTCTATGGTCACGTCTAGAGTAGACATACAGCAGGACAGCAGGACCACAGTTGTGGCAAGGAGTGGATGCATGGTAGGAGGACAGTGGGACCACAGCCATGTCCTTCAGGTTTGTGCTGCCCTCCCAGCTTTCTCTGCTCATTCTTGGTAAATGAGTTTAAGGAGTAACATGTATTTTAGTGAACAGAACCGACCTTGAGGATCTATTCCTGAAGCTACTTCACTCCCCCATGTAGACACTGAGCTTTAGAGATGCAGTTACAGAGACATGGCAGAAATCCTGTCAGATATCTACAATGCGCATGCACCTCACATGATGGGACACATTCACACACAGAAGGCACACACTCACACAGCAGGTAAATACTCACACAGTAGGCACAAACACTCACACACAGCAGGTACATGCCCCCAGAGCAGGCACACGCTCACATGGCATCATGCACTCACATGGCAGGCATTCATGTGCTCCTTGAAGGAAATCATCAGTGTCACAGAACCACACTGAGTAAGGCCCTGGAACATGCCAGAGTGCATGTCTTCTGGGAGCACGCCAGTGTCCCAAGGAAGGGAGTGCTTACGTGTGCAGGTCTTCCAGTGGCCGTGTACCCAGAGGCCTCAGCAGGGGCTCTGGCCGGGCAGCCTTCGGGGATGTCTTGGGGCTGGAGTCAGAGCCACCACTCTCCTCATCACCCATGGCTTTGATGTAGCTCCCGCTGCGCATCCTGCGGCAGGGAATCTCATCCTGCTTGCCGCCCACAGGATACCCGCCCCACTCGTCCTGAGGCACCTAGGAGAGAGCAGGAACTCAGTGTCAGCGCAGGAGACAGCCCCATGGCCATGCTCATGGTCCATGCAGCCACATGTTTACATGGCCATGTAGGACAGCCATGTGAGATAGCCACACACATGTCATGGCCACAGTCAGACAGGATGCCCACCTGGTCACCCACCTGATCACACAGGATGCCCAACTGGTCCACCCACCTGATCACACAGGATGCCCACCTAGTCACTCACCTGGACACACAGATGCCCACCTGGTCACCCACCTGAATACACAGATGTCCACCTGGTCACCCACCTGGACACACAGGATGCCCACCTGGTCACACAGAATGCCCACCTGATCACACAGGATGCCCACCTGGTCACCCACCTGGTCATTCAGGATGCCTACCTGGTCACGCAACACACTCCCCTGGTCACACAGAATGCTCACCTGGTCACACAGGACGCCCACCTGGTCATACAGGACACCCACCTGGTCACACAGGACACTTACCTGGTCACACAGGACACCTACCTGGTCACACAGGACACTTACCTGGTCACACAGGATGCCCACCTGATCACACAGGATGCCCACCTGGTCACCCACCTGGTCACACAGGATGCCTACCTGGTCACGCAAGACACTCCCCTGGTCACACAGAATGCTCACCTGGTCACACAGGACACCCACCTGGTCACACAGGACGCCCACCTTGTCATACAGGACACCTACCTGGTCACACAGGACACTTACCTGGAGTCAGGACGCTCACCTGGTCATTCAGGATGCCCACTTGGACACTGGACACTCCCCTGGTCACACAGAATGCTCACCTGGTCACACAGGATGCCCACCTAGTCATGCATCACACAGACACCTCTCCCATAGGATGCCCACCTAGTCACACAGGACACTCCCCTGGTCACACAGGATACCCACCTGGTCACACAGGATGCCCACCTGGTCACTCACCTGTCATGCAGGATGCACACTTGGTAACACAAGAGGCTCACCTGGTCACACAGACTACTCACATGGATAGCCACCTGGTCACATAAGACTGCCATATAGGATGATATTACAGTCATGGGACACACATGAGGCGGCCACATGTGTTGGTGTTGATTATGGTGCAGGCATGGGTGACTTGGTGAGGTGAGGGCTGCCAGGGACAAAGGGGTTTGAGAACCAGCCTTGCACATTGCAGAAAGCCACATGCCAAACCCTCCATGATGCAGACAGACTGGGTGTGTATGTGGCATGCATACAAAGCACAGAGCCGGGCCACACGTGCTTCCCTGGGGAGGCCCTACACAGGCGCTGTGTCCCATCTGAGAGCAGGCAAGGCCTGTCCCAGCAGGGTGCCTGTCGGGTGGCCATGAGGTCAGGAACTCAGTGATGGACGGGGCAATGTGGGTGCTGGGAGGACCTGGAGGTGTTCCTGAGCAAACAGAACAAGGAAGGAAGATCACACCCTATGCCTGCCATCTCCTCTTGTCTCCATGTGACTCCTGATGATCCCACCAAGCCCGGCCCCACAGGCTAGCTGACCACACCCCACCATTCCAGCTGGAATTCCCCACCCCTGTACTTCCTCCTCATGCAGGTGTCTCCCTGGGTCTCTGCCTGTGTTTGCAACAACTGGCAAATTTGAGTCCTGTCGAGTAGGGATGACTGTGAGGGGCTGCAAGACATGGGCTGCAGGGCCGCTCTGCCCACAGAGGGCCCTGCCCTCTAGATCACGGAGACAGGCAGGTGTGCCTTGCCTTGCCAGCATCCTGACATCTGGCTGTGTGGACCGCAACCCCCAGAGCAGGCCAGAGGCTCCCACACCTGGTTGTGTGGACCAGTGACCCCAGAGCAGTCCAGAACCCTAGGTAATGCGCACGGCTCTCCAATAGAGGCCAGGATATGGAGCCACAGGTGAATGAACCAAGTGTGTGCAGCAGGAGCATACGGGAATGCTACGAAACATGGAGAGGAATAGGCTCCCAACCTTGGAGAGACCCCACGCAGCCCTGAGATCCAGGAGGCTGAGGGTCACTGTGCGAGTTGTAGTCAGGAGGTCACGTGCAGGCTGAGGGGCCAGCTCTGAGGCAGATGGGGGAGGGGATAGGAGGACCCTGAGTGCCCATGGCCACCACAGGCATCCTGGGCTCCCAGACAGCGCTGAGACCTGAGCACACGATTATACGTGTCTCTTCAGACACAGTGTATGAGGGCATCCGCACACACTGCCATCCCCATGTACGATGTCACCCGCGCACACTGCCAACCCTCCCCCACATGCACTGTGTGCAAAGCCTTCTACACATACTGATCCACCCCCACCGGTACATACTGTGAGTTGTGTAATCCGTGCACCTCCCCAGGTGTGTCTCCAGGGTGCTCTGCCTCGTGCCTGAGGCATACTGGGCTCTCACCTGGAGGTAGTGGCATGGCCGCAGGGCAGGCTTGAGTTCCGGGTGGGTGAGAGGCTGGTCCAGGTTCAGGGAGCTCTTGCGGTAGGCCTCCTTGGCCTGGCTGACAGTGAGCGTGGACCAGGAGCTGCGCTTCATGTAGCGAGTCTCAGGGGTGGCGAAGCCCTCGCAGGCTGAGCACTTGACATCGCTGTTGCTCTTGGAGGTCTTGAGGGAGAGGTCGCCGAAGGGGCCGGCCCGCAACGGCTCAGGGTAGCAGGCTGCCAGGCGTGCAGCGGCGGTGGTGCGGCAGGTGCCATCGCTGTCCAGGTTGTCGTCTGAGCTCCACCAGCTGCTAAGCCCGGCTCGCGGCTTGGCCTCTGGTTTGCGCTCCTTGCTCTTGCTGCGTCGGCCATGCCGTGCGTGAGCGCCGTGGGGCCGCTCGTCCGCCCGGCCGTCTGCCCTGGCGCTGTGGATACCGGCCTTGGCGGTACCCTCCAGGGAGTGTGACTTGGTGAAGAGCTTTTGCACCGAGTGCACCAGGTGCCGGATGCGGCCCGGGCTCTCGCTGCGTGGCTCGGCGGCTGGTGCGCGCTGGTACTGCAGCGTGTGGAAGCCGTCGCGCGGCAGAGGCAGCTGCTTTTCGAACTGGTCCAGCAGAGTGGCTGGCAGGCGGTGGGCCTTGGCGCCCGCGTGGGTCACGGTGCAGGCTTCTCTGGCATCGTGGTGCGAGCTGTAGTGCATCCTGGGGAAGGTGCTACTCGACACTGGCTCACCCAGCGCCACGGGCATTGCCACACACTCTGAATGCACAGAGCTGCGTGGCGAGCAGCGGTCCGTGGGGCTCAGCAGGTAGGGCGGCCGCACCTCGGGTGTGTGGTGCAGGTGCCCATGGCCTAGGTCGCAGTCTGCAGGCGGTGGAAGGCCGCAGGTGTGGCCGGAACACAGCGCTGGGGCGCCGCGGCTGGCCGATAACCCCTTCATGCTCCTGGGAGCGGGGGCGTAGCTGTCTTCATCGAAAGGCGGTGGCGGAGGCGACCACGCATATGCCTGGTCTGTGGGCAGAACAAAAGCGCCATTAACACCGCAGGCAGGGAGGCTGGGACATGCAGCATTCCACACGAGGGGTGGGGATCACTGTGCTCTCGCCTGCTGCGATGTCTGCCCAGCACAAGATGGGCAGGAGAGAGCGCACGGCGCTCAGTAAGGGTACCACAGCACCTTTTCCTCCCCCACACTGGCTCCCACTTGGATATCGAGTTGCAAATTGAGACAAGAGTCAGCCCCTGGGAGGGGATTCTCATACATAGCAGAGGACAGGAGCCGCTGTTCTCCCAAGATCTTCCCATGACCAAGACCCAGGGGGCAGGACAGGGGTTAGGGGTACTCAGAGTGTAATTTGAGACCCCTAACTTTAGTCAATTGCTTCTCTAAGAATGAACAGTATGGTTGTATATAGCTTCAAGACACGAGGCATGTGACACCATGGATGCCCAGCAGCTAGCATCAAGGACCACAGGGTGCGGTAAGAGCAGCAGAGCTGTCACAGGATTGGCTAAAGCTGCTCCGTCCCTTCTGACAGCCTGGCACTCTCACACAAGTGCTCCTGTCCCACTCACACACAGCCCAGGAGCACCCACACACTTCTGTCCCCTCACTGTGACGCTGCACACTTGGCAGTTATGCATAAGTGAGAGTAGACAGAGAAATCTATGTGTAATGGACAGACACGCCTGTCCTGTTCCACCCCACTCCCTTCCATCCAGCTGTGGCTCTGGGTGATGAGGAACCCTGCCTTGGCTCCTGGGTGATCTACCCTGTGAGCTGCAGGCCCCATGTCCACACTACTCAGCAGGTTCCAGGAAGGACCCTTATTGCCACACTTACCTGCCAGACCTCATCCCCGTAGACGCTGAGGGAAAAGGTGCAAGATGGAGCGGGGTTGCAGCTCAGGAATGCCCCTCACCTTACAGTACCTCTCCCTGAACAGAACTGCACAAGATACTCCCCTATCAGCTGATTCATGGATGCTCCATGCTGAGCCACAGTGTGCCCAAATGGACCTGGTGCAGGCACCCCAGGTGCAGGGCTGGCTCTCCCTGCCTGGCTATGTGCTGGGGGTGCTGGGGGAGCCCAAGTCACAGGCAATGGCTCAGTCTTGGCTAGTCCTGCTGTGGGTGACAGAGTTTTGGTGGACATTAGGAACAAAGGCCCCAACACTTATCGCTATATGCCACTGTGCTCAAGTTGGCATCCACAACCCCTGCCTTCCTATCAAGGCCTGTTCCCCCACCTTTCTGAAAGTGGAAGCTCCTACACCTCATCTAGTCCTCCCTTGTTCTCCCAGCCAGCACCCCAAAGATCCCCTGCCCCACCTTGGGAGCAAGGGGAACCTGGAGGCACGTACAACTCTGGATGGGGTTACAGTGACTCAACAGCCTCAGCCCAGATGTGGGAAAGCTTTCTTCTAGAGCAGACACAATTGATTCCACCGCCTCGCCCACTTGTGTCTCAGACTAAGCAGGCCATGGTAGCCTTGAAGCTAGATAGGGAAACCTTTCTTCATGTCCACACCCACATGTGTCTCAGGCCCCAGCAGGCTGTGCAGCCACACTTCTGGAGTAGCCGAGGCTGACAAAGACAGGCAGGAGAAATGCCTGCACTGCACTCCCGGTTCTGGAGGACCACGGGGAACACCACCATGCTTGGGAGACCTGCTGGACCCTGCAGGATAGTAGTGCCCAGTGCAGACCAGGGTGTGGGACACTGCAGCCCCGCTGTCCCTTGAAGGGGCAGAGGGCCCTGAGGGTGGCAGGCACTGGGTGGGAGTGGGGCTTCCTCGCAGGTCCAGCCACCTCACTGTGCACTGAAACTGCTCACACACAGCCTGGCAGTGCACACAGGAGTGGCATGAGTGTGGACCACTTGGGGCAGCGGATCTGCCATGAGACACCCAGACAATATCCTTTATTTTGCCTGAGGTAGGGCTCTGGCCGTGGTCTCCATGTAGGAAAGTGAAGTTGTGTGGTTTCCTTCCCGAGTCCATGGAAAACACCTTCATGAAAGGGCTATGCAGTGGGGACCACATCCTAAGGGCTGGCATATCATATAGACTCTGGTCCAAGTCTTAGCTGCTCCACTTTCGATCCAGCTCACTGCTTGCAACCTGGGAAAGTAGGGGAGGATGGCCCAAGTCCATGGATCTCTGCGCCCATGTGGGAGGGGGATGCAGGTTAGGCTCTTGGACCCCAGCTTCCAACCGAACTAGCTCTGGCTATTAGAGCCATCTGGGAAGTGAACCTGCAGATTCTCTTTCTGTGTTTCTCCTTCCTGTCTTCATCTTTCTTTCTGTCTTCCTGTTTCTCCCTGTGTGTCTCCTTTGTGCACCTTTCTCTCTCTGCCTTTCAAGCACAAGGATTCTTTAGACAAGCTCACAGACTTTAGTGACAAAGCCAGCATGCTCTTGCATCTGCAGGTTGCTCCAAGGTACAGGTAGGGGACCATGCTGCATCACTGTCCTTGATCATGTTGCATGCAGCCTTCCTCCCCATGTCCATGCCTCCCACTTAGGAGCCGTAGGGGAGAAGATGCTTCCACATGGTCACAGCAGTCATCCAGCTGTGCCACGTGTAACATTCCAGGGCAGCCTCACCATCCATCTGATGCTAATGAGAATTTGAATTTCTGGCAAATGTCTCTGGGTTACAGATGGAGCCCGAGATGGGAGAAAGAGAGCCCAACCTTCCTAGTGGGACCCCTCTGCTCTGTGAGGGTGACCTGTGCTGAAACAATGATACTGTCATCATGGCATTAAAGTGGTCATGAGGACAGCAGGATGACAGTACACAGTGAGGTCAGGTATAAATTGATTGGAGAACAATTTAGCCAAGGTGAAGCAGAGAGGACAGATTCCAGGAAATAGGAGAGAACAGATCAGTAGCAGAGGGGCACCTGGAGACCCACAAAGGGAAGCAACAGAGACAACGGAGCAGTGTTGCAATGACCAGATACCTGAGCAGTGGTCAGCTGTCGATGTCAGTGATTGGAGCTCTACCAGCAACCAGGCAGGAAGGGGAGTTCACCAAGAGATCAGGAGGAGAACTCACTCAAAGAACTGCCTGTCTTGCTTATTTGTTTTAATCTGACCAGGAGCAGAGACAGAGCAGCAGCCCCCAAGCAGCAGTACAGGAACAGGGTGGATTTCACAGTCCAGACCCCCATGAGTATCGCATTGGGAGCCATTTTGTATACTGTGGCAAAGGCTGTAGGACCAGAGGGACAACAGTGAGCTGTACATGCACTAAGCCAGGAGTGAACTCAGTTCTAACCCAGTGCATTACACTGGTCCCAAGGGAAACCAGTATTGACATAGCATCATATGGGTTCCACCCAAAATACGTCTGGGTGGCCACCAGACCTAACAGACAGCAGGTTCCAGCAAGACCAGCACCCAGTAATTTAGGACAGCTGGTATCTCCCTAATCCCAAGCATTGCTTGGTCTGGGAGTGGCAGAAATGCTGTGCGGGATCACAGAGACCATGGTAGAAGCCCAGCACGAGAGCCTGGGACTGAAACTTGCTGGGGGGAGTGGCGCAAGTGATTGCAAACAAAGAACTGGGTACTAAACTCAATCAGTCAAATCAACCTGTAGACCTGTGAGCAACACAGTATAGAAAGCTGTCCTAAGGAGAAGAATCTGCAAACCAGAATAGCAATGCCCAAGAGCAAAAGAAGACAGATGCACAATGACTATTACTGATGCCTCCCATGCAAAGGAGAAAAAAAACCTTTGCCAACCACAGCGTTAACTGAGAAGTACGCTGAGCAAATAGGGAATAAAGAATTTAGAAAACTTGTTATAAAACTTATCAACAATGAGAAGCATATAGAGGAGTTAATGGAATTTAAGGAATATGTTATACAGGAAATAGCAATGAATCAAATGAAAGCTGATATCTTAGAAATTAAGAACACAATGGAGCAAATGAAAAATGCAGTGTAAAGCCTCAATAATAGAATGAGTGCGGCAGAAAAAAAAAAATCTCAGATTTGGAAGATATTTCCTGCCACAATAAAAAACAACCAAAAAGCTGGAAGAGGAACTAAGTCAATAAAAAAAAAAAAAGAAAGAAAGGTATTCAAGAATTAAAGGACACTATTAAAAGGCTGAATATCAGAGTTATGGGAGTTCCAGAAAGCACAGAAAGAGTAGCTGGGTTTAAAAGTGTATTTAATGAAATAATAAATGAAAACTTCCCTAATATGGAGAAATAATTGGGAAACAACATACAAAAGGGATACAGAACTCCTAATAGGATTGAACAAAAGCGATCTTCACCATGACACATGATGATCAAGCTCACTTCAGCAGAACATAAAGAAAAGATCCTTAAATATGCATGTGGAAAAGTCAATTAACATATAGAGGAGTCCCAATCAGACTCACAACTGACCTGTCAGAGGAAACTACAGGCCAAAAGAGAAGGCAATGAAATATTCCAGATTTTAAAGGGGGGAAAATTGTTGGCCCAGAATAACTTACGTGGCAAAACTTTTCTTTGTCTTTGAAAGTGAGAGAAAATTCCTCCACAGTATAAAAAAAGCTCAAAGAATTCCCCTCTCTCAGTCTTGCAAATGATGCTTAAAGATGTTCTCTTGACAGCGAAAAGGAATAACACTTATTAAAACCAAAGGCAAACATGGAGAACATCCAGTAAAATGACAACAGATGACTAAGTCAAACAATAAACAACCCATTGCTAAAATGACTGGACCAAATTAGTACCTATCCATATTAACCCTGAATGTAAATGTGTTAAACTCATCAATCAAATGCCATAGATTAATGGACTGGATGAGAAAATCTCTCCGTTGTCTGTAAAAGACAC
Organism: Ochotona curzoniae; assembly: GCF_017591425.1. Lineage (NCBI taxonomy): Eukaryota > Metazoa > Chordata > Mammalia > Lagomorpha > Ochotonidae > Ochotona > Ochotona curzoniae. Next base: position 281,169 of record NW_024467119.1, on the reverse strand, counting down.
ATCTCATCAAAAAAGATGTGCAGAAACTGAAAGTGGAAGGTTAGAAAAAGATATTCCAGGGCAATGGAAAAAAAACAAGCTGGCATATCTATTTTTATTTCAGATAATATAGACTTTGACGTGAAACCATTAAAAGAGATAAAGAAGGACACCATATAATGATCAAAAGAATCATTTAGCAAGAATAGATCACCATAATAAATGTATGGGTGTTGAATGATGCCAGGGCACTTAGCTATGTGAAATAAATACTAATGGATTTAAGGGGAGAAACAGAGTTCAATGCAATAGTAGTGGGGGACCTTAATACCACATTAAAATCAATGGACAGGTCAACAGGACAGAAACTTAGCAAGGAAACAACAGAGACATTAGAATAAATGAACTTAATTGGTATCTATGGAACCTTTCATATCATCGACAGAAAATATACTTTTTTTTTTCATCAGTACATGGAACTTTCTCCAGGATTGTCCATGATATAGGCCAGAAAATAAACCTTAGCAATTTTTAAAAAAATTGAAATTATGCATCTTCTCAGATCATCATGAAGTGAAACTGGAGACCAATAGGTCAAAATACTCCAGAAGACATGCAAAGACCTGGAGACTGAATAATGTGCTACTAAATGAACAACGGATTAGAAAGGAATTCAAAAGGAAAATAAAAAACTGCTTGAAACACATGAAGGCATCAACACAACATATGAAAACTTATGGGATATGATCAAGGCAGTGTTAAGAGGAACATTCATCTCAATCTTTGCTTCTGTTAAGAAATTAGTAAAGCACCAAGTGAGCTAACCATACGTTTGAAGGAGCTAGAAAAACAACAGCAAAGCAATTCCAAGGTTAATAGAAAAAGTAAATAATTAGAATGAGAGGTAATAAACAAAATAAAGACCAAAAGAACCAATATATAAGATCAATGAATCAAAAAGCTGGTTCTTTGAGATATTAAACAACATAGGTTCTCCACTAATCTAACTAATGAAAAGAAAACAAAGTAAGATGGAGAAGATATAAATCAATATGATGAGAGACAAAAAAAAAAAAAGGAAATATAGCAACAGACACCTTGAACATTCATAGAATTATTAGGAACTGTTACAAGCAACTAAATGCTAACAAATCAGAAGACCTAGAAGAAATGGATATATTTTTTGACACACAAAATCTATGAAAATTGAATCATGAGGCAATTACTAATCTAAATGGACTTACAGCAAGGACTGAGACTGAATCAGCAATTAAATCCCTCCAACAAAGAAAAGCCCTAGACCAGATGTAGTCACTGCTGAATTCTACCAAATGTTTCAAGAACTTACTCCAATCATCCACAAGTTATTCCAAAGAATATAAAGGAAGGCAATCCTTCTAAACTCTTTCTATGAAGCCAATATCACCTCGATACCAAATTCAGAGAGACACACAACAGAAAAAGAGAACTACAGACCAGTATCCCTGATGAACATAGATGTAAATATCCTCAACAAAATACTAGCCAAAAGAATCCAACAGTAAATCAAGCAGATCATTCACCTGGAAAAGGTGGAATTCATCCCAGACATGCAGGGATGGTTCAACATTTGCAAATCAATAAATGTGATCAACAAATTGGAAAACAAAATCACAGATACAGAAAAGGCATTTGAGAAAATTCAACACCACTTTATGCTAAAAACCTTAAGGAAGATGGGCATAGAAGGAACATTCTAGTACACAATCAAAGCAATATATGAAAAACCCAATGCCAGCATCATACTAAATGAGGAACAATTGGAAACTTTCCCATTAAGAACCAGAAGTAGACAAGGGTATCTGCTTTCACCACTGCTATTCAATATAGTATTGGAAGACCTTGCCAGAACTATTATGCAAGAAAAACAAATTAAAAGATTTCAAATTGGAACTGAGGAATTAAAATTATCTGTTTGCAGATGACATGATTCTCTGCTTAAGAGAACCAGAAGATTCAATTAAGAGACTATTTGAACTCATAAGAGAATTTGACAATGTAACAGGATATAAAATTAATGAACATAAATCAGTGGCATAAATATACACAAATAACTCCATGGTTGAGAAGGAAAGAGTAAGTACAGCTCCCTTTAAAATGGTGGAGAGGAATCTCCAAATACCTGGGAATTTACCTGACCAAAGATGTGGAATATCTCCATGATGAAAATTACAAAACAGTAACAAAAGAAATAGAAGAAGACATTAAAAGACGGAGAAACCTACCCATGTTCCTGAACCAGCAGGATCAGCATCATCAAAATGTCCATATTATCAAAAGCAATATACAGATTCAATCAAAATCCCAACAACAGTGTTCTCAGAAATAGAAAAGAGGATACAAAAGTTCATCTGGAAACACAGGAGACCATGAACAGTCAAAGCTATGCTAAAGAATAAAAGTGAAGCTGGAGGAATCAGAATTCCAGATCTCAAGACATATTATAGGGCAGTGGTCACCAAAACAGTCTGGTACTGGTACAGAAACAGAGCAGATCAATGGAACAGAACAGAAACCCTAGAAGGGAGCCCACACATGTACTGTACTGTACACGAACTGATCTTCAACAAGAGAACTGAAAACAATCCAGGGGATTTTCTAAGTCTGGTCTTTTCAACAAATGCTATTGGGACAATTGGATAGCAGCCTGTAGAAGTTAGAAACAGGAATCAAGATGGTGGAATAGGGTAAGGACACGTTTAAACGGCCGGAGAAACATTTAACCAGAATGAAGCAGAGAGGACACATTTCAGGAAATACGAAAGGACGGAACAACAGCAGAGGGGTACCTGGAGACTGACAGACACAGGAAAGCAGCGGGCATGTTGTGGGCTAAGGAGTTGACTAGCACTCGTTAAGCCGAGCACTACAGGCGGTGGCTTTGGGCTAGAAGCACCTGGTCTTAGCTGTAGCCAATCTGCGCTAATGAGGGTGTGGGGTAAAGCATAAACAAGAAGTAGGTGAAAGGTCAAGAGAGAAGGAAATAAAGGGAAGCCTCGGAGAGGCTTCGAGAGACTTCCACCATCCCTGTCTCCGGTTGGTGCCTCAATCCCTCAGACCCTTCTCTGTGTCCCCCATTACTCGCACGGCGGGACGTAACACGGGCACAGCAGTGTGGTGTTGCAGTGAATGATATTCCAGCATGGCGATCTAAACTCCACCAGCAGCCGGAACTCCGCCAGCAATCAGGTGGGAAGGGACTTTCACTGGGAGCTTGGGAGGTGAACCCAGATGGGAAACTGTCTGTCCTGCTGGTCCATTTGATTTGACCAGGAGCAGAGACAAAGCAGCAGATCCCAGGCGGGCAGTACAAGAACAGCGAGGATTTCATAGCCGAGTCAGCCCCCAGGAGCTGAAGTGTTCGCCATTTTGCCTAAGGAGGAAAGGGCAAGGGAAAGGACTGAGCATGCTCTGAGTGGGGAGTGAGCTCTTTTCTGACTCAGTGAACTGCAACGATGTGGCATTCTACGGGTTCCATCCTGGGCAAGTCTGGGTAGCCCTCGGATCTGACTGCCAGCAGATCAAGAACTGTTGTGGTAGCACATCGGGTGCCATTTTATGCACTGTGGCAATAGCTTTGGGACTGTAGGGGACTGCAGGGGACAACAGTGAACTGCGCATGTGCTGAGATCACGAGAACTCGCTGAGGTCCCGCAGGAAAATAATACCGACTGTGGCATTGTACCGGTCAAAACAGGTCCGTGTGGCACCCAGACCTAACGTCCAACAGGTTCCAACAAGATCAGCGCCACCAACAACCTAACTAGATAGGACACCTGGTGTCTCTTTAATCCTGGAACCCACTCCAACTGGAAGAGGGAGAAAGGTTGCAGAGACAACAGTGCAGCCTCAGCATGGTATCACAGGAGGTGGAGAGTGGTGAGCAAGAGCTGGGGCTGTGGAGACCATGGTGGATATCTGACATAAGAAGCCAGACCTGGAACTCTCTGGAGGTTGTGGCACCAGTGGCTGCAAGCAAAAAGTTGTGTACCAACTGCAATAAGTAAAATCGCATTATAGACCTGTGGGTCACACAGCTTAGAAACCTGCCCCAAGAAGAAGACTCTGCTAACCAGAAGTACAATGATCAAGAGCAAAAGAAGAGACAAGGGCACAATGAATAATACTGAGCACTCCCCTGCAAAGGAGCAAAACCCTATGCCAACCTCAGAGTTAACTGAGGAAGACATTGAGAAAATGGGGGACACAGAATCCATAAGACTCATTTTAAAGATTCTGGTCAAAAATGAGAAGTTAATGCAAGAGTTCAAAGAATTTAAGGAAGCAGTAAAGCAAATCAAGACTGGAATATCAGAAATTAAGAACACAGTAGAGCAAATTACAAGTACAGTGGAGAGTCTCCAAAATAGAATGAAGCAAGCAGAAGAAAAAATATCAGAATTGGCAGATAACTCCTGTCACCAGGGCGAAGCAAACAAAAAGCTGGAAGCAGAGCTGGATCAGGCCAAAAAAAGTATTCAAGAATTGAAAGACACTATTAAGAGGCCAAATATAAGAGTTATGGGAGTCCCAAAAGGTGCAGAAAGAGAAACTGGCTTTACAAATATATCTAATGAAATAATCAAGGAAAATTTCCCTAATCTGGAGAAAGAATTGGGAAACAAGATCCAGGAGGGGCACAGAACTCCCAACAGGCTTGATCAAAAGCAGTCTTCACCAAGACATATGCTTATCAAGCTCTCTTCAATTGAACATAAGGAAAAGATCCTTAAATGTGCATGTGAAAAAAAAAATCAGTTGACATATAAAGGAATGCCAATTAAGCTCACAGGAGATCTCTCACAGGAAACTCTACAGGCAAGAAGAGAATGGAGTGACATATTCCAGATTCTAAAAGCAAAAAATCGTCGGCCCAGGGTAATGTGCCCAGCAAAAGTTTACTTTGTCTTTGAAAATGAAATAAAATTCTTCCACAGTAAAGAAAAGCTAAATGAATTTGCCTCTTCCAAACCTGCTCTACAAATGATACTTCAAGATGTTCTCTTGACAGAGAAGAGGAATAGCACCTACCAAAACCAAAGGCAAGTGTGAAGAACATCCCAGTAAAATGACAACAAAAGACTAAATCAATGAACAACCCATTCCTAAAATGACAGGACCAAAGTACCACCTATGTATATTTAACTCTGAATGTAAATTGCTTAAGCTCAATCCAACATCACAGATTAGTAAACTGGATTAAAAAACAAAACCCATCTGTTTATTGTCTGGAGGAGACACACTCCAACAAAGATCAGCAGAAACTTTATCACATGGGTTTTGTTGTTTTCTGTTGGTTTCATCTCTTCAAAACACTTTCTTCTGATTAAATCATTCAATGACTCGTAGATCATACAGTGGCTTCATTTTCTTCAAGAAGGTTCTTGATTTTCACTTCTTCAGCTACACGTTATACATTTAATAGCATGTTGTTTAACTTCTTGGTGTTGTTAATTTCTTTTTTCTCCCGGAAGTTGATTTTGTATTGTGGTTCTTCATTTAAGGGAATGTATAGTAGTTGTGTAATGGAGACTGTCATATCTAGTAACATGTCATTTAACTTCATGGCATTGTAAATTTCTATTTTTCTTTCTATTGTTGATTTTGTATCATGGCTTTTCATTTAAGGAAATGTACAGTAGTCATGTAATGGAGACTAACATCCAGATGTGAAGATGCAGTATGGTATGCATCTCTGTTTCCAGACAAAGATGGACTTATAGTGAAACTGTTTATATTATATTTTGACAATAGGATTCTGGATTTTCTGCCATTGTCCATGCCCGCAATGATGAACATGTGACTGAGTATGAAGAATTATATGTTAGTCATGATATAAAGGAACTGGCGGGGGGGAGGGAATTGGGGAGGGGATAAGGGAATATGGAACTGTATCGTAAAATGATAGCAATAATAATAAAATGTGAAAAAAAAAGAAGTCAGAAACAAGACTCTGACATTTCACTTCATACAAAAATCAGCTCAATGGATCAAGGACATAAATCTGCACCTAGAAACCACCAAACTATTAGAGGAAAACATGGGAGGCACTCTCCAAGATACAGGAATGGGGAAAGACTTCTTGAAGGCACACCAAAAGCACAGGCAAAGCTAAAATTAAACAAATGGGACTACATCAAACTAAAAAGCTTCTTTACAGCAAAGGAGATGATCAACAAAGTGAAGAAGCAACCGATAGAATGGGAAAAAATTTTTTTGCATACTACACAACCAATAAGAGACGAATATCTAGTACTTGCAAAGAGCTTCAGAAACTCAACAACTTTGAAACAAAATAAACCTGTAAAGAAATGGGTGAAGGAAATGAACAGACATTTTCAAAAGAACAAATTCATGTGGCTAATAAACACATGGAAAAATGCTCAGGCTCCTTATCTGTCAGGAAACTACAAATGAAAAACACATTGATGTTCCCCCTGACTCGAGTGATAGTGGCTCACATTCAGAACTCTACTAACGTCTGCTGGTGTGGATGTGGGAAGAAAGGTAATCGCCGCCCCCTTCACTGTTTGGTGGATGTATAGGATAGTACAACAACTATGGAAGCCAGTATGGAGAGTGCTTAGAGAACTAAAAATTAATCTGCTGTATGACCCAGCTATCTCAGTTTTGGGATTAAACCTAAAGGAAATTAAGTTTGCATATGAGAAAGGGATCTGCAATCCTATATTTGCAGCAGCACAATTCAAAATAGCAAAGACATGGAAACAACCCAGAAGCCCATCAAAAGAGGAGTGGATAAAGAAACTGGTACATCTACTCTATGGAATACTACTCAGCCATTAAAAATGAAATTCTATATTTGCAACCATATGGTCCATCTAGAGATCATTTTGTTCAGTGAAATAATTTAATCCCAAAAGGACAAATATCATTTGTTCTCTCTGATAAAAGGCAACCTTCATCCAAACATGAGAGCAACAGCCCTTTTTAATTTATTCATAAAAGTTTTTATTCGTATCAACTTCCTCAGTGACTCATAGGTCACACAGTAGCATCATTTGCTTCAAGAAAGTTTTTTTTCATTTTTTCAGTGACACATTGGTCATCTGATAGCATATTTAACTCCATGTTGTTAATTTTCTATTTTTTTCTTCCTGTTGTTGATTTTTATGGCTTTTCTTTTAAGGGGATGTATAGAAACAGTGTAATAGAAACTAGCATATCGATAGGTAAAGATACAATGCAGTATGTATTTCTACCTCCAAATCAACGATAGACTCCGAATGAAACTTGGATATATCTTGACAGTTGGATGCTGGATTCTGTCATTGTCCATAGCTACAATGTTGGGATACACTTAAATAGTCGAATGACAGACTTATGACTGTTTATGAAGGGCTATACTATTGCAATGATATAGGGAAAATCAGTGAGGACGTGCGGGGGAAGGGAAGGGAAATCCCGGAGCCTAAGGAACTATAGCATCAAATAATAAAATAAATAAATAGTTTAAAAATATGGTTGTGAAGTTTTGTCACTTTAGTTTGTCCCAGCAGGATGACAGATTCATAAATGTGAGATGTGGAACAAGTCTTGAAACACTATGTAGTTATGTCCATGGAAAATGGGGAATTTAATTTGGAAAGGAGGTGTGTAACACAATGCCATTTGCTCCTGATTACGTAGAAGTAGTGAGGTTGTCACTCTAGCCTCCTCCATTTCTGCCTCTCTTGTGAAAAGTTTTCTGTTGCCTTCTGGCTCACGGGCAGCCCAGAGTAGGGCCCAGCAGTGTCCCAGGGACCTCAGGAAGCTATTCAAGGCACGGAGGTGATGCGGTCTGCAGTCAGGCCTCTGCCAGTGATGAGGAGACCAGGGCAGTGTGGGTTCCACATGATGGAGTCCCAAGCAGACCCCAGGAGGAGGTTTCATCCCAAGACAAGGTGATGACCCTGGCAGACACTGGGCAGTATGGACAAAGCCAGGGTAGGAAGACAAGCCATGGAACTGAAACAGGAAGTTCCCAAAGCAGAAAGTGGAAAGGGAGTGCTCACCTACTGCTGGGGATCAAGTTACAAAGCCCAAGAAACATCCCAGAGATCCGCTGTACAATATCTGGCTGCAGTACAAACGTATCCTGTTACTGAGGCTGTTAGGGGATTAGACATGGAACTCCTCAGAACACCAACAAACTTCACACTTGTCACATGAAACAGACATGGATCCATGAGACAAAATGTCATGCTTGTCATGTGACAGTCACAGACATGGACACACAAGATCAAAGCAAACATGAGTCTCACATGATGGCTGTGGTCAAGGGTCCATGAGATTAAAGGCCATGCTTGTCATGTGACTGCCACTGACATGAATACACAACATCAAAGCAAACATCACACATCTCACATGATAGCCACAATCATGGATGCAAGTGATCGAATGTCACATTTGTCAAATGATGACCACAGACATGTATACACATGATAAAATGATATGCTTGTCATGTGACTGCCACAGTGACATAAACATGTAATCAAATGTTACACTCATGTGATGGCCAGTCCTGGATATACAAGATCAAGTGTCATGTTTGATACATGATGACCACAGGAACTGAGCCACTTAATCATCTACAATGTACCTGCAGCACTTACCACACAAGACAGTGTAGGTAAAAATGGGTAAAATAGCTAAATTCTAATAACATGTTTATCATGCTTATACCCTCAGCCCAGCCTAAACATCCCCACCCCTATACATGCGTTCAACCCAACCTGGATGCCGTATCCAAGCCTGGACACCTGCAGCTCAGCTTAGTGGATGCTACCAGCCAAGCCTGGACACTGTGCCCTGACACTGTGATGCCAGTACAGGCAAGAGGAGCACGCTTGGGAGCCCTGTTGGGGGTGGGGAGCAGGAGCACACATGGGGCACTGGCGGGGGGGCGGCAAGAAGCACACTCGGGAGCCCTGGGAGAGCAGGGAGCAGGTTTGGGAGCCCTGAGGGGGGCAGGGAGCAGGTTTGGGAGCCCTGGGAGAGCAGGGAGCAGGTTTGGGAGCCCTGAGGGGGGCAGGGAGCAGGTTTGGGAGCCCTGGGAGAGCAGGGAGCAGGTTTGGGAGCCCTGAGGGGGGCAGGGAGCATGCTTGGGAGCTCTGGAAGGGTGTGGGCTCTGCTCACTCCCTGCACCCACAGGAGCTGGTACAGAGTCTGCTGTTTCCTCTGTATCTTGGTGTTCCCTTTGGGGTGGAAGAACAGGTGCTGCAGACCCCAATAGCAGTGTCCTTCCAGACCTGGTAGCTGGGGCCAACCAGATGCTGCCGGGTGTTCTCAGGGGCTACTCATGCTGCCTGGAGGCAGCTGGGCAAGAAATGACTTTTCCAGAAGGAGGCCAGTGGAGGTGCAGCCTCTGCCACATGAGGCCCTGACAGGAGCAAAGCAGCTGTATGTCACTCACATTTGTCACCCTTCAGTGCTATATGGAAATCGCCTCTGGGCCAAGGCTCAGCTCATTGGTCATTCGCCTGGGGTCCTGTGGCAGCCACAAGTGGACCTTGGGGAGCCACTGTCCACTAGGGTGGTCTGGCCTGCATCTATCCATGTTTCCATAGCACTGCCACGTGTGTGCTCAGAATGACTGTGTCCTTTGCTGGGCTCTGTTCAGAACATACCCAAGGACACCACACACACAGGATCTGGGAAATCCTGGTCACAGGAACCAGGCACTCTGTGGGCTATGCCCATACTCTACCTAGCTCCTCCTCTGCTGGCCCGGGAAAGCTGAGGCCCGGCTGGACCAGGTCTCCACCGTCCTCCTCTGCAAGAGAAACAGAAAGTGCTTAGAACTTCAGTGTGGACAGAGTGAGCACACAGTGAGTGCTTAGTGCCTCAGTGAGAACAGAACCAGCACACACAGTGTTGTTTTGTGTCTCTCAATGTAGACAGTCATTCCCCACACAATCCTTAGTGTTTCTCAGGGTAGATGCAGTCCCCCATCCACCTCACGACTCTGGCTGATACTTGCCCTCTCCCACAGGATCACGTGTCAGTTCCTGGACCAAGCACGGTGTGTTTCTCACATATCGCACTTCACTCAATGAGACCCAGTTTGTCTTTCTGCACTTACCCACCCGCCGAGTCTCAGAGACTATTCACCCACTTGGTTCTGCTCACACCATGATGGATGCCTACAGAGCTTGCTTCCCGCATAAACATAGTTCACCCCAGCCTGGGTTTGTCCCAGCACTGTGAGAACTTCTCACTGCCACTACTTCCAGGGGCTCCCTGGGCCACCACATCATCAGTAGGACAGCCTCTGTGTCCACAGACTCAGCTCACACTGTCCTCCCTGCCAACCACCACCTGCTCAATGGGAGAGCCCCTGTACTGCAGAGTCAGTTTATGCTCAACTCCTCAAACAGGTCAATGCTTCTGAGCCCTCAGTCCTAGAAGACATCCTGACCTTGGTCTCTGCTTGACAAGCTCCTGTTTCCACTCTGGCCCTGGGTCAGTAGACTCAGTGGGTCCCTGTGGTGTATACAATAGTGGCAGAAATCACTGGTCTGAACACACAGTGACAGGTAGTTAAAGAATGGGTCTATTGGCAACAGACACGTGTATGTGTGTGCACTCAAGTTTAGAACATGCCAAATACCATTTACATGTACGTACACACGTTCCCACATGCACATCTGTAAACACAGGCACGGCTTTGGGGATTTAGACTTTGGAAGTGGCTGTGTTGGCCGTTCTACCCTATGTCCTCCGTGTCTCTGAGTCTGCCCGTGGGCGTCTGGCCTCTGGGGAGGTGGCAGACTTAGCTGTGGAGACCTAGCTCCTGTGAGTACACAGTAGAATCCCAGTGACTGACTTGTAAAATACCTGAGTGGATGGGACGAAAATAATGTGTCCCACCTGGGTTAGGCATCTCCTATGAGCTCACTCACAGCACTCATGCCGAGTCAGTTGCTCCCTTTGGTGTGATCAATGGCACTCTGCACATGACCTTACTCTGCTAAAGAACTTCCCATTATGGAGCTTGTTAGTGACCACATGAGTGTTAGATGGAACAAAGGATCCACACGCATATGCTCATAAAGGATGGTGTCATGTTAAGTGCTGCTTCCATAGGCACACTCTGGTATGGGGACATGTGCTCTGCTCCCTGCACCATGGGGAACATGAGCACTGTGGATGCCGCCACACAGGCTCACTGGCCCCGAGTAGGGGCAGGGCAGTCCAGGTGTTCTCTGACAGTGACTGTGGTGCCTACAGTCAGCTGATCCCAGCCCTTGCCAAGCATTGCAGTGGCACAGCTCCTATGTCCCCTAAGGGTCCCCTGAGTTCCACACTAGGTAGATACATGGGAGCTGCCCTGGGGATCTTGGGATGGGGGCTCCTTCTTGAGACCCCACAGGTGGTTCTGCGTGCAGGAGAGGGGCACCTGCTGAGGTTGAGGCCAGGCTTGCAGGTGCAGCTCTATCCCTTATTGGGGAGCCAACGATATTGGTCCAAGAATGGCTGTTAGGGTCCCCATGACTCAGTTCTGTCCCTGGACGGGGGCCATGAGATTGGCCCAGACATGGCTGTTAGGGCTCTTCATGACTACACGCTGGCTCTTGGAGGCTGCCAGGCTCCGGACGCTGTCCCCTGGAAGTTTCCTCTGAGAACGTGGTTGCTCAGTTGCTCCTCTCTCCTCTCCTCTACCTGACAGCAGTGTTTGATGGTGACAGGGATTCTGATGAATGCCCCAGCCCCTCCCGCCCCTGGCAGCTGTGTCCTCGCCTGTGTCCACAGCACTGCCATGAGTGCTGCCAGCTTTTCTGGGAAAGGCACAGACTGGCTTGTGATCAAGGACCCTGTGTCAGCAGAAGCGGCTGGGGAGCTACAAAGTCTGTGTTGGTGCAGTGGCGCTTCAGGTAGATGTGGGAGTTAGTGAGGTCTCCTGCCTGTAGCTGGGGGAGCAGGTGCGTCAGCTCCAAGGACCCTTCCCACCCCTTGCCTCCTGTGTCCAGGCCTTAGGGTCAGAGTCTCCACCACTGTGCACACAGGCAAGTTACAGAACCTTCCAGAACTAAATGGTGTCCGAGAGAAACACTATCTTAACAGAAAAAAATATATATTTATTTGAAAGGCAGAATAATAGAGAGAACAAGGAGAGAGAGAAAAAAAAAAAACTTCGATCTGCTGGTTCACTCCCTAAATGAATACAATGGCCAGAGATGGACCAAGCTTAAGCCAGGAACCAGAGGGCTTTCCTGGTCCCCACATGAGTGCAGAGATCCAAGCACCTGGCCATCCTTTGCTGTTTTCTCAGGCTGTTAGCAGAGAGCTGGATGGGAAGTGCAACAGCTGGGACCAGAATCAGCATGAATGAGCAGACCCTTACTTGGAGTTCTGCCTCCATCACGCACATCTGACCTGTGCCTCTTCAGGGCTTCTCCCTGTGTCATGTGGTCCTGGACCCTCAGCTGCTGTGCTGCCAGTGCCCCCACCCCCCAGTCCAGGCTAGTGTGTGAGTGTCCCCGCAATCTGTTTCCACATGTTATCCTTCTTAGAGTCCAGTGCTGGGAGCTGCCACAAAACCCTGGTGTCTCTCGGTGCTGGTTCTGGACATGATCACTGCCTGGTGCCAGTGTCTCTGATGCACGCCTCACGTGCCATGAGGCACATCTGGCATTTTGTCTGTGCACATGTCCAAATTCAGAGACAAAACCTCAGGGACAAAAATACCCCGGCACATCTGCACGCCTAGTTTCTATGGAGACAGAACCCGAAGAACTGCCTGACGTGGTTCCGGTCCTCCTCTGCCCCTCCTTTGCTGCTCATTCTTTGGATGTATATACTGGTGTGTGACTGCATATGCTAATGCGGTGCCTATGCAGCTAGCATTCACTGTCCCAAGTCCCCATGTCGGTGCCTTCCTCTGCTGACCCCAGGGCTGATTCCTGTCCATGGGGTGCCTTTGGCTCCCCAGACCCCCAAGATTTAGGCTGCAGGAGGCTGGCCATTGCAGCCTGCCCATGGCAGCTCTTGGGAGTATGGCTCCATGCTGCGCCTTGCTGGGACCACACAGCGATAGCCGGGCCAGGAGCTATTGCCTGCCCATGGAGTCCCAATCACACAGATCTCCCTAGAACTAGGGTTGCTCTGGCAGACATTCAGTCAGTGGGAGGGCCACTCTGTCCTCAGCCCCATCCATGTCCAGTTTCTAGCCCCTTAGATGAAAGGTAACACCAGGCTTGGCCCATGGCCTAGAACATTCTCAGGTCAGCCCCATACCCACAGCCCACTTGCTGCTCTGTGGAGCTGGCCCTCCCTGCCAGGCATTCTGGTTTTGCAGCCAAAAATCTGCCTCCTCTTGTGAGTCCCCCAAGCCTGGCTGTGCGTGTGTCTGGGCATAACCAACTCCCATGCTCATGGCATGGGCATCTCTCCCCATCTGTACTTACACATGGTCACCTACACACGGAGGGCACACTGGTGGGAGACAGCATACAGAGACCAAGGGGGTCTTAGGACTGCTGCGCCCTGGCAACACTGGGGAGCTCATGCACATGTCTGGTTGGATGCACCCTTGGCAAGGGCAGCTGAGCCTCTTGTCGCCTATGCCAGCCTGATCCCCTTCAGCATCCTCACCTCCCATGTCCTGCCTGCCATGCCCCAGACCCTCAATGACACAGGCCATGACCATGGGGGTCCTGAGTCACACACACACACACACACACACACACACAATGACCAGCATGTCTTTGCCTATGCTCCCATCATTCATACACACACGACTAGCATGTCTGTGCCTATGTTCATAACACACACAAACACACAACCTTGCTCCCATCACACACACATGACCAGCATGTCTGTGGCTGTGCTCCCTGTCACAGCCTTTCAGTGTCTAGATATTTCCCTTTGCACATCATGCTGGTCACCTACACCCGAGTACCTCAGCTCGCAGGTACCTTTGCTCAGACAGCACGTATGCACACACCTACTCAGCTTGTACACAGGTTACAGGCTGGATTCTCTTTTTCTTGGTGCCAGGGGCCTCCTGCTGGATATGCCCTCCTGTGGCAGCATACACTTTCCTGCCAGGAGCGGGTCACATCTACACTGCCTGGGCCTTGACTTCCATAGGGCAGAGCCACACAGGGTTGAAGCACACAGGACCCTTGCCACCACACTGTATTGCAGTGGCTGTAAAACATGGTCTCCTCACTCCTAGACATGGCGTCTGCCCCCACTGTTGGAATCTGCATTCCAAGGGAAAATCAGATGACAAACATGTGGATGGACAAGCCCATGAGCTTGGTCTGTGCTTCCTGAGTTTCTAACTGGCACCAGCCTCTGTCAGTGAGCTCAAAAGGGGAATGCACTCCTCAGACAGCTCATATGGGTGAACAGTGCTGGCCAGTGCTGGGTGAACTACTGTGGGGCCTCCTGCCACTTCCACTCTTCAGGACATCACAGCGGCCAACAGGAAACCACACGCTTGGTAACTCACAGTGAAACTGGACAATCACTGGCACAGCTGAGATGCCCTTAGTGAAACACATCATTAGCAGAAGTCACCAGTGGCAAGAAGCGTTGGAAATCATATCCTTGTGAACTACACATGCACTGCCACGTGGCCCACTCCACAGAGCTGCCAGGGAGGGGCCATGCACGCACTTCTGCAAGACAGTGGGGCCCAGGAGAATTGGCAGGCCCTCATCTCACAAAACCACTGCCATCCAAATCACAGGACCCTCGCTGTCAGCACTGCTGCTGAGCCATGGTGGCTCCATGTCATGTGCCATGACCATGGCAGGTTTTCTGGAAAATGCCGTGCAGTGATCCTGGACAGTATAGGCCTCCAGCCTGCTCCCAGCCTGCTCCCAGCCACCCATATTGTCCCTGGTACCACTGGCCTGGCTTGACCAGCTGGAATCTTAATTACTGTCTGACTCCAAAGGACTAGCCCTCCAGAGGTTAATTATCAAAATGTAAGTAAGTAGGCACATCCCTTGTGCTAGTGAAGCCAGGGAAGGCGGACATGGTGAAGCAGCTTCAGTGGGACAGGAGCTTCCCAGAGCAAAGATACCACCCTCGAGTTCTTGCAGCCTGCTCTGCTGCCTGCTCAGCTGCTGGGGGTGGGGGAGCCAATTGCAGATTTCACTCCTGCCCCAGCCAGCTCCCACTCAGGCTAATCACTTCCACAATTTGTAGCTGAATGGATATTCATGCTCTGTGCCTGTCCAGAAGGAGCACAGCTGAGAAAGCAGCCTCAGAAGGAGCCAGCCAACCGTTCTGCTGCCACTGCAGGCATGGGGTGGGGGTCAGCCAGGGAGTCTTATCTCCTGACTGACCTGAGCCACTCACAGGGGATCTGCCTCCACCCCTCCTCTGAGACACATAATGAAGCCACCCACATCAGGGACATGGTTGCCAAACTTGGCCAGAGGCTGAGGGTGATAGTGGCTCCCCTTGGGAGAGGCTCAGCTGCTTATCCTCACACAGCAGACCCCAGCAGCAGGTCCAGTTTAGCTTGGGCCAACTGAGTTCACTGAATCTACCGGTTAGCCAAGACCATGGCAGCACCAACAACACGCATTGCTGGGCCAGAAGGCCAGAGGCAGCAGCCCCAGCCGGAAACACGTCCCTCCAATGTATGATCGAGGGAGACACAAGACTTCACAGTTGGCACTGCACCCCAACCACAAACATGTTCCCCTAACAGGTGACCAAGGGAGATGCAGGATTCCAAAGTGGGCACGGCAGCCCCCAGCCACACCTAACCTCCACAGATGTGGAACCTGCAATCTGTATCATTTCTGGGTGGCATATAGGACCCAGCGTCTACACTCGCCACGACCCTATGTGGGAACACACATGTGATGGGACTGAAGTGAGGACCACTTACCTCCACAGCTTCTCATTCCAACCTCCAGTCCACCCAGCCCCACCTGCCTATAACAAACCAGGGGCCCGAAGCAACCCACATGGGAAGCCAAAACACAGCATGCATGTTTCCCAGTGGGATGTGATAAGAAACAGCCAGCAGTGTTGTGAAGAAGAAAATTTTCAAACACCTTCAAGGTGCAGGCAAGAGGGCCTGGATCACCCCCTCACATCTCAGCCTCTCCAGGCAGCATCTAGCACAACCCACACCTGCACTGGAGCACCCCCACCCAAGTGGGCCTCCCCACCCTGGGACCCCCTCTCTGTGTTTCCTTTGACCTGGGGCTGATCCTTAAACACAAGGGAAGCCTGGCTCTTCCCGGTTGGCCCACAAATGTCCCCATCGTGTGAGCTGCACTCTGCTCCTAAGTGACTAGGGAAGACATTTTCCATCTTTGTCCCCGCAGTTCAAGAGGCCATGGGACAGGACAGGGCTGGACAGCACTGTGACTGCCACTGTGCTGAGGCCAGCAGCAGTGGCTCTTTCCAGGGTCCCTTGGGGTCACTTGTGCAGGGCTTGCACCCATTGAGATGGCCTATCCCCACCAGGGCTGATCAGGCTGCCTCTTACTGCTCAGAGCAGATGAGACAGTGGGATTGATGGATTTCCAGTCCTCCATTTTGTCATTTGTCATAAGCCACACATGACCTGACTTCCACGGTGGTGATCTCAGCACAAGCTTTACAGATGTGAGACCTTGGCTGCAATCTGGGCTTGCTAGCAAAGCCAGAAACCATCATTGCACATCTCGCCCATACCCTGTCCAGGCACATGCCCACATGCAGGGCAGTGTGGCTCAGTTCCATGGCTTCCAGGCTTACCAGAAGCTTTGACTGATGTGTGTACCAGTACCAGAGCCTTATGCCACTTCTGAGCAGACATGTTGAGATGTGTCAATCAACACATCCTCTGGAGTCAGACTCCTACCCATGCTTACCCAGAGCTCACTTTCTACTGGCCTTCCTCCTGACACGAGGGACTATGCTAGCATCCTACTGTGCCTGCCACACCTCCTCCCTCACCTGATTGATCTTCACCTCCTCCATCACCTCTTCTCATCTCCCTCACCTCACAGAACCTCCCAAGCCCCACAGCTGTCCTCAGCCATCATCTCCACCAGGAACATGCGGTGCCCGCCCCAGGCCCATGAACTACTCACCCTCTGGCTCCCCACACAGGGTACACTGTGACTCTGCAAGCAAAGAGACAGAAAAGCAGTTAGCCCTGTGAGCTCAGGCCGCAGCGACAGACTGCACAGCAGGACGCAGGCTCCGTGGTTACTGGTGGACATCTCGACAGGCAGAGCAGGCTCACCTCAGCTGCGGCACGAAGCAGCATCTTAGTGAGACACATGATTAATGTGACACCTTCTGCTGGTGTGTGTACCCATGGGGAAAATGTTTCCACCACAGCTAACACCACACACTCAGCACACCCAGTACTCAAAGCCTCCTTTACAACTGTCACAACCACTGCTTGCACGAGCAAGAATACAACGTTGTTTCAGTAGACACCGATGGTCACCAATGCTGAGTTCCCGCAAGCAGGCCCACCACCTGGGCGTGTAGCTCTATTGAACAGAGGGATACAGTTAAAGATCACTGAGTCTACAGTCACATGGAATGTTCCAACAAATGTTTGACATACTTCTGTAAGGAGCATTCACTCTACATGCCCAGGCACACAGTGCCCACCAGCCTTTGTCCACTCCCAAGCTGTGTCCTCAGCTGTGAGGTAGAACAGTGATGTCACACAAGGGAAGCCTGGCTCTTCCTGGTTGGCCCACAGATGTTCGCATGGTGTGAGCTGCACTCTGCTCCTAAGTGACTAGAGAAGACATCTTCCATCTTTGTCCCCACAGTTCAAGAGGCCATGGAGCAGGACAGGGCTGGACATGGAGCAACAAACTCCTTGTGCGGCCCTGGCCCTCACCAAGCCCTCTGCCTTCCTGTGGGCTTTAGGGCCAGGGCAGCAACGTCATCCAAGCCGAGACTCCTGATGAGGCTGGTGTTGGTCACCCTGCAGGAGGCCACATGGATCCTGGCAGGCCATGGCACAGTCCCAAGGATGGGGTGGTGAGGGATTCTGAGGAAAGCTGAAAGAGTGGACTTCTGGAAGCTGAACAATCCATACCAGCCCGCGAACTCCTGACCTTCCTAGCCCTCAGTCTGCCCAGCTGGGCCAGCAAGAGCAGCAGGATGAGCAGCTCTTCACAACATGCTCATGATGTCCCACACGTGTGATACTCCCATGAAGGTGCTGGAGTACCAGTGAGTCCTGGCACAGGACAGGGAAAGCACGCCAGAGTAGGCGGCATTGAGGCAGCCCCTCCTCAGCCTGGTTCAGAGGATGGCAGCCAGCACACAGCCTTCCTTAGGCACCCAGGGCTCAGCCCCAGGGAGAACAACCCCAGCTCACTTCAGTCATGACCCCCCTTCCCCAGTCCACCTCAGCCATGACCTCCCTTCCCCAGTCTACCTAAGCCATGACCTCCCTTCCCCAGTCTACCTCAGCCATGACCCCCCCTCCCTCCCCCAGTCTACCTCAGCCATGACCCCCCCTCCCTCCCCCAGTCTACCTCAGCCATGACCCCTCCCCCAATCCACCTCAGCTGACCCTTCCTCCAGCTCACCTCAGTCATGACTCCTCCCATCTCAGCCTCGACACCCTAGCTTACCTCAGCTGCAAACCCTTGGCCCATCTCAGCTTTGACTCCACCCCAGCCCAGCTGGGAGGTCTGAGGGCCACACCCAGTTGCCTCCACAGGATGTGGGCAGGAGCTCCATCTCTCAGCACACATAGTCTATGTTGGCCACTGCCACAAATTTTCTTGGTGGATCTCGTC
Organism: Ochotona curzoniae; assembly: GCF_017591425.1. Lineage (NCBI taxonomy): Eukaryota > Metazoa > Chordata > Mammalia > Lagomorpha > Ochotonidae > Ochotona > Ochotona curzoniae. Next base: position 262,408 of record NW_024467119.1, on the reverse strand, counting down.
TGTCAGTACTCAGTTCTGTAACACTGGCCACCATGTTTGCTCAATGTGGCAATGGACTTCTGGCCAACTCAAAGCTCGTGACTGAGTGTCATGCTGGGGCCTGGAGAGCCCATGTGAGCCTGCGGCAGGCTCATGGGAAGTAGCTGCCTTTGGTGCACTGAACACAGACGCTAGATTCATGAGTCTCCCTCAGCTCAATGGGAGCCCCAGGAGCCGATGAGGAAGCAGGGGATAGAGGGTTGGTGGGTGGGCGGACTGCCCTGGCTTAGGAACCTGGAACATTGGCAGCATCCTGGTGGGGTCTGGGGCCTGTTAGGCAGGAGGCACAGAGGCCAAAGAAGAGCCTCAATGGGGACTGTTTCCCATGTGAGTGATGGAGGGGCACATCCAGGGGCCCCGAGACCTGGAGGGATGGGCAGGGCTGGATGGAGGCATGGGAGCTTCATGAGGTCCTGGCCAACTCAGTGGATGTCCCACCTTCTTCCTCTACACTTCTCAGGGGATTGGCACTGCCAGGGCTGCTGCTCATGGTTACACAGCTTGAAGGAGGTGCCTGCCCCACAGAGGAGGCAGCCTGATCCAGACTGTCCAGGAGGGTCAGACGCTGGCAGCCAATGGCTGGGGTTCCAGCCAACAAGTGGGCTGAGCTCCTGCCCTGTGTACCTAACCAGGGTTAGAGCCAGAATTGTGTTCCTGTCTGAGCCGTCCAGCCCTGCATGGGTAGGGGATCCAGTGCTCGGGCTTCGATTCCTGTGGTGGCTTCCCTTCTTGAGGAAGGCCATAAGGGAACAAATGTTCACTATGTGGATTGGACCCCTGGGACCCACGGGACTCAGAGCTCTTGTCAGTGAGCATCAGATGGCTCCGCTTGATGCCAGTTCTTCCTGGGGCACCCAGGCCTCATGTACCCCCTTCCAAAGCTTCCAGAATAAAGCAGCCCCAGTGTTTGGTGAGCACTGCGAGTTTTGGCCCTGCCGCCCAGCTGTGCCCACCCTGCCCCTGCACCCTCGTGTCAGACACGCAGAGCCTCTCTTGAACCCATGTCCCCTCTGGGCACCACAGAAATCTGAGTCAGTCAGCACATTGGGCAAGCTAACTATGCTTCCACGGAAATCAACTTCTGCTGTTGATGCCAAGCTGGGAGATGGTGGTACTTGTATTAGTCTCTTGGGTAAGTTTACGCACAAAGAAGTCACCCAATCCCAGCCCAGTATGTCGGATATTGCTCAGGGGTGTGTCCATATGCAGATGCACCCAGGCTCCTCTCCCACCTGAGCAGCAAGGCAGGCAGCTGAGTAATCACATCACAATACCATGAGGGTCCTGAAGAAGTGCCCACAGCCCTCTGCATTCCCACCAGCCGCTTCACAACTACACACAACTCCAGCCCTGGCTCATCTTTCAACATTCATGAGTGTTGGGCTGATTCAAATGTGAATGAAAATGATATCTCAGTGAATTCGAGTCTTTCCCTTCAGCCAAAACAGGCAAAGCCCTTTAGGGAGCATGAAGTAGCTTATTGTTTTCTGGGAGAAATAGCACCCCGCCTTCCCCCCTTGCTCCCTGGAGGGCTTCTGTGAGAGGTGGAAGCACACCCTGGCAGAGGCTCCAGCAAGGGCTCCGGCCCACAGCACAGGTTCCAGCCCACAGCACAGGCTCCTGTATGGGCCCCAGCACGGGCTCTGGCATGGGCTTCAACCCATGGCATGGGCTAGGCTCTGTGTGAGCACCACCTGTAAGGGCAGTGAGTGTCTCACCTATCTGTGGTTACCAAAGAACACATCCACCCTGTAGCCTCCAGTCATGCTGGGGTCATAAAGGTTGGCCAGGCCTGTGTACTGCTCTGGCACAGGCTCTGCTCAGAACCAAGGCCTGAGCTGCCCCTTTTGCAGACTGTACAGTGACTCCGATTGTCCTGAGGGCTTGGATACTTGTACCTGATCTACGGATTTCATTGTTTGGAATTGATGCACCCCTGGAGCGAGTGGTCACTGCCCTTTCACATGTACCCCCTCAGATGAAACCAGCTGGAACCTGCTTCACTGTGACTGAACCGGACAAAATGCTGAGGGGTGGAAATGTGATTTGAAGAAGCCCGCCTGTCCAAGTGGACAGGTAACTTTTCCACCCACAAGCCAAGCATCTCCATGTAACTATGAACCAGCCCATGGTTACACATCCAATAATACTCAATCTGCTCCCCAAAATTACTGGGTATAAATATCAGAGTTCGCTAGGAACACTAAGTAGATTTCAATGCTTACTCCGAATGCGTGATACTCATGTTAACATTTCAAGAGAGTATTAATACTGGGCATGATCTAGGCAATAGTAAGTGCCTGATGTGGTGTAGTATACAGTGAGTGCCTGGTGTGGTGCAGGACACAGTGAGAGCCTGGGGTGGTATAGGACACCATGGGTGTTTGTTGTCTAGGACACAGTGAGTGCCTGGTGAGGTGTAAGATAAGGCGAGGCAGTGATGGGTGTGGTCTAGGACACTGTGTGCAGGTCTTTTCTTGAGTACTTCTTTGCTCCCTTGGAGTTCTAACATTCAGTGCCTTTTGTTAATCCACAAGAATTTGAACAGGCCAAGGAGCTGTAGGAAGGGTAAGGCCACAGTTCCCCAGGTCCTGCATTTCTTTCTGCAGAGCCATGGGCTTCTGTTCTGACTGGCATAGCTTCAGTGTCATGACCCACTCTGTTCTGAGTCTCTGGGTTTCCTGCCACTGGCCACCATTTCTTTGTTGCATATACCGGAAACACAGTACACTGTGGGGGGGCCCATGGTTCTGAAGCTCCAGCTCTGTCCTTGAGATGGTAAGACCCTGCAAAGCAGGCTGGTATTTAGTAACACCCACAGCAATAGCCAGGCTGACATGGGAGTGAGGATGTGGTGTATTCTCTGTGATGAGAGCCTGGACAATGCATGACAAATCATCCACATTACTTCTGGGAGTATCGGATTTCACTTCAGTATTTCTTCATAAATGGAGGTGGCTCTGGTTCACAAGTACAGTGTTAATAAATTCATACTGTGGCCTCAGGTACAAATATCCAAGGAATCTCCTTGAAAGTCAGCCTGAGGGACAGATGCTATTGGCAATGCTGACGAGAGTCAGGAAGATGAGGTTAATGGTGACTGTTGTCATGGTGATGTTATCACAGTGAAGTTTGTGGTGACAGTGGTGGTAATGGTAAGGTAGATGGTGATGAGGTGATGGTGAGGTGGACAACGGTGATGGTGGTGATAATGGTGAGATGGATGGTGGTGATGATGCTAAGGTGTTCATGGTGTGGTGGATGGTGACGGTGGTGATGGTGGTGAGGTGGATAGTGATGGTGGTGATGATGTGAGGTTCATGGTAACAGTGGTGATGATGGTGTGGTGGATGGTGACAGTGGTGATGGTGGTGAGGTGGATGGTGATGGTGGTGATGATGTGAGGTTCATGGTGATGGTGGTGGTGATGATGGTGATGGTGGTGATGATGTGAGGTTCATGGTGACAGTGGTGATGATGGTGCGGTGGATGGTGACAGTGGTGATGGTGGTGAGGTGGATGGTGACGGTGGTGATGATGTGAGGTTCATGGTGATGGTTGTGACAGTTATGGTGAGGTTCATGGAGACGGTAATGGTGATGATAATAAGGTGGCCGTGGTGATGGCGGCAATGGTCACAGTGGCAGTGATGATGAAGCCATGAGGATATATTTCTGTGCAGACTTGCCACAGACCCTATAAAATAACATTGCCCCCTTCTTCTTACCAGAATTCCAGAAAGCTCTACCTGGCCCTTAATGCCCTTCTCAAGTCTCAGCTCCAGCCCCTTACAGCACTGTGACCCCTTCTCAGTGCCTGATGTTGCCCCTTGGCTCCCCAGCTGCATGAAGAACCCAGCTTGGTCTGAGCTTGCCCTGCCTGCCTGCCTGCCTCTTGTCTCTGAGCACTCCCTGGAGACCCAGAGCACGTGTGTGCCCTTCATTTTGTCACTGGTGTAGGCTACCCTCAAGGACGCTGATGCCACCTGGTGTTCTGTGAATCCTGGGTCTCCTTGGGCTACTGACAGCTGAATGCCACTGATCAGCCACCCTCAAGCCAGGCTTACCATGCGCTCAGCACAGCCTTTAGTATTGAGACACATGTTCTCAGGACACTAGCTCCTAATCCATGGGGTGGCCAGGGGTCCCCCTGCAAGCCTGTTTGCCACACAACCTGCCACTGGCTCCCACCTAGCACCCCACCCCAGTGCCTGTCCCTCTGGTCTCATGAGCCTGTGGTACATAGTACAACAGTCCCCGGCTGTGCTGGTTACTACAGCATGCCACCTGCCTCCCATTCCCACCGGGCGACTGGTGACAAATGTGCAGGGCCAGGCTGGGGTCTGATGCTTCCATGTTTCCTTCACATCTCTCTTTTAAAAAATAATCTTAAAATTATATTTTAGTATTTATTTCAAAGGTGAAGTGGTTGCAGACCCAAGTGGGCCACTGATTAAGATGGAGAGGGTCAGGGTGTTGGAGGAGAGTGGGTGAGACATGTTTCCATTTTCCCTCCTGTGCCTTTGGGGATTTGGGAGGGTACTCCTTGCTGTCAGATGACATCAGCTCACAGGGAAGAGACATTTGTTCGATATTGACTTATAGATCTGCTGTGGGGAAGTCTTTGTGGGGTGTTACTTGAGTGTCTTGATTATTCTGAGAAGTTGTCAGCTTCTTTGCACCACAGGTGCAAGGTTCTTTCTAAGGCCTGTTGATTGTCCTTGTCCACCTGAGTATGTCCACAGACCTAGGCAGGTGCTTATTGTAGAGCCTGGCCTGGAGTGTTGCTCAGCCTGCCCTCCTTCCCATGTTGTGATGAGTTAAAGTCTGTTGGCTTAGACAAGCTGGCTTCATGTCTTTCATGCGCATCTGTGAATGCTCTGCATTTTTGCAGGAGGACCACATATCCATGCTGCTTTTCCTGAGGTTGGGGATTCATCCCAGCAGTACAGATGGGGAGACCCCCCCCCAACAAACCTCATGTAGGCAGTCCTCAGACCTCACTCTCAATGTGTATCAGCTGGTGCAAGCTCAATGTGTATCAGCTGGTGCAAGCTCAGACTCGTGCAAGCTCCTGCCAGTGCACGTACCAGTGGGTATAGCTGCTGGGTCAATCCTACCCCCAGCCTGGCTCACGTGTACGCCGGTGTTGAGGCCTAGCAGGGGTGTCCCCAAAGATCCCCAACTAGGTCCACTGAAGGTTTAGTTCTTATACATGCCAGTGGATGCTGCAGCTCTGCCTGGTGCGCCTCCAGCCCCATACTCATCAATGGGTGCTGTGGCTTAGTCAGGGCAACTGCCAAGAACTCCTACCTGACCCGCCCCAAACATAGCTCTCTTGAGCATTAGCAGATCTGATCAAGGGAGGCCCTCAGATTTCTTCTGCTCAATCCCTCTCAGCTCCCTCAGTTATCTGTGTCTTGGTCCACGGAAGCCCCACAAATCATTTTATATATGTCAAACAAGCCCTCATGGGCCCCCATTCTGACCCATCCCCAGTCCACAGCCCCTTGTATATATTCTTCCTCCTCCACTTCCTCCTCATCTTCCCCCATACTCTCATGGCAGTGGTGAGGGGGTGGGGTGGTCCAGCTGGTATACATAGTGGCATGGTGGGTGCTCTATCCTATTGCCCCCAGATCTTTTTTAAAAAATAAAAACAACAGAATAGATACTATGCTGACACAGTGGCACAGGTAAGCCAGAGTTAGCACTAACCAAACCTTCAGCAGTGTAACATTTGCTTAGGTACAAGGAAACCCAGGCAGCTACCCACAGCTGGGGTTTTATTATTTTTGCTCATGTTAGCACACTTCAGTAAATGTTTCTGTCTTTCCCTTTGGAAACTTGCAGCTACTTAGGAACGTAGTCACAATCCACAAGAAAAACCATGAAATGAATACTATCCCACCAGAGGCCACATTTCATTATATGAGAATTTTACTTAAAAACTATTTTTAATTGGCTAGTAATAATTGTGTCCATGTGCTGGATACAAGATAATGTGCTGAAGTGTTTCAGTGTGGGGTGGTGACCGAGACATTTCTACCAAGGAGATCAGCCATGACCTGTCGGAGGGCAGGGGACTCAGAACTGTCAGGAGTGATGAAAAGACAAGAGACCAGCCCCAGGCCCAGCGTGGTAGCCTAGTGGCTAAATTGCCTTACAGGAACCAGGACCCCACATGGGCACTGGTTCTAATCCCGGTGGCCCTGCTTCCCATCCAGCTCCCTGCTTCATATCCAGACTGAGAAAGCAGTCGAGGATGGCCCAAGACTTTGGGATCCTGCCCCGACATGGGAGAACTGGAAGAGGCTCCGTGTCCCTGGCTTCAGATCGGCACAGCTCCAGCCATTGTGGCCACAAGGGGAGTGGATCAACGGATGGAATATCTTCCTCTCTGTCTCTCTTTCTCTCTGTAATCTGACTTTCCAGTAAAAATAAAATAAGTCTTAAAAAAAAAGAGACCAGCCCACCCTGGTGCATATATAGCTCCTGAGCTCTGCCCATTGGAGGTCTTCCTGGCACTGGGGATTGTGTCCCTGGGACATATGAGAGGTCCAAAGTCAGCCCCTTACTGGACCTCCTCCAGGACATCTCCCTCTGCGCCCTTCTATTCATCCTCCTCCTCTATTGCTTCCCTCCTCTGCTTCCTCTTCATCACCCTCCTCTTCCAGGTCCCCTCTGCCTTCTCCACCTGCAAGCAGAAGCTGACCTGGCTCCAGGCAGCCTGGGTGGGGGAGCCTGGAGGATCCCTACAGGCATGGCGTTGGGCCTTGAAAGGAAGGTGCAGATGTTTACCAAGGAGAGAATCTGTAAGATTGAGAGTTGCCGCTACCAAGGACACAGGGAAGTCAGAGTTAGACCCTGCAGGTACAGGAGTGGATGAGGAGCTGCGGTACAGGGCTCCAAGGAACAATTCAGGTTGTTAAGGATCATCAAACTGCTTCCAAACACCACTAGGATGAACAGAGGCAATAGCAAATCCCAACAGCTAATGGTAATGACCAAATGGCACCAAATGAAAGTCAACATTTCCAAAGTGGAATGTTAGCAAACTTGGGCTTTGGTAACCACAAAGGAAAACAAATAGCTTCAAATGGTGACAGTTTACAGTATGTTTCAAACACTAAAAAGGCAAATACTTCTAACATAGTAAAACATGCAGAGGAAATGACAGTTAAAACAAAAGATTGACAAGTAAAATCCTGTAAACAGTGCTGTGAACACATGCCTACGCAGGAAACACCTGATGAGGCTGTGAACTAACACTGTGATATCCACTGTGACCTAGCAGAAAACAAGAGTACCAGACACATGTGGACAGACAGTAACCTCAGACACATGTGGATGGTCAGTAACCTCACACACACGTGGACAGACAGTAACCTCAGACACACGTGGACAGACAGTAACCTCAGACACATGTGGATGGTCAGTAACCTCAGGCACACGTGGATGGTCAGTAACCTCAGGCACATGTGGAGAGACAGTAACCTCAGACACATGTGGACAGACAGTAACCTCAGACACACGTGGACAGACAGTAACCTCAGACACACGTGGACAGACAGTAACCTCAGACACATGTGGATGGACAATAGCCTCAGGCACACATGGACAGACAGTAACCTCACACACACGTGGACAGACAGTAACCTCAGACACATGTGGATGGACAGTAACCTCACACACATGTGGATGGTCAGTAACCTCACACACACGTGGACAGACAGTAACCTCAGACACATGTGGACAAACAGTAACATCTCTCACAGTGACAGAAAGTAGCATCCACTAAATGATCAGCAGGTCTCTGGGTACTGAACTGACTGTGGACAGAACTGCAGCCATGTAGGGAGGGAGCAGTTCTCCCTCTACAGCTCCACTCCCCAGTGGACTTCCCAACTCGCAAACTCCAGCCCCCACTGTGGAGTGGGTGCACAGTACCGCCACCTCTGCCTCTTACATCTGAATATTCCTAGGTTGTGACCAGGAAACCCCAAAGCCCTTGGATGATGAAGTAGCAGAGAATCTGAGGGAACTTTTAGACACCCCAGGGGACAGCTGAGAGTCAGGCTGCATCATGCCAACTGGGATCCCCAAGACATGGCCAAATCATCAGAGGCAGCCTCCATGGTCACAGAGGACCAGACTTTTGTGTTTGTGCAGGCTTTTCTATACCTGCAAGGCTCAGGGAGACATGTCTACTCTTTGAGGTGGCCCTCAGTATCTCCGTGTGGCTTGCCCTCACAGTGCTCATGACCTACCTCTCTACATGCTGTTCTCTCAATCACTCCTTCAGCTTTCACTGACTGGTCAGTAAGTCCACAGTTGGCCTGCATGGGAATCAGTGGAGTTGCCAGAGCTCAGGGTTGGACATAACTGGGGGTCTTGGCCATCAGCACACCCAGGGCTAGGGTGGGCTGGGACCCAGGATCCTTATACCTCAGGGCCAGGGTGGGCTAGGACCTGGGAACCCTACATACCAGGGCCAGAGTGGGCTGGTACCTGGCTCTAGTGGGGCTGGAAGAGGCAGGCTTAGACCTTGGCCACCCATGGGGCAGCTGTGAAACCTTTAAAACTAGGGGTAAGGCACCGGGCCTGGAGGACAATGGGAGCCCAGAACTGCACCCAGGTTCCCATAGGCAGTAGGAACATCCACAGGCAGGTGATGGACTTGCCAGGCATGCTGAGACTCATGCTCCCAAGCAGGTACTGGGCTTGCCAACGGCGCTGAGACCCACCCCTCCTGGGCAGGTACTGGGCTTGCCAGAGAAGGACCCCACCAGCAGCTGCGGAGGCAGCCAGTGGCTCCCATAACGTCCTCGCAAATGGGCAGACTGGGTGGGAGGGTGGTTGCCTAGCAACCTGCCCACACTGCAGTGTGGGACTCCCAGGAGGAGGCTGTCTGGGAGGTTCCGTGGGATGTTTTTAGAATGAGTCTGCTGAGGTTGCTCAGTAACATCAGATGGCTAAGACCCAAATATCATGGCCACTTTTGGTAGCTTGGCAGCTTCCCCTGCCTCTGGCCAGGGCCTGGGAAGGGCTGTGAGCACTGCCCCTGGAGGAAATTAGGGCTGTGCAACAAGGTGATGAGGATACTCCACTGCCCATCCACAGCCATGGGCTCTGCAGCAGGGGAGCCTTGCACAGTAGCTCCGGTCCCCATTGGTCAACACACAGCAGTCAACCCTGCCTGTCAGTGGATGTGGTCAGCCCTGTCCTCCCCTCAATGGACATGGTCAGCCCTGTCTCTCCCCTCAGTGGACATGATCAGCTCTGTCACTCAGTGGACAAAGCCCTGTCCCTCCCCTCAGTGAATGCAATCAGCCCTGTCTCTCAGTGGATATGGCCAGCCCTGCCCCTCCTCTCAGTGAATGTGGTCATTCCTGTCCCTCAGGGTACATGTCCAGCCTTGTCTCTTTCCTCAGTGGATATGGCCAGCCCAGTCTCTCCCCTCAGTGGACGTGGCCAGACCTGCCCCTCAGTGGACATGGTCAGCTCTGTCTCTCCCCTCAGTGGATATGGTCAGCCCTGTCCCTCAATGGATGTGGCCAGCCCTGCCCCTCAGTGGACATGGTCAGCCCTGTTCCTCCCCTCAGTGGATGTAGCATGGCTACCCCTCCCCAGGAGGCCACATTAACCCCCAGTGGCTGCTGGGTCCATTGAGAGACAAGGGTAAGTGTGTGACACACAGGTCAGGCAGGGGTAGAGTCGTGCCAGGCTGGGCTATGCAGGTGGCTCTTGGGCCCCCTTGAAGGCCCAGGAGGGGTAAACCATGAGCCTTGAACCCAGAAGTCAGTGTAGCTACTGCTGACAGTTGAGTTTGAGCAGTGTCCCAAGGCTGTGCCCAGGCCACAGCAACAGGTACCCAGGGCCAGGGGGACCTGGGACCAAAGTCTGCCTATCCTGTCTTCTCACACTGCTTGGGCCACATCGCATAGCCCACCACCTGAGCTGCCCAACCCTTCCCCACTCTGACTTTCGTCCCTTTTGTCCTCCCAAGCATTCCAGCCACTGTCTTTGTTCACCACAGACAGGCATCAGGACATGAGGAAGTCGGGCTATGATCTTGTGTGACCCCATCTGACCCAGGGCATGAGGAGGCTGGGCTGTAACTTCATTTGACCCTGTCTGACTCTATCTGACACTCAGGGTGTGAGAAGGCTGGGCTGTGACCCCAGTTGACCCCGGAGTGTAACAGAGGCTAGGGGACCCCATGTTACCCCATCTGACCCCAGGGTGTGATGCAGGCTGGGTCATGACCCCGTGTGACCTGTGTAACCCTGGGTTGTGGCCTCATTTGACCCTGTCTGATACCAGGGCATGAGGAAGCTGGGCTGTAACCCCATCTGACCCCATCTAACCCCATCTGGAGCCAGGGTGTGACAAGCTAAGCTGTCACCCCATGTAACCCCACCTGACTCCAGGGTCAATGAAGGCTGGATCAATAGAGGCTGGGTCATGACACGTCTGACTTTGTCTGACATGACAGTGTGCTGGAGGTTGGGCTGTGACCCTATGTAACCCTGACACCCTGACTCCCAGAGCCCCAGGCCTGTGACACTTGTTCCTCAGGAGTCCCTTGGCCTTTGACACCCTGTCACCCTGTGAGTCCCCAGACTGTGACACACTGTCTCCTGGGAGCCCCTAGTTTGGTGACACCTTGTCCAACATGAACCCTCGGGCCTCACCCTGTTCTCTGGGAGTGCCCAGGTCTGACATCACGAGGGCAGAGAGCAGAGCAGTGGAGAGCCTGCAGGGACTCTGGGCTACACCTGAGGCTGGACAAAGGGAAACATCTTGGAACCACATGCCCGACAATGCAGGAACCAGAAAATGTGCAAGCAACAAAGTGACAGTATAATAGATGGGCACCCATGGGCCTAGGTGAGCTCTGGGAGAGGGAACCACATGGCACCCGTGGACCTAGGTGAGCTCTGGGAGAGGGAACCACACGGCACTTATGGACATAGGAGAGCTCTGGGAGAGGGAACCACACGGCACTTATGGACCTAGGTGAGCTCTGGGAGAGGGAACCACACGGCACCCGTGGACCTAGGTGAGCTCTGGGAGAGGGAACCACACGGCACCCGTGGACCTAGGTGAGCTCTGGGAGAGGGAACCACACGGCACCTGTGGACCTAGGTGAGCTCTGGGAGAGGGAACCACACGGCACCCATGGGCCTAGGTGAGCTCAGGGAGAGCCAAGCGGGGACATGGCGCTGGGGGTGAGCAGTCTGCTGGCGCTGAGAATAAATGCTTTTCTCTTGAGGATATGTGGGATGCTGGAAGACCTGCACAGGCCCTGGCTAACTCCCCAGGATAGATCCCTGTCTATAGAAATGGACTGATAACCACCTCAAAATAAAACGACGTGCCTGAGATCATGTGGTGAGGTGAGAGAATATATTCTCTAGCTGAAGACCATGGAATATCAGACACTGGACTATGAGCTGCACAGTTGAAGGGAACAAAGTCCGCACCCAAAATGCATCCCTTAGGAGATGGAAATCTAAAGTCAACCAGGAAGGGGGAGAGGAGGAAATGACACTATAGGAAGAAGAAACGGTAGAAACAGAAATGGAACAAACATAAACACCTCAGCTAGAAAATGGGTGTACTTGAAAAACGCATCAGATGCTAGGTAGTCAGCTCCGCACAAGACTGCAGGGCAGAGCTGACAGCAACTGGACATGGGGGACAGCAGACAACATGGCCCCATGCACATACCTCAGCATGAGCTGTCAGTCAACATGTGTGAATCCATGCAAAATGGGACAATATTTAGATACACACTAACCCTGGACACACAGGTACCCCAGGTTACACACGCTCACCCTGGACATAAACACACTAACTGCTGGAAACACACACTTACCTTGGACATATACATGCACCCCTGAATGCACACACGCACCCCTAAACATATATGCTCATCCTGGACACATTCACTCTGGACACACACTCACCCTGGACACCCACATTCACCCTGAATTCACTATGGACAAACACGTTCACCCTGGACATACACATTCACCCTGGACTTCCTCAGTTTGGACACAGACACTCAATCTCGACATACTCACCCTGAACACAGACTCTCACCCTGGACACACTCTCACCCTGAACACACACTCTCACCCTGGACACACTTAATCTGCACAAACTGTGGTAAAATCCAGATCCCAGGTGCTGTGGCTATAGCATAAACCCTGTCTGAAACTCACCTGCCATGAAAGCCCCTGGCTCAGTGATCACTGCTGTGTCCAGTGTCGTAGAAAGCCCTGCTGACCACATAGCTCCTGAGTGGAGTGAGAGTAGAGCCCCCCAAGGCATCCCATCAATCTAGAGCACAGCCCAGGCAAATGTGGGGAACCAAATGTCAGTGGGTATGGGCAGCAAGTGCAGGACCAGCAGCAGAAGAGTGGGTTAAGTCCCCTGCGAAGATGCTGGTGTTCCATGTGGCCGCTGATTGGAGTCCCAACTGCTCCACTTCCAATCCAGCTCCCTGCTTATGGCCTGGGAAAGTAGAGGAGGATGGGCCAGGTGTTTGGGCCCATGCACCCATGGGGTGGCCCAAAGGAAGCTACTGGTTTGCAGCCTGGCTCAGCAATAATGATTGCATCTATGTGCTGGGGTCCGTTTGATGGGTGTGGAAGGCAGGAAGGTGTGAAGAGTGTTGTTCCATTGCAGGCAGGGCCGCAAGGAACTTCCCGCTGTGTGGCAGTGCCCAGTGGATGTCTCTATGACCACCTGAATGCAGCTCCACCTCCCTTTGCATGGACACCTGACAACCTCATTGAGATGTCTGTAATCTATTTAGGCATTGTCTGCCTCAGTGGAGTTAATGTTTACTAGATGTGAGCTTGGAAGTTGATGTTGCTGATACTGTTTTAGCCAAAGGGCTTAGGGTTTTCCCTCCCCCATTGACCATATGCTAATCAAGGGTGTTCTCTCCCCAGGTCTAAGTGGTAATCTATTTTTTCCCTCTTTCTTTTATCTTTTAGGTCCCTCCTGTGAAGTTCTTCCTTCCTTGACTGTCTCAAGACCAAGCTGTAGAATGAGGATTGTGGTAGGAATGTGTTACTGATTGATATGCACCATCTACTGAGAACTTTTTCCTAGCCAGGGGGCCAGGTGGATAACATCCTAGCCTTAGGTGAAACAAATGGCAGAGTTATCTTTAGAAACACCCACTTGACCATGGTGTAAAAAGTCTGAGCCAGAGTTTGACTGATTTTGTATAAATAAAGCGGATAGCTTTTGTGCATCGTCCATTATGATCATGAAGTCCTAGTGGTCTGTCTCTTTCCTCTTTGCGCCTCATCCACGCACCCTTTGCAAATTCCGAACTCAGCTGGAGCTGGACTCCGGCATCTATGTAGGGAATGAACCAGTGGATGGAGAGTCTCTCTCTTACTCTCTCCCCTCTCTTTCTTGTCATTCTCTGTACTGAAGCCTTTCAAATAAATAGGTAAGTATATTTGTTACTTTTTTATTGTGTGATACAATTCCATAAGTGGTAAACCTTTTTTAAAAAGAAAAAAAAAAGAAACTATTACATTTTCCCTCATTCCCCGTAGGGTCTGGCACTTCCTCCCCAAGCATGGGGAAATGTGCTCTGATTACATGTTATTGGAAAATTAAGTTATGGGACTGAAAGATGACTTAATTTAAAAAGAATTTCACATTCCTGCCTCAATTAACAAACATGTCTTCCTAACACCATTGCCTTCCCATTGAGATGCTGTCTGCTGCCCCCATCACTGCCTCCCACTGCCTCCCCAGGGCACACAGCTCCCATGCGTGGCATAGAGCAGGGTCCTCCCCATGGCTCCCACACGTGGCACAGGGCAGGGCACATGGTTCTCACGCACGGCACAGGGCAGAACCCTCCCCAAGGTCCCCACACATGGTACATACAGTCTACAGGCTGTATAGACTGGCTGTGCAGTCCTATACTTGTGTCTGACATGATGGCTCTCTTCACAACACACAGTTGACAAAGCAGGTTGACCAGCAGAACTGTGCACACTGGGCAGGTAATGTACCACATGTTTCCCCCTGAGCAGCCTGCATGAACTCCTCAAGCTACCTGCACACTACAGGAGGTCTCTTCTCTCCAGGGTTACAACCAAAGTCTTCTCCACGTGGTCACTGAGCGTCGATGACCTGCCTTGGTCTTGGGGGCAGGGCTAGGTGGATGGGGCTAGGCCAGGGCTGGTGGCCCCCTCCCACCCCCAGGGACCACCCCAACTCTCACTGTCCTGAGGAAGACTCAGATGCCAGCATGGTCACCGGGAAAGTGCATAAGTGGATGTGCATTCTAATCCCTTAACCCAAGCAGTGGCTTCTGCCACCTCTCCCCTGGCATCAGGTTGGCCCCACACCTGGTCGGCCTCCTTACTGTGTCCCACAGGCATGGGTCTGAAGGCAGGTCTGCCTCCATGGGCAGTCAGCACAGGCACCCTCAGGGAGGGTGGAAGTCCTGCAGCCTTGGGATTGTGGTCTCTCCCACTGTGTGATGCCAAAGCAGAAATGCCACTCAAGGCTCAGGGTGAGAGCCTGTGTCCCCAGACTAACACCTAGGTGGTCTGGCTGCTGTCAGAGGAGGAAAGCAAAGTGTGGGCATCCACCAGCAGTCATCAACGCCCTGCTGGGGCCATCACAGCCCTTCTGGGGCCACAGCCCTGCTGGGGTTATGGCCTGGAGGCCATCAAGGCCCTGCTGAGACCTGTTAAAGCCCATGCGAGTAGGTGTTCCACCTTTCAGTCCTCCGGGGATTTTGGGACTCTTTCGCCACTTGGGCACAGCTTGCATGGTTGGGTCTCTCTCTCTCCCTCTGTCTATTCTGCAGGCAGACTTGAAACAAGGTTGCAATTTCTTTTCCCTTAAGACTCCATGTCTCAGTCTCTCTCTTATGTGTTTTACTTTTTTTCATGGTTAGCTTCTATTTCTCATCTTCTGAATAAACATTACCATTGTTTATACCCTGTTGGTGCCTGTGCTTAAAATGCTTTTTACATAAAAGGCAAGAACCTAACAACTTAGACCCCAACACTTGCACTGTCCTCCAAGAACCTAACAACTTAGATCCCAACACTTGCACTGTCTCTGGCCATGCAGCCTCGGGAGCCTCCAGCCCAGCTGGTCAGGGCACAGGCATGTGGGAGTCGTGGGGTGTGTGTGTGGGAGTGCAATGCTATTCCTGACATAAGGACCCCCTCTGAAAACATGATGTGATGGGAGGATCTGGTTGAAGGCTCCTTGCAGATTATGGGCTGATGTCCTGCAGCCCTTCACGGGTTCTGGGCAACATTCCTAGTGGAGCCACATCCAGCAGTGTAAGCAGAGCCCTTCACCCACCCAGCACCATCCACCCAGCAGTGTCCCATCCCAGAGCTGTGAGACAATCAGCTTTCACCAGGTGTCATCACAGTGACAGGCCATCTACACCTGACCAGGAAGGGGCACAGCTGCCTACCCAAACAACAGAACAAACTCACAGGTTGTACCCAACTATACTGGGTGGAAAGACTCACAGAGGTGAGTGTCTACACCTGATTAGGATTCCCAGGTCTCAGGATCTACATGTCAATGTGGGAGTCACTCACAGGACTCAGGGTCTACAACTGGGCAGAACTCACTCACAGTTGTCAGTGTCTACACCCAGGCAGAAGGACTGACTCACAGGACTCAGTGTCTACACCTGGAAGTAGGACTCACTCAAAGAACTCAGTGTCTACACTCCAGTGGAAGGAGTCACAGTGGCTGTGACCTCCCTATGTTCATAGGAGCTAGAGGGTCTTGCCTCACAGCTCATTACCAGACACAGACTGAGCCTCTCTGGGGCTTGAATCCTAAGGAACAAGCATCAGGCCTGCCATTGATGAGATGGGGACTCCCAGCTCCTGTGCTGGTCACTGGATGCTGTGTCCAGCATGACATGGAAACCTTGGAGACCCTCAAAGAACTTAGAATGGTGTATAGTCTGAGACAAGGGGACTGCTGGGTTGACTGCATGCCCACCAGGTGTCTGTGGAGGGACTGTGAAGTTGTGTGTGCTGATGGCAGTGATGGCATGGCTGTGTCAAACAGCCACACACCCTAGTGTGTTTGCTGCGTTTTTGGCATGTCAATGATATTACCTCAAGATGTTAGAAAAGCCTGCTGAGACACCCACAGCCCACACACAATAGCCTTGGTTCAAGCTCTGCTTCTGCTCTGTTCCAATTTCCTGCCACATGCACCCCAGGAGGCAGTAGATGACAATTTGAATCCCTGGGATCTTGCCACACAGGGGGAAACACAACTGAGATGTTGGCATAGGTTTTAGCCTCATCCAACACAGGATGCTATGGACATCTGGAAACTGAGCCAGCAAGTCTTATGTATGCATGTCTCTCTCTTCCATTTCTATTACCTCCCAAATTAAATTAGACATGACCGTAAGCCACACTCAAAGTATACACAGAGTGCACTATGTCACACATGTCAGAGGATGAACATACAGGACACCACATCACACATGTCAGAGGATGAGCACACAGGGCACCACGTCACACATGTCAGAGGATGAGCACACAGGACACCACATCACACATGTCAGAGGATGAACATACAGGACACCACGTCACACATGTCAGAGGATGAACATACAGGACACTACATCACACATGTCAGAGGATGAACATACAGGACACTACATCACACATGTCAGAGGATGAACACACAGGACACCGCATCACACATGTCAGAGGATGAACATACAGGACACTACATCACACATGTCAGAGGATGAACACACAGGACACCACATCACACATGTCAGAGGATGAGCACACAGGACACCACGTCACACATGTCAGAGGATGAGCACACAGGACACCACATCACACATGTCAGAGGATGAACACACAGGACACGGCATCACACATGTCAGAGGATGAACACACAGGACACGGCATCACACATGTCAGAGGATGAACATACAGTGCACCACATCACACATGTCAGAGGATGAACACACAGGACACCACATCACACATGTCAGAGGATGAGCACACAGGACACCACATCACACATGTCAGAGGATGAACACACAGGACACGGCATCACACATGTCAGAGGATGAACATACAGGACACCACATCACACATGTCAGAGGATGAACACACAGGACACGGCATCACACATGTCAGAGGATGAGCACACAGGACACAACGTCACACATGTCAGAGGATGAGCACACAGGGCACCACGTCACACATGTCAGAGGATGAGCACACAGGGCACCACGTCACACACAAATCACACACTGTGAGCACATAAACTGTTCCTTGTGACACAGTCATAAAGTGAGTGCATACACCTATTCCTCGTCAGAGAGAATGACCTCACATAGGGTGTCGCACTTGTCACACACAGAGCCAGCATACACACATACCATGCCATGTTCTCTGCCACATGTAGAATGATTGTGCACACAGACTGCAGTACACACAGACTCTGGGTCAAGTGCCTCACAGAAGCTTGTGCTGGGATGAGCTGCAGCTCATTGGCGTCTCCATGGAAACGAGACATGCGGCAAGGCGTGCTCCAGTGTCAAAGGACTGAAAAATTTAAGCCTCAGCAGAACATGGGAAGGTGCCGGAACGTGGGGTTTTCTTCAATTTTCCACCCAGAAAGATGCAATCAATCCCTGCTCTCATCCTTGCCTCTCAACTTTCACTCTGTCAGCAGCTGGAAAGAAACTGTTTTTGTGGCACCTTGAAGGAAAATGCCTGAAGCTGCTTAACCTTTGGGCAGGCATCCCTGCTCCAGCTGACAAGGTCCCTTCTGGCTTGTCTGCAGGTTCTTTGCCTGAGTGGCCGGGTTCCCTGGGCCCTGACTTCTGACACCTACAGCAGGCAGATCCGCCCTGGTCTGAGCACAGACCTCCATCTCCCTTCTAGAAACCCTGGGCTGCACCTCCACTGCCTTCTTCCCACCTGCCATACCCTGATCTGCTAATACACTGTGTACCTGATAAACCCAATTTGCCATACCCTGCACCTTCCACACCCTCACCTCACAGACCTGACCTACTACACCCTGCATCTGCCAGACCTGACCTGCCATACCCTCACTTTACAGACCTGATCTGCCACACCCTCATCTGCCATACCCAACCTGCCACACCCTGTACACTGCCACCCTGTGGTTCCAGCAGGCTCTGAGCTTTCCTGTGTGCCCAGGGGGCTTCCTGCCTGGTGGATGCATGACTCAGAGGAGCCTGCACCATGTTCATCTCCAACCCCAGAGCCCCCAAACCATGGTCTCACAGAGAGCTGAAGGAAGTGGCAGGCCAGGCAGGTCAGGAAGGTCACCCTTGGGCCTTTGGTGGCATTCAGGGCAGTGAGGAGCTACACCAGGAAGAACCAGTTGCAGCAAGTGTGTGCAGATTCCCACTGATCCCAGCAGCCTCACAAGCTAGAAGCACCACTTTGTATTATGCCCAGCGGTGCTGAGCATGACCCAGTGAGGCCAGAGACCTCTGGATACTGAGGCTCCTTCCTGCTAGCACTGCATGGTCCCTGGAGGCTCACTTGCTGTGTTGGGGACACACAAAGCTCCTAAACTCACTTGGGCCATCAGAAGAATGCTCTTCTACGTTGCTACAATTGATCATCACGAGTGTACCCCTGGCTGACTATGTGGCACACTGGCTGGTGCAGCCTCCCAGTTCAGGGGCGATAACCCTGGGGAGGACATGGAGCAGGTCAATAGCTCCTGCTGAGAGCATGCCTACAAGACACAGCACAAGGATGAGCTCCCACAAAACACAGCACCAAATCATGTTATTAGACAACAAGTATGAACTTAATACAACTTACAATTTCATGAAAATACCAGCAACAAGGCATGTGCTCCCCACCCCCTGGTGGTACAGCTCCAGACACCAGAAGAGTGAGGGCTGTGAGGGAAGCTGTGCCACCCAAGACAGTCTATATCATGCGCTGTTATGAAGTGCAGGAGTACAAGGCTGTCATGAACAGTTTCCTTGCTGCATTTGGGGGTTAGCTCCACAGCCAGCGACTGTCATGCTGAAGCCGGAATGCCAGGCCTCAGCACTTCCTCTCAGAAAAGTCTATTAATGCATGCAAGATCAAGTCTCAAACTGTGTCAGCGACAACATCCCTGCAGATCCATGAGTTCCCATCCTAGAGTGTCATCATGGTGTGACCACAACCCTGAGCCATGTCAGTGACCACATCCCTGCATAGTCACACAGTTCTCAAGCCCAGAGAGTTTCCTGGCTTTTATATCAAATTATCTTTCAATATGAGCACAAAGGTTTCAGCTGCTTCTTCAAAGGTGAGAGGCAAAGTTACTCTAGAATGAAACTGTGAGAAGTAGTAGGTGAATAAAGAAGGGATATGCAAGAGGGGCAAGTATCACATACTGCCACACACGTCCACCCTGATGTGTCCCCACACTGTGCATGTGCTGTGATCACACACTGCCACACACGTCCACTCTGATGTGTCCTCACACTGTGCATATACTGAGGTATCACACTCTACCCCACTCACATATAGTTAATATTAAAATACATTGTTAATAATTGTACATTTCTGTGTTGAAAACACAGCTTCAGGTATGATGTGGGAGCACTCTGGACCATAAAGTTCATGTTGTAAAACGTGTACGCGTCTTAGCACACCGACCAGAAATCGCTTCAGTGTCCACACAGCAGCTTGCACACTCCATATTCAGCTATTCCACATCTAGCTTTCTTTCCCGGTAAAAGGCTAAGTGTGTGTTCCGGTGTGAGAAAATGTGGCTCTCTTTAGCTCAGGCCTGTCACTCAACCTGGGGTCCCTTTTGATCGTGCAGCCTCTGGGGACAAAGGCTTCACATATCCTAGTTAGAGAAAAGCGCAGGAGTAGTTCCATAGGATTGCATTAAGCAGATGCTCTTCCAGTCTGGCTGACAGCCACATTTTCACAAGGAAACATAGATCTGTCAGCTCTAAAGGTACAAGAGACAACCTGGCTCTCATAGGACTGTTTCCAGTAGAGAAATCACACAGGAGGAACTAGTTGTCACTTCCTTTCAAACAGCAGCAGCCACAGGACTGAATCCATGGCAGACTCTGCAACCTGAGGACCACGCATGGGCAGCAGGCAGCAGCAGGAGCTGTTGCACAGGAAGAGCACCTGCCTGGGCAGGTGGCACAAAGTTGCTCAGGATGTCCACAGGCATAGGGCATCTGCTCTGGACTCCAGGTTCATGGTGGATCCAGGACCTCGGGAGTGACCAACCCCACCCTCAGGGTCTGCAGCAAGATCTCTTTTGTTAAAATGCCATACTGACCTGACACATCTCTACAGCGTTTACCACATCCCCATTCAACCCTGCTGGTGTATGCTGCACAACACACACCTTCACTCTCCCCACACTCTGGCTGGGTCCAAGGCGACATTGAGAAGCTGAGAAGGGCCTTTCCTGGCTTCCCATACAGAGCAAGAGAGCAAAGAACTCAAGGCAAACCTGGGAGAACAGTGTGGGTGTACTGCCCATTCTCTTGCCCTGCTTGTTACAACCACTGTGGTTGCCAAGGGTCTGGACAAAGGCCTACAGCTCACTCCACAGTCAGGGGTGTTGTGCTCAGTCACCACACTGATGGTTGCTGTAGCTCAGTCTGCTCAGGTGTCCACCTTACCCTCCTGGCCCCTGCCAATGCCCCCAGGTAGGGAACTAATGGGACAGAACTTCCCACTGTAGGAAGTTCCCCCAGTGGAACTTACTATGCCTTCCTACTACGGAAGACAGGAGAAAGCCCAGGAAGGGTGCACAGAGACAGGAAGTGCAGGGACAGGCAATATAGTGACAGAGGTACATACAAAGACAGGAAATGCAGGGACAGAAGTACGTACAAAGACAGGAAATTCAGGGACAGGAGGTGCAGGGACAGGAAGCACAGGGACAGGAAATGTAAGGACAAGAAAGTTCAGGGATGGGAAATGCAGAGACAGAAAATACAGGCACAGGAAGTGCAGGGACAGGAGATGCAGGAAGTGCAGTGACAGGAAGTGCAGGGACAGGATATTGTGGGGTCAGGAGGTGCAGGGATGGGAAGTGCAGGGTTAGGAAGTATGAGGTCAGGAGGTCAGGAGGTGTGTAGGGACAGAAAGTGCAGGGACAAGAAGTTACAGCCCCATAAAGCCTCCTCTGGCCTGAGCTCCACTCTGCCTGAGGTCCTAGATCAGAAGCCCGAGTCTGAAGATGAGGGAGCCTAGACTCAGACTCGGATATGTACTGGGGACTAGTCAGGCCAGAGCAGGTGAAGCTTCACCCTTGGCGCCTGGGGGTGATGTGTGAGGGGTAAACCCAGCACCCCATGGAGCCGAGGAGGGGTTGCCTCTTGAAGTCCCCAGCAGAAAGAAGCATCCTGGGCTGGAGATGATGGGGATCCACACGCCAGCCAGCACAGAGATGGAGTTGGGACAGTGACTGTGTCTGGGGCTCCCCTGGGGGGACAGATGGGCAAGCTTGAGGTGTCTCCCACAAATGTCCCAACTCCATCCATGGATCAGCACGATGCTCTGGCATGGACCTGCGGCTTCTGCGTCTGTTGGTTGTGGAGTTCTTGTGTGCAGAAGGCAGCATGCCAGTGAGGGGTCTGGCTCCATGTAAGAAAGCAAGCGCAGGCCGCGGCGAGGAGAGTAAGGACCAGAAGTGGGTTTGGAACAGAGAAGCTGTGGCCCTGCCTTAGCGCCCACGTGGCTGCCACACAGGCCTGTGCCCGTGGCCCCGCCTGCCTCTGCTTCCATGCGGACAGATGAAAGGGGCCTATTTGGTCTGAAAAGTTACCCTGACCAGAGACTGGTGAGCCCACTGCCCCACAGTGCCTCTGTCGCCCGGGCGCTGAAGACCAGGCCACCCCTGTGTGCCCAGGCCTCTCAGCCTCCCGGTGGCGCTGCCGGTGCGACTTGTTGCTAAATCAGAAACGTGATGCACATAGCAGGGCAGCGGGTTCGTCTCTTCTGCGAGCCACGTGAGGTCACGGGCGCCTCCCAGTCTTACCCCCTCCAAGCCAAAGCGCCTCATGGGGGTGGAATTGTGAATGGAGCGGCGCTTGCCGATCAGATGTGGACTCTACGACGGCGGCGGCTCCTGATTGGCCGTGGCGCGCCTCACAGGGACGCTCCAACTGGCAAAGCCCTGGACGCCTGGGTGGTCAAGCCCCACCGCGGTCGCCCAGCGTCCTCAGGAGGTGGCCCGACGCGCAGTGCTGGGCATCAAGACGCAATTCCCAGTGGTCAGCACCGCCCGCCCAGCCCTACCTTCCCGCTGCAGGCTCAGCCCTTCCGGTAGTGAACGCTCCGGGGCGACCAGACCCCCTTCCAAGCCTGAGCCCTCAAGTCGCTGGACACACAGCTTCCTCCGCCGCAAGGCGACGACCCGGTCAGCACCAAAGATGGACTCGCGAGCCCAGCACAAGGCGGCCGGCACCCCCTTCCCGAGCCGGCTCACAAAGGCCGCCGACCCCACCGGCTGCAGCCAAGCTCCGTCTGGGCTGTCACAGCCGCGGGTCCCTGGGCTCAGGGACTCCCGAGGGAGCTCAGCAGCCGCCCTTGGACGCGCACCCCAGGGCAGGTCCGGCGTCGCCAGTTGCGCTGCAGTTGGGGGTCGGGAAGAATCACGGGGAACTAGAGGCAGAACTCGTGCCGGAGGGTGCTGGCCCCAACACCCTCCGTGGCAGCTGCAGTCGCGCCCGTTGCTGCAGCCGCCGCTCGGAGGGGAGCGTCCGCCGCCGGCTTGGCGCGCACTACTGGACGCCATCGGCTCTCCGCACTCCACCTGCGGCCGCCCAGCCCGCAGGTGCCTATCGAGGAGGGAGGAAAAGTGAGGAATGACTCATCCGGACTCACCGCCGGCAGCGTCCAGACGCAGAGCGGCAGGCTCCCGGCTCGCGGGGCGCCGGGCGGCCCCGGGGAGTGCCAGCACAGCGGCCGCCGTGGAGCAGGCCAGCAGCCCCAGCGTGCGCGCCGGGCCCCGCGCAGTCACAGCCCGGCCCAGACCGCCACCGGGCTCTGCAAAACAGGCACACTGCAGCGCGGCGGCCGGTGCATGGCCCATAGAGTCAGGCGTGGTGGAAAACGCGGATCCGGACCGGGCTGCAGGTGGGAGTGGGGGCCACCCGGCCCGTGGCTCGGCAGGCAGACTCCGGGCTCCGAGCGGAATTAGCCGCGGTCTCTGGCGCCCAGGCCATGGCGCAGCGCCGGTCCCCCGGACATCAATCACCCAGAGCAGGTGCCCCCACCCCCCGCCTGCCAGATCCAGGCGCTAATCTCATTTCAGGAGCGATCCCCGCCTCGGCAGGAGCCACCTATTGTGATGATCTCATGGGCTCCGCAGCCTTACATGGGCAGCTTCCTGGGGCGCGTCACTGCACTGACGACATGGCTCTGGCCTGTGCAGCACGAGGGGCCGGCGGGGGCAGGGCTGGGGAGGGCACGATGTGGGGAGTAGCTACTGAGATTGACTCCCTAGGGACCATACCAGAGGAGGCAGGGCAGAGCACACAGTGGGGGGACAGAGCACACAGTGGGGAGACAGGGCACACAGTTGGAACAGAGCACACAGTGGGGAGACAGGGCTCACAGTGGGGAGACAGGGCACACAGTGGGGGGACGGGGCACACAGTGGGGGGACAGGGTACAATGGTAACAGCACACAGAACAGGGCACAGCATGGGGATAGAGCACACAGTGGAATAGGGCACGCACTGGGGACAGGGCACAGAGTAGGGACAGAGCACACAGTGGTAAACAGCACACAGGAGCAGGCGTGTGCCCCACACAGGTCAGCCATGAACATGTGGGGAGCAGATGTGTGCCCCAAACAGGTCAACCATGAACACATGGGGAGCAGGTGTGCAGCCCTGCCAAGGAAGCATCCTCAGAAAACATAAGGTCACTGTCACTGAGGAATACAAAAGCAGTGTACAGAAGGAACGTCAAAGACCTCCCACGCTACAGCAGATGACAACAGCCAGGCAGGTGGGTGTGGGGCACTGTCCTTCCAGGTGGGTGTGGAGCACTATGTGTGTGGGGGGGGCAGTTCATCCTGGCAGGTTTGTGGGGAGTACTGGGGAGGGCAACCTGTCCTGGTAGGTGGGTGTGGGACACTGGAGGTGAGAGAGCTTCTATCACCTCATGGAATGTCTTGCCCCACCAAGGGATCCAGTACTGGGACATCACAGACTCAGAACAGGAACCACACGTGGCTTGTGGCCAAGATCCAACAGAGATACACCCATGTGTCATTTTCCAAAGGTGAGGACATCACCACAGTGTGGTCCACCCAGTCACTGCCCCAGGGGTAGCCTGTCCAATCACTGCCCCAGGGTGGCCCGTCCAGTTACTGCCCTAGGGATGGCTCCATCCCAGAGTTCATGGAGCCGGAAGTGAGGCCAGTGTTGGATACATCCTCTTTAGGTTCCCTCGGCCATGACACTGATGAATGATGGACAATGGGAGCTGCCAGCCGTCTAATGAACACAGCGAATCCCATGGTCAGAACACTGAGTGTACATCATGGCTACTGCAGATGGAGAGATGTTGGGTGGAGGGGTCAATAAGACTGCTCACAGCCAAGAGGAAAGCAGGGAACTAGGAGGGAACAGCAGAATCCACAGTTGGTAGTTTCAGCACCTGGACAGCTCCCCGTCCTGGAGCCCTGACTGGGGAGGGTCAGGGTGCAGGACCAGCCACCTTGTGTCCCTCAGATGGGTCTCTTTCCTGCTATGCACCCACTGCGTACCCCACAGTGACATAAGGTGAGACCCAGCATCAGGGAGCCGGGTCTTCAGTGCAATTGCCTGCCTTGTGTGAGGGCAACACCGAGTGGTGTCTGTGTCAGGCAGAGTGTAAGTCAGCTGTGGACAGTGACACTCAGGGATGGTTCTACTTGCTAGGGTCCCACATGTCCCTGAGGCCATGGTGTTTCCTGCTCCATGGTGTAAGCATGTCTGGGGGTTCTGGGACACAGTGTCCACCACCAGGCCCTGCCTGCAGGGCCGGCTCTGTCCCAGTAGGCTCCTGCCCAGCCAGTGAGCAACGAGGACACCTGGGAGTGAGGCCGCCACATGTCTGACTACAACTGTGACAATCTCTGACTGTTATAACTAAACTCAAAATTTAAAGACAAGCTTGACATCCCTCAGCCAGCAGACATGCTGTGTGTATGTCCTGCTCTGTGAACACCAGGGGTAGTGACCATGTAACACAACTCCACATAGAAAAGAAATGGGTAGGTAGGGCCCCAGGAGACTGTACATTAGCCCAGCCATATATAGAACTGCAGAAGGACTCACCCTCCATCACCATCACCCATCCCTGGGGTCATGACCCCTCACTGTGCTGACACCATCACCCATCAGTGGGTACCTGAAGAATAACATACAGTGCATCCCCTGTGGGTCCCAGGCACTAGCACCAAAGATCAGCCGATCACCAAATATGCTGCCACAGGTCTAATTGAGAGTATATTCAGGAGCAGTTTTGCCTAAAACCCTAAAAAGCTTGCCCTGCACCTGTCCCCACGACTATCCCTCAACCTATACCTGCCCCCATGACTCTCCCTCGCCCTGCACCTGCCCCCACAACTCTCCCTCACTCTGCACCTCACGACTCTCCCTCACCCTGCACCTGCCCCCACGACTCTCCCTTACAACCTGCACCCCATGACTCTCCCTCACCCTGCACCTGCCCCCACAATTCTCCCTCACACCCCCACGACTCTCCCTTACAACCTGTACCCCATGCTTCTCCCTCACACTGCACCTGCCCCCACAACTCTCCCTCATGCCCTGCATCCCACAACTCTCCCCGTCTCATGCCCTATACCAGCACTGCATCTCCATGCAAGCCTCAGGGAGCTGCTGTGAAGTCTGGGTTGGACCCCCACCTGATCCAGCTGAATCACCCCTGACAGAGGGTTTGGACAGGACCAGCTCTGCCTTACACACTCATTGTGTCTCTGCAGTGAGAACACTCGGGACTCCATCTGTCATTGACACCTACCTGCTGTGTGGGGATCCTCTCCTGCCAGCCTATGACAGTGAATGCTAGCTGGCCCTCACTATACTCCCAGCCTATGGGGTCAGCGCCCTCTGAGCCACTCACACCAAGATTCTGCACAGTGTGCCTGGACAGGTGGAGTCTGTGGAGCATGGCTCCCCAGCCACTCACATCTTCATAGCCCAGCAGGAGACGCTCCATAGCACAGAACACAGTGTCGTCCTAGCCCAGTCCCTTCTGGGGGACACAGGGTGATTCACATTCTGGCCACGGTGACCTCAGTCTTCATTTCCAGGCCACAGCCCCAGAAGAGCAGCAGCACGGGACAGAGCCCTGCATCCTATGAGGACCCATCACGCAGTTCCCGCCAGCAGCATCTGCACCATTGCTTTTGGCCTCCTCCCAGGCACCTGCTGCCTGTGTCGCCTCTCAGACACATCACTGCAGGGGGCTGTGCTTTCCTGTGTGCCTCTAGCTGTAAGTGTGTCTTTTCAGAAATGTCTAAACTGGATTGTGCATTCTGATGGAAATGTGAACTCCTGGAGACCTGCACACAAGCTCCTTGTCAGACACGCATAACACAGACTTCCTCACCGATAGTCAGAGCCGCAAGCTCACTGCAGATAGCTGGAGCGGGTAACTCACCTTATTAAAAAAACATTTGTTATTTTACTTTTTTTTACATTTTTAAATATTATCATCACACATTATAATTTATCATCATAGATTAGCATTGCATTTTAAATTTATTATATATTTTATGGTAGTATTATAATTATAACTACATATTGTTTACAAATAATTTTATTTATTTGTTACTTTATTGAAAGGCAGAGAGAGATCTTTCAGCCACTGGTCACTCCCCAAAGACCCATGACCACTGGGGCTGGACCAAGTGGAAGCCAGGAGCCAGGACCGTAATTGGGGTCTCCCTGGGTAACAGAGTCCACTAGCCAGAGCTGTCAGCTGCTGCCCTGTGGGGTGCACACGAGCAGGGCAGATGCTGGGCCCAGGTCCTGTGACACTGCCACAGGCATCGAGCAGTAACCTATCTGCTGTGTCGCATGCCCACTGTGGGCTGTGTCATGTCTGCACCTGCCCAACCTACCGCAGACACAGGGACACCCTCCCTTTCCAGATACATCCTGGCCCCGCACCCAGAACCAAGCCGGGAGCCACCTGGCCCCCAGAGAACATCTGCTCCATTAATTGATACACTGGGCACAGACGGGCTGAGTTTCAGAATGCTCCTTACGGCAGGTGGTGTGACTGAGGACTCTTCCAGTATTCCTGTGAAACAGCATCCTCCAAAAGACCTGGAACCGAGCTCCGGCACCAGTAAGACTGGGCCACTGAAAGGGCTGCCCGCAAAGCCACCAGCCTCTGGGAAAGCGCCTTAGGCTTCTCAGAGCCGACTCAGATGCTCAACTGTTGCTGCCAGACACCGAGGGAGAAACTGAGAGAGAACTTGACAGTGAAAAGCTCCCAGGAGGCACACTGTTGGATATCTGGCACCCTTGGACCCCAGACAAAGGAGATGTGTCACAAGGACTCCAAGAGAAAGTGACCACCTTGTGTTCTTGCACCTTCACTGGCAGTCTTGTCTCCCAGGGCACAAACAGGACAAACAGGCCATTCTGGCCACCCTTGCTACTACTGTCCCTCCTTCAGAACCTGCTGGTGGCTGTGGGTTCACAGGTGGAGGTTAGTTAGTGAATGTGGGGATGGTAAGCAGCTGTTTGCACACATACGTGTTCACACATGTCCCTGACAGGGCTATACAGATATGGTTGTGAACACATAGAGACCCACATCACATACACGGTCAGTCAGCCCTCAATCCTCCCAGCCTGCCCTCTCCATGTGGGACATCCTGGGGTGTGGAAGTGCGGGGCTAGGACACTGCAGAAATCACCCCTGGCCTGTCCCCAATGGTCCTCCTGGGGCCAGTCAGCTTACCACATCCCTGGAACTGCAGGTGACCCAGACCCTGACACCCACACCAGCACAATGCTCATGCTCAACTTTGGCCCATGCAGGTTCCATTTTGGGGTTCCTTCTGCCGGAGCCCTACTACTCCTGCCCACAAGGGTCCTGGAAGAAGAGCTGCCCAGGTCTCAGACACCTGGAGGTGGGGGAAGCTACAAACAGAAGTGCTGCCTCAGGAGCTCTGAGTCCCACAGACAGGCAGAATGGGTGAAGCAGGGAGAAAGAAGGGGCTCAGACAGAAAGGCAGAGGTCTGAGCAGGGTGTCCTTGCTGTTCCTCCAGACTGAGGAACACAGCACTTCTGCTCAGCTGCCTGCCCTGTGCTTGTCTCCAGCAGTGTGACCTCCTGAACCTGAAGCGGTCTGGGCTGGCTCAGTGGGTAGGTTCTGTCCCAAACAGGTCCCCTCACAGAGGGGCTTTCTAGAGAAGTAGGGCTCCTGACTGACTGTGGTGGGCTGAGAAGGGACTGGATCCTGCTGCTTCACAAGCAAATCACCAGAGAAACGAAGGCCAGTAGAGGGGTGGGGGCTCTCCAGCATTGCTTCCTGGGCCTGCACCTGCCCAGACAAGAGATCCTGATCCTACTTACCCAGACACTCTACTTCATATTCAACAAAGCCAGAAGCTGCCCCCAAAGGAACCTCAGGCTTAGGGCATCAGCCCCAGAGCAACCTGCTCCCCAGGACTGACAGTCTCAAAAGAAAACACCTCACTTGTTGCCAGGTCAAAACAAACAGCAAGAAGAACCGACACAGGGACCCCACTTACAGACAACCCCCAAAAGAGCAGGGAAGCCCTGGCCTTCCTGTTTCCACTCTGCCTGGACTAAGCCTCCTGCTGCAGGAAGTGGCAGAAGGAGTAGAGCTGTGTGTCCCCGTGGGTACAGGGGGTGGGAGCAGAGCTTTGGGTCCCTCATGGGCAGCACAGTCATCAGCAAAGCTGCCATCTGACCCATGTGAACCCTAAGCTGCCCTGGTCTCCTCTTTGTGATGCCCACCTTAGACTGGGAGACCCTAGGGATGCACTCACTTAGCTCCTGCTTGGCCGAACCTCTCTGGGGTCTGAAGGAATCTGGGCCCTGTGAAGAAATGGCACTTGACCCCGTCCCTCCACTGCCCTGTCCTAGGTGGAGTATGGCCAGTATCTGTGTGGGAGGAACAGCCAGTACCCGGGTTCCCAGCTGCACAGGGAGATTCTCATTGGGACACTGAAGGACATTTGCTCACTTCCTATGGCTGGAGCACAACATCTGCAGAGATGGGGCCCAGAGAGCAGGTGGCTTTGGATTCCTGGCTCAGGTGTGACATCACAGTGATGTCACACACAACACTCCCCTCACCACCAGCGGGAGATGCTGCTTCCCAGAGCTACGCAATGCAATTGGAATCAGTTTCATGGCTTCATAGCCTCACGTACACTTGGGGGTGCAAATGAAAGGAAAGGGAAGCTGAAAATATTTTAACATTTTGATGAAAACTAATGGGAATCCAATTTTCAAGTGACCTTTTTATCTTAGCAATTGTTCTAAGTAATAACCAGTGACATTTATTTCTTACCAGAATCCTGACCTTTCATTTTTAAAATACTTCCTAATTTTAAAAGTAAATTATGTCCAAATGGCAAGACAGATGAGGATCTTCGCTTCATTAATCAATTTGGGTGAAAAATGGAAAATACTTAAGCTCTCCAGGTGGCCTGAAGTCTCCACAGAACTTCCATGTCTGGGGCATGGGGTAACCCAGAGGCAGGCCTAGTGGCCACCTGCGGGGATCCATATATGGGCATCCACCTACAGAGGTCTATGTGTGGGCATCAATGTGAGAGCATCCACCTGAGGGCATCCACCTGAGGGTATCAACTTATGAGGTCCATATGTGGGCATGAATGTGAGGGTGTCAACATGAAGGCATTTACCTGAGGGCATTCACCTGAGGGCATCTATCTGCGGGCATCTACCTAGGGGCATCCACATGCAGGCATCCACCTGAGTTCATCCACTTGAGGGCATCTACCCGCAGGCATCAATCTATGGAGGTACACATGCAGGCGTCAATGTTAGGGCACCTACCTGCATGCACATGTGGGCACTACCTGTGGGCGTCCCTGGGACTAGAAGCCAGGGAGGTCTCTGAAGGTCTCTGTCTATTTTAAAATCTAAGTTCCAGTTTCTCACTGCTGGCTACCATGAACACAGGCGTTAGCATGCCAGTCTTGCCCACCAGTCCCCACCAGCCCAGTGGCAACTGCTCCCTCTTTGTTGGGGGAATTTTGTTGTCTCTTCCAGGTTCCCAAAGACATGATCACACTTCGTGATGGGGAGCCAGGCTTGCCTCCTGGGGGCCCACACCTAAGAATTCCTTCCTGATCCTGGTCTCCTAGAACAGCCAGCATGGGACTGACCTGGCTGTTCTGTCCTGACCCTTCAGGGAGCTACCAGTCTCTCACCAGGAGGCGCGAGGGTGGCCAGCAGGTGACACAGACTGTAACACTTAAGGAAATGCCTGCTGGCAATTCCAAGTACAGTTCAAGATGAACACATGCAGGATTTTGCCAAATACTTTCTCTGCATCTTCTGATAGATGATTTTTTTCAGCCTATTGATAAGATGATCACAGTGGTTTTCAAATGCTGCACAAGCCTTGGCTTCTGCTGCCACAGTCATGCGAGTCCTGGGCTGCCTGTTCCCACACTGGCACCACTCACATGGACACCACAGGCGCTCCCTCCACTGGGCTTTCTCTGCTTCTACCTGCTGGCCTCCCCAGCTTGGGAACAGCAACTCTCCCAATGACTTCAACTCCCCTCACCTCCCTGCTGCTAAGAGGAGTGGGAGGGGCCCACAGCTCAGCTTGCCTCCAGTGAAGGGTTTGGGATAGTGCTGGCCCCAGGTCATCACACCTTCCGCTGCTGAGCTGTGAGAACCCTTCACACATCCCTGGCGGGTCTGCTCTGCCTGGCAGGCTGCCTGCTTGGTTCTTTGAATCACACAAATTCCTGGTTGTGGTGAAGCTCAACTACCTCAACATATTCTGAATCCCCACTCCTGCTCACATGGTGCCTCGCCCTCATTCAGGGCCACTGGCAACCTTGCTATCCAGAATGGCCCAGGGTCCATGGCTGAATGTGCTTCTTAAGACCAAACTTGTTCTGTTTCCAGTTGCATTCAGGCTTGAGGGGCACATCACGCCGACAGAGCTCTGAGACTTCACTGTGCTGGGAAGACCAAGGTGTCACCAGGGTCAGAAAACAGGACCAGGCCCTGGGCCCCACCCCCACCCTAGCCAATCTCCTCACACAGGTGCCTTGGCCCCTTGAAGGCTCTCTTCCCGCCACAGTCGGAACCTGCTCCCTCCTTTGTGGCGTGGGAGCCACAGGAAGTCATGGCAGCCATCCTCTGATAGTAAGGACAGAACTTGCTGGGGTCCCTGCAGTGGGTGTGGATGACACAAAGGTGTGAAAAGAACTACTCCCCTGCTGGCAAGTCTGTGAGGAGTTTCCTGCTGCACAGCAATGCCTGGCAGATGTCTCTCTAACCACCTCAAGGCAGCTTCAACCCCTTTGCATGGACACCTAACAACCCACTGAGAATTCTGTAATCTATTGAGGCATCGTTATTTGCCCCTGCAAATGTGAGCTTGGAGTTGATGTTGCTGATAATGTCTTGGTAAACAGGCCTTTAATAATTCATACTGTCTCAGCCACCCCATTGACCATATGGCTGGAAGAGCTCAAGAATGTTTGCACTAATATTGTAAAACATGCTTTTAGACTAATGTAGGGTTGTTAAGCCCATGGTTGTGGTGGAAATCTATGTTTAAGGTTTTTTGTCTATGATCTTTAGGTTTTTCCTTCTGTGATGCATTTTCTCCTTTAACTGATAAAGTTGTAAAATGAGGAAGATAGTAGGAATGTGTTACTGATTAATTTGAAAACTTCCTGACTGCAGGGTCAGAATGGATAATGTCCTGCTTTAAGGTGAAACAAATGGCAGAATTATCTTTGGAAGCACTCACTTCACCATGATGTAAAAAGTCTGTGTGAGAGTTTATGACTGCTTCTGTATGAATAAAGGGGACAGTTTTCTTGCATTGTCCATTATGATCCTGAAATTGCAGTGGCCCATCTTTTTTTCTTTATCTCTTTTAAAACATTGACTCCACACACACTTCTCGAGCTCCAAACTCAGCTGGAGCTTGCCTCTGGCAGGAACTCTAGAAACTCTAGTCCCCATCCTGTGACTCAGGGACTTGGGCACCAGGAAATGGTACCATCAAAGGCAGACTGGTTGTTGCTACCGGGCAACAATGGCATCGCTGCCATGGCAACCACAACTGTATCAGCACATGACATCACCAGGGCAATTACAATATCAGAGCACGAGGGTGTCAACAGGCCACACCTCTCTCCACTGAGGGTCGTGGGCAGCAAGGCCCGGGCTCCCTCCAACCTACACCAATTGTGCTGATTTCTGATTCTATGCCAGAACCAATCTCACTGGCCCTACACTGTGACCGACACCATCCAGGCCTTGTTCATTGCTTTGTCCATACAACCCACAACACAGTGCCTGGTGTCCAGTCTGTGTGAACACTCCCAACGTGACCTCAATGTCAGCACGTGAGGAAGTGACATCAGCAAGGGGAGCTGAGAGACAGCGTTGTTAGAGCAAAATGTTAGGGTAAAATGTTATTGTTGGGCAGTGTGAGATTCCTTTGTGCTGAAAAACTGCTACTTTGCTAGGCCAGGATGCGCCTGGACTTTGGGAGGATTCCGCTTTACTGATAAATCTGTTCTTTGCTGTCCTGAAACTTTGTGAACCCAGGTGCAGCGGGGGCAAGGGCACAATTCTTCCCCATCCCAGGAACAGGAGGAAGGAAGATGAGGGTGTGAAAATGGGATGAGCCATACAGATAGTGGGTATGGGAACAGAACAGGCTCCCTGTGCCTGAAGGCCATAAAAATTAACATGTCTAAGGTTGTTACTTTTGATGTATTTCCCAGCCCAAAAGGGCCTATATAAGCTTCTGTCTTGGGCTGTTCGAGGTCCAACCGCCCCACTTGACTGACCTGTGTGCCCCAAGTGCAGTCTGGCCCCAGCATGCTGGCGCAATAAGCTCTGTTTGCTGTTTGCATCACCAGTGAGATTTTTTGTCGTTCTCTAGGGGTTGACTAGCTCACACCCTGACATCCGGGGGGCTTTAGCCTGGACTCTAACAGCATCAAGGAGGGACAGGCACAGAGGCCCACTTCAGGAAGGTAAGAAACCTGTAGCCTCCAAAACACCCCTGGTGCGCATGGGGAACCCTCACTGCCTCAGTTCCTGCACAGGACCCTGGGCCTCCATCCTGCATACCTGCACTGAGGTGCTCAGGACCACGGGGTCAGTGGCGGATGGCATCACGGTCCTGGTCACTCAGCTGCAGAGGCCAGCAAGCCTAGGACCAACAGGCCAATTCCTTCTGTCCAGGCTGTTCTGTCCGTGCAGGTTCCATTGACTGGGTGGGACCACCCCACACTGGGAGGCATCTGATTCCCCTCCTCCCCATCCACAAATTTTGCTGCTGTCATTCAGAAACACCCTCCCAGGCACAGCTGGGACCACGGTTGACCTGCGACCTACCCTGTGACTGGATGCCACAGTTACAGATCCAGTTGCATGTCTCCCAGGGTATCCTCACTCAACTCTTTGGGGCAGAAGGAGAGTGGGACACATCCAGCTGGCCAAGCCTGTGCCTGGTCACACTATCCAGTGAGGGCTGGCTCTCAGCTGTCCATGGGAAGTTTAGGTGCATGGGAAGTGAAAACAGGGTGACACACCCCAGTCACCACACATGACCCTGGCCAGGATGCACCCCTTCTCAGCCGCTGCGCCCCTTACCCTGGTGCCCCAAACATATAGAATTCTACAGGCAGTAAAGTTTTCCTGTGGAATTAAGTGGGTCAATGCACTATAGCAACGGGCTATGTAGCTGGCAGGTGGTGAGCAAACAGGAGGTATAGCTGTCATTAAGCCTCTTATTTTTACCGCTCTTGGAGGCATCTGGTGAAAAACCAGATCTTCTAAAGTTACAAAATAAATCGGAGTTGCAATTCAGACTCCACCTGAAGTCAGCAAAATTGAGATTAGGAACACAGGGTATACAAAAGGGGAAATAAGAAAAGCCAATGAGATGGGTGTGTGTATGTTTGTTGACGTATAAGTGTGCCTGTGTCTGTTGGCAGCAAGCTCATAACAATTGCGCACTGGAGGGTTGAAACAGCACTGCATAGCCAGGTTCTCTGCCGTCCACTACCATGCACTACCACGTTATTCCCTTCTCCCAGTGACAGAGCCACGTAAGCCTGAGGTCCCAAGGGTCTCTGTGCCAGTGGCAGTGACAGTCGCAGCATCCCCAGTGCACCAGCCCTGAAGCAGCCAGTGGGAGTAGCCTAGTCTCAATGCTTGGCATCTGCAAAGAACCAGCTCAGGACTTCCACGTTCCCCTGATCAGAACCTTCACTGCCCAAGCAGATTAGAGCCACAGCTTGGCTCATTCCATCCAGAGAGTGTGCTGTGAGAGAGACTGATCCTAGAGAGAGCCCACCATTCCTGGATGGGACCTGAGAAGGGCACCGTGAGCCGGGGACACAGGCCACAGACATAGACACAGTCCCACGGCTCCCAGGAACTTGTTCATAAAGGCCCGTGAGATAGAGCAGCAGTCATTCATCTCTGCATTGTTTGTAACAGAACATACCCTGGTGGTTCTCTGCTCCCACACCCTGTGGGTACTGATGGGGTACAAGGCACTTGGTGAATGCAGCTCAGACCAGGGCCAGATGCAAACAGATCTGATGCACAAGCACGAGAAAGCCTGGGCAGGTGCACACCATCTCCTCATCAGGGGCCACTTTCAGAGAGCCGACTGAGAGCGACTTCCACTGCCTTCTGCATTAAGTAAAATCAGGTCTACATGAATGCTACTGTGAGCAGAAGCAGAGAAAAAGCAATGAATGACAGCCATCACACACTGTCCATGGAAAAGCCCATTCAGCACATGTGACATGCACTGTCACCAAAAGTATGTTTGCACTTCCAGGAGATATGATGAGGAGAGAAGATGTGAGGAGAGGAGATGTGATGAGAAAAAATGCGGTGAGGAAAGCAGACATGGTGAAGACACGTGATGAGGAGAGGAGACATAGTGA
Organism: Ochotona curzoniae; assembly: GCF_017591425.1. Taxonomy (NCBI): domain Eukaryota; kingdom Metazoa; phylum Chordata; class Mammalia; order Lagomorpha; family Ochotonidae; genus Ochotona; species Ochotona curzoniae. The sequence goes on along the minus strand of NW_024467119.1, from coordinate 227,116 downwards.
GGAAAGCAGATGTGGGGAGGTGAGAAGGTGTAGTGAGGAGATGTGACATGGTGAGGAGAGGTGATGTAGTGAGAAGACATAAGCAGTGTGGTGAGACAGTCCTCGTGGGTGGTTCCTGGATCTTCACTCCCAAAGCGCATGTTTCTGACTGAGGAGGTCACCACACAGTCTGGGGCCTTTGGAAGCCACAGAGCAGTGTGTCTGGCTGCAGGGATGTAAGCACTGATTCAGGCGGGTGAGGCACCAGCTGCTGCCGCGTGGCATTCCCTTGTTGCAAGTTGAGTTCTCTCCAAGTCCAGGGGACAGCCCAGCTCCATTGTGATGGAATCTGCTGCACTCCTGGAACCAGAGCTTCTCTCTCTTCATAAGCCTGGTTCTAGTGACTGGAGGAAGGCTATCTCCTCATAATGTAAGTGATTAATGCTGGGCAGGTTCCCTGGCTGACTGGCACAAACTGGGACCCAAAACATCCTAGGCCCCACGGTAGCTTCTGCCCTTCCTATGTCCCCTGAGCAACAGGGAAGAAACAGGCCGCAGGCACAGGGCCTGTCACCTGGTGTCTGGGGACTTCCTGATGCTGTGCGATAACTGACTATCATTTGGCACTGCAGCTTCTGAGATGGTGCATGTGTGTGCATGTGAGTACATATGTGTGCACATATGCATGTAACCCTGAAGCAGCAACTTCCAGGGAGGGAGCACTTCCCAGCAGCTCTGGTTGGGGCCCCTGCTGGCCTCAGGACATCTGTGCCTAGGTACACAGGGGCCTGTCCCTGCACCAACTGCAGAGGTAGAGGACACTCTGCTTCTCACAGTAGACAGGATGCACTGGTGGTCATGGTCTCAGAGCCTCCTGTTGGTCTCGTGACTTTGCTGATTGGCAGCTGTGTTCCCTAGAAGGTGTGTCCTGAGGTGACAGGACAGCGACACCCCTGGTGTGTTGACCACCATGCAGGAGATGAGTATGCCCATGAACATGTGGCACCCAAGCCAGGATGCAGCACAGGTAGCAGTGCCTGCCACATAGGTGGCAGCCGATGCCTGACCTAGTGAACCCTCAAGTCGTGCAACACACATGTCCCACACATGGCCCAATGCAGGGGCCACGTGAATCCTGCATGTGGCTCAGTGCAGGGCGATGAGTGTCCCACACATGACCCACACACAACCTAGCCCAGGGGCCACGTTAGTCCCACATGTGGCTCAGTGTAGGGCCACGTGTGTCCCATACACCACCTAGTACAGGAGCCATGAGACTCCTGCACGCGGCTCAGTGCAGGGCCATGCATGACCCACACATGGCCCAGTACAGGGATCACGCGTGTATATAGGCCCCTGCACACTCCCTCCCCATGACACAGTCAGCACAGAGGATGCTGTGACTCAGACACAGCTATACGTAAGACACACACTTTTTAAAAGAGTGAAAGAGCAAATGGTTTGAATAAAATGACAGTAGCATTTGCTATCAGCCACCAGATTTAAGATTTAAAAGCAACCAGAGCTGGGAAATGTGTGGGCACACCCATCCTGGCTCCACCGTGTGGAGGCTCTCCACGTGAAATTGTCATTGGAAGTTGTGCTCACATATAACAGGGTTTACTAAGTCCAGGAATGGATAATCCCCAGGGACTGAAGAAAAATATGACCAACTCAGATTTCAGTAAATAGCTTTTCACAGACTGATAATCCTAAAACATTGCTCATTTACTCATTTGTAGGGTGAAGGAGAGACAGTGATCTTCATCTGCTGGTTCACCCTTGGCTCTCTCATCTGCAGGCCCTACCAACCCCCAGGGGAGCCGTGGGACAGGCCTGATGAGAGGAAGCACAGGTGACAATGACATGTGGCACACTGGTGCATGATAGCCAGTGTGGATACAGTGACCCAAAGTGCTGTTTCTGTCAGACACCCCAGCACTAGCCCCGTGGATACCTGTCCTGGACACAGGCCTGAGGATGCCACAACAAACTATCCCAAGCTCTGCTGTGGCCATTGGGAGACTGAAGCTCTTGGCAACCTGTAGCCAGCAAGGAGCCTGGGTAACTAAGGGGAGTGGGGCAAACTCAGGGCTCTGCCCCATGGCCCCCATGACTCCAAGCTCCCCCTAGAGCCCCCGCAAGAGTCCCACTCACCAAAATCTCTGCTGGGCTCAAGAGCAAAACTCAGACTCAACTGGACCCTGGCCATGAGCCAGGTGGCCACAGCAGACAGACCCACGGCCGGGCCATGGTTCTCCCTGAGCCAGCCGGTTAGCATACAAAGTACACACTTGGCAAGGCAAGCAGCCTCTCAGAATCTCAGAGAACAACCATGGAAACTCCCCCATGAAGCCAGCTCTGAGCACAACCGGGACTCACATGGGGCAGAAACGCTCTTCTCACACAGCTGGCTGCCTCTCTCAGTTGACATCAAATCTCGCACCAAAAACAACAAAACCACATGCAAGGCTCAGCAAACAGAACATTACCTGAGGGTTCGCCTGTCTCAGGGGGCACTTCCTAGAGCTCCCTGCCCCTCCCTCACTGTCTCTCACAGCTCCCCCTTGCCTCTCAGTGCCCCCCTTGTCCATCAGCCCAGCTCATACCTGTGTTCCTGTCCGGGAGGATGCAGCAGTGTTTCTGCAGGATGCCGGGCAGCACCTGTTGCCAAACAAAGGAGACGCATTAGCTATGTTGGGTGCTCCAGCTCAGTACCACCACAGCCCAGCTCAGGGGCAATTGAGGGAAGAGGGTCAGGTCAGGGTGTGGTCAGCATGGCCAAGGACAGCTATGGACTATGCCCCCATGTCCTTCTGACACCCCAGGTGCGCTCAGCCCATGAACACAGAGCTGCTGGACAGTGAGGGCCTGTCCCTCCCTGGCTTTAACCCAGGTATGTTCATGGAGGAGGAGAACTGTGGAACACTGGGAACACACCCATGCTCCCATTGGGCTGTGGCGTGAGGCAGGGAGTTGGATAGTTCAGTCTCATGCCTTTCCTATCCCATGTAGCCCCATCCTCCTACCTGTCATTCAAACAGCCCCTTCCCTAGGAAGAACCTCTCCTCACCTGAGACCTGGGGGTGTGTCACGTCCCTACACCCCTGCCTAAGCTCCTGAGAAGCCTGGCAAGGAGAGGCGCTCTGTCTCTGTCTCTCTCTTCCTGCAGATAACAGAGGACAGAAGGTAGACTCCCTCTCTCACCTCCACCTGTTCCTTCCCAGCTCACTATATCCTTAAACATAGCCCAAGTGTGTCTGTAATTTCCTCAACTCTTAAATAAACTATTTCTCAGTAAGCTGAATTGGTGCTGTGTTTAGAATGCTGGTTAAATGAAAGGGAAGAGCCTGAAAATAAACATTTGACCCAAACCTGGACCATAGCCAAGAGAGATTGGGGCAGCTTGTGCAGCAGAGGATTAGGGGAAGTAGGTACCATGTGATCAAGGGAGAACACACATGATGAGGGGACTGCACACAACGTCATCCGTGTTTTCCTCTGCTTGCCTGAAGAATCCAGAGCTGGCCTTGTGGCCCTGGCCGCTTACACTAGCCAAGTTGCTGAACTACCTGAGGCTACCCCAAGGGTGGCTGCTGGCAGTGATGGCACTGGGACCCACAGCCCCAACTGCCTCACATCACATAGGTCTCAGCCAGTCCTGGTCCCTCCACATGTCCCCAGTGCCGGCCACTGCATGTATTCTCCCTGAGCACGAAGCTCTCCTGGCCATTGAATCTGCCCCAAGCAGAGGCCTAAATGCCCCCAGGACTCCCAGCTACACCTATGCATTGAAATATACAAAAACAACACACATGTGATGCAGGCAGCAGCATAAACAGCCATATCCACCAACCTGGAGGGATCCATTTGAAGCCTCCCATGCGCAGATAGCCCCAGCTCATGTGGTCACAGTACACCTCAGCCAGTTCCTTGATCCTGTGGACACTGTCTGCATCTGATTCCATGGATGTACTGTGTACACCTGTTTCCATAGACACACTGTGTGCAGCTGATTATATGGACCCACTGTGTGCACCTGATTCCATGAACACACTTGTGCACCTCACTCCATGGACTCACCGTGTATACTTGATTCCGTGGACTCACTGTGCGCAGCTTATTATGTGGACCCACTGCATGCCCCTGATTTTGTGGACTCACTGTGTAGAGTTGATTATGTGGACACACTGTGTGCACCTGATTCCATGGGGTCCTGTCCTCAGGGTGTGCAGCTGATTTTATGAGCCCACTGTGGTTCTGGGTCATGCATGTCACTATGAGGTTCCTTAGCGTGTTATTCCCTTCTCTTTATAGTCCACAGCCAAAGGTGTCAATCACAGTGCCCGCAGCTCTCATTTGATTTCACATTAAAAGACACCAAGCTTGTAGAAACACTGCAATAAAAGCTGCCTCTAGATCTAATTATCTTGGTCTCCCCACCTTGAGTCAGCTAAATCACTTTTTCCATTCAGCAACAACACCAACAACCACAACCAGGCTAAGAACTCGTCCATCTCATTAAGACCCAGCCAGAGCTGACTGCTGCCAGAGAGCGTGAGGCCAGGATGCTTGCCCGCCAGCCCGAATGAGCTCACATGGAGAAGAAAGACACCTTGGGCGGCAGACCTGGGCCCTGATCTTGGTAGGTGGCAGCAGGAACAAAGGGGAACCAGACAAAGGCAAGAGTGGAAATGAACTCCACAAGAGCAAACTTCTCAGAAACAGCACACGCCTGAGCTAGCAGCTGCGTGCAAGGTTCAGAGACCAGGACAAAGGAGATGGCACAGGGGGCCTGCCACAAGCTGGGAGCCAGCCCTGCATGCAGTGGCCATGTGGCCAGTAGGAGACTTCAAACCCAGCCACACCAGAGCTGGAACTGCTAGAGGCTCCCAGAGCCAGCTGCGTGTGGACCTGAGCCCCATTTGGTGTGCCTGAGCCTGACGCCAGATCCTAGGCAGAACTGATACTGTTAGGCAGCGGACCCAAGAGGCGTTTCCCATGAGCTCCTCTGGCAGCTGGACTGAGATCCCGAGCCTTGACACAGGGACAGCCACCAACTCTGTTGCATCACTGGCCATGCAGGGCATCTGCACACAGACTCATAGGCATGGCCAGCCTAGGAGTCACCAGATGCAGCTCCCCAGGGGGCAGTAGCACCAAAATTAGGCACAGCCAGAGTGGCACTCAGCGCACCTCCCAATTTGCAACAACAGCCCCAGCTGCAGGAGCTGTGTGCACAGTAAGAGTGGAAGGGCAGCAAGGAAAACAGATGCTGGACATGAGAACATGTGGATGAGGACATGGTGGGTGAGGGGTAGGGTGGCCGAGGTGTCTTCAATGCTCTGCTGATGGAGACTGAAGGCAGGAGACCAGGAGTACATGGGAGTCCTGTCTGTCCTCAGGATTAGAAGGGGATGGGTCGGGGTCCTGTCCTCAGGGTTAGAAGGGGAGGGGTTGGGGTCCTGTCCTTAGGGTTAGAAGGGGAGGAGTTGGGGTCCTGTCCTCAGCACTGTCAGTCCCATCCCCGACCTGGGGATCAGGGATGCTGGGCAGTTCAAGTGCTTTCTCTCTGGGTTTTGGTGCCTGTCACTGTGGTTCAGGGGCATGGGCCAGCTACAGGGTGAGGCCTCCCTTCCTTCTGTTGGAATTTTATCTCTAATATTGCTGTGGACAAGAATCTACTCTTAGAGAACCGAGAGTTCACAAATGGCTAAACTTTAATTACATTTAAATACCAAGAACTTTTCTTTTTTGAAATATATCATGGTTTTATTAATTGTGTATGTAATGCGTGTACAAAGGGTGACTGATTAATACTAAAAATTCAATTATTTAATTACAAATTCAGCCATCCTCTTCTCCAACAAAATCCCTTTGCAGATAAAGTAATCCATGAAGAATTAATCAACTTTTTCTTTTCAGCACAGGCCAGGCCATTTTTTCTAATTAAATTGGCACCTCAAAGAAATACTCATGATAAAATCATTTATGAGATTTCAGTAGACAGGTAGGTTGAGAAACACGATTTTACCTCCAGAGTGTAGAAGGAAGTGAAACATCTGAAATTTCTTAAAGTATCCAGAAAATTAAATCCACATCACAGACTGGGAGAAAAGATATGCACAGGATCTGTCTGCTTTGGATTGACTGACACCAACTACCCCAAGGAGTCGCCAAGTCCACAACAGGAGCCAAGGCAGAGCACACGTGCCCCTGGCAGTGTGAGGATGTTGCTCCATGAGCACGCTGCTGCAGGGATCCAGCTGATGGAGAAGCTCTCACTCTGACTGCCTTTCAAGTAATCGATGTTTTAAAACATACTTACAGATTTAACTATAAATGCAGGGTGCATTGTTCCAGTTAAGGCTACTCATTAAGCAACCAGTGTGCTCTGTTACACAGTCACTCTGCCTGTGACAGACTCCAGTTGAGGAAGAGACAGGACTGGCATTCTGCTTCCTGGGGAATCTCAACACCAAACACAGCCAGTGCCAGGAGTTGTCAGCTGGAGACAGCAGCAGGCTGTGCCTTGGCGAGCACAGAGGCTGGCAGGTACCCACAGCCCAGGGACTGTGAACCTCCTAGAGCTGTGACCTCCCCCATGCAGGACAGGACAATGGCCCCAGAGAGCATGGGCCACAGCTTACTGTCCCTCGGATGAGCAGCACTGCAGCTGACAGGGCCACTGGCCCCCACACTGTAGGGAACAGACCCACACAGGTGGTTAAAAAACACCTTGGAGTGGAGTGCTGGCGGTGGCGCTGGCGGTGGCGCTGGTGGCGGCGCCAGCGGCCACGTTGGCTGGGGCGCAACTTAGGCCGTGCAGACAAATGGAACCCAGCCATTAAGCAAAATGTGGGAGCTCAATTTATATGAACTACAACGGACACCTCAGGAGCCAATAACAGATGGCTTGGAAATTGTGGTTTCGTCCTGAAGTCTGCACAGTGAGCTCATGTGCCCAATCTGCTTGGACATGCTCAGGAACACCATGACCACCAAGGAATGCCTGCATCACTTTTGCGCCAACTGTATCATCACAGCCCTCAGGAGTGGCAACAAAGAATGCCCTACCTGTCGGAAAAAGCTAGTTTCCAAAAGGTCCCTGAGGCAGAACCCCAACTTCAATGCGCTCATCAGCAAGATCTATCTGAGTTAGGACGAGTACGAAGCTCACCAGGAGCGTGTGCTGGCCAGGATCAACAAGCACAACAACCAGCAGGCACTGAGCCACAGCATCGAAGAGGGACTCAAGATCCAGGCCATGAACAGACTACAGTGAGGCAAGAAGCAGCAGATCAAAAACGGTGGCGGGACAGAAGATAATGGTGACAGTTCACACCGTAGGAACGCCTCGATCCACAGCAATCAGGAGGCTGGCCCTAGCAACAAACGGACCAAAATGTCGGATGATTCAGGGCTTGAGCTTAACAATAACAATACCTCGGTGGCTATCGACCCCGTGATGGACGGGGCCAGTGAAATTGAATTGGTATTCAGGCCTCATCCCATGCTGATGGAAAAAGATGACAGTGCACAGACAAGATACATAAAAACTTCAGGCATTGCCACCGTGGATCACCTGTCCAAGTACCTGGCCGTAAGGTTAGCTTTAGAGGAACTTCGAAGCAAGGGAGAGTCCAATCAGATGAACCTGAACACAGCCAGCGAGAAGCAGTACACCATTTACATTGCCACAGCCAGTGGTCAGTTCACCGTTTTAAACGGGTCCTTCTCTTTGGAGTTGGTCAGTGAGAAATACTGGAAAGTGAACAAGCCCATGGAGCTGTACTACGCACCCATGAAGGAGCACAAGTGAGCTTCTCACAGCAGCTCTGGGACTGACGTCCCCACAGCCCGACTGGGACCTTAAGGTTGTCGGGCTCTGGGGCAGCAGTGGGTACGCCCTCGGGCTCCGGGACAATGGGTACGCCCGATTTTCTCTCTGAGCCAGACTCGTTTACACTATTCGAATCTCTCCCCTTAATTTAAGACTTTGTTTTTGGAAAGGACTACTGTTACTCAGTATTTTTGTTTTTCTTTTTAAAATATACCTAAGTTGTGTGCTTTTACAACGTGTGGTTCCATTTTGGAGCAACTTTTTTTACCCAGGAAGTTTCGTAGTTTTCTGGTTTCTGTATTCTTAAGATTCAGCTGACCTCCTTCTTCCACTGCTCTCAGAAGTTCCTTAGGCCTCTAGAATGTTAATATGTATTCCTACTTTCCCCCCTGACGTCTTATATATTTATAGTTTTCTATATAAGCTACAGAATCTTCATGAAGACGAAGGCTCAAATTTTTCTGTGCTGAAAAACAATTCTCATAGGATTATTATTTTCATGGTATTTTCTTCCGTAACATCTCACCTCACACAGACATTTGTCATGAACTTAGTGTCTATTGTAATCCTTCCCCTGTATTTTGGGATTCCTGGTCTTGGGGAAGAGAATCAAATAAAATCTTAGGTTCTATGTCAAAAAAAAAAAAAGAAACACCTTGGAGTCCCCAGTGACTGAACTCTTCCAAGCTCCGCCTGCACAAACTGTGGACTTGCCTATAGTGGGGACGCTCTCCAGGGCACCCACCAACAGAGAGCTATGTGACTGCACTCCTGTTCACGTGGTGCTGGGAAAAGCAGACTTACAGGGAGGCAAGGGGCAGCTGGCCACAGAGGTCTGAGAATGGTGCCACACACCTCATGCAGGCTCACGGGGTATTGCAGAGACACCCTGCAAGGCAATGCCACCTTTTAGACATCCATAGCTGTTCTCATTTGTTTATTTGGAAAGCAGCCACATACGTGAGAGAGGGAGGGAGATAGAGATAAAGCTGAATCAGACTGCTGGTTGACTCCACAAACGCCTCCAACAGCCAGGTCTGGGTCAGCTGTGGCCAGGAGTCCTGTATGCTAGGGTGTGATTGGCACCCATGCACTTCCATGCAGTTTCCACCATGGCCTGTTGCCTCCCAGGGTGCACATGAGCAGGAAGCTGGTCGAATATGGAGGAGGAGCCAGGGTGTGGCCAGGCCCCCAGATACAGGACATGGTGTCCCAGGAAGCATTGTACCTGCCCCCATCACCCAGGTGAGGTTGAAGCCCCAGCATGGATGAACTGGAACTCAACACCCAGCACTACCCCCCACCAGGAGTGCCCACATGAGCCAGTGACGCCTGGGGAGGGGCTGGAACAGTGAGAATGCTCAAGGACAGCTCTCAGCAAGTTAAGTGGAGAATGAGCACGTGAGCTCTCACATGGGCCGTTTCAATTTTACTTCAAACTTTAGTCAGGGGCGTTTGACACAGGTATGGAGAAGCCTCCCTAGGATGCCCACAGCTCACGTGGCTGGGCCAGGCTGTAGTCCTGGCTGCGCCTTGGTGCCAGCTCCCTGCTCCAGTGCACCTGGGAGGTGGGAGGCGGCAGCAGGCAACTCAAGGGTCTGGAGGCCGGACTGTCAGCCACAGCTTGCCAAGTGAGCATGGCCTGGGAGCTCTTCACACCCCTGCCCATGTGCTGTTCCAATCAGATAAACACACCGAAGACAAAATTAAAAACACAACTGACAGCCATTGTTCTGAGCAGAGCATGGACTACAAGGAGGCAGAAACTCTCAGTGGTGTTGGAGCCGATGGGTGTCCTTGTGAGTTCTGACGGTTCAACTTGTCCGAGGAAGGCACCAGCTCATATGACATCCATCAGGCCCTGCCGCACACGTGAGGTGACATGCCAACCAGGGTCAGGAAGATGCACATCCTGCAGATTGTCCCACGAGGCCAACAGACCTCACAGTGAATCCTTCCAGGGAACAAGGCAAGGAGTCTCATGGTAGGAGGGGAAAAGGGAAGACTTCAAGCCAAAGAAAAGCAAGCATATGTATGCTTGCTTGTATGTATACATATACATACAATACATATGTATGTATACATACAAAACAAAAACAAAGCAATACATATGTATGTATACATACAAAACAAAAGCCAAGTGTAAGCATACACATTAGCATGGATACATACTTGTGTGCATATGCTTGCATGAAATCCAACTGAGTTGTAGTTTAAATACACATATTTAAGCATGATGGCAGAGCAGGCATCACAGGGACTTGGGAAGAAGTCCCAACACGGTCAAATCCATACAAAATTGCCATCTATTCATGGTTCTCCAAAGCCGTAAGCAAATCAGGAAGATCAGGGTTGCAGGATAGAAACCAGGGGGCCAGGACCCAGGAAAGACAACAAAGGGAACCATTACAAACACCAGGGGTTCTGGACCCACGACACACACCAGGGCAGCCAGGACAGACACCAGGGGGCCCAGACATCCCATCCCTCTTGCTCCTCTGAGACCAGCCCTGTCTTGAGGCAGACAGACACTCGAGCAGCTGGCTCCTGTCTCTCACATGAGACATGATAAGATACATATCAGTTCATGTGTGGTATGTCTACACAGGCATGGTGTGTCCACACAGGAGAGACTACTGGACTAACAGGATGATATCTGAAAGGGAGCACCCTTGACCATTACTTACACGGCTGTCTGTATGACAAAAAACACGGATCCCACTATCTTGGCAAGTAAACACCCGTGGGCACCATGAAATGTGTGTGTGGAACCAGAAGGAATAACTTCAAACTGCCCTCAGCCCCAGAAAAGGAGTGCCAGAAGCTTACACAGAAGAAGCTCAGAAAACACAGGATTTAAAACTTTCTGAAGGACTCTTCAATTAATGCTGTTGGGACAATTGGTTGATACCCTGCAGAAACAAGACGTTAGACCCATATCTTTCACCATACACTAAGATCAAATCTAAATGCATAAAAAACCTAAACCTACATCCAGAAACCTTCAAACTCTTAGAAGAAAACATTGGAAAAACCCTGCAACATTTAGTTCTAGGCCCTGAATCCCTAAAAAAAAAAAAAAAGCTATAGCAATTAAGACCAAATAAACAAATGGGACTACATCAAACTAAGAAGCTTCTGTATAGCAAAGGAAACAATCAAAAAAGTAAAAAAGAAACCTACAGAATGGGAGAAGATCTTTGCACATTACATGGTTGACAGGGAGCTAATCTCCAGAATTTACAAAGATCTCCAGAACAACCAAAACACCAAAACAAACACCACTCAAGAAATGGGCACCGGAAATGGGCAGACACTTCACAAAGGAACAGACACAAATGGCAAACAAACATATGAAAAAATGCTCAAGCTCTCTGGCAATAAGGGAAATCCAAATTAAGACAGCACTGAGGTACCACCTAATGCCAGTAAGAATGGCTCACATACAAAAAACCACCAACAACACTTGCTGGCAAGGATGCGGGGGAAAGGGAACTCTACTCCACTGTTGGTGGGGCTACAGATTGGTACAGCCTTTATGGAAATTAGCATGGAGAACACCCAAACAACTGAATACCATATGATCTAGCAACAGCTCTTCTAAGAATATATCCAAAACACCTGTTACACGAGAAACCAACATGCACACCCATGTTCATAGCAACACAATCAATAATTGCAAAAACTTGGAAACAATCAAAATGCCCATCAACAGAAGACTGCATAAGAAAGCTATGGTTCATCTACTCCATGGAATACTACTCAGTTATTAAAAAAATAATGCAGTTCTTTGTGGCCAAATGGGCCCAACTGGAAACCATTATGCTAAGGGAAATGAGCCAATGCCAGAAGGTCAGATACCACATGTTTGCCTTAATTTAAGATGAAATGATGTCAATCTGAAAAATAGTACCTGTAAATTGTAATATTATTTTAACCTCAACCAACCTGTACCACATGCAATAAGATATGGTGATGTAACCAATGAACCAACAATCACTGAGAGACAGACTACTTATGATCTACATCAACGAACTGAAAAGCCTGATACACTTTAATATCTTGTTATTTTGTAATGGGTCGGAGAGCAGATAAATCCTCCACCTTTTTGGAATGTGTGAGGAAGATGTTAAGTATAACCTATCAAGATTGTAGGGCCTGGCGCAATAGCGTAGTGGTTAAAGCCCTTGCCTTGCCTTGCATGCATTGGGATCCCATATGGCCACCGGTTCTAATCCCGGCAGCCCTGTTTCCCATCTAGCTCCTTGCTACTGGCCTAGGAAAGCAGCTAAGGATGGCCCAAAGCCTTGGGACCCTGCACCCATATGGGAGACCCAGAAGAGCTCCTGGCTCCAGGCTTTGGATCGGCTCAGCACCGGCTGTTGCAGTCACTTAGGGAGTGAACCATTGGACAGAAGATCCACCACTCTGTCTCTCCTCCTCTCTGTATATCAGCCTTTCCAATAAAAACAATTCAATCTTAAAAAAAAAAAAGACTGTAACAGGTAACTTACAGACAGCTGACTCGAATCTGCATTAGACATTAGCAAAAACTATAAAGACATACAGTCAGATTCAAGAACGATCTTGACAGCCTCTTAACAGGAAGTCATATGCACAGAGCAGGGGGGACCCCAGAGTTGAGTAGCAGGACAGGAGGACAGGAGGAGGCTTGTATCCCAACCCTCAGACTCCAGGATCCTCACCTAGGACTATTAGTATGGGCACCAAGGGCTACATCCCAACAGCCAAGGAGACCACAGGGAATTGGAGCACCTTCATAGGCCGAGAACTCTGAGGTCATCCATTCCCTGTCGGATATCCCACATGGGATGGAAGAAGCCCAGATCCTTCCCCACAGGTTCTAATCACATCAGAACAACAGCCAGGAGCCCTGAAAAGTCTTCAGAAACAGAACAAGAAACTTCCTTTGGGACCTGGGAGAAGAGCTTTCTCTGGTCCTTACTTAATTCCAATTTTGGATCCCCATCCTCTCTTGGAATGTCCATTAGGGTCGCTCTGGAGCCACCAAAAAATTGATCAGATAGAGACAAATAAGGAAAGCTTAGAACAGACAGCTTGGACTCCCATATACCTTACTAGGTTGGACACAAAGTTACTCCTCACTAAGGAATTGAAGATTTCTCTGCACATGCCTCCTAAAACTGTTCTGCTTCTCAATTGTTAAGATATGCCTTCTTAGAGTTTTAAGCCTGTTTGGACTATCCTATAATTCGTTCTGTTCAGTAGAAATCATGCTTGAATACTGTAAGTTCCTAAATTTAATCATGAAAATAGACACGAGACAACTGAATAGTACCCTATAACTATTTTAAGGTGTATATCCCTGTTGTGTATAAACTAAAATTGAAATGTCAATGAAGTAGTTATAAGATGTGGTTAAGAACTTGCATATTCTAACATATTGTTCACTCAATACCATGTCAATTAACTTCATGACGTTATAAATTATTTTTTCTTTTTTTTAATTTTATAAAAGTTTATTTTGACAATCTTTACATAGCTAATTAGGGTAAGAAGGTTCAAGGGCTACAGGAAAGTGGATAATACTAGTATGTTTTCCATATTGTTACCTTCATGTTTAAAGGGGGGTATTAAGGGAGAAGGCCCACCCAATTTCCCACCCTCCCCAGGTCCCAGATGTAGGGCATGCTCTGAGGTTCTTGCTCAAGTGGTTTTGATATTGCAACAGTTATGAATTGCTGTCAATCTTGCCACTCCAAGCACTATGAGGTCTTTGAAAAATCCACTGATTGACATAGTCCACCATAGCTGAGATGGTTGATTGACTTGTTCTGTCTTCTCTCTTTTCTTTATTAGGGTTCTGACTCCAGCATGTAGATTAGGAAGATCTCCAAAGAAACTTCTTGTATGTGCTAACAAGTACAGGGCCTGGCACCGTCCATCGCCCCAATCAGCTGGTGGTTGCAATTGCTGGGTTGGTTCTGTTTTCAGCCCCGACTTCCACTGGAACCAATGGGTGTTGCAGTCCAGTCTGGTTCTGCCCAACACATACTTGGCCCTCGCATAAACCAGTGGGAGCTGCAGCCTAGTTGGAGCGACCCACAATAACCCCCACCAGGCCCACCCCCTACCCTGGTTTGCCAGTAAGTATAGCAGTAGTCCAGTCTGTCCCACACCCCATTCTACCCCAGCCGTTATCTTAGTTTTATGTCATCCTGTGGAAGTGGTAACCCAAGAGGGATGAGCCCACTATTTCCCTCCCAGGCCTCTCCCACTCCCAGATTCCAGCTGATGCTGTGCTAAGCCCAAACAACCCTCGCCCACTTTAATTTTGTTTGTACCAGTAGGAATAATCAGCCCAGCCCAGCTTTTCCCTGATCTAGTCCACATGAGGCCCACAGGCGTGGTAGCTCTGCCTAGTCTGGTCTGCCCCCATCCCAGCCTATGCTCTCCAGTGGAAGTAGCTGTCCAGCAAAGGAACCCTCCCTTATTCCCCTGCTGGCTCTGCCCACTTCCTTTCTTGTTCTCAGGCTGGTTGGGCGCTGCGGTCCCTTCCGGTACAGGCAACCTCACCTTGGCATTCTGTATTGTGCATTAGTCTTTGTTGCGACCAAACCTGGTTCGACCCACACTGGTGCGTGGTTTTGCCAGTGGATGACGTGGACAGATTCAGCCTGGTCTTGCCCCCATGTCTGCCAATTGTATGCCAGTGTGTAGCTTTCCATGGCCTGTTCTGGGTGTTTCCTATCATGTTTCTTGCGCTTATCTGCCGGGTCTGTGTCCTGCCAGAGGAGTTTCCCAGGCTCCTCCATCAGAACCTCTCCCAATGTCAGGTTTCACGCTTACCAGTGGGTCCATGAGCCAACCCTACTCTGTCCACCTCCTGTCCTAGCAGGAACTGTGGCTTTTCCTGATTGGCCTTCAACCCAATCTGGTTCTTGCTGTTGGATGTTTCAACTCAGCCATGGTTTGTCCATACCCACAGATGGCTCACACATGGCTCAGTAGGGGTTTGAGACCTTGCCTAGTCCATCCCACATCTGCCCTGGTCCTCCAGGACACCAGGGGTTGTTGGGGTCTGGCCCAGTTCGGTGTATCCAGTCCCAGTCCACACTTGTGCCATGGGAGACTACAACTGATTCCAGATCAGAACGCAGCCCCCTTCCAGGCCACACGCCTCTTGATGGGAACCTCAACCCAGCTAGGGTTGTCCCCTTTGCTCCCCAGCCGGGTCTGTTCCCAGCCATAGATCACTTGCCTGCCAGTGGATGCTCTGACTCAGCTTGGCACAGCCCCTCACCTGTCCCGACCTCTGCCTTAGACACTGTGGCTTAGTGTCCCTGGCTCCCACAGACCAGCAGGTGCAAGAGCCTAGCTTGGCATGAACTCTGCTCCCTCCTGGCTTCTTGTTTTATTTGTGGGCTAAGGTTTGCTCAGTCGTGCCTGATCTACTCTGTTCCATTACCAGTTGACACATTAGCCAGCTGTTGGAGCTACTTTTGCAGGACAAGCCCCAAGCCATAGCTTCTGCATGACTGGTATTTGGTGCTCAGCATTATTAGTGATTACAAGTTTTACAAAGGAAGAGTTACTGCCTGTTTCAGGTCCAAGAAGCACAATGGGTTCAACCTGGAGCTAATTAAGCAAGGACTCAAAGAACCAAATCCCCAGAGCTCCCCAGCCGGGCAGCCAGCAGGCGGAGCCTGACACCAAATGGTGCACTGGCCGCCCTGGGAACAGCTCACCATGTGCACATGGCGGCTGTCTGGGATCCAGGCATGAGACGCCCCGTCCTGAGACCCACCAGCTGCCGGGAGGCTGCTGGAGGTTTAAATTCCCAGGCCCAAGGTCGCGCCCCTCCCAAATCCCATTCACCGCCCAATGAAGGCGGCGGGTGGGTCCCGCACCTGCCCAGTTCCGGAGACCTCCCCTTCGGTCTACTCACCCTGAAGGAAGCAGCCCCTGGAGCCCAGCAGGCCCTGGGAACAGCTCACCATGTGCACATGACGGCTGTCTGGGATCCAGGCATGAGATGCCCCGTCCTGAGACCCACCCCATGATGTCATAAATTATTGTTGAAGCTTTATAGTGGCTTTTCATTGCAGGGGATGATATTCTGCCAGCTCTACTTTCAGACTGGGGGTGGTTTCCCAATGAAATTGTTGAGTATGTCTGGACAATGAGATGCTGGACTCTGCAGGTCCATGCCCATAATAAAGGAATCATGACTGGTTATGGTCTGTATTAATGTAACAATACGAAGGAATTCAATATTGGGGGGAGGGCATGGGTAGGGGTGGGGGGAATCCCAGAGCCTAAACTGTGTTATAAAATGAAATAATAATAAAAAAAAAAACTTTCTGCACCAAAATGAGCCTGTGTTTTCCTTCCATTATCCACAGACTTCTTTCTGTACTTTCCTGTAAGTTAGGACTTGGCAGGGTGGACACAGGGAGTATACCCAACCACCCCTCCTCTCCGCTTTTCTGAGGTAGGACATGCAGCCAGTGTCACTTCTTACAGGACAGACAAGCGATTTGCCTCATAATCATCACGATGTCCACAGGGAGTCTGATTAGTCAAGTACACAACACTTCCACAAGTATTCTCTTCTCAGGGTTTAGACCTGCCAACTAGCCCTGAGGTCACCGAAAGTGAGGAGACGGTGCTCTCTGGCCACAAGAATCACTGGAGACAAGCTGGTGAGAAATGTCCATTTATTCAGCCCAAGTTCCAGGTTTATAAAGGTCTAATAAAAGGGAGGATAAGAGGGTGTTTTCAGGTAGTCCCTTCACCCAACAATGACACTGTAATTGGATAAAAGGCATGCCTAATCCTGTCGACCTTCCAATCATATCAGAGGTCACATTCTATATGCAGCATTGGAAATTACACCTTAGATCAGGGCAGACAAGCTCTAGTTCATGCCCACCAGGTAGTAGGCAGAGACCCGGGGATGACTTTCTACATTCTCTACTTTGTTTAACTCCTCAACTTGCTGAATAAAACCTTACAATTGTTTACTTCTCAAAGCTACGTGTATCACCTGGTCCTAAAACCAGCACCAATGACTTGATGCCCATCAGGGATCAATGATGAGGCCCACATGGTCCTGTGTGACTCCAATCAGCTCTCCTGGCTGGAACTTGGCATCCCATGACACTAGGGCCACATGGACCCACCCACACCTGCTCCCAGGATGCAAATCTCCCACTGCCAGCAGACTCCATGAGACCATCTGGCCACCATGGTCAGAACTGCAGCCATCTGCCCCAGACATACACCATCGGCAGTTTTGGAAATCCCTCACCCCAGGCTCAGCAAAGCATGGGAGAAGCAGATCAGATCAGCTGGCAAGACCTCAGACCCGACACCCACACCACCCTTGCCTCTGCTGGCCTATGGGGTCTCCAGACATTGGGGAGCTCTGGGCACCAACCCTTCCTCCAAGTGGGAAATGCCTTCCCCAGCACAATTGACCCCTGGTGTTGGAGGGTCACACCCAGGAGAATCAGATCCAGCCATTCCCCGTGGGACAGACACACTCCCTGGAGGTAGCCAAGGCTGCCTCTTTTGGGGAGACCATGGAGGTAGAGTAACTGGGCTGCCCTTAGCCACACTGAAGACAGGAATCCACATCATCATCACCATCATCATCATCATCAACTGTGGCAGAGCTGAAACCAGGAGTGAAACATACAGAAACTTCACAGAGTGGCCACCTGGAAACCAGGGCCCAAGTCAAAGGGTAATGAGCCAAAGGGGACCCAGGACCATGCCACACCCTTAGTAAAAAGGGCTTCCAGCAATTTCCACCAAGAAAGACTCAGCAGATGGCCCCATTCCCTGCAAGGAAATGTAATAGACGACAGCTCCACCAGGAGGAACACTGGGGGAAAGTGGCCGGCGTTCAACAAGGGGAGTTGGTGGCCAAGAAAACACCAATAGAGAGGCACCCATGAAAATCCAGATGAGAGGAGGAAACACAATTAACACGACAAATGCCATGAAGCAAAGATCAGAACAGCATGGAAACCAGAGCAAGATCTGGCTGTGGAGAACTGGGAGCCCAGTGAGAGCAACAGGAACTCTGCAGTCATGTGAGTATGTACTATGGACTTGGGGGTTGGAGGACAGCTCTGCACAGGACCCGCCCACACCACAAGCAGCAGGGCCCAGCTGCTCACCTCCCGAGTCTCCCCTCCACCACAGCATCCTCCCAGCCTCTCATACCAGGCTCTGGTTCCAAGGTTCAGGAATATAGCCTATCTGAGTGGACAGCAGCTGGGAGACCCTCAGGAAACCCACCACAACCTAAGGGTCAGACCAGGGGCCATGGCAGGACAGGGGGGCAGAGCACACAGTACCTGAGCTGTCCCCATGGTGGCCAACGCTGGGTGCAGGCCAAGGGTGTTTCACAGCAGCTGGGGAGACACGGCAAAGTGCTAAGGCCGGGCTTCACGTGGGGAAACCTAGGATAAGCAAAATGAGATCAGGAGCTGAGAAATGTCCACTGGGTCAGCTGATCTGCAACAGGGCTGCCAGCAAAAGACCCAGCAGCCAGTGAAGATGCTCCAGAGTTGACAGCACATGGCACACAACACAGGGCACACAGTGCAATCATGAGCCAGGGAGCCCACATGGCCAACACCTGGCACCACTGGGTCCACAGCACAGGGCACATAGTGTAACCATGAACCATACAGCCCACATGACCAGCACCTGGCACTGCTGAGGGATCTCTGGCAAGTATCATACTCTCGCATAGTGGATGACTTGTGGAAAACTTATAACATTGACTTGAAATGGAAACAGGATGGAAAACTCCGGAACATTAACCTCATGGGAACACAGACACACTGAGTTTGGTGTTGGTTCCACATGCAGCAGGACCAGCAATGTGAACTGGGTCTGCAGGAGCCTGGCGGGCCCACTGAATGCAGCAGGTACTCTTGGGAGAGATAACAGTTCATCCCATCTTCCCTCTAACCATGCATGTCAGTGAACCACAAAATCGCATCTGTCATCACACACCAAAATTAGAAGTTACCATCACCCCCCAGGAAGGCCCCAATGACACCAAGAGTTTCTGAAGGAACCGAGAGGAAGCCATGTGTGACAGGAGAAGCCAATGGCTGGGGGAGAATAAGTGACCACCAGCGAGGGCAGTGGTGAGGTGCCCATTCAGACACTCCGCCCTCAGAGCTGACAGCCACCCTCAACCTGCACAGGTACATGGTAGAATCCTGACCTTTGAGCACCTGGCTGGAGAGGCACCCTCGACCCATCATGCACATTGCAGGATTGTGACCTTCGACCCACCACTTATATACTGCAGAGCTCTGACCTTTGCTGCACCAGATGTATACTCTGGCTGCCTCCATGGAGGATTGTGACCTTCTACGCACCACTTGCAGACTGTAGAATTCTGACTTTTGCCCTGCCACACACACACTCGGGCTGCTTCTCCAGTGGGTCATGACCAGCCTTGTGCATCCCTGGCGTTCAGACAGTGGAGGATTCTATGTCCACCCTGGGTTTTTTCTCGTGAGTTCCTGGGGACAGGATCCTGCATGCAGAGCCAGGGGCGCAAGGACTTGCATGTTAGACCCAAATATAACCACAAGACCTGTGTCCACTCACATGGTCCCAGATTGTCCACCTTTCCTGGCGGTTGTCTCAGATTCTGGGATTGTTGGATATGATGTTCATGTCGCCACACTCCATGTGACATGCCAATCCTCCCCTCTCTCCTGGGGATCACCTGGGACACAGGAGCCTGTGGGTGCATAGCCCATCCTCCATCCATCCACTCTCCCATTCTGCTCAACATACTCAGATTTCTACACTTGAGGAGGGTTCTGTGTCCCAATCTATCTATCCTTTTTACCAGTCTCTGTCATGAAAAATCCCTTCTAGACCACCAAGTTGAAAAGCATATTTTATTAACATTTTCTATGGTAACTGGTCTAACAAAATCTTATAGGGTTGTCTAATTAGCTGATATCATTTACGTTCACCATGAAAACCAACCTGTTCATTTCCACCATTCTGATTCTTGAGCAAAAATCTCTACAACCATCACGAGTCCCAATATTACCTATGATGGCCACACTCTCCACCCTGGATTCTCTCACTCATGAATTCCCTCTGACCTCAGCTTGTATGTTCTGGGTACAAATGGCAGAAAATTGGGTCTCACACAGAGCAGGCACCCACACACAACCCACACACAACATCCTCAGCTGCCCCCACCTCCTGTCTGCCCTTGTGGCATCTCTGCACCACTTTTGCATGGCAGTGGGACTCTTCATGTTTCCGTGTCTCTGCAGGCTCACATGGACCAGCACCTGCCAGCACAACCCAGGACTGCAGTAGCTATACAGCGAGATGGCCAACCCCTGGGCATCACCCCAAAGTTGGTCAGCATAGGAGGCAGAGGTGCCATGAAAATGAGGCCGACCATGCAGCCACTGCCCAGGGTGTCAGATTCCAGCTCTCCCACAGAGATCCCCACCCACAGCCGGACATTGGCATTCATGGGAACTAGACCAAATTTGAACCTGTGGCCTGCACAATGTGGAAAACATCCTGACTGTGGGACAAGACCCATGGGTGGCTTCACAGGAAACCCCAGGGCATGAGCAAGAACAGTATTGGCTGCAGACCTGGACCACATCCCCACAGCTGACCCACACTCCCACAGCCCACCATGCTCATAAGCTGATCAGCCCACACAGCCCACCTTGCCCCCACAGCACCAAATGCCCCTACAGCTCATCATGCCCCAATGCCCATAGCCCATAATACCCCTATAACCTACCACACCCCCACAGCCCATCACACCTCCACAGCCCACCTCACCCCTATAGCCCATCATGTTCCTATTAGCCCACCACACCCTCATAGTCCACCACACTCACAAGCTGACCTCGTCTCCACAGCTGACCATATCCTCATGGCCTGCCCACAGGCATGCCTAGAAAGGCCACAACAGAGCTGAGGGGGACAAGGGAGGCCCTGCTGACCCTCAGCTCCTGCTCTGTCTCCTCATATCTCAAACCAGGCATAGCATGTCACTCACAGCCACACAAATCTTAACCCCCAGAGAGTTTCCTTGGAAAACTGGCTTCTTGTTGGGGCTAAGGTGTCTCCCTAACCTGCTTCCTATGGCCCCCAGACATCTGGACAAATGCCACATATATGGGGAACTGGCTCAGCAGAGCTTTCCATCTGTAGGACCAGAAACGAACATGGTGGGAACACACAATCCAGGGTGAAATTCTGAATATTGTTCTCCATGGATGTGTGGTCAGCCTGGATGATGTCCGTTTAGGGTCCGCACCAAGACACCTGGAATGCGCCAGCCAAGAGCCACGCATGGACACAACATCAGAGGCCAAAGAAACTGAAGCTCTGAACACCTGCTCTGGGACTGCCTGACCAGTGGCCAAGTAGGGATCAGGGAGTTCCCCCTGCCCCATTCTGGAGGATCCTGATCATGGGCAGGAGCAATACAGGCAAGGGATCAGCAGCAGATGTAGAGGGAACCCCGACCCAACCCCTGGACCTGAGAGCTATCAAGGAGACTCATGGGGAGATAGGGAGGAACAGAGTGACATCCCCCACCCCTGAGAGCTGTAGGTAAACCACTGCCATCCTGTCACTGACATGGGAGCCGAGTTCCCACGGATGATATGAAGACGACATCCCATGGCCAACACGGAGCCAAGTTCCCACAGATGACATGGAGACTACTTCCTGTGGGAAACACAGAGCTGAGTTCCCACAGAGAACACAAAGACTACTTTCCATGGGTGATATAGAGCCAAGTTCCCACAGATGACATGAAGACTTCTTCCCATGGGTGACATGGAGCCAAGTTCCTGTGGGTGACGAGGAACCAACTTCCCGTGGACACTGGAGCCGACTTCCCATTGACAAGAGCAACCACAGACCTCTGGTTGCAAATGACCCAACCAGAAGTGCAAGAGGGAGAATTGGCACCCATTTAGGGTGGCTCAGCTGAGTGATTGAAAAACATGAAAGAATTTCAAATACGCGTGTGGGGAGGTAGTTGGAAGGGAAAGCCAGCTCCTCTCTCCAAGCTCTTCTGTTAGAATCTCCCTGGGCAGCGGTGGGTGGCAGAGCCTTGGTCTGCTCCTGCATTAAGTGTTCACCATGCGTGCAGACCCAGGGTCAGGGCTGTCCCAGCCCCTGCCCACCTGCTGGCTCCATGAGTGCAGCTAGAAGCTGCTCACACTGCAGGGCTTCTCATGGGAGCCACCAGGGCCCCGGGGGCGCCTGGAGCCCTGAGTGCCGGCTGTTGTCTGAACTCACAGTTGGAGACCGGGCTGTGAGCACCAAGATGATAAAAGGACACAGCTGCTGGAGACACCCCAGGGACTACCATCTGACTCAGACTTCAAGGAAGCACAGGCAAAGTGGAGACCCCCGGGGAACACAATGACACACAGATGGTTGGATGGCCAGCAAGAACCATGAGCAGAGATGCTGAGCCCAAATACAGGATGCATAGTGTACAACCCTGGGACACCATGCCACAGTCAGTGGACAAAGCAGAAGCCAGAGACAGAAGCAGGGTACACTGAAGACTGGAAGACAGACACCATGACCAGAGGCAGTGTGCGGACTAGGCAGGGGCTGTGGGCAGAAACAGAACACACAGAGGGTTGGGAGATCAGTGCCACGGCCAGAGAGAGTGGACAAGGCAGGGCTTGTGGGCAAAAGCATCATGACACAGTCCCTCATCTCTCCTCTGATCGCCACCTTATAAATCTCTATATAGGACATGAAAGACTTGACTAAAACCCTGGAAATTTCAAGTCAGATATATGGAAATCCTGAGGGTTCCTGAGGAGCAGAGGCTCAGCCAGGTGACCAGCTGCCCCAGTAAGGTGTTGAGGGCCATGAGCAGAGGGTGACAGAATCTATGAGAAGCAGCATTCCTCACAGTGGGTGACACCATATTTACACGTTCACCCACTTGCTGAAAATTGCTGGCGACATCAGGGCTCACATCAAACAGGTAAGTGTGCCTCAAAAAAGCTTGTAAGAGAACTAATAGGTGAGTATTTTTGTGCAAAAGAAATAAAATCTGTGACTTATTTCTTGATGAAACATGATTCCTGTGATATCCAGACAACCCCTCACACCTGCAGTCACCATATAACTGGGCACAGAAGCAAGGTGCCTAACCTGCCTCAGCCCATGCTTGGGCAGACACATTAAGCCGGCTCTACTCTGGGCCATGGCTTCCACGCTTTCATGTTTATTGTTGGTGATTTCACGGAGCAGCACAGGGTATTGCTGAGCACATGCAGTGTTGTGCCCCACAGTGGAATGCAAGCTATGGGTCCAGTGGCCATGACTCCAGCATCAAGGGATCCAGACTATATGCCAGTCAGTGTTTTTAACTCATACAAAGCAATGCTGTGTGCTGAGGTGCCGACAACCAAAGCCACAGCCAGGAGCCCACAGGGACTCACCCCAGGAGCACTGCTTCCACATTCACCACCTCCACCTGTGTGGTGTCCCCTGGGAACCAGGAGCAACTGGAACACTCCGGCACCTGTATAGTGGACCTTCCCCTTCTGGGGGGCAAGTATGAGCTGGGGGCTGTGCAGGATGCCCAAATGGGGAGGCCACAGAGCTGTCTTGGTGAAAAGGTCCCCTGAGGAGGAAAGCCAACAGCTGGGAGTGGCTCTTTGTGACTCTCATTGAAATCTTCTGATACCCATTCCTGTGGTGAGACAAAGTCACTATCAGCTAGAAGGCCTGGAAGTCAGCCCAGAAGCCACAGCCAAGGAAGACCAATCAACCCCTGGAAAGGAAGAACAGTCCCAGGAAAATTACCAAAGAGTATAGCGAGGCCAGAGAGCAGTGCAACTGGAACAGACATCTGGCATAGCACTTGGGAATTACTGGGACACCCACACTCCCTAGTAGGGGACTTTGGTCAAATTCTTGCTCTGCTTCCAGCTCCAGCCTCCTGCTAACATGCAGCCTCATGTGGCAGCAGTGATGACTCACATGAGTTCCTACCACCCACATGGGAAACCCAGATTAAATTCTGAGGTGCTGGTTTGGCCCATTCCCAGCTGCTTTGATCTGGGGAATGGACCAGGTGGATAGGAGATCTCTACTTACTTCTCTCTGGTCTTTGCCTCTCTGCCTTTCAAACAGATAAAGCACATGTTTTTATAAATGAAAAACATAAGGAAAATACAGATGGAGATCTCACAGAACCCAAAGGGAAGTGTCTTGAATGTAGAAAACCTTACCGAATACCCAACAGCACTAACAGAGAAACAGAATTGTTGGGGGCAATGACAATTTCCTACCCTGTGATTGGCTCTTTGCCCTGATTGGTGTGCCTTGGTGATCTTTAAGCTGATTGGATAGGATTGATATATAAGCCAGGGGCTTTGGGGAGAGGGATGGGCTTCTGCGTAATGGAATTAACGGACATAACGGTTTTAATGGAAGGTTGGAATAAAGTGCCTCTGAGACGCTCTCCAGTGTTGGGTGATTTCTTCCGCGGGACGGGAGACCCCAATAACTGGCGCTGTGACTCGGATAGAAGTCAGCTGGTGAGCACCAGGAAGGTAAGCAGCTGAGCAGATCGCTCAGGGAGCTGCTTACAGCGGGAATTAGTTTACAACTGAGCCTTTTGCTCAGGAAACCACACTAGGTGGGGACGTGCACGTTAAGTTTGTGGTTTAGCGACAAGCCAAGTTTTTGAGTTAGCGAGGAGCAAAGGTGTTAGAAATATGGGCAATTTAACTTCTTCAGCGCGCATGCAGCCTTTATTGCAGAAACTGCTACAGTACTGTCGTTTTTGCAAACTGTGCAGAGGATCGCCCTGTGGTTTCTGGAGAAGGGCCTTTTGACCCTGCCACAATGGGAGCACTTAGGCAGAGACTTATCCAGGGCAGAACAGCAGGGCCCCTCCCTCCAGGAACGGTCAGGTTCTGGACATTGATTAAGTCTTGCCTGGCAGATGGCACTGATAAATTCAGAGGACTTATACCTGCTCTGGGGTTCTTTATGCCTCAGCTCATACAGGGGAGAAGGTTCAAGATGTTATGTTATATCTAATTGCCTTCAGGCTTCTTCAGCCTGGGGCGTCACCCAGTGTTATAAGACTGATAATGGACCTGCCTATACAGCCAAAGCATTTGATAAGTTTTGTTCTGAATTTGCGATTAAACACTCCACTGGCATCCCATAGCATTATTAATAAAACAAAAAGGGGGAGTAGGAGCCGCTCTATATCCCAATAGTCCTAAACATCAATTGGCTTTAGTTACTTATATTTTTAATTTTTTGATTTTGGATTTGGATGGCCATTCTGCCGCCAAACGCCATGCTGTTGGCGCAGGCCCCTGCAAAGATTTGGTGATGTGGAAGGATGTTTTAACAAAATGATGGATGGGCCCACATCCGGTCTTACGAAGGATGCAAGGAGCGGTTTGTGTTTTTCCGCAGGATTCTGACAGGCCGGTGTGGGTGCCAGAAGGTTTGACACAAGTGATAAGAAAGCCGGAGCAAGATGAACCTGTGGACGTGGTGGATGCTGACCAGCCTGATGTTCATTCAGATACCAAGAGGAGACAGCCAGAATCCCCAGCTATGGGCGATAGTGAACGCGTGGCCAATCCACCTTCCAGTGAGAAGTGATGGTTATGACAGCATCAATTCCCTGACTGTGCCCGAGGAGCGAATGTAACGGCACTATAAAAGGGGTGCGGCAAATATTGCCTTGCTGTCTAGGGCCTTGGAAATGGCCCCCAGAATGGACTGGCTATCAAAGTACTATGACTCCTAGAAGAGTAGCACCTGGTCTGGCTGTGACCAATTTATTTCCTACCTGTTCAAATTCCACCTTTGTGGGGTATAACTATACATACGGTAACCCTGTTCAATCTGTTTCTGCTTAGCCTTGGAATGCCTGGGTACTTTGCACTAGTAGGGGTGGGTGTTCAGATATAACAGCTTTTTGCATTTATTGATAAGGTAGTGATAAAAATTGTAATTATAGTAGTTATAGTTCTAGAATATGAGAAGAAGATGTTAAAGTTAATTGCAGTCATGATGTTATCTATAATGCTATTTATGTATGTGTACAAGCTCCATTTATGTTTATTTTTCCATGAGTGCTAATGTTACCCTTTTGAATTGCTCTGTAGTTAAGTGAGCCCTTACCCAGTGTTGGAATGGCTCTGACACTGTGGTGCTGGTACGCATTCCACAGCTTATTCCCATGTCCATTCAGGTGAAAGAAAGTGATCTTCAGGTTCTTATTTGTCATACATTTTAAAACAGGCATTTTACTTGTTAATCAGAGAGTGGATCTTTTGCAGGAGGCAGTGGAACAACTGTTCCATTATATGGGGACCTCCTGTGTGCTTAGTCTACCTGGAATGTGTGAATTCCCTCTACTGTTGCCAATGGTTCCTGAGCATTGAATATGTCCAGAGAGTTATCTGCTATGCTATCCCCTATGCTATCCCACTATGCCACGGTAAAGCAATGGACAAATTGGATACTAAAGGGTCTTTCCTTTGCACACAATGGACTGGTATAGTAGGCCTGGGCCTTATCTTATTGATTATCATTCTTTGGGGTCTGTGGATGCTTCGAGCACAGCGTCAGCAGCAGCAACAGCGGCTGCTAGTGCAAGCTGTGCTTGCTCTTCACAACAGAGAATCCCCAGAAGTCTGGCTAGACATGCTGGACTGGTAGCCAGAGATGGGTAAGTATCCAATACGGCTTCACCAACCTAAGACAGGTGCCACATTCCTAGCCACGTGGTTAGCCCATGATGGGTAAGGGGAGCCCGAACTTGGAACACCTAAGACAGGCACGGTCCTTTGCTTAATAAAACAAGAAGAGGGAGCTGTTGGGGGCACTGACAATTTCCTACCCTGTGATTGGCTCTTTGCCCTGATTGGTGTGCCTTGGTGATCTTTAAGCTGATTGGATAGGATTGATATATAAACCAAGGGCTTTGGGGAGAGGGGGAGGAGCTTCTGCGTAATGGAATTAACGGACATAATGGTTTTAACGGAAGGTTGGAATAAAGTGCCTCTGAGACGCTCTCCAGTGTTGGGTGATTTCTTCCGCGGGACCAGAGACCCAGATACAGAATGACCACAAGCTCTGCATGTGCTAGGCACATCTTTTTGGACTTTCAACAATATGCAAAACAGACAAAATGGTGACAGGGAAAGGATGGAAGAGATTACCTTTTGAGAGAGGCCATGAGACTAGAATCTGCCTTTCCATTAACCATAGTGTCTGGCAGATGGCAGTAGTTTAGCAGGAAAATAGTTGTGAATTGAGACTTCAATGCTCGGTAAAATTAGATTTTCTGTGGGAATAACATTTTCAAGACATCCAGGATTCTAAAAGCTTTCCCACCCACAAATGTTTCTCTAGAAGATAGACACTGGAAAAAAGAAAACTGAGTAAGAAACAATGAAGATATGGAGGGAGGAGAATGAGCATTGAGAAGGGGGTTGCAACCATAGGTGATTGGTAAAATGAGGTAGGTAGGCTGAGGTAGACTGAAGTAGACTGCAGTGACTGAGGTAAACTGTGGTGATCAATGTACCAAGCCAAAGTGATATGGTGAATGGTCTGAAATCCATTAATGGCTACCTGGGATCATGGGAGGAGTTGTAGAAAAATGCAATGATGAGCTTGTTAGGGTGGTCTTTTGGGAGAAAAATACACATCAAAATTGATTGCACTTAAAATGATATTCCAACTCACCAACAAAAAAGTATGCATTTTCCCACAGAAGGTTAGCAAACAGAATCCAGTAGTGTATTAATATGGCCTAACAGTTCAATATTAGAACTATCATTTCATTTAAACTTTTACAACAAGGGGGCTACCTATTCAGACAGGCACTGAGTAAGCAACTGATAAAATCCAACACTGTTGATGATTTTTAGAATTTTTAAAGCAATATTCAAAGTAAATTTCTTTAATTTGCTGAAAGGTTATTTATCTTAATCTCCTGACAAACAATTGTGATGAACTATTATAACTGTTTTTATTACTTATGAGAGAAATCAAGCTATGGCTGCACTCAGTATTCAGCACTGTGTGTTCTACCCTAAACTGTGAAATAAAGAGCAAGAAATAGGAGCACAAATATTAGAAAGGGAAACAAAATTAGAAGCTACTCATGACTCACCTCCTTAGAAAATCCAAGGGTGTCAGTAGACAACCACTTAAATACCCTCCTGTAAAAAAAGAACACGCTAGCACCAAAAATTGAGCAGAGACTATGGAAATGTGATTGATGAAACAAAACCTAATGATTATGGAAATTCTTACATCTGATAAGATTTTGTAAATGTGCCCAACCCCTCTGGCAATCTTGAAACGAAAACTGAACTGTGGTTCAACAATTCTTCAAGCCAGAAGACAAAGGATGAGAAATTCAGAGTGGCGAGCACAGCACCTCTCAGGCATCTCAGCAGCCCCAGCAGGATAGGCTTACCACTGACGCAGCAATTTCAGATCATACTGGGAAGCACACACCCTGCACAGGACAGGTATGCAAGGAGAGCTAGCCTGGCACTGACGCCAAAATCACCTGCTCCCTGTAAACAGAGATGGCAAAACAAGTGACTCCAGACTTGTATTAAGGCATCACGGCAGGAGCCTGGCATGGTGGCCGAGTGGCTAAAGTCCTCGCCTTGAATATGCTAGGATCCCATATGGGCGCGGTTCTAATCCCAGCAGCCCTGCTTCCCATCCAGTTCCCTGCTTGTGACCTGAGAAAGCAGTTGAGGACGGCCCAAGGCCTTGGAACTCTGCACCCACGTGGGAGATCCAGAAGAGCTCCTGGCTCCTGGCTTTGGACAGCACAGCTCTGACCATTGCAGTCACTTGGGGAGTGAATCAACAGACGGAAGATCTTCTTCTCTGTCTTTTCTCTCTAAATATTTGACTTTGCAATTAAAATAAATAAATCTTTTTTTAAAAGAGACATCACAGCAGAAAACAAAGTGAAGTCAGGGTGCTGGAGTCCCAAGATAATGAACACAGTATTGGGCTAGCATAGTGACATTGCAAGCTAATCCTCCATCTGCATCCCTTATGGGCACCAATTTGAGTCCTGGCTATTTCATTTCCGATCCAACCCCCTGTTGTGGCCTGGGAAGCCAATGGATGATGGCCTGAGTTCTTGAGACCCTATACCCACATGCGAAATCTGGGAGAAGCTCTGAGATCCAGGCTTTGATTCAGCTTGGCTTCAGCCATTGTAGCCATTTGGGGAGTGAACCACTGAATGGAAGATTCTCTCTCCCTCCCTCTCTTTTTCTCTGTCTCTCCTGTCTGTAAAATCTTTCCGATAAAAATACATCTTTAAAATATTAAAAAAAAAAAAAAGGGGGAGGCGGTATGATAGCATAGTGGCTAAAATCCTCGCCTTGAACACACCAGGATCCCATATGGGCACTGGTTCTAACTCTGGTGGTCCCATTTCCTATCCAGCTCCCTGCTTGTGGCCTGGGAAGGCAGTCAAGGATGGCCCACGGCCTTGGGACCCTGCACCCACATGAGGGAGACCTGGAGGAAGTTCCTGGCTCCTGGCTTTGGATTGGCTCAGCTCCAGCTGTTGCAACCTCTTAGGGAGTGAGTGAACCATCGGATGGAAGATCTTCCTCTTTGTCTCTCCTCCTCTCTGTATATATGTCTTTCCAATTAAAAATAAATAAATCTTTAAAAAAATATTAAAACAAAAAACCACAGTACCTTACCTGGAGCTGGCTCTGCACAGACACCACTGCGTCACTGACAGAACTGGATAGGAATGGGGACTGGACACATACTACATTCATGTACTGTTGACTACTGCGTCAGAGTCCTGCCTGTCATGGAACTTTCCAGAGGCAAAGTGCAGTGATGTAGGGAACTCACTCTCTCAAAGGAAAGTGTGGCCCAGCACTGGCACAAAGGAGAGCTAAAGGGACAGTGTTCACCCTCAATGGACTAGGGTGACAACTGTCCACATTCCTCCCACTATTCATCCACAAGTGTCTATGTTTGAAATTATTTTCAGATAAAAACACTTCTGTAAATAAACAAAGCAAGCTTTTAGGTGAACACATAAAATCAGCCAGCCTTATTTAGCATTTTCACTGTAAAAAAAAAACATGCACATGATCTTATTCATGCTAAATATTTCTATGGGTGCATCTAAATATATTCCCATATTTGTTTATGCAACTGCAAAGAAAAAACAAAGTCTTACTCATTGTTATAGGGAAGGAAGATTTGTTGAGTTAAAAATGCATAGTATTCAGTCATGAATTACCTGGAATATTTTTGAGCTTTTTGGAACTGTATTCATTGTGGTTGGTGAGGAAACTCAAGAATGAAAGTGCCCACTTTTTCTATGAGGGAGACTTAGAGGCCTCCATGCAGTCGCAGGACAGGGAGTAGAAGGCACAGGCTCCATCTATAGCACTGACTTCCTTCACTTCTGGGTTTGTACAATGTGCTCATATCACTTAGAAAATTATAACAATGCAAGATAACAATAAAATAATTAGAGAGCCAACACTAGCTCTAATAAACACAGTACAAAAATCTGTGTTACATGAAGAGGAGATTGACAGAAACCAGAAACATGGTGCTTCTGTCAACAAAGGTCTGTGCTTTGTTGCTCTGTGACAGTACAAGGTCCACTTGAGTCTAACCTGGGCCTCAGGATGGTTCCACTCGGGTCTAGCCTCGGCCTCAGGACAGGTCCACTTGGGTCTAACCTGCAGGATTGGTCCACTCGGGGCCCTGACCTCAGGACAGTCCACTCAGGGCCCTGACCTCAGGATGGGTCCTCCCTCGTAGGGCAGCTTCCTACCTAGCTCCTGAAATTCCTGTCTGCTGGATCAGGGCACTTAGGGTCTAGGAAACACATTCCCCATGCGCACACCAGTAAGGAAGTCTGACATATTTCTGCACACTGACAAGCCCAGAAACTGAAACAAACCCGAAGCACATACACAAAGCAAATTTCATCTCATTTCAGCTCCACCATCCCACTACTGTTCTCAATCCCCTTAACTGCTCCACACTCACAAGATGGGCAAACCTTGCTCCTGTGGAGTCCCCTCCACATGTCTACGTGCCTCTCTCCTGACCTCCCTCACATCCCACCTCCTCTTGAGAGACAAATGACACTGCTTTAGGCATCTTGCACTATTTCCTTCCTATCAACAGCCCACTCAATCTCCAAGTACCTGACCTTCCACATGTGGTGCCCCGACCCACTTCTGAAACAACATGCCATCCTTCACATTCTTCCAATTCACTAAAGCTGAGGGACAATGAGGAAGAGGGGCTAAGGTTTGCCACCTACACGGGTGAGCTCACTATTAGTCTTCCAAGATTTACCTCACACACAAAAGAGCTAAGCGATGCACTGTGCCTCCCAGGGTTTACCTCACACACACAGGGTAAGTCATCCTTCATCTTACTGTGCTTCCCAGGGTTTACCTCACACACACAAGATAAGTCAGCTTCATCTCACTGTGTCTCCAGGGTTTAGCTCTCTCACATAGGCTAAGTCACCCTCATATCACTGTGTCTCCAGAGGTTACCTCTCACACACGCAGGCTAAGTCAACCTTCATCTCACTGTGTCTCCAGAGGTTGCCTCATACACACAGGGTAAGTCAACCTTCATCTCATTGTGTCTCCAGAGGTTACCTCATACACACAGGGTAAATCACTCTCATCTCACTGTGTCTCCAGAGCTTACCTCACACACACATACAGGCTAAGTAAGCCTCCATTTTACTGTGTCTCCAGAGTTTACCTCATATGCACAGACTAAGTCAGCCTCCATCTCACCATGTCTCCAATGTTTATTTCTCACACAGGAAGCACAAAGGCTGAGTCCGCATCAGAAATGCTGTGGTCATGTGTTGCCCAGCAACAGGACGCACAACAAGAGAGGGCCCTTGGTTGGTTTTGCTACTGTGTGGATCATAGTCCTCACACAGACCCTGGCAGCATGGGCTGCCGCACATCCAAGTGGGTGCACAGATGGTGAGATGTGTGCAGCTGCCAGCAGGTCTCATGATACACCATGTGCTTCAACTCACTTGTGAGAAGGAGCTGGGCACTGGCAGGTACCATGATAAAGGGAGCAGCATGCCGCCAGCAGGCAGCTGCCTCACAGTGCTCACTCTTCAGACACTGCACCTGTGGGTGGTGCAGAGCCCAGCTTACCATGCATGTGGGATGTGAGCTGAGCAGGCATGTCAGCTGCTGTCCCTGCAGGAAGACTCGCTCCACTAGGCTACTGCCACCTTCACAAGGGGGGTCTGTTGGGGACTGGGCTGTCTCTGGCTACACAGCAACAAAATATATTTGTTCAAGAGTTCAAGAGCTACAGGAAGAAGTACCAGTTTCACACTTGTGGAGTGCACTGCCATGTTTTTCACCCAAGAGCACATGTGTTTAGAAGCATGGGGCGGGCTTTGGGGCAGCCCTGAAAGGTTGGAGTTCCCCAGCCCTGCACGCTACCTCCTGACAGTATAAAGTTCCCGCCTCCAGCCTAGTATGCCAGGGAAGAGCAGTACGAGACTTAAATTCCAGTGGGAAAGCTCCTTAATATGCTCTCTTATTACAGACTCCACAGGAAACCTTGGCCAGCACTGTGGCGTAGCGAATGAGGATGCTGCCATGCTGCCTATGGCACTGGCATTCCACATGAGCATCAGTTTGAGGCCTGGCTGCTCTACTTCCCATCCAGCTCCCTGCCTGTGGCCTGCAAAATTGGCAAAGGATGTAGTAAAGCCTTGGGACTTGAGAGACCAATAGGAAAGCCCTGGCTCCTGGCTTCAAACCAGCCCAGCTCCAGTCATTGCTGTCATCTAGGGGCTAAATCAGCAGATGGGAGATCTTCCTTTAGCCCTTGTAACTGACTTTCAAATAAATAAAACAAATGTAAATAAAGGCAGGCAGGAAGGAAGGAAGGAAGGAATCCTGAAATCCACCAAAATCTAAGGACTTTCCTGTGAAGGGCAGATGGAGCGTCCCCAACCTAAATCTAAAATGCAAAATCTTCCAAACTGGCATTTTCTGCCCGAAGAAAGTTTTCAATTCTAGAACAATTTAGACTTGAGGTTTTCAGGATAAGGAGCGCCTCAGTCAGTAAAACCTGTGCAAATATCCTAGAATCTAGCAAACTCTGAACTTTGAAATACATCTGGTCCTAAGCATTTCAGTCAACAATCACTCAACCTGTACTGGCTGGCTGATGTCAAGCAGGTAGATGCCTGAACAGCCTGTACTAAGTCACAGGTACGGCTGGCTGGCATCTAGCAGATGTCTACAGCACTGGCATCCCATAGCTGGGTGCTGGTTACAGTCAGAGCCACTCCCTGCGGATGCACCTGGGAGGGCAACAGGTCACACGCCACATCCTTGGGCCTTGCATGCATGTGGCAAGCCTGCATGTAGTCCTAGCTTTCTGCTTGTTACCCAATCCAGCACTCACCATTGTAGCCATTTGAAGAGTGAACAAGTACACTGAAGATACTCTCTCTCCCTGCTTCTGCCTGTCACAATCACCAGTGCTATTTCCCACATCCACATAGGAAAGCAAAAAGCCTAAACCAGGTCAAAGAGTGGAAATATTAGCACACATTTTGATTCCCTGCTCTTGTTCTCCCTCCAAGGTAGGTTTCTGAGGGAAGGGAATGGAGGTAGACACATCCCATGCTCTGGTCAGCAGCAGCACAAAGGGACACGCCCACTGTCTCCTGGAAGCAGCACCAAACATCTGGTGATTCCCAGGGTGCAAGGGGCTAGAGAGGTGATAAGTTTGTGTCCAGAGTTACAGTTAAAATCTTTTCATCAAGTTATCCTCCCCCTGTGCAGCAGCTCCTACAAGCCAGATCTCCCTTGGAACTCTGGTGAATCTTTAGCAAGAACTGCCAAGCGCCAGATGTGATGTGGCCTCTTCTGGATAAGCCCGTGCTGAGCTCTATACTTCCTCCGCCATGGGCAGCAGTTGATCACCACCCTGGGAGACCTGGAGGCGAAGGTTCCCAGTGAACCCAAGGGCTTCTGAACCTTCATGGAAAACTGAAGGAAAAGTTAATTTCAGTACAAAAATGCTCGAGACTCACATGTATTTTCCCAATTTGCATTTCCAATGAACTTCTGAGGCCGCTCCTGTTTCCATACTATCATAGGTTTTAAGATAGAAACAAAATTTGTTAGATAATAAGTTTTCACAATTTAACATATTGCAAATAACATAAATAAGGGAAAAGCCATCAAGGGAAAGTTGATAAAATAATTGAAGCTGTCATACCTTTCAATTACTTAGACACATGTTGATTTGAATTTTCTACAGTAAAAATGTGACTCACAATTCCCTCTCAATTCTGATTATTTTATGAAGAACTACATTTTTTCATCAAATGTTACAGCTAACTGTTGTGTACAGATTGACAAACAATTGGGAATGTTTGCTCTTGAAGTGTCTTGATTTACATGAAATGACACAGATCATTAAAATTATAGCATTTAGGTAATTGCAAGAAATTTCACAGGCTAGTGAGACAATGTATTTTTTTTAAAAGATTTATTTTATTTTTATTGGAAAGCAGATATACAGAGAGGAGAGACAGAGAGGAAGATCTCCCGTCCGATGATTCACTCCCCAGGCGGCCACAATGGCTGGAGCTGAGCCAATCCGAAGCCAGGAGCTTCCGGATCTCCCACACGGGTGCAGGGGCCCAAAGCTTTGGGCTGAGACAATGTATTTGTGAAGGAAATTTCACAGGAAATTCACCTTCCAGGGCCAGTACATCCCTATTTGGAATGGCTAGATACTGCCCCCACATGGATTAATCCTTTTCCTTTTGGTAAAACAGAAATTACTGTAAAACATTGGGTAAAGTGATTCTTTGGGCACAAAATGAGAATACTTTCATTTCAAGACGCAAGGTTGCTGCCCAACCAGATCCTGCCCATAACCCTGACCCAGATCCTGGGCAGATCCAGACTCTGCAAAGAGAGTTTCTCAATACACAGATGCCTCTACAATCTCATGCCACGTATACAACCATTATATACACATGATATCACACACACCCAGCATGTCATGTATACACTCAAAATGTCATGTAAGTACCCATCCTGTCACATACAAACCTACCACGTGACATACACACCCTCCATATCACACACACACCCATGATGTCACATACACACACTCCATGTGAATGTACACACACATACTATGTCACATGCACAACCACAATGTCACATATACAATCACCATGTCAATTAAAAAGTCACTATGTCCTGTACACACCCACCATGTCACATACATATCCATCATGCCGAATACACTCCCACCATGTCACATACACAATCACCATGTCATGTATATATCCATCATGCCGAACACACATCCACACACCCACCATGTCCTGTACACACCCACCATGTCACATAAACATCCATCATGTCACATACACACTGTCACGTACACATCTACCATGTCACATACACACTCACCATGTCACTTACACACCCACCATGTCACTTACACACCCACCATTCCACACATACACCCCACAATGTTACATATGATCTCCCATGGCCTCACATTCATGTTCACCGTCCACTACCTAGCAATGCCTCCTTTGTTCCTGTGTGACAATTGTCTTAGCCCTTCCACCTTCATTGCAGTCTCCGTCATTCACAGACTCAATGTGGCACTTTGGCATCACTTCATTTTTAAGAGACTGTGAACACTAACGATTAATTACAGCACTTAATCACAGTGTTGCAAGTCTCAAACTGCTTTCATATTTCCATTCATTGTTTGCACAGTTAAGCAATTAAAATACAAAAAACAAAACCCTGAGGTGAGATCAATTATTTTCTCTGATGTTCCTTACCCTTCTGTGAGCATCATTAGGAATCAAGCCTCATTATTAACAAGGCCTAAGAAATAATAGGAAAAGGACAGTGAAGTAATTTAGATAGTGAAAAACGTAAGCATAGTTCTGGACATAAAATTCTCATATCTAATTAGTTAAATTCATTTATAAATCTGGCACTATCAGGTATACCATATACCATCACCAGCAATATAGTGTTCACTTGGTAATAAAAATGCAGCATTAATAAATTTGAGAAATTCTTAAGACACATGACCTACTGTTACATAAAAACCACTCAATAATGCAAGAAAAAATAGATATGTATAGATATATTCACATATTCACTAAAAATGTTAAAACTCACAGAGGGAGCTGGTTTTGTGGCACAGAAAGACAAATTGCCAAATGCAATACCAGCATCACACATCACCGTTGGTTCAATTTCTGACTGGTCCACCTGCAATCCAGCCCCCTGTTGATATGCTTTGGAAAGCAGCTAAAGAAGGCCTGAGAGCCAGGGGGAGTTCCTGGCTCCTGCTTAAGCTTGTCCCAGTCAAATCTATCTATGCATTTGTATACAACAAAGCTATCAAGTCTCAGACTCTCTCTCTCTCTCTCTCTCTCCCTTACACACACACATACACACACACTGGAACCCGCCCAGTCACAAAATGAATGGGGCCCTGACATCACAACCCCAAGTTGGAATTGGAAGTTGTTAGCGGGGAAAGCTAAGCACACAAAGACAACATTACATTCTCCTGCTTGAGTGGAACCTACAAAGGATGATCTCACAGAGACCGGGAACAGAAGAGTGCGAACCGGAGGCTGTGATATGTTTCCCAATGGGAAGGAGGAAGAGGCTGAGAAGACACATGGTGTGGTACCACAGTCAGTCATGACTTCATATACATATCAGATTGCTAGTGTTCCCATCACAGGAAAACCCAGTTGGTGAAAGGACAGGTGTCAAGTGAGGCTGGTTTGATCCCTCTGTAGCACCACACTGTACTCCAAACTGTACAGGATCACTGGCCATTAAAATAACAAAAGATGGAAAAGGATTCCAGCCCAGCATCCTGTGGGGCAGGACTACACAAGCACCTGCAGGAGGCATCCCTGATCCCTCAGCCAACAAATATGCAGCCAATTCCCCCTCTTGAACCAGAGTAGCTGGTGTTTTCCTTGACTAAAGGACTTGATTGTGTGGTTACTTCTCAAATGGACTTTAATGCAAGACAGTGCAGAGGAAACAACCACAGACTGTGTGAGCAGTGCTTGCCTTCCCTATGACACATGTCACCATTGCTAGATCCACCGGCTCTCACCTCCACAGAGGGCAGAGTCAGGGCAGGGGTTTCCTCCACATGGATCCATGCTTCGTTGCCTTAACCCACAAGCAGATCAGTCACCACAGGCTGAGACAGACCCACTGACACACCTGGTGACACCTTGCTTAACTTCTTCCTAGTCCTCACCAAGACCCCTCTGGAGGTTGGATTTTATGTGGCAACAGGTTCAGCAGCCACTCGGGATCTCCATGACCATCTTGAGTACCAGATCCAGCCCCAGTTTCTCCATTTCCAATCTAGTTCTCTCTGCCTGTGGGAAAGCAGAGGAAGATGGCCCAAAGCCTTGGAATCCTTCACCTATATGGGAGAACTAGTAGCTCCTGGCTCCTGGTTTTATATCAGTTCAGTCCCGGCTATTGTGACCATTTGGAGAGTGAGCCAGTGTTGGAAGATATCTCTCTCTCTCAAAAACAGATATTTCTTTTAAGAACAATGAAAAACAGTAAACTCATCAACCCAAGCATATGGAAGAAAATAATAAATATTACAGAGGAAATCAGAAAATGGAAAATAGAAAGGACAGAGAAAGCCACAGGGGCCAAAACACATTGTTTATAAAGGTTTTTTAAAAATGACCAACTTTACCTGGTCTGATCAAACAAAGAATATCAGATTATGAAACTTATGAATGGAAATGAGAGGGGAAGTAATCAACATAGCATCCCTCATACTCCCATGAGATCTGCCCGAAGCTGATTTAACATCTAAACATCCAGGAACTCTGCACCCCCCTGACGAACCAAATGACTGACAGCAAACAAAACTCTTGAGAAGCAGCCAGCAAGCAGCCTCAGAGGCAGCGTCCATGGCCTGCAAGGCCATTGGGTGCTTTGCAGTGACGGACTAGAAGGCTCACTCAGCCTGGCCAGGGACTCACACTGAAAACATGGATGGTCATTGTGGGCAGGAGGACATAAAATTACGTGTGGAAGACACAGGCATGTCCATAAGAGCCACCACAACTGGTCAGAACCCACAAACAAGCAAGCCAGGATGGCAGGACATGAGAGCCACAGACCAGCTCTGACACCTGCAGGTGACACTCTTGGACAGTGCTACCTACACCAGTATGAGGAGGAGATGAGGTTTGGAGTTAAACCCCAGAGTGTGAAAAGGCAGGTGCTCTGTGCTGGGGATAGGAAAGGGCATACTCCCCCTCAGACTTCCAAAAGTTGCCATGCCGGCTAACTCCTCCTTCTGCCTGTCATGCACAGGGCCGCCTTTAAGACCGACCCCCTTCGCGGCCTGCTGGACGCACACCCAGGAGCTAGGGTGCTGACTCATATGCCAATTCCATTTTTAATTCTGACAAAACTCCATGCTGTTTCACCAGTAGACACACCCTCAGCTTCCCACAGCGGGGGGTCCCATACTCTGGCTCCCAGCTCCTGTACATCCCCTTCTTGGCAGCTGCTATCCCTAGTAGTGGACTCTGGGTCCCCTACGTGCTGCAAGCAAGATGGGCTGTCCTGGGAAGATCCTGGCCCACTTATCCCTCGGGAAATCTCAGGTTTCCTATGACATTCCATTCTGTCTATATCCCAATGTTGCCCTCAGCATCCATGTGGTTCCCAGCATTCTGTACTCTGGATGCTGCCGTTGCCTACTTGGAGGATCTGTTTCCTTGGGCTCCATTTGCCTGTTTGTGCATTTGTTGCCTGTACTTTGGATGCAACATCCAAGAAACCACCAAGCCAGTATCATGGGAAACACCCCACCAACACACACACACATTCTCTACCAAGACTTTCACAGTTTGGACGCAGTGGGCTATAACAGTACGGATAGACTTCTATACAAGGGAGCTACTTACCCTCTGTCAGTCACGGAGCCCCTGACCTGCCATCAGTTATAAAGCCCCAAACCCCTGTTAGTCATGGAATTCATGACCCCCTGCTAGTCATGAAGTCCTTGACCTGTTATCAGTCACGAAGCCCTTGGTCACACACCCCAGAGCACACCCTTGATTGCTCTTCATGGGGCTGTGAGAGTATGAGGTCAAGGAGTCTAGACATGAAAGAAGAAAGATCTGACACAAGATTCTGGGACAGCCAAACAGACAAATGCAGGACACTGCAGAACCCTTGGCATAATGTTACATAGGGAAAAAAAAAATACAAGAAAAAGGACAATACTTCCTCAAATTAAGTTGCTTGTATCATAAAAGACCCCACCAAGGAAAAGAAGATAACCCATGTAACAGAACACAGTATTGTCTGATTCTTGATTTTAGGAAAAGAACTTAGAAAATTCAACAATCACAGATCACACAGGTCACAGATCACACAGCACAGATCATATAGCACAGATCACAAATCAGGTCACATAGCACAGATCACACAGATCACAGATCACCCAGATCACACAGCACAGATCACAAAGCACAGAGGTCACAGTTCACATGTTACTCAGATCACATAGCACAGATCACACAGCACAGAACATAGACTATAGACTACAGATCCAGTTACAAGTTTTCCTGTTGTTTAGTTACATGTAATCTCAAGTTTTCTGCCATTTTAGGTCAATCATAAACTGAGGGTTATTTTTACTGATTTCCTGTTTGGATTATTCACTGCTGATATACAGAAATACAATGGATGTTTGTAAGCTGATTGTTGTATTTTGCAATTGTACATTATGCATGTGTGTGCATCTGTGTATATGTTTGAGCATATGTGTATATGTATGTGATTATGTGTATGTGTGAGCATTGTGTGAGCATGTGTGTATAAATGTGTATGCATTTGTGTGAGCATGTGTATCCATGTGTGTGCTATGTGAACATCTGTGTATGTGAGCATATATGTGAGTGTACATATGGGGTACATGTGTTCTTCAGGGATTTTTCTATAGATATCACCATTAGATCTGTGCATAGAGGCAGTTTCACTCGTTCCTTTCCCATCTGGACTTGATCTATTGACTTTCTTGCCTCTCTGTGCTCCCAGA
Organism: Ochotona curzoniae; assembly: GCF_017591425.1. Lineage (NCBI taxonomy): Eukaryota > Metazoa > Chordata > Mammalia > Lagomorpha > Ochotonidae > Ochotona > Ochotona curzoniae. The sequence goes on along the minus strand of NW_024467119.1, from coordinate 187,044 downwards.
TGGCCAAGCCTGATACTAAACAGAAATAGGGAGGGGCTCCTGGTTTCCTCCCAGTCCCAGTCTCTCCCACTGAACCTGACGGGATGCACGGCTCATTTGTGGGTTGCCGCCACAGTGGGGGGCAAGTCCACTGTCTTCTGGGTAGTAAGTATCTCATCATTCAAAGGGACCATGCTTTGCCAAAGGTTTCTCTGGCATCATCTGAGACAACTGTGTGGATTTTAACTTGATTCGGCCAATGTGACATGTTGCACCAATGGTTTGAATAGTGAGTCTTCAATTTTTCTACTGATCTTCTATCAGCTTATTCTGTGATTGAAAAGGACACTGTTCCTCTCTCTCTCTCTCTCTCTCTCTCTCTCATCTGTTCTGTGAGTCCTTGTGGCTCCATGGAGCTCTATTGCTATGTGTTGATGGTTTTGACTTCCTGGTGGGTTGAACCTTTGACCAGCACAAAGTTTTTGCCCATTTCTACAGCACTGGAGTCTTATGTCAACTTTGCAGTGTAAAACAAGGGCTGGGATACATGAGGTCATCAGTCCCAGCTTTCACATGGCCATGAGTTTAGGACAGTTCTGCCTTTGTTAAATGGTTGAAAAAAATCAAAACAATGATATTTCGTGAAGTGCTGGAACTTATAGGGTATTCATAAAGCTTTACTCGCCATTGTCTGGGCTGTGTCCATCCTGCAAGGCTAAGAGGGAGCCAGTGCAGATGCCACATGGGCTGAGGACTGGTCAGGAAACAGTCCACAGAAGATGCTGACAACCCCATCTAGCTTAGAGCCTAGGTGGTAAGAATTCTGGCCATGGATGAAGTCACAAAAAGCCAGTGCTACGATCCTGTGGCAGGGGCATCAACTGACTTTGGCTGATAGTTTTGAGGGCCAAGGGTTCATTTCAGGGTGAGCCAGAACATCCACTCATACTCAGGAACATGACACCCTGCAGCAGCCTTAACCAGAATCTCAAGCTACGACTTTAAACTGAGAAAGAAGACTTCTGAATTTTCTATTAGTTCCCTATCAAGGCCAGAGCCAGAGAAGCAAATGTTCAGAAACTATCAAATCATTAGAGAAGGTGGTTCAAAAGGAGGCACAGGGCCCCCCAACATGATCTCAGCCACATATGCCACGGATGCACCATGGGGAGGCACCACAGTGGAGATGCCATAGCAGAGATGTGGCCGAGAGCAGCCGGCTGAGGGTCTGCCCATCCACACCCTGTCAGCTGAATAAAGCATCCCAAACACTGGCTTATTGGCAGCTTAGCCTGGGGAACCCTGGAGAGCACCAGGCCCTGGAGGCTGAGGGCTTGGGAGGATCACAGGGGTCCCATGAAGGAATAGCGGGTAGCCTCCAACAAGCTGGAGGTGGGTTGTGGGTGGCCCCAATCAGTGTGGGGGAGGAGCCTTCTTCCCACCAGCAGAGATGGTCCTAGCCCACACTGTGGTCGTGATAAGACTTGCTAGGTTGGCCAGAGCCTCCTTTCACAGAGCAAGATGGGATAGAGGAAAGGACTGGTGCCGGGGACAGCTCTGACTGCACACTGGCTCTGAGGTTCATGTCAGTCCTGCACGTGGCAAATCACACTCACAGCTCACCCTTCTGCCGGCTGCTAGTCCCAGCGTCTACCCTGTTGAGGGTTGGGTGTCTCAGTTCTGCTCGTTCTGTTCTTGATGCTCAGAGTGGATAGTGACCAACGAGAGTCACATTGGCCCTCCCAGCTGACACGTCGATTGACCTGTTCACAGTTTGGTCATATCTGTCATGATGATACTAACGCAAGCTCACCATGGGCACCAGGCTCAGGCCAATGGTCACCAGTGTGCCTCACCCTCACAGCCCTGCCAGTCAAGCCTCTGCCCATCCTTCCTTCCACAACCAGGAATTGGAGCCTCAGGGAGGCCAAGCACCTGCCTGCAGCCCCCAGCTGCCCAGGCCCCGTGACAGCAAAGCCCACACTCTTAGTCACTGCCTTATGCTGCCAACATGAAAAGCTGCTTGTCGGCGTTGAGCAAAAATAGCAGGACAAATGTTCATTAGGCACCGGGACTTGGCGCGGCTGCCCAGCAGGGCCTAGCGGGTCGTTTGCATCTCTTCCACATAGAGTTGGGGGTCTCCGTTGTGGACAACAAGTAGACACACTCCCAGGGCTACTCTCTGAAATGTTCCGTACAGTTTTACATACTTATACTTTAGAAAAGGAGTGAACTAATCCTTCTTTTTTCCCTATGGATTCACACAGAGGGGCCCCCCAAGGAACAAGCCCGTGGCGGGTATTCTGACATCACAGCACCCACACCTACCCACCCACTCCACTGCCTGCTGGGACAGAACGTTGCCCGAGGAGCAGCTTGACCACTGCTGTCAGTGGCTCCCACAACACCCAGAGGATGGGTCTCTGTGGCCCTCCTTCCAGAGTCACCTTCAGTCCCACCCTGCAACCTGGCTCCTCCCAGAAACAAACAATCCTGATGAACTCATCTCTGGCCTGATGATCTTGCCCAGGGCCATGGGGAGCCCTGGGGTGGACAGCACAGCCTCACCCTGTGCACAGTAAGGGTTTCTGCAGGAGGTGTCTCCAGCCACCTTCAGGCTTGAAGCCCACCCTTAGAGGCAAACACACAGGGCTCCCTGTACCCAGCCAGGGCACCAGGGAGGACCGGCTCAGGTCAGCTGGGCAGCAGGGGTGACCAGGGCCTCTGTCAGGTAACCTGCCATTCCCCATGCTGGTGGTGCTCTTGACATGGCTTCCATCTGGCCAAGAACAATAAATCATGCTACATATTGTTGTCTTGGATCAGGCCTGTGACATGCCCATTCCAAGGGTTGGAGTCCATTTCATTAATGACCCTATCCAAGTTGTGGTGGAATATGCTGGCAGCTGGGAAGTTGTGCAATTCTTTCCTGGGACACAGTGTGTGAGAAGCCCTCAGTTGCTTGGCATTCATATGCCAGAAGATGGCTAGTCCTTCTGTGCCTTTCCCTTCATGGTCCAGAACCAGCTGGATTAGGCCACACCATTCACCAGGATCCCATTGGAATTTCTATGATTTCAACTGACTGAAGGGGATGGGGAGGGGGCAGATGTACATGGGGCAGGGGACACAAGGGGCAGGGGGCTGAGCAGGCATAATGTGGCTCGCATAAGACAGAGAAGTGGGGTCAGCCTGTTTGCGTGGAGTAGCCGAGTATGCTGTGGACTCACAAAGCCTCATGGGCTGGGTTCTACCTGCCCCCTGCAGTCACTTCGCCTGAACAGAGAAGGTGGACACCCCAGGGCAGTGGGGGTGAGCTGAGGCCTCCAGGGAAGTCAGGGCTTGGGGTAGAGGGCAACAGGTGATGGCCAGCAGCCCCTGCTTCCTCTCCCCCATCCTGTGTGGCTCATGTGGAGTGTAAGCAGCAGATCCACTCCCCAGGCAGATACTTCACCTTGGTTACTGGGTCAACCTGACACATGGCCAGTATGCCCTTCCAGATCATCCTGACTACAAGGACGTTCTCAAGCAAACACCAGCTTGCCTGGCCACATGTGACCACTGCCCATTGGCTGTGGGCCTGGTTTCTTTCCTCATGAAGTGGAAATTGCACTGTGGCGTCGCAGATCAGTTACTGGGGACCTGAATGCAGCCGCAAGTAATCAGCCCTGCCCTGAGCCCAGCATCAGGCCAGGGCACCCCAAGTCCTGCCACCCGAACCTCGCCTCACAGGGTGGCAGGCGACACTGGCCGTGCCCTCTGCCTCTAGTCCCGAGTGCACCTACGGCCTTTCACGCGAGTGGGGTCCCATGGGGCGGGCAGGGTTCTGATTCCGAACCAGTCCGAGGGTAGGTAAGGGGCGCTGATGGCCAGGAAAACAGCACGCAGGGACACCCAGGCCAGAGTGGACACTCGCATGGCCGGCCGGAGCCCCTCCTCCACCTGCGTTGCCCCCTCCTTGCCTGCTCCAACTCTGCGTGGTCAGGGCCCGGGGACGCCCCCGCCCGCCCGGTCGCACCTGGCCCGCGACCGCTACCCCCTACTCCGGAGATAATTACATCCTCGTTATTGCTCCCGCCAGCGCTCACGAAGGAGCCGAGAACAGCGACAGCCGCTGCCGGGGGAGGCTTAGTTACAAAATCCTGAGCCCGGTAGCGCCTCGCTTAGCAACCACCCCTAAAAAAGCCCCCAAGCGCCTCGCACGCACTTGGAGAGCCGGGCGGCGGCCACCCCCTCCTGGGGCGCACCCCGGCCCCTCTCCGTGCTGGCTGCTGGAGCCCGCACTCGCCACCCCTGCCAGTCACCCCCCCGATGTTCGATGTTCGGGGAACGCACACCTGGGGCCGCGAACACAGGCACACAGGTCGCTGGCCACGGCTGCCCCCATCCCGAAAGGACAAGCGTGGAATTTCACACCTCCGTGGCGCTCACTGGGCGCCAGTGCCGGCACCCCAGGAGTCCAGGGTCTAGCGATGTGCAGCTCTGAGAAGCGGTCCCCTCACCTCCGCCCACGCAGGTCCCCTGGATCAGTGGGAGTGCGCAACGCATCTCTCAGCCGCCCCCACCCCCACCCGGCCGCCCTCACAGGGTCCCCGCGAATCTGTCACACCGCGCCACGCACTCTCCGCCCCGACGGCTCTCCCTGCTCAGGCCCCCGCAGCCCCAAGCAGCTCGCACCTGCCTCAGCGCGCACATCCTCGGCGCTCCTAGTTCAGCAGGTGCAGCGCGACATAGCGAGGTGACCACCACTGAGGCCCGACTGTTCTCGCGGTCCTGCCGCTGGCTCCGGGCGTTTGCAGGTGGGGGTCCGCCGTCCGTTTGCAGTCAGTCGGTTGGTAGGTCCGCAGCCACTGCCTCCACTGCCGCTGGCGCCGCGCGCTCCGACCTCGCTCGAGCCCAGCGCACTGTCGGTCCTCACGGCCGGCGCCTGCGCACTGGGCGCCCGGGGAGGCACCGGCGCACTGGGGGGCGGCCGCCGCGCGGCTCCATCTGGGGAAGGGCCGGGCGCCCGCGCCTCCGGGGGAAAGCGGCGAGGCCACTGTGAGGCAGCCGCTCCAGAACCCGGCCCCCACCCACCGAAGTCCAGCGCGCACCAGGGAGCGCGCGGATCGCCCTTCAGGCGTGGTGCAGCACTCGGCCGGCCCCAACTGTTGCGCGCAGAGCCGGGGTCACCCAGGGACAGCTGGGGAGGGGGCGCCGGGGCGGGTCACCAGCAGCTTCACAGCTGCGCTCATAAGTGGGGGCTGGGGTGCACCAAGTTCGCGGTGGAGTCGACAAGCACAGCCCTCAACCTGGGAACCCCTGGCCAGATTCATCGGGACCAGGGTGCCACGGTTGCATTCGCACGCAGACTCCTGCGAGGAGCGGGGGCGCACACCCACGGGCCCTCACGGTGGCGGCCCGACAGCGGGCGAGTCGTGCGTCCGTCCCCGCTAGCACTCCGGAGTGCGGCTCCCGCCGCGCCTCAGCTGTGCAGCCGACCCTCCTCGCGGGGCAGCAGGGAAATCCCGCCCGCAGCATCTGGATTAAGGGTCGGAGAGTGCCTCCCTTTGAGCGCGTCATTGACAACTGAGGACCGCGTGATCCACGGGAAGGTAAGAGGAGCAGATCCTAGGAGAGTTACCTAGCTGCCCACACAGCGCTGCCCCTGCTGGCCCATTGCCACAGGGACGCCGTCGCGGGCTCAAGCAGAGCGCACACGGAAATCTGTCCGTCTCCATCCCAGTTCCGTCAGGGAGCCCCCTTCCCCAGGTGGGGTGAAGGCATCACCGAGCGCGGGGCGGCAAGAGTTGGGAGAACGTGGATGTTCGCCTAGCAATGACTCCCGGTCAGGAGGAGGAGTGGAACGATGGATCCAAATGGGAGGAGCTCATCTTTCCAGGGCTTCTAATTCCAAGACTTCTAAATGAACCAGCATCCAGCAGGTCGCTTCCAGACGCCCACCACTAGGGGTTAACCTGCTGGGGCTGTGCATTCTCTGCCTCCACTGCCCAAGCCTGGTGCCTTGTGGGCACCACACTTGATCCGAAAATACAGGTTCTGGACCAACAGTTTAGACCCAACTCCCTCCTCTTCTACGCTTTTTAGACATGTGCTTTCTTTTATACAGTAGCGGAGACAGCTCAGACGGCTGGTCACACTGGTGGCCCTGGCCACACAGAGCTTCTAGTCCACAGGGAGGCAGCCCCACAGTTACCTGGAGCTCCCAGACACAGGTGCATGTGCCAAGGGGCCTCAGTGCTCCCTCCACAGCCTGGTAGTCTGGGAATGAAATTCACGGGGGTTTGGGGGAGAGTGGGGTTTTTGTTCACTGTCCTGTCCTGAAGGCAGCTCCATGTCCTCCTTGTAACTTGGAAACCTTTAAATCCACCCCGCCTCCCCCCCCCACACCCCCGCGCCCGTCCTGGTGTGCACTGGGGCCCATGGCCTTGCTCTTGGTCAGAGGGAGACCTCAGTTTCACTGTGTGAGCTGGCGTTTCCGTGTTTGTGACCCTGAACAAGCTGAAGAACTAACCCTCTATCTATTCTGCCGTAGGTTTTATTTATGTATTGACTTTAAATCATGAGGTGTTGTGCTTTCTTCATGTTTGAGAAGACCCTGAGACTTTCTTCTGTTTCTTACCGATGTGATGCTCACAGCCATCTACTTCTGACTGCTCAGTGGGCTTTTTAGATTCCTTTGGCAGCCCTAAGGAGAGACAGTGGTGAGATGGGGTGGGGGCTCCCAGAGTGACCAAGCCAGAGTAGGCAGAACCCGCGCGGGGTGAGGCTCCTGGGTGAGCGGCACAGCCAGAGGGAGGGCGCGTCCCGCGTGGGCTGGCGGCCTCAGCAGGTGTTAGAGGGACACTGGGCAGACACTGACCTTGCAGTCAACTCCACGTTTGTTGAGAAGCACAGTGGTGAGGCAAACAGGCAAGGACACGCCCTCTGTGGTTCCTGGGGGTCTCTGTCCTGAGTCCGCACCTCAGGCCCATGTGGCTAGAGCTTGGCACGCGCCGTGCGCGCGTGTCCATGATCCCACCCACGGGTCCCTCACCCGCGACCTCCCCTTCTCCGTCCTGCGCCCACGTGGACCGGCGGGAGTTGTCGCGCTGGTCCCGGGCCTCCCCGGCACTTGAGCCGCCGGCCCGCTCGCCCGGAACGCTCTGCGAGGCGCGGTACTCTCGGGCGCGGACCCAGGGGCATGGTCAGTGGGGTTCCCGCACACGCCGGGTTCGGGCGAGCCCCGTGGGGCCGAACAGGACACCTCCTGCCCCTCGACACAGTCCTGGCGCTCTCCCCGTGAGGAACCAAGGAGGCCACGAGCGTCCGTGACATCGATCCCGTGCGGCGGAACCTCCAACACCCAGCATGGGTTCGCGGGCGTCCGCTCTCGCTCCGCGCATGCTCACCGGGTAGCTCCCAGGGGCGGGGCGGTGCCCGCCGATCCCGCCCCTGGAGTCCGAGCAAGCCAATCCGAAGCCAAAGCGTAGTGGTTGACAGCTCGCGGCCGGGACTGCGCGTCCGCATTGGGCGGCCCTGCCGCGGGGGCTTGGGCTTAGCGGTGGAGTCCGGAAGTGCCCGGCGCGCGTCGGGGCTGCTCCGGGCTCGGGGTCGCGTGCCGGAGCGGCATGGCGGCGCGGCGGCACGGTAGGCGGGGCAGGGGCGAGGGCCGTGGGGCACACCGGTGAGGAGATGAGGGGAGCCCCAGGCCCTACGGGAAGCTCTCCTCACCTGGACTGGGCGCCGTGCTGCTCTGCTGACCCCCTTTCTGGTGGCTGCCGCGGCTTGGAAAGCGTGGGCCCGGCGGAGGAGTGCTAGCCGCGGGGAGCTGGGGCCCAGTGGCAGGGCCCCAGCTTCCCCTTGGTACTGTCTGCCATGACAGCATGCACACCATGGGAAGCACCACTCCCTGAGTAGCCAGCACTAGTTTTTATACACGTTTAAAACAGTTATTTATTTATTATTGGAAAGGCAGATTTACAGAGAGGAGACAGAGACAGATAGGTCCTCCGATTCAGTCCTCCAGTGGCCACAACGGCCGGAGCTGAGCTGATCTGAAGCCAAGAGCTAGGAGCTTCTTCTGGGTCTCCTACATGGGTGCAGGGTCCCAAGGCTTTGGGCCGTCCCCGACTGCTTTCCCAGGCCACAAACAGTGAGCTGGATAGGAAGTGGAGCAGCCAGGTCATAGAGAATCCTGGCGCATGCGAGGTGAGGATTTTAGCCACTAGGCTACTGCGCTGAGCCCAATGAACTCTGTTTTAATGGCCAGAAAGAACCAGAGGGCTTCCCTTGTCCTCCAAGAATCCCAGGGGTACCTAGCCTTGGACATCTGCCCCCGAGTGAAGAGAATTGCCCATAGGGTTCCTGTCTGAAGTTGGCTTGGAGGGGAGATGCCTCATGAACATCTGACTGGTAATAGTGCTAGCACAGGAGGGCTGTGACTGACACCCAGGTAAGCCTGTGGCAGGGCCGCAGTGGCTCAGGGGGCTCCTTGAAGGGGACTGTGCCACCTTTCACTGTGATCCCTTGCTCTGCCCAAGTGGCCTCCGCTACCTCTGAGGCCCAGTCTGGGCTAGTCCAGCTAGCAAGCGTAAGGCCTTGCAAGGTGGCTTGTTCCATGTGAATGGTCAGCCTGGTTTGCCTTTCCCTGGTGTAGACGTGCTGTTTGCAGCACTTGTGTGCACACCTGTTAAGGAGCTGAGTGTGGAGAATTTCCTGCTCCCTGAGTGCTGGTTGCAGTGTGTACGTGTGTATGTGTTGTGCAAGTGTGAGATTGTGCACACAAACATGCTCACAAGTGCACATGCGTTATGTGTTCAAGTGTGTGCAGGTGCACATGCACATGTATGTATATGTGCAAGTATGAACATGTATATGGTCACACGTACATGTTATACACGTGTGTCACATGCACATGCATTTATACACACAGAGGTACATGCATGCATGTATGTTTGTGTGTACATATATGTATGCATGCATATATGTGCATGCTTGTGTGTGTTCTATGCATGGGCCAAAAGGATCAGCAGCTTCCTGGCGGGGGAGACGCTTGTCCAGTGGCATTCATTGGCCTATGGACAGAACCTGACCGCCATCCACTCACAGTGTCACCAAAGTGCTCTGTTCTCAGCTGGAGTAGGTTTTTTTTTTTTTTTAAAGATTTATTTATTTTCATTACAATACCAGATATACAGAGAGGAAGAGAAACAGAGAGGAAGCTCTTCCGTCCGATGATTGCAACGGCCGGTGCTGAGCTGATCTGGAGCCAGGAGCCAGGAACTTCCTCCAAGTCTCCCACACGGTGCAGGATCCCAAAGATTGGGCTGTCCTCGACTGCTTTCGCAGGCCACAGGCAGGGAGCTGGATGGGAAGTGGAGCTACCGGGATTAGAACCGGCACCCATATGGGATCCTGGTGCATTCAAGGAGAGGACTTTAGCTGCTAGGTCACGCCGCTGGGCCCAGCTGGGGTAGTTTCTTCTGCTGATGTGGAGCGCAGGTAGCTCTTTTCCCTCCGAGAGCTTTTTACTTATTTATTTTTAAAGATTTATTTATTTGAAAGTATTTAGAGAGATCTTTCATCTTTTGGTTCACTCCCTAAAGGGCTACAACAGCCAAAGATGGGCCAGGCTGAAGCCAGGAGCTTCATTTGGGTTTCCTGCATGGGTACGGGGGCCCAAACACTTTGCCTATGCTCTGCTGCTTTCCCAGGCTATTAGCAGGAGCTGGATGGGAAGTGGAGCAGCTGGGACCCAACCCAGGGTCCATATGGGATGCCAGACCTGCAGGTGCTGGCTCTGCATGCTCACAAATAAGTGAATGAAGGAGCAGAAGGATTTCAGAATGCCTGCATGGGCAGGTTGCGTGGTGTGCTGTAGCAGTGGAGAAGCTTCAGCTGGTGGTGGCTTTGAGCAGAGTAGGCAGTCAGGTCTCAGAAAGATGAACCTGGCTTTGGACAGGTGTATGGAGAAAGCAAGGAGTTGTATGAAGGACAGGTGTAGAGGGTCCAGGAAGAGGCTGGCCTTGTGCCAGCAGGAGTTAAGACTTTGAATGGGTGCTGGACAGTTGCTAGCCTGGGCAGGAATCGGGCATGGGTGTTATCTGGAGAGGGGAGGATGGGAATGAAATATCTTGAGTGTTTTCTCCTTGACAGCCTGTGAACCCAATGCCAGAGGCCAAATTCAATCCCTCTGGACTGGTCCTTGAGGGCATATGTCCTGCAGTGCTAGCCCTTCACCTGCTAAGCCAGAAGTCCTGGTGAAGGTTCAGGTAGGCAAAGTGACCGTGTGCTTGACTGCCACTGAGTCATGTTCCTGAGTGACAGGAGGTGATGGGGACTTACTTGCTGATGAGAGTGACAAGCAAGCACCCAGAGAACCTGCTGGTCCAGCTAAGATGCGGTTCTGTGAGAAAGCAGCTTGCCGAAGCCAGTAGGGAGATATCACACCCTCCTCCTGGGCCGAGGAAGCAGACCTGTTTGGAAGTCTGCACTTTGTTTAATAGTGTTCCTCCTAATAGTGGGTCCAGTAAGACCACAGAATTCACTGTTGAAGGGCCGTGGGTCTTGTCAGTATCCAATCCCATGTCTGTTACAAGTTCTTTGGGTTAAATTTATATGTGTGTGATGGGAAATGTAATGAGAATGAAACTGGAATACATTAAAATATGGATGTTTTGGGAGTGGTGAGCTGGAAGATGAGACAGCAAGGCCCTTAACTAAAGGAGTGTTATTATTGCTGTTATTATCACTGTTGTGCTGGCATAAGGCTCAGTTGAATTTGCATCCAAAAGACTGAGCCTTGAAGCAAGAGGCATTTTCTTAGGAGTCTTTCCAGCTTCCTAGTCTCCCTATGTGGTTACCTGTATATATTTGATTATTTTAATGCTATATGGTGGCTGTAGGAACTGATACAAAGCTGCTTGCATGGGTAATTACTGATGAGGCTTTCCTAGTTTTCCTTAATACACCTGCTATTTTTCCCATATGTACTGAGCTGTATGCTGTTGGATGTTGGCTAACACCATTACTTTCCTCTGACAAGCCAAGATGAAGTAGCTATAAACAAGGAGGAAGACTAAGGATTGTGTTTCATCCCCATGTTGTTTTTCCTGTTTGATCTTGGGTAGGCCTCAACCACGATGGGGCGAGAATTACAGTGAATAGGTTGCTTTTCATGTGATTTAAGATTTATTGGCTCAGGCCTGGTTCAGTTAGAAGGTAAGTCTCAAGGGCTGAATGGTCAGGGACTGGTCAGCACAGTCCCAGGCCCCAGGAGAGTGCCCTTCCTTCTACTTTACTAGCATGTGTCTGCCTGTCCTTGATGCCAGCTGCTGCAGCCTGTTACCAATGCAGAACGTTTGTAAACAGCTAGGGAAGGTAAGTGCTACTCTGGAACCATAAAGATCCAGCTCTGCACAGCTTACTTGGAACTAGTTCTTCCCCTTTTCTCTGTGATAAAGATTTGGTGGAAATTGAGTGTTTAGTTTATTTCTACAATTTGGATAGGAATTCTGTTAACAAGTTGGTCATGATTTAAGATTCTGATCATGTCTCAGTGGAGTATTATTTCTGATCCTATTTTGGAGTATAATTTTTTAAATTAGTATTTTAGAAAGCTTTCCACTTCTTGAATCTTGGTTATGTTTTCCACTTATAAGCCTATTTTGTATTCCATTTATAATTGAGAATCTTGTGTACCTCATAAAGAATCTGTCTCATTGAATTCATGTACTGTGCTGAGCTTTTCTTTCTTATGAAGTGATGTCATGCTATTATCAGTTCATTTCTTTATTTGATTATAAACAAAGTTAAATACCTTTCCTCATTATAGGAATAAAATTATAAAAATAAGCATTAAGACAACAGATACTAGTTTTTAAAGATTTATTTTTAAATTTTTTTGTTGGAAAATCAGATATACAGAGATAAGGAGAGACTGAGAGGAAGATTTTCCATCCATTGATTTACTCCTCAAGCGGCTGCATCTGCTGGAGCTGAACCTATCCAAGGGCAGGAACCTGGGGCCCTTTCTGGGAACCTGGAGCCCTTGCAGGGTCCCAAGGCCTTGGGCAGTCCTTGGCTGCTTTCTCAGGCTACAAGGAGGGAGCTGGATGGGAAGCAGGGCCGCCGGGATTAGAACTGGTACCCATATGGGATCCTGGCATGTACAAGGTGAGGACTTTAGCTGCTAGGCTACCATGCCGGATCCAACCGATACTACTTTCAAGAAAGTCAGTGGCTACACTGACATATTTAGCAGACATTTCGGCAAAGGTCTTAATGAAAAGAAAATTCAAAATACCAGATGCTTTAATTATATAAATTGAACAGATTTTAAATATCTCAAGAGACAGATTTGGGAGTACAGTAACATTCCTTCCTGCTCTCATTCCATCCCCATCTCCGTATGTTTTAATTTTTCCCTAACTTTCTTTTCAGTTTGCAATCACAGGTTTAATACTCCATTAGGTAAAGATACTAGTACATAACAAGTAGAAAAACAGGAACCAAAGCACCCTGCTCTTTCTTGGGCTGTCCACAGCAATAGAATCCCAGGGTGACTGCCTCCCCTCTCACATGGGTGTGAAGTGAAGTTAGACAAATGTGGTGTGAGTTCACTGTGCAAACCACACAAACATAAGCATTTCATGCGAGGAGACTGTAGAATGGAGATGAGCACAGACAGGGGATGGTGTGGGAGGATAAAGGAAGAAGCTGCCGACCGTCCATTGCAGGGAGGGGGCTGCACCCCAAGCAACCTGTGAACGTGCGCTACGAAGAGTTGAAGCTTCACCAAGAAAATGGAAAGTGAATGAAGACAATGGTTGCCCTGGTGTGAACGGCACAGCTTTTTGTGTGCATGTATTGAAACATCATACTGCAGCCCATGCATGTGTGCATTTGCTGTGTCAGCTAGTCTAGAAAGCACATTTTCAGAAAGGAAGCCTTCCTGGGTGAGAGAGTGCAGGAAGGTTGTGTACTGCTCCCCAAGTCTGCCTTGCCCTCTCCCCTGGGGTGCCGGTGAGACACTTCACCCCTTTGGTGGGTTTGTAATAGCATTATTGCAAAGTAGAACAAATTATTCCTTGAAATGCTGCCATAACTAGCACCTTTGTTGATAACAGAACAAAATCTTTTTTGTTCCGACACTGCTAGGTTTTAAGTCAGGTAACTGGGCTGAGGAACAATTGAGAATTGGAGAGATTTACTACCAGCAAACGAGCAAACTTACATTTTATCTGGAGGTGCATATTCACACTATTTCCTAAGTGTCTAATTCTACCTTATGCAAAGAGTTTTATTTGGCTTCTGTGTGTTTAAATTGAAACAGCAGGCTTGGGCAGCAATTCCGGAATAACTCTGGGCCCAGTGAGGAGACCCGGCTGCTGTGGCACTAGTTGGTCCTGAGTGGGATGTTTCCTCACATCCGCCCTTTTTCCCAATTCCATCTGCCTGCTGCCCTCTGTAACTGCTTTGATCTCTCCTCAGGCCACCTTTTCCTGTGGGTCTTTTTATTTACCGATGATTGCTTTTTGACAGACACTCGAATTTCAAGTTAAAACTCGTTGGTGATGTTGGAAGAGCGCATTGATGAGGTGTGAGAAAAACGAGAACATGGGAAAGCTCAGGTTTCTGAGTTTCTGTTTCAGCCACTAAGCAGTTTCCATCTGGCCACAGGAGCACCCCGAGCTCCGGAAGTTCTGGGGTCTGCGAACCTTGACAGCCTCTGGAATCAGACCCCGCTGCAGGTTGCTCCATTCTTCAGTACACTGGGAAGTAAACGGAAGAAAGACTTGACTTGCTGCTCGGTTTTAGGCCCACATTTGCCATGTGTGAGTACCTGCTTGCCCAGTTATGAGGAAGCAGTTCACCAAACTGTAGGTGTGATACCTGCATATAAAACACACGGGTCGCTGTGAGTGCCCTGAAATAGAGGGCCTTCAGCCAGACCCACATAGGTGTCCTGAAATAGGGAGACTTCAGTCAGACCCACAGAGTGGATCAGCCAGCTTAGAAGACACATTCTATTCCCTGAGTTATGTCCATTTCTAAGGAAGCTGTCAGATAGTTCAGGGGTACTTTATTTAAACCTGTAGGACAGCTCAGGGAGTACCTCATCACCGCTTGGGGAGCAGTGAAGGGTCAAGTGATTCCACAGTGCGTTTTATTTTCTTTTTTTAAAACTTATTTTATTTTATTTTATTTTTAAGATTTATTTTATCGGAAAGGCAGATGTATAGAGAGAAGGAGAGAGAGAGAGGAAGATCCTCCATCTGATGAATCATTCTCCAAGTGGCCGCAACGGCCGGCACTGCGCTGATCTGAAGCCAGGAGCCAGGAACCTCCCTCTGGGTCTCCCATGCGGGTACAGGGTCCCAAGGCCTTGGGCCATTCTCGACCACCTTCCTAGGCCACAAGCAGGGAGCTGGATGCGAAGTAGAGCTGCCGGGATTAGAACTGGCATCCATATGGGATCCCAGTGCGCCCAAGGCAAGGACCCTAACCACTACGCTATCACGCTGGGCCCCACAGTGCATTTTCTAGAATAGTCTTTGCTTCTGTTTAGGTAAATGGTGTTGATAAGAGGCTGAGCAGGCAGCTAGTTTAGGATCACAACCCCAGTCTTGTGTAACCTCATCCACCCACTTGACAAGTGACTGCTACTTAGGGGATCCTTCCCTCACCTGGTACCTGAAGGGGCAGTGTTATGCAGCTACCCCCTTTTCAAGCCCCACAAGAACCCAGGCCAAGGAGGGTCTTGGATTCTTGCTCTCTGTTTCGGGGGAGGTGAAGTGAGGTAGATAGAAACTTCCTGCCTAGCTTTCCCTTCCTTGGGGGGGGGGGGGGGGGGTGTGTGTGTGTGTGTGTGTGTGTGTGTGTGTGTGTGTGTGTGTGTGTGTGTGTGTGTGTGTGTGTGTGTGTGTGTGTGTGTGTGTGTGTGTGTGTGTGTGTGTGTGTGTGTGTGTGTGTGTGTGTGTGTGTGTGTGTGTGTGTGTGTGTGTGTGTGTGTGTGTGTGATTTCCTCACTTTCTAAGTAAACTTTATCACTTTGTAAGCTGAATCAGTTCTTGCACCTGAAACGTTTTTTAAGAAAGAGGCAAGAGCCTTAAGGGAATAGTTGCTCCTACCTGGCCCCCAATAGCATGCAGACCGTTAGTTCCTCCTCACCTCACACAGGCCACTCTGACCCTGTGACCACACAGACGTCCTTGTGAACTGTTGAAGAGTGAAGGAAAGGGAGTGAGGAACAACGTCAAAGCTTGCTTTGGTTTAGAAGACAATTCTTCAGCTGTGAAGCCCACGGGCTTAGGGCCCATCACTGTGTGGTCTCAGGTGCTAGGAAAAAGAGAAGTCCACCTGTGTGTCCTCCAGCAATACTAGCTGCTAGAGCTCCATGTTGGTGATTAATCTTTGCTGCTCTAAAATTTATTAAAAATTATTTTGTTTTATTTTGACTGGAATTTTATGTATTTTTCATCAGAATGGCAGATCTACAGAAAGGCGAGAGAAAGATCTTCCATCTGCTGGTCTCCAAATGACTGCAACAGTAGGAACTGAGCCAACCTGAAGCCTGAAGCCAGGAGCCAGGAGCTGCTTCTGGGTTTCCCACATTGGTGCAGGATCCCAAGGCCTTGGGACATCCTCTGAGGCTTTCCCAGGTCACAGCAGGGAGCTGAATAGGAAGTGGAACATCCAGGATACGAACCAGCATTCATATGGGATGCTGGCAGCCCAGCTCACTGAGGAGTGTGTGATAAGGGGACTGTCTATAGATGTGCAGGCAGAGCTGGAACAAGCAGGTGCTCTGCCTTTCCTGGAGCCCCTGTACATGTGTGTTGGCAGGAGGAGGGGAGGACAGTGTGATCAGAGGATGCACCAGTGTAATTGCCAGGTCAGGAAGGAGCTGCTTCCCTTGGGCCCTGAGCTTGGCCGCTTCATCCTGACATGTCCAACACAGAGTGGTGTCCGGTAGATGCCTGGACTGCCCGATTAAAAATTATAGCTCACTGTTTACAAGAATACTTATTCTTTGTATTATAGTAGTTGAAGATATTTAGACATGCATATTTGTTAGCAAAATTATTTTGTTTCTGGATAACCGAATGTTTAGATTAAGCTGTCTTTTATTAGTTAATTCTTTTAAGGGTAAAATTTTCACTTGTAATAAGTTATCCTTTTTGACATTAGTTTGAGATCTGTTCTTGTGCTTATATGCAGTGTGCTTGTAAGTTACTTGTGGATGAAACAACGTAAGATCAGCATTTATCACTAGTTGTTCCCATCAAGAGGAGCTATGTATTGGAGCTCACTTTCTGTGCTGTGTGTAACATGCTGTGGGGACAGAAATGGACATGTGGGCCACGGTGATGGACTGACTCTGGAAGGCCCAGGTGAGGTCAGCTTGTTTGGGGAGGCTTTGATGTGTACTGCTGTGAGGTTTACAGGGGGCCTGAGAATGAGGAGGTGCTCTCTGCTCTCTCTAGCTTAAACTGGAGAATCACCCTCCCCCTTGGTAAGCTGTCAGCCATGGGTTCCTTCTGGGCCCTCTGCAGTGTACATGCTGGAATCTACCTGACTTTTTCTTGCTGTCATTCCATATAACAGCTTGGGATTGAAATCTCAAAGAACTAAGAATTTTTATGCTTTTGTTGTACTTACATTTATTTAGTTTTTAAAAACCCATCCTACTGCATTCTGAAGTGCGGTAGCCCAGGGTTCCTGGTGTCACTGTCAGTAGATGGGTGTCAGAGGGACTTAAGGACATCTGTGCAAGGGCACCGTGTGTGATCTGCTCTGGTGTCCCTCCCCTCAAATAGAGGAGGGGTTTTAGAACCAGGAGCAAGGACCTCAGTGTTTCTCAGATAGAGTGACAGAGAGGAAAGACAGAGATCCTCCATCTGCTGGTTCACTCCCTAAATAGTCACAATGACCAGGGCTGGGCTGTGCCAAAGCAAGTACCTGGAACTCCTGTCTCCCATGTGGGTGTCAGGGGTCATGCACTTAGACCATCAGCCCCTGTTTTCTCAGGTGCATTTGCAAGGAGCTGGCTCAAAGTGGAGCAGCTATGGCTCAAACCAGGACTGCAGTGTGAAATGCCTGCATTGAAGGCAGTGACTTATATTGCTGTCTTGTGTCTCCACAGTGGCTTCTTACCTACTCTTGGAGCTTTCACTTGTTGACTCTGGGGCCTGGGAGTCTTGATTGTACTCCTCCATAGGAGGGCATTTGTTTCCAGCTGAGACTGCCCACATGGGCGCTCTGGGATCCAGAGCTGGAGACAGGTGCAGAGTGTGGCTGGGGCTTGTCCTTGGCAAGGTGGCCTACAGGAAGACTCCTGCTGAAGTGAGGAGATTCCTGGGCTCTTGGCTTGTGGCTGAGGCTGCTGAGCCTGTGCTGAGTCCCATTGCAGAGGAAGGAGCCGCCTGTCCTAGCCCTGCAGACAAGGCTGGCCACTGCACCCAAACCCAGAAGGCCTGGGCTTCCCTGGTGTTTTCCCACTGATGCCTGGCTTCCAGGTCCTATGCACATAATGAGATTATAGTAAATCTCTGCTGAGAGACTTGGTGAATGGCAAAGGAGGCACTGCTTCTGATTTCATATGCCTTGTTACATAGGAAGTAGATGCAACAAGGAAGTACCTACTCAATGTCCAGCTTCTTTTAAGATTGCTCCAGGGACCTGGCTCCAGGGCCCTAGTGGCTAGTCTTTGCCTTCCATGCGCTGGGAACCCAATTTGGATGCCAATGGATGCCGATTTGTGTCCTGGCAGCCCGGTTTTCCATCTGGCTCCCTGCTTGTGGCCTGGGAAGGCAGTCAAGGACTGCCCAAGGCCTTGGGTCCATGCATGCGCCTGGAAGACCCAGAGGAGGCTCCAGGCTCCTGGCTTCAGATTGGCTTAGCTCTGGCTGTTGCAGCCACTTGGGGAGTAAGTCATTGGGCAAAAGATCTTCCTCTCTGTCTCTCCTCCTCTCTGTATATTTAACTTTCCATTAAAAACAAATAAATCTTTTTTTTTTTTTTTTAAAGATTGCTCCAGAGTTTTGCTTCCCATTTCAGGATTTCTGTTATGACAGTGATGTGTCAAACATTTTCATCTGCAACATGAACTTGAATAGTATTACTGGAGTACTGCATGCAGTTCACTGGACTATAAATATACTTCATTTCAGATATTAAAGTTGGTTGGTGGAACTGATCCCTTTGTTCTCCAGCATGTTGTTAGGCTGCTTATGTCATAGCCTAGAAGTCCACCAGAAGGCCTTTGGCCCACAGGGGCCTAGCTGTATACCCTGACTTGTTGTCCTGGGTCATTTGCCTGGTGTTTGTCAATGTTGTCGTCTTCCCGGGGGTAGTTGATCCTTAAGCTACTTGGCCAATCCCATTTTTATTTTGCATCCTGTGGTCAGTGCATGGTCAGCTACCTTGGCAGAGCTTCCCTGTGCATATGGGTGAGTAAGCTGTGGTGCTGAGGTGGCCTCAGCCAGTGTCTGTTACATCTCGGTTTCTGAGCTTCCCTTTCTCATTTGTGAAACAAGTTGGCTGGCTTGTTTTCATCCTAGAATGTTGCCTTTTGTTTAAATAGATTTTGGTTTGTTGGTGGCTTGTATGTAGGATTGGTTTATTTGCCTTTTGTTTCCCCTGCAATCATGACTGAGGACCTATCTACCAGAGAATCTTCTTTGCACTGAATGGACACGTGAAGGATGTCTGAATCTTCAGGGGTCCCGCTGCCCCTGCTCTTTCAGAGTGGCTCATTGCGGCAGCAGGCTGAGGTAACTCTTGGCCACACGTCACATGCGGTATATAGAAAATAACTTTCTGAGAGGTGTCTGGGTCTGCTCACCTTACTAGGTGGTATGGAAACCTCATTGTGGAGGTATCCAGATATCACAGGGGAGATCTCATACAGCCAGGATCCAGGTATCACAGGAAGGATCTCATACAGCCACAAACCACATGTCACAGGAGAGATCTCGTGCAGCCAAGATCCACATGTCACAGGAGCGATCTTGTACAGCTAGGATCCAGGTGTCATTGGGGAAATCTTGTACAGCCCAGATCCAAATGTCACAGGAGAGATCTTGTACCACCAGGACCCACATGTCATAGGAGAGATCTTGTACAGCCAGGATAAATGTGTTACAGGAATGACCTCTTACAGCCTGAATCCACGTGTCAGAGGAGAGATCTACTGTCAGAATCCATATATCATAGGAGAGATCTTGTACTGCCAGGATAAATGTGTCACAGGAGTGATCTCGTACAAGTAGGATCCATATGTCACAGGAGAGATCTCATACGGCCAAGATCCATGTGTCACAGGGCAGATTTCATACAAGCAGGATTCATGTGTCACAAGAGAGATTTTGTATAGCAAGCATATTCCCAGTTTGGATCTCAAGTAATAATATCCTCATAAGTAACATTTTCCAGTTTTCTAGGAGGTTACTTACCTCCCTCAAAGGTAGGAAACTTATAGGATTGGGTGCTGCTGGTAGACGCGGGAATTGTACCCAATGTCTTTCCATTTCTAACTTAATGAGATTTTCAAAACTGTGCTTTGTTGTCCTTCTCACTTCTTCTATTATACTTTTATTTTTTTCAAACCAGAAGCAATTAATTATGTTTAAGTTGGAACCAAAATGCATGTTATGATGGTAACCTGGCTGAGGTGACACTAGATTGCAGGATGATACACGTGTGGTTTGGCAAATGTCCATGGTCAAATTCAGAAGATACAGAGTGCCCCAGGACAATGAATCAAAGCAATCCCAGAGCAAAGGCAGAGTGCTTTTTTCACCTTAGAGGACTTCACACATTCCTGTGAGGTTAGGGGTGAGTTGTGCAGCTGGTTAAACTGCTGCCTATGACAATAGCATTCCATACTGAAACTCTGTTTCTGATCCAGCTGCCTGTGAGTGCCCCTGGGAAAGCAGCAGAGGAAAAATTTTAAGTCTGTGTAGTTCCTTAATATGAATTTCTAAGAACTTTTTCTCTATCTTGAAATTTTATTTTGACCCTGGCTGGGTCCTGTGCCCAGGGTTGTCTTCAGGACAGCCTCAGGAATATTCCTAGACACTTAATAGCCATGGGTGAACCGTCTTCTTGGTTCCAGATCATGTTGTGTGCATGTGTTTGTTTTTCTTTGAGCACAGGAGATTTAGATAAAGCATCATAAAGCATTTATTTTATTATTATTATTTCTTTTTTATGACATGGTTTCATAGGCTCTGGGATTCCTCCAGCCCCTCCCCATGCGCTCCCCCCATGTTGGATTCCTCCACTTTGTTCCTGTAGTACAGTTCATATCCAGGCCTGATTCCTTCGTTGTGAGCATGTACCATGCATAGAGTCCAGCCTCTTATTGTCCAGATAGTTTCAACAGTTTTCTTGTCAGACCATCCCTGATCTGAGAGTAGAGCTGGCAGAATATCATTTCCTTCAATGAAAAGCCACAACATAACATTAACAGCAATTTACAACATCATGGAGTTAATTGACATGGTATTGAGTGAACAGTATGTTGGAAAATGCAAGTTCTTAACCACAACCTGTGACTACGTCATTGACATTTTCAATTTTAGCTTATACACAACCGACTGCTATACTCCTTAAAATGGAGTACAGCTGTCTTGTGTCTATTTTCAATTTTATATTTAGCAGTTTATGGTATTGAAACATGATTCAGCTGACCTTAGTGAATTTTAGGATAGTCCAAGCAGGCTTATAACTCTAAGAAGGTATGTGTTAGCAATTGAGGCACAGAACAGTTTTAGGAGGGGTGTGTAGAGAAATCTTCAATATATTAGTGAGGAATAACAAATCTTTGTGTCGTACCTAATAAAGTTTATGTGAGGCCAAGCTGACCATTTCTTCTCTGTTCTCAGCTTTCGTTATTTGTCTCTGTCTATCTGATCTAATTTATTTTGGGGGGGAGGCTTTGGAGCAACCCTGATGGTCATTCCAAGAGAGGGTAGGGATCCGAAGTAGGAATTAAGTAAGGACCAGAGAAAGCTCCTCTCCTGGGACCTGAAGGAGGTTTGCTGTTCTGTTTCTGAGGACCACTCAGGGCTCCTGGCTGTTATTCCAATGACATTAGATCCTGTGAGGAAGGATCTGGGCATCTTCCATCCTATGTGGGAGATCTGAATAGGAGTGGATGACCTCAGAGTTCTCGGCCTACGAAGGTGCTCCAATTCCCTGTGGTCTCCTTGGCTGTTGGGATATAGCCCTTGATGCCTGTACTGACAGTCCTAGGTGAGGATCCTGGAGTCTGAGGGTTGGGATACAAGCCTCCTCCTGTCCTCCTGTCCTGCTACTCAACTCTGGGGTCCCCCCTGCTCTGTGCATATGACTTCCTGTTAAGAGGCTGTCAAGATCGTTCTTGAATCTGACTGTATGTCTTTATAGTTTTTGCTAATGTCTAATGCTGATTCGAGTCTGCTATCTATAAGTTGCCTGTTATATTCTTGATAGGTTATACTTAACATCTTCCTCACACATTCCAAAAAGGTGGAGGATTTATCTGCTCTCCGACCCATTACAAAATAACAGGATATTAAAGTGTATCAGGCTTTTTAGTTCGTTGATGTAGATCATAAGTAGTCTGTCTCTCAGTGATTGTTGGTTCATTGGTTACATCACCATATCTTATTGCATGTGGTACAGGTTGGTTGAGGTTAAAATAATATTACAATTTACAGGTACTATTTTTCAGATTGACATCATTTCATCTTAAATTAAGGCAAACATGTGGTATCTGACCTTCTGGCATTGGCTCATTTCCCTTAGCATAATGGTTTCCAGTTGGGCCCATTTGGCCACAAAGAACTGCATTATTTTTTTAATAACTGAGTAGTATTCCATGGAGTAGATGAACCATAGCTTTCTTATGCAGTCTTCTGTTGATGGGCATTTTGATTGTTTCCAAGTTTTTGCAATTATTGATTGTGTTGCTATGAACATGGGTGTGCATGTTGGTTTCTCGTGTAACAGGTGTTTTGGATATATTCTTAGAAGAGCTGTTGCTAGATCATATGGTATTCAGTTGTTTGGGTGTTCTCCATGCTAATTTCCATAAAGGCTGTACCAATCTGTAGCCCCACCAACAGTGGAGTAGAGTTCCCTTTCCCCCGCATCCTTGCCAGCAAGTGTTGTTGGTGGTTTTTTGTATGTGAGCCATTCTTACTGGCATTAGGTGGTACCTCAGTGCTGTCTTAATTTGGATTTCCCTTATTGCCAGAGAGCTTGAGCATTTTTTCATATGTTTGTTTGCCATTTGTGCTGTTCCTTTGTGAAGTGTCTGCCCATTTCCGGTGCCCATTTCTTGAGTGGTGTTTGTTTTGGTGTTTTGGTTGTTCTGGAGATCTTTGTAAATTCTGGAGATTAGCTCCCTGTCAACCATGTAATGTGCAAAGATCTTCTCCCATTCTGTAGGTTTCTTTTTTACTTTTTTGATTGTTTCCTTTGCTATACAGAAGCTTCTTAGTTTGATGTAGTCCCATTTGTTTATTTTGGTCTTAATTGCTATAGCTTTTGTTTTTTTTTTTTTTTTTTTTTAGGGATTCAGGGCCTAGAACTAAATGCTGCAGGGTTTTTCCAATGTTTTCTTCTAAGAGTTTGAAGGTTTCTGGATGTAGGTTTAGGTTTTTTATGCATTTAGATTTGATCTTAGTGTATGGTGAAAGATATGGGTCTAACGTCTTGTTTCTGCAGGGTATCAACCAATTGTCCCAACAGCATTAATTGAAGAGACCTTCCCATATGCCTGGATTATCGTCTTTTTTTGTCAAAGATTATTTGGCTGTATATTTGTGGGTTCTCTTCTGTTGCTTTGGTTCTACTCCATTGATCCTCATTTCTATGTTTGTGCCAGTTCCAGGCTGTTTTGATAAAAACCGCTCTATAGTATGTCCAGAGGTTTGGAATTGTGATCCGCCCTGTTAACTTCTAAACTTCAGGATGGTTCTAGCTACTCGTGGTTTTTTGTGTTTCCAGATGAACCTTTTTATCATTTTTTCCAGTTCTATGAAGAATGTTATGGGTGATTTGATTGAGATTGCGTTGAATATATATATTGCTTTTGGTAGTATGGACACTTTATTTATGTATTTATTTATTTTAGTTAATTTTTTTACATTTTATTATTATTATTATCATTTTATGATACAGTTCCATAGGCTCCTGCTATTTCCCTTATCCCAGCCCCAACCTCCCCCCAACCTAGTTCTTCTGTATCATTATTAAAATATAGTTCTTCATACACAGTCACATGTTCATCATTGCGGGCATGGTCAATGGCAGAGAGTCCAGAATCCTATTGTCAAGATATAGTAAACAGTTTAATTGAAAGTCCATCCTTGTCTGGAGGTAGAAATGCATACCTCATTGTATCCTCACATCTGGATGTTAGTCTCCATTTCACAGCTACTGTACATCTCCACAAATGAAAAGTCATAATACAAAATCAACAGTAGAAAGAAAAATAGTAATTTACAATGCCATGAAGTTAAATAACGTGTTACTAGATATGACAGTCTCCATTACACAGCTACTATCCATCCCCTTAAATGAAGAGCCACAAAACAAATACAACATCTGAGAGAAAAAAGTAATTAACAACACCAAGAAGTTAAATAACATGGTACTAAATGACTAATGTGTAGCTGAAGAGATGAAAATCAAGAACCTTCTTGAAGAAAATGATGTTACTCTATGATCTATGAGTCACTGAATGATTTAATCAGGAAAAAGTGTTTTAAAGTGATGAAACTAACAGATAACATCAAATCCCATGCGATATAGTTTCCGCTGATTTTCCTTGGTGAAGTGTGTCTCCTGTAGGCAACAAATAGATGAGCTTTGTTTTTTAATCCAATCTACTAACTTATGACATTTGATTGAGCTTAAGCCATTTACACTCAGAGTTAATATGTATGGGTGGTACTTTGGTCCTGACATTTTAGGAATGGGTTGTTCATTGGCTTAGTATTCCGTTGTCATTTTACTGGGATGTTCTTCCCATTTGCCTTTGGTTTTGTTGGGTGTTATTCCTCTTCTCTATCAAGAGAACATCTTGAAGTATCATTTGTAGGGTAGGTTTGGAAGAGGCAAATTCTTTTAACTTTTCTTTTCTGTGGAAGAATTTTATTTTATTTTCAAAGACGAAAGAAAGCTTTGCTGGATATGTTATCCTAGGCTGACAATTTTTTTCTTTTAGAATCTGGAATATGTCACTCCATTCTCTTCTTGCCTGTAGAGTTTCCTGTGAGAGATCTCCTGTGAGCTTAATTGGCATTCCTTTATATGTCAACTGATTTTTTTTTCACACGCACATTTAAGGATCTTTTCCTTATGTTCAATTGAAGAGAGCATGATGATCATGTGTCTTGGTGAAGACTGCTTTTGATCAAGCCTGTTGGGAGTTCTGTGGCCCTCCTGGATCTTGTTTCCCAATTCTTTCTCCAGATTAGGGAAATTTTCCTTGATTATTTCATTAGATATATTTGTAAAGCCAGTTTCTCTTTTTGCACCTTTTGGGACTCCCATAACTCTTACATTAGGCATCTTGATTACTTTTTTTTTTTTTTTTTGGTTTGATCCAGCTCTGCTTCCAGCTTTTTGTTTGTTTCCCCACGATGACAGGGAATATCTTCCAGTTCTGAGATTCTTTCTTCTGCTTGCTTCATTCTACTTTGGAGATGCTCCACTGTACTTGTAATTTGCTCTACTGTGTTCTTAATTTCTGACATACCAGTCTTGATTTGCTTTATTGCTTCCTTAAATTCTTTGAACTCTTGCATGAGCTTCTCATTTTTGACCAGAATCTTCAAAATGAGTCTTATGGATTCTGTGTCCCCCATTTTCTCAATGTCTTCCTCAGTTAACTCTGAGGTTGGCATAGGGTTTTGCTCCTTTGCAGGGGAGTGCTCAGTATTATTCATTGTGCCTTTGTCTCTTCTTTTGCTCTTGGTCATTGTACTTCTGGTTAGTAGAGTCTTTTCCTTAGGGTAGATTTCTAAGCTGTGTCACCCATAGGTCTACAGTTCGATTTTACTTATTGCAGTTGTGCACAACTCTGCTTGCAGCCAGTTGTGCTGCTTCCTACAGGGAGTTCCAGGTCTGGGTCTTATGTTAGATTTCCACAAAGAACTCTGTAGCCCCAACTCCTGGCTCACCAATCTCCACCTTCTGTGACAGTCTGTTGAGGTTGCACCGTTGTCTCTGCAACCTTTCTCCCTCTTCTGGTTGGAGCAGGTCCCAGGATTAGAGTGACAGCATGTGTTGTACATAACTACGTTTTTGATGGCCCTGATCTTGCTAGTACCTGTTGGACGTTAGGTCTGGTGCCACTTGGACCTATATTGACCTCTACGATGCCATGGTTGGTATTATTTTCCTTCAGGACCAGTGCAATCCACTGAACTCAGTGAGTTCTCGTGATCTCAGCACATGCACAGTTCACTGTTGTCCCCTGTAGTTCTAAAGCGTTTGCCGCAGTGTGCAAAATGTCGCCTGACGTACCACTACTAGAGTTCTTGATCTGCTGGCCGTCAGATCTGAGGGCTACCCAAACCTATCTTGGAGGGACCCTGTGGAATGCCACATTAGTACAGTTCAGTGAGTCAGAAATGAGTTTACTCCCAACTCAGCATGTGCTCAGTCCTTTCCCTTGTCTTTGCCCCCTTATGCAAATGGCGCCCAATTCATCTCTAAGGGGCTGACTGTGCTGTGAAATCCATGCTGTTCTCGCACTGCCTGTCTGTGATCTGCTACTCTGCCTCTGCTCCTGATCAAATCAAACGGACCAGCAGGATGGGCAGTTCTTTGTCTGGGTTCACCTCCCAAGCGCCCAGTGAAAGTCCCTTCCTACCTGGTTGCTGGTAAAGTTCCAGTTGTTGCAAGATCAGATCGCCATTACCTGAATGCTGCTGGAGAATCAGTCACTGCAACACCACCCCGTTGTGTATACTGGTTTCCTGTGTCTGTCAGTCTCCAGGTACTCCTCTGCTGTTGTTCTGTCTTCTCCTATTTTCTGGAAGGTGTCCTCTCTGCTTCATCCTTTTTGAATGTTTCTCCATCCGTTTAAACGTGTCCTTACCCTCTTCCGCCATCTTGATTCTACTTAGTATGGACATTTTTATGATAGTGGTTTTATCTATCCAGGAACATGGAGTGGTTCTCTATTTTTTGAGGTCTTCTTCTTTTTGAAGTTTTGTGTAGTTTTCTTCAAAGAGGTCTTCTACATTTTTAGTGAAGTTAATTCCTACATATTTCATTTTCTTTTTTTTTAAATATATTTTGACAATCTTTACATAGTTAACTAGAGTAAAAAGGGTCAAGGGCTACAGGAAAGTGGTAAGACTATTATTTTTCCAAATTGTTTCCTTCATGTTTAAAGGAGGGTATTAAGGGAGAAGGCCCACCCAATTTCCCACCCTCCCCAGGTCCTGGATGTAGGGCATGCTCCGAGGTTCTTGTTCAAGTGGTTTTGATAGTTCACCAGTTATGAATCGCTGCCAATCTTGCCACTCCAAGCCCCATGAGGTCCTTGAGCATGCCACTGATTGACATAGTCCATCATAGAGTCTCCGTTTGCCCAGTATTGCTGCCAACATACAGCTGAGGTGGTTGATTGACCTGTTCTGTCTTCTCTCTTTTCTTGGTTAGGGTTCTAAGTCCAACATTTTGACTGGGGAGATCTCCAATGAAACTTTGTCTGAGGTGTTCTCGGACCTGATTCTTGTATGTGCTAGCAAGTACAGGGCCCGGCACAGTCCATCTGCCTGATCAGCTGGTGGTTGCAATTGCTGGGTTGGTTCTGTTTTCAGCCCCGACTTCCACTGGAACCAATGGGTGTTGCAGTCCAGCCTGGTTCTGCCCAGCACATACTTGGCCCTCGCATAAACCAGTGGGAGCTGCAGCCTAGTCAGAGTGACCCTCAATCACCCACACCAGGCCTGTCCCCTGCCCTGGTTTGCCAGTATGTGTACCAGACTAGTCCAGTCTGTCCCACACCCCATTCAACCCCAGCCATTGTCCTAGTTTCATGCTCTCCCGTGGGGGGTGGCAACCTAAGTGGGGGGAGCTCACTATTTCCTTCCCAGGCCACTCCGACTCCTAGATTATGCATTCTCCAGATAGTTCTGTGGTTTGACTTGACAGAACTGGCCCCCAGAACCAGCTTCTGCCAGCTGATGCTGTGCTAAGCCCAAACAACCCTCACCCACTCTAATTTTATTTGCACCAGTAGGAAAAATCAACCCAGCCCATCTTTTCCCTGATCTAGTCCACATGAGGCCCACAGGTGTTGTAGCCCTGCTTATAGTCTGGTCTGCCCCCCCATCCCAGCCTATGCTCTCCAGTGGGAGTAGCTGTCCAGCAAAGGAACCCTCTCTTATTCCCCTGCCGGCTCAGCCCCCTCCCTTCCTTGTTCTCACGCCTACTGGTTGGGCACTGTGGTCCTTTCCCTTACAGGCAACCTCACCTTGGCATTCCATATTGTGTACTAGTCTTTGTTGCGACCAAACCTGGCTCGACCCACACTCTGTTCCGGTGCTCGGATTTGCCAGTGGATGACGTGGACAGATTCAGCCTGGTCTTCCCCCGACTCCTGCCAATTGTATGTCAGTGGGAAACTTTCCATGGCCTGTTCTGGGCTGTTTCCTATCATGTTTCTTGCGCTTATCTGCCGGGTCTGTGTCCTGCCAGAGGAGTTTCCCAGGCTCCTCCATCAGAACCTCTCCCAATGCCAGGTTTCACGCTTAATAGTAGGTCCGTGAGCTAGCCCTATTCTGTCCACCTCCAGCCATAGCAGGAACAGTGGCTTTTCCTGACTGGCCTTCAACCCAATCTGGTTCTTGCTGTTGGATGTTTCAACTCAGCCATGGTTTGTCCATACCCACATATAGCTCACACATGGCTCAGTAGGGATTTGAGACCTTGCCTAGTCCATCCCACATCTACCCAGGTCGTCCAGGACACCAGAGCGTGTTGTGGTCTGGTGGCCCAGTTCGGTGTATCCAGTCCCAGTCCACACTTGTGCCAAGGGAGACTACAACTGATTCCAGATCAGGGCGCAGCCCCCATTCCAGTTCACACGCCCCTTGGCAGGAACCTCAACCCAGCTAGGGTTGTCCCCTTAGCTCTTTAACCGGGCCAGTTCCCAGCCATAGATCACATGCATGCCAGTGATTGCTCTGACTCAGCTTGGCACAGCCTCTCACCTGTCCCAACCTCTGCCTTAGACACTGTGGCTTAGTGTTCCTGGCTCATGCAGACCAGCAGGTGCAAGAGCCTAGCTTGGCATGACCTCTGCTCCATCCTGGTCTCTAGTTTCACTTGTGGGCTAAGGTTTGCTCAGTCCTGCCTGATCTACCCTGTTCCATTACCAATTGCAGACACATTAGCCAGCCATTGGAGCTACTTTGCCCAGCTTGTCCGATCCCCAGGTCTGGACCACATGTTCACCAGTGGTAGTTGTGACTCGCCAGGGGAATTTCCCAAGTTCCTCCACTTGATCCACTCCCAGACCCAGTTCTCATACATGCCTTTGGGTTTTAGGCCAGGTTCCAGCACAGTCTGGCCTTCCATTTGGCCTTGTATGAGCTGGTGAACGTTGCAGCCCGGCCCACCCCACACCCTATTCAGGATGCACATTTGGGTGCTGCTGCCCTGACCAGTTCAGACTGTTGTCGGTTCCTTTATCTGTGATTGATGGCAGGCTTCTTGGTCACACCTAGCTTAGTCCATCACCACCCCAACTCTTGAGATAACCAGTGGGGCTAGAATTATCATAGGATGTGGCCCACACATCCCTCACAGAATTTACCCCTGATTATGGTTCTTGAGTGCTAGTTAATGTAATGGTTTGCTTAATGTGACCCTTCTCCTGATCCATCATCATAACAGGTAGCATGATATAATTCTGCAGGACAATCCCCGAGCCATAACTTTTGCATGGACTGGTGTTGGAGGTCAGCATTATTCAGTGATTACAAGTTCTTCAAAGGAAGAGTTACTGCCAATGGGAATCTTTACGAATGCTTCACGTCCTAGAAGCACAGTGGATTTAACCTGGAGATACCTAAGCAGCGACTCAAGGAACCAAAATCCCAGAGCTCCATGGCCGGGCGGCCAGCAGGTGGAACCTGGCAACAAATGGAAGGCAGGCCCGAGGACAGCTCACCACATGCACATGGTGGCTGTTGTCTGGGATCCAGGCATGAGACGCCATGTTTTGACACCCCACAGCAGCTAGGAGGCTGCTGGAAGTTTAAACTCCTAGGCCCAAGGTCACGCCCCTCCCCAATCCCATTCACCACCCGATGAAGGCGGCTTGTGGTCCTGGACCTGCCTAGTCACGGAGACCTTCCCCCTTGGTGTACTCACCCCAAAGGGAGCAGCCCCTGGAGCCCAAGTAGGCCCGGGGACAGCTCACCAGGTGCACATGGTGGCTGTCGTCTGGGATCCAGGCATGAGACGCCCCATCCTGAGACCCCTCTTTTTCTTCTCTATTATTTATTTTTTTTTCTTCTCTATTATTTTTAACAGTACTCTGCTAGTTAGACCTTTTTCCTTCTTGGGGATATTTACATACACTATGGCTGTTGACTTTTGTTCATTTATTTTGTACCCTGCCACTCTACCAAACTCTTGTATAAGTTCTAGCAATCTTTGTATTGTGTCTCTTGGTTTTTCCATGTATAGGATTATGCTGTGTGTGAACAATGAAAGCTTGAATTCTTCATTTCGTATTTGAATTCCTTTGATTTCTTTTTCTTGTCTTATGACCTCTGTGAGTATCTGTAGTAGTATGTTTAATAGCAGTAGTGATAGTGGACATCCTTGTCTTGTTCCACATGTCATTCGAAAGGGTTCCAGTTTTTCTCCATTCAGTATGATGCTAGTGTTGTGTTTTTCATATATTGCTTTGATTATGTTGTGGATTGCTCCTTTTATGCTTGCCCTTGTTAGGCTTTTTAGCATGAGGTGGTGTTGGATTTAGTCAAAAGCTTTTTCTGCATCTATTGATACTATTATGTGATTTTTGTTCTTCAGTTTTTGGATGTGGTGTATTACATTTATGGATTTAGGAATGTTGAACCATCCCTGCATTCCAGGGATGAATTCTACTTGTTCCGGATGCATGATCTGTGATGTTTTTTTGAATTCCTTTGGCTAGGATTTTGTTGAGCATCTTAGCATCAATGTTCATCAGGGTGATCTGTCTGTAGTTTTCCTCCTTTGTTAATTCTGTATCTGGTTTTGGCATTAAGATGATGTTAGCTTCATAGAATGAGTTTGGAAGGGTTGTTTCCTTTTCTATTGTTTTGAAGAATTTGTTAAGTATTGGGGCTAGCTCTGCTTGGAATGTTTTGTAGAATTCTGCAGTGAAACCGTCTGGACCTGGGCTTTTCTTTGTTGGGAGATCTTTAATCAATGAATCAATCTCTGCCTCAGTTATGGGTTTATTCAGGTCTTTTATTGCCTCTGGGCTAAGTTTTGGTAAGTGGTGGGAGTCTAAGAACCTTTCCATTTCCTGATGGTCTTCTGGTTTGTTGGAGTACTGTTGTTTGTAGTAACTTGTAATTATTTTCTTAGTGGTTGCAGTGTCTGTCATTATGTTGCCTTTTTCATCCTTGATGCTATTAATTCTCAGTTTCGCTTGTTTTTTCTTTGTCAGTCGGGCCAGTGGGGTGTCTGGTTTGTTTATCTCCTCAAAAAACGAGCTTTTTGATTTCTTGATCTCGTGAATAGTTTTTTTTTTCTATCTTGTTTATCTCCTCCGTTGTTTTGATGATTTCTTGTTTCCTATTGTACGTGCTGCTGTTTTTCCAATTCCTGGAGGTGTGTTTTTAATTACTGTATTTGGTGTCTTTCTTGAGCCTTGACATAAGCACTAATTGCAATGAGCTTACCATGTAGTACTGCTTTGGCAGTGTCCCATAAGTTTTGGAATATTGTGTTGAGTTTTCTTTGGTTTCCATAATTTTTTTGTCTTATCTTTAATTTCTTCTCTGACCCATTGTTCATTTAGTAGCATATTGTTCAGCCTCTAAGAGTTTGCATATTTCCTGGGGCATTTTGATTTATTGATTTCCAGTTTCACTCCTGGTGGTCTGAGAAGGTGCATGATATGTATGATCCTAATTTTTTTGAAGTTAGTGAGACTTGCTTTATTTCCTGACATGTGATCGATTCTTGATAAGGTGCCATACACTGCTGAAAAAAAAATGAATATGCCTGGGCCCAGTTCAATAGCACAGTGGCTAAAGTCCTCGCTTTGCACGCACTGAGATCCCATATGGTCACCTGTTCTAATCCTGGCGGCCCTGCTTTCCATCCAGCTCACTGTTTGTGGCCTGGAAAAGTAGTCGAGGAAGGCCCAAAGCCTTGGGACCCTGCAACTTCGTGGGAGACCTGGAAGAGCTCCTTGCTCCGGACTTTGGATTGGCTAAGCACCAGCCGTTGTGGTCACTTAGTGAGTGAACCATCAGACAGAAGATCTTCCTCTCTGTCTCTCCTCCTGTCTGTATATCCGCCTTTCCAGTACAAATAAATCTTTTAAAAACATGTATAATCTGTGTCTGTAGATTGGAAGGTTCTGTAAATGTCTACTAAGTCTATTTGTTCTATTGTCCTTGTGAGTTCTGTTGTTTCTCTTTTGAGTTTCTGTCTTGTTCAACTGTCTATTGGTGTTAATGGTGTGTTGAGGTCTCCTTGGATGATTGTATTTGCTTCTATGTCTCCCCTTAAGTCCTTTGGTAATTGCTTCATGTTGCTGGGTGCATTTGTGTTTGGTGCATTTATGTTTATAGTGGTAATTACTTCCTGATGGATGGTTCCTTTCAACAATATAAAATGCCTCTCCCTGTCCCTTTTGATATTTGTCACGTTGAAGTCTATATCATCTGAAATTTGAACTGCTACACCAGCCTTTTTTTCTCGACCATTAGTGTGAAGTATCTTTTTCCAGCTCTTCACTTTCAGTTTCTTAGCATCTTTTTTGATTAGGTGTGTCTCTTGTAGCAACAGATAATTGGGTCCTATTTGCTAATCCATTATGTTAATGTATGTCTTCTGATTGATGAATTTAGACCATTTGTATTAAGAGTTAATTTTGAAAGGCTGCGGTTTTGACCAGCCATGCGTCTGTGTATGCGTGTGTGTGTGTATTTGCATGTGGTTGCATCTTTGCTTAATTGTCTTTCCTTTTGTGGACTTTAGTGGGGATGTCTTCCCTTTTGCCATCTTTGATTATGGTTTGCATCCTTTATTTCTGGGTTTAGCACATTTCTAAGGAGATTTTGTAGAGCTGGGTTTGTGCTGGTGTATTCTTCTAGTTTCTCTTTGCTATGGAGATGTTTACTTTCGTTCTTGAATTCAAATGAGATTTTCGCTGCGTATATTACCCTTGGTTGACAGTTATTTTGTTGCAGGATTCGAAAGATTTTACTCCATTTTCTCCTTGCTTGGAGGTTTCTTCTGAGAAGTCAGCAGTGATACTGATTGATTTTCATCTAAAGTAATATTGTCTTTTCTTTGTACTTGTCTCTGAATTCTTTCCTTGTATTCATTGTAGGGGAGCTTGAGCGCAGTATCTCTGTGAGCATCTCTTTGGGTTGAATCTGTTTTGGGAGTTCTCTGTCCTTCCTGGATTTGGGCTGGAGTTATGTTCCCAGTATTTTGGAAGTTCTCCTGTATAATTTCATTTAGCACTTGTTGCAGACCTGTCTCTTTCCACTGCTTCTGATATTCGACTTTTTGAGGTTGTCTTTCATTTCCTGTATGGTTTTGTTGGCTTTGTTCAAGTTTATCTCCAGCTGTTTTATGAGCTGCATGCTTTCATTCTGATTGTCTCCAGTTTCAGAGAGTCTGTCTTCTGCTGTATTTATTCTATTGGTTAAGCTCTCAACTTGGTGCTCTAAGTCAATGATTTCACTTTTGACTTGTTTTATTTTTTTGACTATGTGGTTTTTTAATTCCTTAAGCTTTTCCCAGTGTTTCTCACTGTCTCTGATGAATTTTATGGTTTTTTTTTTTTAATTCCTTATCTGGTAGCTCTTCAATGTCTTCATCTCACAATTCAGAGGTTGAAATTGGTTTTTGGTTATGATTTGGGGAAGTGCTGGTTCTTTCATCTGAGTCATTACATTTTTTAATACTTCTCCACATCGTGTTGTGGTTTCTTGAAATTTTGGGAATTTAGTCTCTGACTTGCTTGTCCGCAGTCTCTGATCTCGGTGCAGTAGCTTAGAGTGAGTGTGGTCCAGGTACTGGTGCTTGGTGTGCAGACAAAAGCATAATTCTCCATGCTCTATTGGGAACAACTTGCGAGGGTGGTGGTTTGGGTAGCTTTGTTTATCCCTGGATGTATAAATCCCTCTGCTCTCGTGTTCCCCTGCAGTCTGTTGGCTATGGCATTGTGTCATGTGTGCCCTCAGGGATGGGGAGCAGGAGTTGGTAAGGAGCAGGTTTGGGGTGCTCTCCATG
This sequence comes from Ochotona curzoniae, assembly GCF_017591425.1. Taxonomy (NCBI): domain Eukaryota; kingdom Metazoa; phylum Chordata; class Mammalia; order Lagomorpha; family Ochotonidae; genus Ochotona; species Ochotona curzoniae. The sequence goes on along the minus strand of NW_024467119.1, from coordinate 153,585 downwards.
CGTCCCCCTGTGCTCATGTTCGCCACTACCAATGGGCCCTTTGGGGCCCTCACCGCTACCAAGGGTTGTGATTATACAAATCAGCACCAGGCCACCAAGGGCTCTAGATTTATGCGTCAGCACCACAGCCCGCCAAGGCCTCCGGCACCCCCACTGTCTTTCTCCGCTACTTCTGCAGGGGATTTCTTCCGCTGGTGCCACCATGGTGGAGCAGTTTCAAGGCATTCTCCGCACGGCCCCTGTGCTCATGGGGATATTTGGTGCTCTCATGGGTTTTGGTCACTTGAGAGTCTGCCAGGGGCCACCTAGTAGGTCCGGGCTCACTCTGTGCAGCTTTCTTGGGTAGTGGGCTCTGGGGTTTCCTCTGCCGGGGCTGGCGCCAAGCAGTGTCAGGGTGCTCTCCGCATGGCCCCTATGCTTATGGGAAACTTGGCGGCCTCATGGTTTCGGTTGCTGGAGATTGCGCCAGGGGGCCACCGAGTAGGTTTGGGCTCTCTCCGTGTGGCTCTCAGGAAGTACATTCTGTGGGGACCCCCACTCAGCTGCTGCCTCTGCCTGGTTTGCCCACCACTGGGGCCTCCGGCCCTCCTGTGGTCCATTGCTGCCGCTTGTGGGGATACTTGTAAAAAACAATCCTTCTAACTCTCTCTGTCTCCTCTGGGTCGGCTGAGGCTCCCACAGCCATTCCCCTTCCTGGGATCGTGACTCACCAAGTTTTGAGTGGGTTGCTGTCTTCTCTGACTTTTTATCTGGCTGCCCTTCTGAGTTCTGTGGATCTTCTTGGTTCTGCAGTGTCCAGGGAACTTCGTGCACCTCTCCCTGCAATTCTATGCTTCTTGCTCACTCCTCTGCCCCATTCCCTCTCTTTTTGCACTCTCCTTTATACCAACCCTCCGTGGTCGGCCATCTTTGAATCCTTGCCCAAAAAGCATTTCTTTTGTTAACTTAATTTGTTTATCTTTTTTCTTTTGTAGTATTTGTGGAAAAAGTGCTGAAGAGGCTTTATCCCCGTATTCCAAGTAGTCAAGAACAGAAGACTTCTGAGCAGCCAGCCTCCGAGGGGCCACAAGGGGCCAGAGTCCTTGAGGCCGTGAGACCCATGCCTGTGCAGCCTGTGACAGGTGAGGTGGTCTCAGGTGACTCCACGCTCTGCCTGTTCTGGAGAATGGTCCCTGTGTACCTGGCTCAGTGGACTGCATCCTGTTGATGGTGAGGGAGGGAAGAAGCTGGCAGTAACACTTCCCAGCTGAAGGCCAGAGTAGGGAGTGGGTTTTCATTGGGTCTGTAGGTAGCATTTCAGTTCAATCAAGGCCAGGCTGTCCTCTGGTGAGGACTTGGTCCCGTCAGACTTGTCCACCTGGTACCAACTCCTCTGGTTCCGTGTCCTTTGTCTTCAGCAGACATCTGACCTAGTAGCTGCTCTGTCTGAGCTCACTGAGGTGGCTGGAGCATTTGAACAGCCATCTTGCAGCTCCTCCTTCTCACTGTAGTGTTGTGGGCCCTGTGAGGCACTCTATGTGTGTGTGGGGGGCTGTGTGAGAAACCCACGTGGGGTACAGGCATATGTGGGTGGGTTCCCCTGGCATCTTGTGGCATGAAAATATGTAGAGCCATATCAGTGCATGGGCTGCCACTTCTCATGGTCACTCCCATGGAAACCCCATAGCAGCTTCATTTGTAATCCCAAACTTGGGAGAAGTGGGAGGCCCTATACTGGGGGAGTGGTCAGCGGGCCTCTATACAGACAGTTCAGAGCTAAATGGAAATGAGCTGCCATATGGTAGACAGACATGGAGCGATCATACGGGAATATTTCTAAGAGAAAGAAGCCAATCTGAAAGGCTACATGTTGCATCTGGAAAAGGCAAAGCTGAGGACAGTAAGAGCAAAAAGATCAATGGCTTGGCCAGGGCCTGCAAGAAGTCAGGGCTGAGTGATGAGAGCAAAGCTACTGTGTGATGTCCTCATGTGGACATAGCTTATTGTGTATTTGTCCAGACCTGTAGAATGGACTCCAGCAGAAGTGGCACTCAGGTAACCTGTGCACTCCACGTGTCAGTGAGCATCCAGGCAGGTCCATCACTTGAAGCAGATAGACCTAGGGTAGGGTACTGACTGTGGGGAGTTGGCCCATGTGGGTGCTGGAGATGAACTTGCAGTCCCTGCACCTTCTGTTCAGTTTTGCTGTGAACTCAAGCGACTTCAGAAACCAAGTCTTCCCCCATCACAGCAGGGGATGGGATGAGTGTGTTTTGTACTGCCTCAGGCCATGTCAGAGATGTCCTGTTTCCACTCTGGAGTTTACAGAACCACCACTCTTTATTTTTTTTTTCACATTTTATTATTATTGCTATCATTTTATGATACAGTTCCATATTCCCTTATCCCCTCCCTAATTCCCTCCTCCCCGCTAGTTCCTTTATATCATTACTAACATATAATTCTTCATACTCAGTCACATGTTCATCATTGCGGGCATGGACAATGGCAGAAAATCCAGAATCCTATTGTCAAAATATAATATAAACAGTTTCACTATAAGTCCATCTTTGTCTGGAAACAGAAATGCCGACCACACTGCATCCTCACATCTGGTTGTTAGTCTCCATTACATAACTATTGTACATTCCCTTAAGTGAAAAGTCATGATACAAAATCAACAATAGAAAGAAAAATAGAAATTTACAATGCCATGAAGTTAAATGACATGTTACTAGATATGACAGTCTCCATTACACAACTACTATACCTTCCCTTAAATGAAGAGCCACAAAACAAATACAACATCTGAGAGAAAAAAGAAATTAACAACACCAAGAAGTTAAACATACTATTAAATGTCTAACGTGTAGCTAAAGAAGTGAAAATCAAGAACCTTCTTGAAGAAAATGGTGCCACTGCGTGATCTACAAGTCACTAAATGATTTAATCAGAAGAAAGTGTTTTGAAGAGATGAAACCAACAGAAAACAACAAAACCCATGTGATAGAGTTTCCGCTGATCTTTGTTGGAGTGTGTCTCCTCCAGACAATAAAAGATGGGTTTTGTTTTTTAATCCAGTCTACTAATCTATGATGTTTGATTGAGCTTAAGCAATTTACATTCAGAGTTAAATATACATAGGTGGTACTTTGGTCCTGACATTTTAGGAATGGGTTGTTTATTAATTTAGTCTTCTGTTGTCATTTTACTGGGATGTTCTTCCCGTTTGCCTTTGATTTTGGTAGGTGCTATTCCTCTTCTCTGTCAAGAGAACATCTTGAAGTATCATTTGTAGAGCAGGTTTGGAAGAGGCAAATTCTTTTAACTTTTCTTTTCTGTGGAAGAATTTTATTTTATTTTCAAAGACGAAAGAAAGCTTTGCTGGATATGTTATCCTAGGCTGACAATTTTTTTCTTTTAGAATCTGGAATATGTCACTCCATTCTCTTCTTGCCTGTAGAGTTTCCTGTGAGAGATCTCCTGTGAGCTTAATTGGCATTCCTTTATATGTCAACTGATTTTTTTTTTCACATGCACATTTAAGGATCTTTTCCTTATGTTCAATTGAAGAGAGTTTGATAATCATATGTCTTGGTGAAGATTGCTTTTGATCAAGCCTGTTGGGAGTTCTGTGGCCCTCCTGGATCTTGTTTCCCAATTCTTTCTCCAGATTAGGGAAATTTTCCTTGATTATTTCATTAGATATATTTGTAAAGCCAATTTCTCTTTCTGCACCTTTTGGGACTCCCATAACTTACATTTGGCCTCTTAATAGTGTCTTTCAATTCTTGAATACTTTTTTTGGCCTGATCCAGCTCTGCTTGCTTCATTCTACTTTGGAGATGCTCCACTGTACTTGTAATTTGCTCTACTGTGTTCTTAATTTCTGACATACCAGTCTTGATTTGCTTTATTGCTTCCTTAAATTCTTTGAACTCTTGCATGAGCTTCTCATTTTTGACCAGAATCTTCAAAATGAGTCTTATGGATTCTGTGTCCCCCATTTTCTCAATGTCTTCCTCAGTTAACTCTGAGGTTGGCATAGGGTTTTGCTCCTTTGCAGGGGAGTGCTCAGTATTATTCATTGTGCCTTTGTCTCTTCTTTTGCTCTTGATCATTGTACTTCTGGTTAGCAGAGTCTTCTTCTTGGGGCAGTTTTCTAAGCTGTGTGACCCACAGGTCTATAATGCGATTTTACTTATTGCTGTGGGCACACAACTTTTTGCTTGCAGCCACTTGTGCCACAACCTCCAGAGAGTTCCAGGTCTGGCTTCTTATGTCAGATATCCACCATGGTCTCCACAGCCCCAGCTCTTGCTCACCACTCTCCACCTCCTGTGATACCGTACTGAGGCTGCACTGTTGTCTCTGCAACCTTTCTCCCTCTTCCGGTTGGAGTGGGTTCCAGGGTTAGAAAGACACCAGGTGTCCTATCCAATTAGGCTGTTGGTGGCGCTGATCTTGTTGGAACCTGTCTGGGTGCCACACGGACCTATTTTGACTGGTGCAATGTCACAGTCAGTATTATTTTCCTGCGGGACCTCAGCGAGTTCTCGTGATCTCAGCACATGCGCAGTTCTCTGTTGTCTCCTACAGTCCCAAAGGTATTGCCACAGTGCATAATGGCGCAAGATGTGCTACCACAACAGTTCTTGATCTGCTGGCAGTCAGATCCGAGGGCTACCCAGACTTGCCCCGGGTGGAACCCGTAGAATGCCACGTCATTGCAGTTCACCAAGTCAGAAAAGAGCTCACTCCCCACTCAGAGCATGCTCAGTCCTTTCCCTTGCCCTTTCCTCCTTAGGCAAAATGGCGCCCAATTCAGCTCCTGGGGGCTAACTGGGCTATGAAATTCACTCTGTTCTTGCACTGCCTGAGATATGCTGCTCTGTCTCTGCTCCTGGTCAATTCAAAGAGACCAGCAGGACAGACAGTTTCCCATCTGGGTTCACCTCCCAAGCTCCCAGTGAAGGTCTCTTCCCACCTGGTTGCTGTTGGAGTTCAGATCGCCATGCTGGAGTATCATTCACTGCAACACCACACTGCTGTGCCCGCCTCTTTCCTGTGTCTGTCAGTCTCCAGGTACCCCTCTGCTGTTGTTCTGTCCTTTCCTATTTCCTCAAATGTGTCCTCTCTGCTTCATCCTGATTAAATGTTTCTCCGTCTGATTAAACGTGTCCTTACTCTATTCCACCATCTTGATTCTCCACAGAACCACCAGTCTTTATATTAACAACAGTAACAATAAGGTTTTAGAATCTATTTGCCTTTCCCTCTCCTTTGAAATTAGCAAAAAATTTAATGATGATTATTCCCAGTAATGTAACTGCTGGTATGAAGATGAAATGAAATTAAGCGAAACTGTGTGGATGGATTACTTTTAAGTAAAAATCAGCATCTATAAATACTGGGCTACTCTCCTCCCAGAAGCTATATTACAAATCACTGGCTTTTTATGCAGTATGCAGTTGCTGCATTACAAGTACATAAATTGCCTAAAATTTTTCACTTTTAAAATCACTGTTTAAACACTTTGAGGACTCACTTTCATCTCTGAGTATGACCAAGAGACAATTCAAGTGCTGTTTGTATTTTACTAAGACAGATTTTGTTCAGCAGTGTGCTGGCAAATGAGGGATTTGGAGCTACAGGATCATTCCCAGGTGGTGCTGGAAGGTTGATTTGGAGCAGCAGGGATGTTTCCCAGGTGGTGCTGGAAGGCTTTTGCTTTTAGAGATGCAGATGGCCTTGACTTTGACTTGAGTCTTCATGTGCTACTGAGGGAGAACGCTCTGCAGAGCCCCAATGTCCAGGCATGTTTCAAGGGCACCGTTGGAAGGCTGTTGATATGAAGACACTGTCAAGCTGATGTGAGAATCTTACAGAGTAGCTTGAAGGGTCCCAAGGCTTGGGAACCCTTTCCTCATCATTCTTGGAGCACACAGAATGATCAGCCTGAATATTAGCCTGCTGTCGGTATGCCATGGTTCCCTGGTCCTAATGTGGGCCAGGGGCTGGGGACTCTGCACCTGCTCAAAGTTTGTTTTGTCAAGCAAATGGATGGTCTGAGTGGATGAAGGGTTGTTGAGTGTGAATACAGTGTCTGTCACGTCCACTAGTGGTCTAGGAGCTACCTGTGTGCATCGCAGCCCAGCTGTGACCTTGGCAGATGAGGGGATGACTTTGTTGCTGACACCTGTTTTGTGCACCGAAGTGCCTGCAGCTCTGTTATCTAACGGGGCGTCCTCATCCAGGTGCAGGTGTGAAAGCAGGCCTGTGGCTGGTGGGATGTGTCTGGGGAGAGGTTAGAGGACAGTGGGAGAGTGCCACCCTGTCAGGATGAAGTGCAGAAGTAAATTCCAGGGCTCCACTCGTTACATCACTGTGATGCCTTTTCTTTCCAGCAGTAGGCATATGTCAGTCCAGTCATGTGGACATGGGAGATCATTCGATTGTAAGTGTCTGAGTCCCTTGGCCCTGGTGTGCCTGCAGGAGGATGTGCTACACGGGGAAGGATGGGACTGTCCTACCATTGGCCCTTGGGGGTCATGAAGATGTGGTTCCTGTGGCCTCTGCACTCAGGCCACGTCCAGTCCCCTGCTCTCAGAACCAGCTTCTTTCCCAACAGCAGAGGGATGAAAGACAAAGCCCATGCTGTGTCACATGGCTGTCAGCTATGAACACAGGGGCGGGTGTCTTTGAGAGTTCTGGTGCTTCTCAGATGCCACTAAGCATAACGTGTGTATCCCATATGAGAATACTTGTTAACACGTGCTGACATCTAACATTCCCATGCTCTAAAACATGCCATGTGAACCATCTGTCAGTGAAGTGTGAGTGATGTGTACGCATCACTGCTATTTAGCAGGACGTTTTTGGGTTAGGGTTAGACAACTGTCCCTTACCCTCCTTCAAAGCTGCTAGCTGCCACTGGGCTGATGCATAGATTATCTGCTCTAGACATTTTCTGTCAATGGAATCATACAATAATATGGCTTTTTGAGTCTGTTTTATTGCATGAACTCAGCATACTGTTGCTTTTTTGGTAAGATTTACTCTACTTATTTATTTGAAAGGCAAAGAATGAGACAAAGAGAGAGAGAGAGAAATCTCCCATCTGCTGATTGACTTCCCAAATGGCCACAGCAGCAATTTCCAGGCCAGGCCAAAGCCAAGAGCCAGGAGTTCCCTCCTGGTCTACCACATGAGAGGCCAGGACCCAAGTATCGGGGCCCTCTTCCACTGCCTTCTCGAATATATTAGCAGGAAACTCAATTGGAAACAGAGCAGCCAGGACTTAAACCAGTACTCCAGCATGGTATGCGGCATTGGAAGCAGCAGCCTTAACCTGCTGTGCCACACAATGGCCCTAGATAATGCTTTGGAGGTCACCCATGTTGGAGCACATGCAAGGACTTCACTCCTATGTCACAGCTGAATGATGTGGTCTTGTGTGAATGGCTTTACCTCATTTATTTGCCTATACAATGTTGATACCACGGCATCTGGGATTGAGAACTATGAATTCCTCAGCCATGTTCTTTTTTCAAGATTTGAGGTTTCTTAAATATGAATCTTAGGACCAGTTTGTCCATTTTTTGTTTAAAAAAAAAAAAGAGCATTTAGGGAGGTTAGGGATTACGGGGATCTGGGAACACGTTGTATTAGATATTTGAAGTGTTCAGGGTCCAGTCTGTGACCTCAGGACACCTTTCCCATTATAGGTTTTTGACTGAAAGTTACGTATTTTTTAAAAAGTTTATTGTAAAGTATTTTATTCTTTCTCATGTTATTGTCAGTGCATTGCTTTTATTTTAGTTTGTTGTGTTTTTTGGAATGCTCATTGCTAGTGTGTGCATGTATAAGGGACTTTTGCACACTCAGCTTGTGTTCTGTAACTTTGTTGAACTTGTTTATTAGCACTAATATTTTTCTCATGGATCTTCATTTTTTAAAAATTTATTTTTACTGGGAAGACAGTTTTATGGGGAGAAGGACAGATAGAAGGAAAGATCTTCCATCTACTGGTTCATTCACCAGTACTGATCCAATCTGAAGCCAGGAGCTTCTTTTGAGTCTTAACACATAGGTGCAGGGTCCCAAGGCTTTGGGCCATCCTCCATTGCTTTCCCAGACCAGAAGCAGGGAGCTGGATGGGAAATGGAACAACCAGAACCTGAACCCACACCAATATGGGATGCTGGTGCTAGGAGGGCAGGGTTAGGCAATTGAGCCAATGCACCAGCTGCTTTATGGTTTTCTGTATTTAAGATTATGCTACCTGTGAAGAGTTTTACTTCTTCCTTTCTGATTAGGATGCCTTTTATTTGTTCTTTTTCTTTGAGCAGTTTTCCTGGCCAGAATTTCTTGTATGCTGTTGAAGAAAGTGTTAGGAGCTTTCTGCTCTCATTTCTGATCTTTGGGAGAAGCTATGTGCTTTTGGTCAGTGTGCATAATGATAGCTGTGGATTTTTCTTACATGTCTTTTAAATCATGGAGGAGCAATGCATTTTTGAAAATAATGTGTCTTGGAAATTTTGAAGAAAAAGTAATTTTACAGTTGGAAAGGAGATGTCTTGGCTGGAAGCAGGATGAAAGTCTGTAGTGTTCTAGTGACTGTCGTGACAAGTCCCCAGAGGAGTGCTGGTGCAGAGGCAGAGAGGAGGGCTGTGTGCACATCCCGAGAGCCAGGACAGCAGTCCTTCCTGGGACACGGTAGAGAAAGGCAGAAAGGAGGGCTGGGCTATGAGTCCTGGGACATGGTAGAGGAACACATTCTTGACTGGATCAGAGTGTGGGGTTGTGGCTGTTCTTCAGCCTCTGTACATTTACCGCTCCTGGTTTTGAGGATGTTCTCATTTTCCATTCAGAGACAAGATCATCAATCTATAAACAAGCAAACAACTGATATGTATACATTTAGTAAATGTCTTTCACATATTCTGTTACATCTTGCATATGTTTTCGATGCAAGATGGTTCCAGGGTTGTCATTGTTCACACAGCAGCTTCTGTTGACCAGTGACATGCCACATATGTCTCCACCCTGTCTCCTCACCGTGGGTCACTCCCCTATGCTGACTATACCTTTGCTTCTGATGCCTTCTCCCTTTAAGGGCTTAGGCTTTCTCTATTGTTTTTTTTACCCATAGAAACTGAAAGTTTTGTTTTCTTTCACCATAGACACACTGGCTTTTCACCCTGGCATCCAAGGGTGACTGTGTTGGAGTTGTGTTAATTCAGTATTCATGCCTTGCATTTCTTTGAACATGGACATGTCATTTCAGTGAAATCACCTATTCTGCTCTGTACAGTTTGTAATGCAGGTACCAGAACTGTGATAGAGTTAAACATCTTTCTAGTGTTTCAGAACTTTCTTTTAAATACTTAATACTTGTTTTTCCTCACCTCTCCCACAATTCAGTGTCAGGATTTCCTTTGGGATCACATTGTTGGGGAATCTAAGCTGCTTTGTCTCTGGACTTCTCTTAGGCTGCTGAGTCTAGTCAGGCTGCTGTGTCTAGTCGGGCTGCTGCTCCACAGACTGCTGATTAGGCTCTTCCTAATCACCTTCTTCAGTCAGTGCTCTTGGTCCTCTGTGTCCACCTGTCTTCTTCGGCCAAGTGGGCCTTCATATCCTTTGTCATCCTGGACTCTTTTTTTTTTTTTTTTTTTTGGTTTGCTTTTGTTTTGTTGAAACACATTCCTGAGAAGAGGTTTCTGAAGTTAAATTTGTTAGAGATATTGAATGGCAAACTTACCACCACTCTTATTCTTTGGAGTTTTGAATTAGAAATATTTTGCTCATGCTTGTGTAGACCCTGAGTGCCCCATGTCATTGCTGCATGCTGGCCTTGTGTTCCTAGGGCCTTTGGATGGAGCATCTCCTGCCACGGTGTGTTCCACTTTTCTCTGTCATCCTGAATTCTGTTGTCTGCTGGGTTAGATTGCTGTGGCTCTGTAAGTCTGGAGATGGTGGTTATTTTTATCTTCCCCCTTGGCAACTTCCTTCCATTTATTTTCTCTTTTCCTTTTGGAATTCTTGTTTTTCAGACTTTGAATCTCCCAATAGAGCTATTCTTCTCCTCCTCTTCCTCCTTTTTTATTTCAGAGGAAGGGAGGGAAGAAGGGGAGAGAGAGACAGAAAATGAGAATGTTCCTAGTTGCTGGTTCACCCCTTGGGAACGTGCAGTGTGCTGGACTGGGCTAAAGCCAGGAGCTGGGAATGCAATCCAGTCTCCTACACTGGTTGCAGAAACCCAGTTATTCAAGTTGCTTCTTCCTGGGATCCCTATTAACCGGAAGCTGCAAACAAGGGCAGGAACTGGGAAAAGACCATAGTTACTTGAATACAGGACACTTGTATCCTAACTGGTGTGTTGACCACTGGACCAAATTTTATTTTTTAAAATTTCTGGGACCAATGCAATAGTATGTCAGGCTAATCCACCAATTACATATGAGATGCTGGTGTTAGCATCTCATATGGGTGCTAACTCATGTCCAGGCTGCTCCACTTCCCATCCAGCTCTGTTTATGGCCTGGGAAAGCAGTGGAGAATGGCCCAAGTCCTTGGGACCCTGCAGTTGCATGGGAGACCTGAAAGAGATTCCTGGCTTCACGTTGGCTCAGTTCTAACTGTTGTGGCCCTTTGGGGAGTGAACCAGTGGTTAAAAGGTCTTCTCTATCACTCCTTCTGTGTAAAAATTGTCTTTCAAATAAAAATAAATAAGTCTTTAAAACATTTTTTTATTCTTTGTGTTGAATAATTTTTGAAAGTAATAATTGCTATATTGACCAATTTTATATGGCTTAATAGTTTTAATGATTTTTTTTTTAAAAAAAGAGGTACAATGGAAATTTTTTCAGAATAAATTTTCTTGTAACAATTATGGTATGATAGTTATTTTACAGGGGGTAAATTGGAGGGTTAGAATTCCAGGAGAAAAATAATGTGAGATTTCTGACTAAGCTGAGAGCTTGTTGATTTATTTTTTTAATTTTTAACACATTTCAGAAGAGACAGGCAGATACCTGCTGGTTCAGTTCTCTAAATGCCCCTGTTGGAACCAGAAACTCATACTTGGTGTCCACTATTTGCCGGAGACCAGCTCCAGCTGAGTTCAGGGCTCCAGGAAGCACGTATGGCGTTGGCGATAAGAAGAGAAGAGCTAGACCATTTTAATTCTATGATTATAGTGGATCCTGCAAGAAAGCTGTCATTTATTTATACAGAAAAACTCACAAGCTTTCATACAGACTTTTTTACATTATGCTCAAGTGGGTGTTTCCAAAGATAATTCTGCAAATTACCTCACTTTAGAGCAGGCCATTATCCTTTCTGACCTTGCAGCCAGGAATTCCTCACCTGGCAGCACATATTAATCAGAAAATATACTCCTGCTACTTTTCTCTTTCTACAACTTGCTATTTAAAGCAGAAAATATATCACAAACGGAAAAACATAAAGATTAAAAGCAAAAAAACTTTATAAATGTAAATTCCCATTACAATCGCTTGCTTAACAATCCCTTAATCAGTTGGAAAGCATGTTTGACATTGTTAGTACAAACATCCTTGAGCTCCTCTGGCCAAGGGATCATGGGAGCATCCAAGACAGCATACATTGTTAAAGGCCCACTCACCAAGGTATTGTTCATGACATTAGCTCCTAAGCTCACATCAGTTACAGAGACCACCTCGTAAGGGCAAACAACTATGCATCAACATGTTTTAGTGGTAGTTGAATGTCTGTGAAACTGCACTGAAGTAATTGAAGAAACATTTACCAAGCCTTGCCATACAACTGGGAGCTCCTTGTGGCCTTGCCAGCAGGGGAGCGTTCTCTTCACAGCTTTCTTTGTTCTAGTGATCACGACCCCCTCCCACAGCCTCTAGGGTCTACATTGGCAGGAAGCTCCATGTAAATCACCGGCAGGACACCTATCCCTCTTCAAGATGTCAAGCTGGGAGAAGACACCTGTCAGTTTGCTGTAGTGTTCAGGTTCTATTAGAGGAGTATGAAAGAGAAAATTAAAAATTTATACTCAAATATCTATGGTACAGCAAAACTAGAATTTTTACATGGTGGCTTTTAAACAAGTGTTAGGTTCACAGTTAAAAGGCATGGTGCCACGTAGGTCCTTCTCTGTGGACTGACTGTCCTCTACCCGTCTTTCCCATGGTGTCATCTGGGTCCCTTTCTGGTGGACTGTTTTTGCTCTGCTCTGCTCTGCCTGTCTCTCCCACCCTGTCACGTGGGTTTCTGCCCATCTGCTGTTGCCTCCTGACTGAAAGTGGGTGTCTGCTTCCTGGACCTCCTAAATGGCCCTTCCTTTGACATGTCACAAACCCTTCTGGGTCCTGCTCTGTGGGAAGTCTCTCCATGTATGCCTAGGGTAAAGTCTGCTTCTCTTGGTGCCTGTGGTAAGAGTTGCCAGGCCTGTGTACATGTGGTTGTACTTCGGTGCTGGGTCACAGGTTTGTGCACTGCTGGACACTGGCATTAGTGCATGTCCTGTGAATCCAGGTGTGTGGCCTGCTTCATTGGCTTGTTAATTAACTCATATTTTAGGAATTATTGTGTGTGTTGCAAGCTCCAGTTCTTGGCCAGTTGGGCAGATGGTATCAGAACATCTCTATATGGATTGTCTGGTTTTAAAAGTAACATCTTAATTTGGAGGCTACTGTACTGCAGTTTATAGATATTTATGCTTCCTGTTTTTTTCTTGTATCATTGAAGAAGTATTTCTATATTCTGGTAACAAAGAGACTTAAAATTTTTTTTTTTTAAGTTCTGTGTTGAGATTACGTCTGCTTTGTGAGGCCATGACCTGCCTCTCTGGTTGTCCCACCTCCTCACCGCTCTGTGTCAACTCAGTGCAGGGACACCTGGTCTTGGTCTTATGACGGGTGTGTGTGTCTGCCTTCCGTCCTCATTTACAGCTTTGGCTTGCCTTGCATGGAGAGTCAGGGAGCATGTGCTATGTTGGACATTTTCTGCTGTTTGCAGGACAACTTCCTGTTATCTTGTCCTCTTCTCATCAGAAATGGAGGTCTCTGGTCTAGGGATGTTTATAGGACCAGGACTAGCTGGGGACCCAGTGGAAGAAGCCACCCATCTGCACCCAGGCTGCTAATGGCTGCTCAGTCTGTCATTCGTCTCAGGGGCAGCCAATACAAACTGCCCAGTTTTTAAAAGCAGACACCCCAGTGCAGGCAGTGCTGCTGTGAAGGTTCATGTGTGTGCAGGCAGAGTATGTGAAGCACGCTGTAGGATGGTAGGGTGGCTGAGGAGGTGGTGATGTGTTCACCGACAGAACATGACTGCTGTGAAGTCACAGCATGCAGGGGTTGGTTATGGGGTTCCGTATGTGTGCCCAGGTACCTTCTGGTGTGTCTGTGTGTACTCATGTGTGTCGCGCCCACGACTCCTATCGTCCCACAATAAGAGGCAGACACGAGTGAAGTCTTCTGCGGTAGTCTTTATTGTGCACACCAAGATGAGGAAGAGGAAAGGGCCCCGACCCCGGCAGGCTGCCTGCTCTTATGCGCTGACCGGCTCCGCCCTTGCCAATGATAGGTTAGCGTCATGATCACGCAGGGTCCTGGGCGACCGGATTCGCCAGTCCCCAGTGTTCACGCGCCGGCCATGAGTCGGTCATGCCGTAGTTCACTGCGCGTGTGCTGGGTGCCTGCGCAGTACTACGAAAGCTATGTGACTCTCCACCAGGCACCAAGGTGTGGCTTCTCCGGCCGGCGCCATTTTGGGTACGGCATGTGGCCAGTGCATACGGATGCAGCTGGCAACACATGTGTGTTCTGAGGAGTTGGATTCTGGCATTGTTTCACATCTAATGAAAACTGGGGTGAAGCGACTTCTGTCCACTGCAAGCTCATCTGGCCACATTCTGTGAGAAATGGGGATGGTAGCAGGGTTTCTTGCACTGGGCAGAGGTCATTTGGCCTCCTGGGAGAGGACCCTGTGCAGAAGCAGGGGCTGCATTGCTCAAGGTTTTGCTCTGGTACTCCTCTGTGGAGGAGATTACTGACTCCTGACGCTTATCCCCATGGATTTAATCATGTGGAGTTCCCTGATTCCAGGAGAGGCCAGCTTGCCTCAGGACAGAGGCTGGGCGTCACATGCATGCCCTTGTAGAAATGTTTTGCCATTTATCCTATATGTGTAGGAAATGCCATTTCCTGGTTTTCTCTGAGGATAATTCACCTTCCGCTCCTTGTACTGAGGTGCCTCTAGCTGCTGTGTGGATTACTGTAAGGCATAGCAAATGACCAAGCTGCAGCTGCCAATAACTCAGCACAGTGGTTGAATCTGTGGCCTGCAGACAGGAGGACCCAGAGAGAACCTTACTTGTAATTTGAAATCTGCAGATGAAGGCAGTTCTTCTGCCTTCTGTGCTGTCTTGTCAGTAGGAACTCAAGAAAAGAGCCACATGCCCAATGGAGACGCCATTTAGGATAGCATCTCTGCAGGTGACGTTCAGAGCAAATAGAAAAATGTGGAGCTTGTTTCCACACGGTGATCCTCCCTGACTGTTACATCAGGAACTGTTCACAGCCAACTTCCAGCCTTCCTCTCTGGTCCACATTCACTCCCTTGAGGGCTTTCTCTGTTGTGATGACATCACTGTAGGTATGTATGCAGGTTGTGGTGTCATGCTTGCCAGCCTGGCCTCGTTCGCAAACCACATGACGTACAGCTGCCTGCCAGTACCCACACCACCTGCTTACCTTCCTTCCTGTTCCAGAGAGCGGATGCTGCCTTCCGACCAAGGCCCAGGAGCTTGCTCTGCTTCTCATCGTCTCCATCAGCACACATACCGCTGGCCCCTGTCAGGGAAACTAGGTGTCTGAATATGCCCTGCACTTCACGCTTAGTGGCCCCTGTGAGGAGCTGAGCGCTCAACTCCTGGCAGTCCTCTGGAGGACACAGGAGGCCCACTGGCTAGGTGGAACTTAATCTGACCCCCTACAACTAAGTCTGCATCAGAATTACTCACCTTCCCAGGGTCTGGGATGATGACCATGTCTGCACTGAGGGGACAGGGCAGGTGGTGGGTGTGTCTCAGGTAGCCGGGCTGGAGTCTTTAGTGTGGCTCAGGACAGGGGCAGGTGGTAAGTGTGTTAGGTAGGGGGGGCGGGGTGTGGAGTCTTTAGTGTGGCTCAGGGGACAGAGCAGGTGGTGAGTGTGTCGGGTAACAGGGTTGGAGTCTGTCATGTGACTCAGGACAGTGCAGGCAGTGTGTCCTGGGTGGTCCTGGAGTCTTTCATTTGGCTGAGTGGAGAGGGCATGTGGTGTGTCTCAGTTGATGTTCTCAAATCATTATGTGGGTGAAATAGGAAGACAGGGTAGATAACAAGTGTTTCTGCTGCTGGTGTCCTCCAGTCCGTGTGTGGCTGAAGTGGGGACCTTTGCATAAGAGCTGCAATTAGAAATCTGCGTCCCTAACAGCTCAGGCACATTAGGTGAAGTGTCCGCCTTCATGATCTGCAACGTGTTTATGCACTGTCATCAGAACATAGATGTGTGTGGCTACTCTCAGTGCGTGGTAGGGTGAAAAATATTTTACAACCAACAGTTTACCTAAGCTCTTTGCATTCTGAATGGAACCACAACTGAAATCCTCAATGGAAACATAAAGGTACTGTAACATTGTGCTTTGAGCACAGATGAAAGATTCTCAATTGTACCTTATAAGATTTAGAATTCTTTTGTGTGTGTAAAAACAAATAATAAAGTGGAAAATTATTGAAACTGCTACTCACCTGGTCTTCATTTCCAGAGAGACACAGGAAAGATGGGGTATAAGGCAACCCCCAGGCCAGACTCACAGCTGGCTCAGCCCTTAGAAGAGGTGCTGAGCCTTAATGACAGGTGGAAACCAGGGTGAACTGACTCCCATCTTTCTGCGTCACGAGGTTGTACAGCAAACATTCCTCTTTCCATTCTGGTCAGGGTTGGCTACAGGAATGTGGAACCCAACCTCGGTGAAGAAAGTGGCTGGGGAGGGCATCCATTTAAATTGTGTGTCCATAGAGCCAAATGGCTCTCCTTCCAGTTGATGCCTGGGAATTGCTCATTTCTGTTCACAGGGAAGCTGTGAGGGCCAGCACACTGATGTGTGTGCACACGGTGTAGACATGCTGTGAGGGCCAGCACACTGATGTGTGTGCACACGGTGTAGACATGCTGTGAGGGCCAGCACACTGATGTGTGAACACACGGTGTAGACGTGCTGTGAGGACGTGTACACTAAAGTACAGATGTGGAGTGAGGTTCTAGAAAACTTCTGCCTTGGGTTTCTGTTTAAATATGTGGCTTAGTAATGCCTGATCTCAGTGGTAAAAACTCAGAAGTTTGTCTGATACGTAACCTCAGGTGAATCTTGGTGCTGTCGACTGTTCATTCTTCCTGGCTTTTTGAGTAGCTGAGGTACAGCCTTGGCTCACAGACCTGTGTATATGGCAGCGGGTCGCTGAACTGGGCTGGAGAAGCAATGCTAGGCAGTTGGAACGGTTTGTGAGACTCACTGATTTCTTGTGTCCCTTTTATCCTTACAGATGATGACATCAGCTGCCTGCCTGAGAGGCGTTTCTACACTGTGAGCCTTCCTCCTGATGGGTATCTGCCTAACACACCCAGCTGCCTGGACTCTGCCAGTGTGTCCACTGGGGAAGAAGCAGAAGGTAAAAAGATGGGGTGGGGAAGGTGGACAATTCACAGGTAAATCATCTTAACTTTGTGTATTTAAAGGGTGTAGTTAATCACATCATTACCCAAATAGCCACCCTGTGTCTGGTTACCTATTTTACAACCAAGAAGAAGATTATTAGAAGATTGTTTTATGTATCTGAAAGGCAAAGAAAGAGAGATTGAGCTTCCATCTGCAAGGTCACTCCCCAAGTGTCCCAAGAAATCGGTGACTTGGTCAAGCTGATGACAGAGCCTGGGAGCTCCATTATAGTCTCCCACGTGACAGCAGAGACCCAAGCACAAGGCGTCACTGCTGCCTTTGGTGTCACATCCGTAGGGAACAGGACCAGAAGCAGAGCAGCTTTACGGAATGCTGCTGTCCCAAGAGGTGACCAAGTCACCGCTGATCTCAGCCTAACCCTAACCCTTGAAAAGCGAAATGGTTGCTATTCCTCTTCAAATTAGCCATTTGAAAACTGAGAATAATGTAGGGTTTCAAATAGAAATTTTTCCTGGATGATTTTTGGCAAGTATAAACTAAAAAAACCGCAAAATAAGACTTAGTTAATTGAATGTCAAAACAAAACGGTTTTTTAGTACATTAGTATTTCTGGCTTTCTAGTTTAAAAATCCTATAAAATCAACTGGTATTTAGTCTAACTATTAAGATTCCTATGTCCCACGTAAGAGTACTGGGAAAGCAATGGAGAATGCCCCAGGTTCATGGGCTGCTGCACTCACAGGGGAGACCTAGGGGAGGCTTCTGACTCCTGGCTTCAGATCAGCAAAGCTTTGGCTGTTGTGGCCATGTAGGGAGTAAACCAGTGGATGGAAGATTTTTCTGTCTCCCTTCTCTATAAATCGTTCTTGCAAATAAAAATTTTAAAAATCTGAAAGGAAAGGAGGAAGGAAGAAACTGAGTGGGAACAGAATATCAGTGTTCATTCTAAAGAAATTGAGCAGAGGGATCTGTAAAGACTGTTAGCCAGCCTCTGGGAAATGGAGGGGAAAGAGAAGAGGAGGAATGGCCATAACAGAGACACTGAAAATCCAAACCTCTCTTGGCATGCAGTCACAGAAAGCACGGATGAATCTTTGCTAAGAACACTGTGGTAAACTGATACTGCTTTATGCTTCAGCGAATGTGTTAGAAATAATAGTGTGATTTATGTGTACTTCTATTAAATGTGGATTATTACTTAGCAGTACAGTTCTAGAGTGAGACAGCTAAGAGGAACAGGTAGATAATTAGAGATTAATGTGTAAGCTTTTAGTGCTGAAGGAGACGAGGGGCAGTACACATACAGGGTCTACTGAGGGGTGAAGAATGACCAGGATGAGGGACAGCAGGCCTGGGGAGAGGTGAGAATGACCAGGATGAGGGACAGCAGGCCTGGGGAGAAGTGAGAATGACCAGAGGTGAGGGACAGCAAGCCTGGGGAGAGGTGAGGATACCAGAGGTGAGGGATAGCCGACCTGGGTAGAGGACACAATAACCAGGATGAGGTACAACAGGCCTAGGTAAAGGTGAGGATGATTAGAGGTGAGGGACAGCTGGCCTGGGTAGAGGTGAGGATGACCAGAGTTGAGGGACAGCTGGCCTGGGTAGAGGTGAGGGTGACCAGAGTTGAGGGACAGCAGGCCTGGGCAGAGGGCACGATAATCAGGGGTGAGGGATAGTAGGCCTGGATAGAGGGCAAAATGACCAGGGTGAAGGACAGTAGGCCTGGGGAGAGGTGAGGATGACCAGGGTGAAGGACAGCAGGCCTGGGGAGAGGTGAGGGTGACCAGGAGTGAGGGACAGCAGGCCTGGATAGAGGGCAAAATGACCAGGGTAAAGGACAGCAGACGTGGGGAGAGGTGAGGATGACCAGGGTGAAGGGCAACAGGCCTGGGTAGAGGTGAGGATGACCAGGAGTGAGGGACAGCAGGCCTGGGGAGAGGTGAGGATGACCAGAGGTGAGGGATAGCAGACCTGGGCAGAGGGCACGATAACCAGGGGTGAGGAGCAGCAGGCCGGGGGAGAGGTAAGGATGACCAGAGGTGAGGGCCAGCAGGCCTGGAAAGGTAAGAATGTCCAGGCTTTAGGACAGCAGGCCTGGGCAGAGGACACGATAACCAGAGTGAGGGAGAGCAGGCCTGGGCAGAGGGCACAATAAGAAAATGAAGGAATGAAGGACAGCAAGCCTGGGAAGAGGAAAGGATGACCAGGGTGAGGGACATTAGGCCCTGAGGAAGGGATAGAGACACCTGAAAGGCCTGCATGCCAACAAGTTGCCTGAGTAGCCACTGTGAACTGAACCCTGGTGAACTGGGTTTTGCCTGCACCATCCCATTCCCTTGGCTGTGAGCTGAGCCTTGGCTGGGTAAGCAGCAGCCCGATGCTCTGCAATCACACTCCTCAGCCTTATCCTCTTAAATTCTTTCTCTGTTTTCCTGTTTTCCCCGTGTTGAGCGTGTCCACGAGCCTGAGTGTTGTTAATTTGTCACATTGGGCTCGACTTGTCTTGTGTTTATGCAGATGCTGTTTGGTACATTTGATCTCACATGAATTTAAACAACTTCTTAGTGCTGAGTGAATCTTGTATATTATGTGTGAAATCAGGATGAAGATTTGATTTGGTTGTTTTCATTAATTTGGATACTGTGGAAAGATAATTGTGGGATGTTTGGATTTTCTTAAGATCTTGCCATGCCCTTCAGCCATGATAAGAGTTGTGGAGTGTAAATTCTTCATCTTAGGATAGTCAGGGCTTCGCAACTATGGACATTTTCTTGAATGTTCCCTGCAGTAGCAGATGGTGGAGAGGAGACAGTGTCAGGAGACCCTTGGCTATCCCCTCAGTGGTGCTGGTGCGCTACACTCCACCAGGTGGCTTTGCCCTCCTTTCTTGTCCTCCCACCTATGGACTTCCTGGTCAGTGCTGTCTCAGGCCTCATTATGTGGAGCTGGTGTCTTAAATGACTCATTCATAGCTCAGGAATTCTTGCTTTTCCTGTGTGAACTCGCCTGCTGGTGATGGAAAACTGAGGCAAGATCTGTGGGCCAGGTGGATGGAGATGCTTGACTTTGGGCTCAGGAGGCCATTTGGGTCACCTGGGGGAGAAAGCACAGTTTTTGTTTCTGTTGCATTAGAAATAAGAGCCATTTGTGGGAGAGGCAGCACTGACTTCTGAACCATGGAGAGTATGCAGGCTGGGGGTTCAGGGACAGATGCTGTTGTCCAGGGTTCCTAGCAGCTTGGCCTGGTGCGAGACCACAAAGGCCACAGAGCGCAGTTTGAGGAACTAGGAGTTGGTTAGAAGTCTGGAAATCTGGGCTGGCACTTGAGAGGCCAGCAGAAGGGGGCAGGCAGACATGCCAGAGAGCAGCAAGTTTGAAAGCTCTGGTATGTTTATGAGGAAATACCATGAAAGGTCAAACTCCATCTATTACAAATGATAGAGGGTTTACATGTAAGTCACCTGACAGTAATAGGGCTAGCATTGTGGCATAGTGCATTAAGTTGCTGCCTGTGACACCAACATCCATGTGGACACTGGTTCATGAACCAGCTGTTCCACTCCACATCCAGCTTCCTGCTGCTGTGTCTGGAAAAGTATAGTGCATGCATGGACCAAGTGCTGGGGAGACCTTGGCGGAGTTCCAGGCTCCTGGCTTCATTTCTGGCCCAACCACTGGCCATGTTGTGGGCATTTGGGAAGTAAAACAGAAGATGGATGAAATCTCTGTTTTCTCACCTACCTTATCAACCTCCCTCTCTTCCTTCCTCTCTTTTCTTTTCAGACAAAAAGTTCACTTCAAAAAAGAAAGAAAAATACCAGCATATTCCAACGGAGGTGCTCCCTGGCTACTCTTCAGCCTCAGGTCCAATAGTTTCAAGGCTCAACTGTGTGTACACTGTAAGGTTCAGGGGCGATTGAGAGATTTCTAGATCAGGCAGTTTTATTAAGGGAGAGAATCTGATGGACTGCTCCTTTGGGGAGATGGCCCGGGGTGACCGCATGGAGCAAGTGGCTTCCCAGAGTTCACAGTGCTGGATCTTTATACATCTTAAGCTCCTTGGTTTGTACATTCAAATGACCTCTAGCACTACTGGTGGGCTCAGTGGTTGGTGTAGGGCATTCCAGACATTCCTGAGAAGGGTGGATGATCCATTAAGGACTCTGCCTCAGGCTGCATCCTGCTCTGCCCAAACTGTAAAAATATCCTCCAAATACATACCTGGTAAGTCTATGCAAAACCAACTGGAAAATTTGGGCATTTACTTCAGAATTACATTTTCTTTCAGAAATGAGTGCAGGATCTCATCTTGTCGAAGACAATTAAGTAACATAAAGTACTTAAGAAGTGGCTGCATAGTTGGACAGGAGCCTTGTCATTTGTGATGTGATCGGTGTGAGTGTCTTCTGAGAGTAAAGTCAGTCTTTCCTTCCTTCAGCTGCCCAGTATAACAGTGTATAAAGTTGGTGTTGAGACTGTTGCTTTAACACAAATCCCACTGAGAGTCCCCTGTAGAAATAAAGGCTAAATTTATGTCCTGACTGTAGCCAACCAAGTTTGCTGTTCCTGATTCTTCCCTTGGCGCCTTTGGAAGCTGCTGCTCTGGAGCCAGATCAGGTTGAAGAGGAGCCAAAGAATCTTAAGTTGTTGGGACCCTGAAGTCCTGCTGCTTCAGGAAGTCAAGCACCTGTTGATTGGGAGCCGCCGGCTTTGCCTGCTCTGGCTATAGTCCCTGTGGTTCCCCGGACACCCGGCAGTCCTGTTGGTGGGTATAGAAATCCCACCTGGCAGTCCACAAAACTTGCCCTGCTCGAAAAACATGCCCCGTCATCCAAAAGCCAGATGGGACACAGTGGGGCTGCCCATGCACTACATTCCTCTGAAGGCAGCATCTGCATCCCCTCACGGGGTGACCCAAGTCCGCCTGAGATTTCCAGAGACCCAGGGCCCTGACTAGGCCCTCATGCCAATTACCGGGCCCCTGACCAGGCATTCACACCCAGTGAACCAGGACCCCTGACCAGGTGCTCACACCCAGTGACCCAGGACCCTGATCAGGCCTCATGCCCAGTGACCCCAGACCCCTGACCAGGCTTCACACCTAGTGACCCAGGCTCCTGACGAGGTGTTCACACCCAGTCACCCAGCCCCCTGACCAGGCCTTCAGTCTAGTGACATATATGCCCCTAGCCTGGCCCAGTGACCCAGGGTCTTGACCAGGTGTTTATGCCCACTCACCATGTTCTCTGCTGTGTCTGTCTCGGTGAGATGCCAATCCCTGCCTGCCTAATGTGTGTGTATACTCAGTATGTTGTATTGCAAAACTGTCCTGAACTGTGGGGAATCATGGGTTGAAGTAATGAGAACTGTCCTGTGTTATCACAGTCACATGCATGGCTTCAATCAGCATCCAACGAAAACAGATGTTTCATGCCTATACCTGCACCGCATTAACAACTGAAGGTGTTTGTTACATAATTTATGTCCTCAGCTTTGACTCTAGAAACACCTACTGTGACTGAAACATTCAGCCTGTTTGCTTGCCTGTGAGCATTCCATTGGCCATGTTATTGTGTGTCCAGCACATCTCTTCCTGACCTGCTCTGTGTCTCAGAGCTGACTTACAGGCCCTGGGTCTTCCTACTGAACTAGTGACCCTACACACTATTTCCTATTCTATGCTGCATGTACTCCAGGATAGAGCTGGCCATATGCAGTGGCAGTGACTAACCAGAGGGCAGGGACTGCATGGTCAGGTGTGGTGTTGGCTATGAGTTCTCTGCATGATCTGTGTAAGTTTTGAGTTTTCCCTATTTCTGGTTTGATAATGAGATTTTAAATTTGGTGTCAAGGTTGATCAGATATCTGATACTGCTGGACTCTGTTGTCTTGTTCAGAGTATTTGTAGCTATGGCTGGAAGACTGGCCCACATTCCTACTTCCTGTCACATTCCTACTTCAGGTCACAGAGCAGCCTACAGCCAACGCTGTTTTTCCTGTGCTCTGGGAATGTCTGTGCAAGGTGAACGCTGGCTTGTCCCACGTTCAATGTCTGTGGGTCACAGATGACTACAGCTGAGGTTCTTCTCCAGGATTATTCCACCTGAACATACTGCTTATTACATTGATTTTCTGCTTTAGTTTTATGTTCTTTTGCTGAACTTCACTTTCCTGAGAATTCCTGTGGGTTCTCTAATCGGTGTGCATGCTGTTGCCACCATGTCCTACTAACTTGATGACCGCAGTGGGAGACACCCTAACCCTCCAGTTCTTCAGCCATTGCTCTGGTTTATCTTCAGAGTTTCAATTCTTGCTTATTTCTCTGTCTTGTGCTGTTTGTTGTTTATTTTGTGCTGTTACATGTATTGTTTATTTCTGCCTTTGCTGGATTTAATTCACTATTTTTCTAGCTTCTTGTACATCACTGATTTTCAGACTATCATCTTTCCTAATGTATGTAGGCCTGTATACAGGAATTAACACTAGCCCACAATTTTCAGATGTCATAATGTCATTAAATCTGAGAAATTTTCCTGTGTCAGTGCCCACAGCCTGAAAATCAGCACAGTGTACTAACACCAGTGTACTAGCCACAGTTAACACGCTGGGTTGTGGACTGTTGAGATTTTTTTAAAACCTCTGTTGCTGTTTTCTTTAAAGTACATGTGTATGTGCACACACACACACTTGAAAATATATGATGAAGTAATTTTTTTGTTTGTTTTTATTGGAAAGTCAGATATACAGAAAGGAGGAGAGACAGAGAGGAAGATCTTCCGTCCATTGATTCACTCCCCAAGTGGCGGTAATGGGCGGTGCTTGTGCCAATCCGAAGCCAGGAGCCTGGAAGCCACCATGCGGGTGCAGGGTTCTAATCCCACCAGGATTAGAACCAATGCCCATATGGGATCCTGGTGCATGCAAGGCGAGGATTTTAGCTGCTAGGCTGCTGAACCGGCCCTGAAGTAATTCTTTTATAGCCTTTTTCCATATTTACCTTTTTATATTCCTGTGTGATGGTCTTTTTTTTAAGAGGTATTTAATTTTATTGGAAAGGATTTACAGAGAGAAGATGCAGAGAGAAAGATCTTCCATCTGCTGGTTCATTCCCCAAGTGGCCACAATAACCAGAACCGAGCCAGTCTGAAGCCAGGAGCCAGGAGCTTCTGAGTCTCCCACGTGGGTACAGGGTCCCAAGGCTTTGGGTCATTCTCTGCTGTTTTCCCAGGCTACAAGCAGGGAGCTATATGGGAAGTAGAACAGCTGGGACACAAACTGGTGCCTGTATGAGATCCTGGCATGCAAGGCAGAGATTTAGCTGCTGAGCTATTGTGCCCGACCCTTTGTGATGGTCTTGTAGCTATTGTTTGTATGGCAGTCTCAGCAGAAAGGGAGAGAACAGGCCACAGGGCACAAGATTGGCAGTTATGGAGTCTGTGAAGGAGTTGGAGGGTGAGAGTAACCATCCATCCACATTTTTGCTGGGACAGACACCTCATGTGGCCTGGGTGGTCACTGCATGGTTGACTTGGGGATGGTGAAACAGTGCTGATTTGTCCACAAGCTCAGGTGCCAGTGAGCAGGAACCTAATGTCATCTTTTAGAAGTGGACGTGGGAAAGAACAACCAGAGTTAGTATTTCATAGGTCAGCTGAAGGATGGCTGTTCCACCTTGGTCCCTAGGAGAGACAAAATGTACTAATTTGAGATCCATCGTACATTTTAAATGTGATTTCACATTTGTAGGTAAGACTGCTGAGAACCCCGATTCTAAGAGGGAGCAGGGAGCAGTGGAGCTGCCATGTCTTCACACAGGGTATGCACAGGGGCAGTCCCCAGGAGTGAGGTTGGAAGGAAGTGTCTATGTCTGGGGTTGACACTCAGCAGAATACTGTGTTGTATGTTTTCACAGTGAGGAGATGAAGTTGACAGGCCTCAGGCTGCATAGAGACACACAGTGCCCAAAGTAAGTCCCCGGGCCTTGTAACCTCGTGCCCTATGCAATGGCTCCCCTAGGCACCAGCCACTGTTGCTGAGGTTGCTGAGTCACAGGGAAAAGGCAAAGCTGACTTGAGCAACTTTATGAAAGACAGATTAGACTTCAGGGTAAAGTCAGGTCCTTGAGCAGAAGTTAACAAGGAGGCAGCCTTTATTCAGTGTAGGAGCATCTAGCCATCTGTACCATTTTTGTTTTACCAATCTCATATTTAGAATGTAAATTACATCGCTTGGTACTGTTTTGTCACAGTAATCTGTGATGGCGTGTTATGCAGCTCAGAAAATGTGAACAGAAACCAAGAAGGAAATTGAGGCCCAAACTGTGTGGCTCTGTTCTGGGTCATTCTGGGAGCACCACAGGGGTAGTGATGAGGGGTGGCTGCCCTTTCACAACTCAAGCTGTGCCCTGACAGTCTCCCGGGGCAGAACCTGCTTGTGGCTGACAGTCACATCTATTTCCACCACCATGTGCTGTCCATGACTGCCCTGCTGGTGCCATCTTCCTATCCAGGGCCAGCCCAGAATTGTCCCACATCAGCCTTGGCGAAAGAGTTTGTTTTTTTGTTTTTTAAGATTTATTTATTTTTATTACAAAGTCAGATATACACAGAGGAGGAGAGACAGAGAGGAAGATCTTCCATCCGATGATTCACTCCCCAAGTGAGCGCAACGGCCGGTGCTGCGCCGATCTGAAGCCAGGAGCCAGAAACTTCTTCCAGGTCTCCCACACGGGTGCAGGGTCCCAAAGCTTTTGGCCGTCCTTGACTGCTTTCCCAGGCCACAAGCAGGGAGCTGGATGGGAAGTGGGGCTGCCGGGATTAGAACCGGCGCCCATGTGGGATCCTGATGCGTTCAAGGCAAGGACTTCAGCCGCTAGGCCACGCTGCCAGGCCCAGCGAGAGAATTTGTAACAGGAAGTTGGCACATGCATACTCGGGATGTCTCCACGAGAATGGCAGTCATTAACTATTGACCAGCATACCATTGACTGATTTCATGATTTGCCAGCTTCTACTAACCTATAGCCCAAACTCAACTTTCATTTCAAAATGTGACTTAACTCTTGGAAGGTACAGAAGTAAAGTGTGAAACACATAGGAATGAATTTTTTTCCCAAAGGTTATAGGAATAGAATTTCACTCCTTGTAGTCCTGTGACAACTTATTGTAGGTCATATGGTGGTTACCTCTTTTGGTGCCTCTTTTGGAAGCTAGGAGTGTTGTAATTTGTGACATGGTTGGGATCTTTAGCAATGTAATTACAATGAGATAAAGTTGAGAATCACTGGAACAAACAGCTTGAATCCTTTCTTCCACTGAAACTGCAACATCTTGATGGAATATTTGTTTAGTTCACATTTTTGACATAGTTCTATTGTTCTGACATCCAATACAGATCAAGATTGTCATGATCAACAAAAGAGAAAAAGAATTAGAAAGCGTAAATCAAGGAAAAATGTAAAAAAACCCAATATTGTTCATGTAGAACAAGCAGAATTAGAGAAGCAGCCAAGTCTCTTACAAGAAAAGTTACAACACCAGCACACAGATGGTCCCTCGATCAGCAAAAATAAAAAAAGGAAACTGAAGAAGAAACGACAAATTCAAAGGAAGAAAGCAGCCAGTTTGGTGACAAAGGCCTCTGGTGTCAACTTCATGTACCAGCCTGTGGAGAGCCACAGTGAACAAGAGAATGAAGGAGACAGTGAGCGGGGAGCAAGAGACACAAGCGAGGAGGAGGCTAGAGATGCCGATGAGGAGGAGGTCAGACTCAGCAACGAAAAAGCGGACGGTGTCCTGGCCTTGCTAAAATTGATGCAAGAAGCTTATTTTTATGATGGTATGTATCTTTCTGTTTTCTTCTGAATAATGGCAGCCACTTTAAATTTTGAAATAAGCAATAAATAAAATGTTTTGAGGCTTCCAATACAAAATACATTAAAATTAATTTCAAGGCAAAAATCAGGATATTTAAATTCTTTACACAAGAGAACTGGAGCCATTTGTTGCTCAGGACATATTGGAACTGCCATTGCTGCAGGTGGGCCAGGTCTACATTGGTGGTTCCTCTGAAGACTGATGTCATAGTGTGCCAGTGCCATAGCTGCATCTCTCTCTGGGAGCCCTGTGTGGTCTGAAAGTGTTCCTGGGCTCACCAGGTGGCTTTCCTAAGCTCTCAGGGCAGTAGAAGCAGCAAACCAACTCCCCTCCCACACCCAGCCATGGACACTCAAGGACACTTCAAAAAGAAATCCAGGGAAAACAGAGCTGAAAGATAAACTTGGAATCCATGCCTAAGATGAGTTGTACTTTCATACATAAGTTTGGTTTTTTTTTTTTGGCTAATGTTTTCCAGAAACTATCTGGAAACTCTGAGGGATGTGGAAAAGAAAGATGTGTTTGTTCTCATGACGGGCAATTGTTTTATTTGTGCAGCATTGTATTCCTTAGTGACTGACCTGAGGATGAAAAAGCAGCAGATGCAGCTCAGGGCCAAGAAGAGAAGCACACGCCCTGTTTTCCTATTTGATACACTGCCAGTAGGTTGGAAGTGCTTCAGTGAGACATCGGACAGTGGTTGCGTGAAGAGATGGAGAACTTTCAGCTGTCTAGTAATGTGGGAGGCAAGGAACTGATTTCTTTTTTAAGATTTATTTACTTTTATTGGAAAGGCAGATTTATAGAGAAGAGATACAGAAAGATCTTACATCTGCTGGTTTACTTCCCAAGTGGCCACAACAGCTAGAGCTGAGCTGATCTGAAGCCAGGAGCTTCTTCAGGTCTCCCACGTGGGTACAGGTTCCCAAGGCTTTGGGACATTGTCCACTGTTTTCCCAGGCCACAAGCAGGGAGCTGGATGGGAAATGGAGGACCTGGGTCATAAACTGGTGCCCACATGGGATCCTGGCATGTGCAAGGTGAGAATTTAGCCATTAAGCCACCATATTGGGCCTGGCAAGGAGCTGATTAAACAGTCATGTAAATTGCTGTCACTGGCAGATTGGTCTCACCCACAAACATGGTGACAAGTGTCTTTAGCCTTTTCTCTTCTCCTGTTTATGAGCATTTTCCATATGTAACAGATTGAAAGCACAAATATCCAAATGATACTGATAGGAAGATGTAGCTGATAATGATAGAAATAGAATTCAAAGAGTTGGGGCCCGGTGCGGTGGTGCAAGTGGTTAAGGTCCTCACCTTGCATGCCCGGGATCCCATATGGGTGCCAGTTCTATCCCGGCAGCCCCGCTTCCCTTCCAGCTCCCTGCCTGTGGCCCGGGAAAGCAGTCGAGGACGGCCCAAAGCTTTGGGACCCTGCACCCGTGTGGGAGACCCGGAAGAGGTTCCTGGCTTCGGATCGGCATAGCATTGGCCCTTGCGCTCACTTGAGGAGTGAATCATCGGATGGAAGATCTTCCTCTCTGTCTCTCCTCTCTGTATATTCGCCTTTCCAATAAAAAATAAATCTTTAAAACAAAAAAAGAATTCAAAGAGTTCTCAGCAGATTTTCCTTTCTGTGTATGAACTGAATGGCTTGTTGCAGATGAGCAGTAATGCAGAGAGTAACCAGACCAGCCTACAGATCTGATGGAAGAATCTAAGATCTGACACTCAAGGAGGGAGCCAGCCTTCTATAGCCACCTTCCTTCAGGGGTCTGTCTAAGTGTGAAAGTGCTGTGGGGGTAGGGTCTAGAGGAAGGAGCTCCATGTATTGGGCTGTGGTCTGGGGGAAGGAACATTGTAGGTGTTGGGGTGTGGTCTAGGAGAATGAACCCATGGATGTTGGAGCGTGGTCTAGATGAAGGAGCCCTTGGATGTTGGGCTGTGAAAAAGATGAAGGAGCCCACGAGTGTTGGGCTGTGGTCTAGTGGAAGGAGCCCTTGGGTGTTGGGCTGTGGTCTAGGAGAATGAGCCCACGAGTGTTGGGCTGTGGTCTAGTGGAAGGAGCCCTTGGGTGTTGGGCTGTGGTCTAGTGGAAGGAGCCCTTGGGTGTTGGGGTGTGATCTATGAAGGAGTCCAAAGAGGTAGACACACCAGCAGAACATGACTTCACAGGTCATCAGAGGAAGTTGAAAAACCCCAATACTGTGCTGGCCTCCCCAAAAGCATGATCTAAGTCCAGCACTGGGAGAGGAGGTGAGAACCCTCTAAGAGCCTCCAGCTCTCAGGGTGACTTCCAGCAATGCAGATGCATGAAGCCGACAGAACATCCAAAGCTAGGAGATGGGAAGTGCGTGACCTACCTTTGCCCTCTGTGCCAGCTCCTGGATGAACCAGGTAGACTTGCTTCCACCCTGTTGGCCTAGCATGCTGAAGGAGAACCCCCCAACCCCCTCAGAGGGAAATGTTATCATTCAAAACCTGTGAAGTGCATCCTGCCTGCGCCTGTGTTGGGGCTGAGGAGCTGGAAGCATTCATTTTTAAACAACTCTGAGTAACTGCTTCAAGAAATTAAGGAGAAAATGAAGAAAAAGGTAACCAAATGAAAATTCTGGGTCTGAGAATTATTACTACTAAAACTTGGAATTCAAACAATGAGTAAAAGCAAAAGGTTAGACTCAACATAAAACACAGTGATGGGAAGGCAGGTCAAGGGTCATGGGCAGGGGTTGGGGGATGGATGACAGAGAGGAGCCCACCACCTACCTACCTGGAATCTAAAGAGAGGAGGTAGGGTGCTGGACCCAACCCAGAGCACCCAGTCAGAGGCCCTCATGTGCAAGGCTCAGGCCATACAAAACGCGCACCCCAGGCACAACAACACCAGGCTGTGGAAACCAGGGGTGAAGGTCAGTCATGGAAGCAGCCAGTGGAGGTGGACCAGCACCAACACCTGGCTCCTGGTTTGCTGGACTCACCCTAAAGAACCAGCAGCCTCATTCTCCTTTAAAGATATGCAACAGGAGAGCTTGGTTTCATTGTCTCGCTAATCCTGCTGCTGCTCTCTGTGCCCACTCCATGTTCTGTAGGTGGGGCGTAGTCAAAGGTGTCAGGTTTCACTTGTTCAGCATCTGCTCCTTCCACAACCCTCTGTGCTCCCACAGTTCCGCTCTCCAGCGTCCTCTGTGTTCACACAGTACTGCCCTTCCATGCCCTCTGTCCTCACACAGTCCCACCTTCCACACCTTCGGTCCTCACACAGTCCTGCCCTCCACATCCTCTGTCCTCCCACAGTCCTGCCCTCCATGCCCTCTGTGCTCTCACAGTCCCAGTCTCTAGGGCATCTGTGTGTCCCTGTTGATCTCTTTGGAGGTGAAGCTTCCACTGGTCATTTGTGAAAATAGCTTGGTGTCAACATGTTGCTAACTCCATGTAGGTCTCTCCAGAGACTTGGACCCCACTGTGTGTGTGGAGACCACGGAGGAGCTGCTGAGGTGCCTTGAGTCCCGCTGCCTGCCTCCCACGGATGTCTTCATTCTTGATCACATGAGGACACTGTTGCTTCTGCGAGACACGGAACAGCTGACAAGTGCTCTACAGATCTTCCCTGAGCACTGCGCCATGCCTCCTGGTAAGTGTGTATGACCAACCTGTGTCACTGCTCACATGTTCTTGTCAGCATCAATCTTGCAAGAGCAGAATACCCCAGAGAAGCAGGGATCTCCTGTCTCTGCCTGTGATAAACAAACAAACAAACACTTCAGTGTGTGGAAATGCTTGCATGGCCTGATTTTGCAGCTATCACTTAGAGCCACATTGTCTTATGTTTAAATAGAAGTGAGAGAATTCATTTCTTCCCCTACCCTTGCCCTCACTGAGGTGGTTGAAAGCAAGTTCCTTCTGTCTCCTGAGTGTTCCAATGTGTTAGTGGACAGCTGTAGCATCAAGCTTCCTTTTGCGTGTTTGCTGCCTTTACTGGGCACAAATTGCCAGCTGCAGTGCATAGGGTTGCGTGTGTTATAGCACTGTGGCGATGGCAGGCATGGGCTCCTTGGAGAAAGAGCTGGCAGGACTGGTCAGTGGGCTGGGGGTGGAAGTGAAGCCAAGAAGCCACTAGAGGGCAGGCTGGAGTGAAGGGCCAGGGCTTGCTGGACACCACGTGAACAGTGGGACAATCACTGTACGGCGGGAGAAGTTGTTGTTCTGATTATGGAAGACTAGATGTAGAGGTCAGGTTGCCTATTGTCTGCCGTGAGTGTCTTGTGGGTGCAGAAGCCAGATCCCTTCAACTGAAAAGGCTCCTGGTGTGGAAATAAATTGTCTGAGCAGCCGCCGTGAGTCCAGGGTATACCCTGGGACTCCAGCAGGCATTGGAGTGCATCAGGCCCAGTGTGTGTCATGGCAGAGGCAGCGGAGGCCCCTGGTGAGCACATGCCAGGTCTTCCTGAGGCTGGTGGAAGATTGAACATGGGCAACAGTTACCAAACAGGGAGGACAGACTGCACAGTGCTGGCAGAGGTGCCTGTCTGCCTGACAGCCTGCCATGGGCTATTCCTCACAGTGCTGGCCCCAAGAGGGCTCTGCGCTCCAGGTTCTACCTCCAGCTTCCTGCCAGCTCACCTGTGACTTCACCCATTTCCTTTCATATCACCCCAAACCCATAACACAGTACATGATAGTATCAAGTACCCTTTGAACCCTAGTGAGGTGCACTGGTCAGAAGAGCTATGTCCTGTGTGTTTGTTGTGTGTCCCATGTCACGTACCTCACAGGGGACCATGACACTGACTGCATCTTCAGACTTACTCTGGGCCCAGAAACTGACATTCACAATGTAATGGTTTAAGATTAGTTTTCCTCTTTGTTCTGTTTTACTTTTTGTTTTGTTTTTGCCTTTTGCTTTCCAGACCATGCCAGGGTGATCTCTGCCTTCTTTAATTACTGGATCACGCATGTCCTTCCTGAGAAAAGCAATGACTGAAACCAGTGTCCTTCTTCAAGGAGAGCTAATATTAGGCACGAAAACATAAAGGACAAACGTCAGGTGGGCTGAGAACTGACATACAAAGAAGAGTAATTCTCAATAACTGAGAACTAGTAACCCAAATCCAGGAATTCTACAGGCCCTGCTGCCATGCTGCAGGTTCCTGCGTTTCTACATGCCGACTGAGACCCTAACCCTAACCCTGAACCTTCAACTCAGGCACTGGAGTGAAATTTACATTTTCCACGTGTAATTTTATACATCCTGAATTGAGTCTGTTTGTCCAATTCCTCTGAAAAATGAAAGTGAACATTCTCTTAAATTAAATTCTATAGTTTGAAGCAGTTACATGTTTGTATAAGATCACCTTGCACCTCAGCATGCATCTCTAAGAATACTCCCTTGGTGATAACATGCCCCAGTCAGGCATGTGTTGTGGCACAGTGGGGTAGCTATTATGTGCAACGCCAGCATCGTATATCCAAGTGCCCATCCACTTCCTGGCTGCTGCACTTCAATCCAGCTCCCTGATAATGGCCTGGGAAGGCAGTGGAGGGTGACCCAGTGCCTGGGTCCTGTACCCTCATGGGATGCCAGGGTGGAGCTCCAAGCTCCTGTCCTCAGCCTGGCCCAGCTCGCACCATGTCAGCCATGGTGAATGACCCAGCCGAAGCAAGATGTGTCTCTTTCTGAATGTTTTAGTTGAAGTAGTTTGGTTATAGTTTGTTCTTTCCAGTCTGCTCTGTTTTGAGCAATAATAGCGAGGAATGATTTTTCCTATTTTGTCTTTCCTTCTTAGGAAAAGTTTCCAGGTTTTAGCATTAGTGAGTTTTCAAAGCGTCAGTGTAACATTTTAGAGGGGCACTGACTGCTTCCCTCAGAGTAAGAGGGTGAAGTATATGCAACAGGGAAAATGCATTCACTAACTCAATATGTCGCACTCAGCACATTGCAGTCTGCACCACCACCATTTTCTCTTAGAGTTAAGCAGAGGCTCCCTTTTGTGGGTAAACACTGAGTTTATCCCTTTATCTAAAGGATTCCCTCCCTCCTTTTCCAGGTTTGTGTTTCCTTCCTCTCTGGAGTGGAAATGCTGGCTCAGTCTGTGTTCTGCATTAGAGGAACCACTGGAATGCCACAGCAGCTACGCCATTTTACAATCTGCCAGCCAGGGCTTTGGGCTCCCTGCAGGATCCCCAGGCCCCATTCACACCAACCACAGGCCCCACTTCTGTCAGCCATATGCAGGGCTACAGGCTCCCTACAGGTTTCCCCAACCAGTCTTGGGCTCCCTATGGCTCCCCATTTCTGCCAGCCCCCTCCCACTAGTTGGAAGCTGGGCGACAGGCTCCTCAAGGGCCATTATACTTGTGGTTTTCCATTGACTTGAGAGCAGCCATCCTAATCAGGATAAGGTGGTGTCTCGTGGTGGCTCTGGCTTGGTTTGCTTGGTGGCGGGTGATAACTAAGTGTGCTGTTGGGGTTATGGCCATCTGTCTGCCCCATAGAAAGGTGGCACAGTGTGGCCTGGGCTCTGCTGATTATTTCATAATAGAAGTACACCACTAGACATTTTACTTGGAATGGGCCTGCTCCCCTTGCCAGCCTTGTCTTTCTACTCTCTGGGTGGTATCCTTTGAGACACTGTGTTTTTTAATCTCAGCAAAGTCTTGTCTAACTTTGCTTTGCTGCCTGCTCTTCTGGTGTCTTACCCAAGAGAGAAATATTACTTTGTCTCATGGTTTAACTCTAGCCTTGGCATTCCGAGTTAAGGTTGTAACTGTTGGACCAGGAGGTTCCCTTCCTTCTTTTGCCTCTGGATGTTCTATTTACAACACCAGCAGCTGCGGAGTCTGCCCTTTCTGCCTTCAGTGGTGTTGGCACCTTTGTCAGAATCATGTGATCACAGATGTGAAGTTTATTTCTGGGCTATGAACTTTATTCCTTTGGTCCCTAGGTCTGACTATATCAGAGCCACAGCTTCTTGGATTTTTGTAACTTTGTAATAAGCTTTTCAATCAAAAGATATAAATTCTGTAACTTTGTATTTCAAGACTTCTTTTTCTCAATTTGGAGTTCCTCTTTCCTATTTAAGCTGAGTTTTTGTATTCATGCAAAATGAAAAGGGCAAAAAAAAAAAAAATGAAAAGGGCATTCATTGAGTGTTTTACAAGAATTATTCAGTCAGGTATTTGAAAGTCAAAATGACAGAGACCAGAGAGAGATTTTCCCTCTGCTGGTTCACTCCACAAATGGCCGCAACAGCCAGAGCTGGATCAGGCCAGAGTCAGGGGTCTGGAACTCCACGCAGATCTCCCACATGGTGGCAGATACTGGGGCTACCTACTGCTGCTCCCAGAGGGGAATAGAGCAGCCTCTGCCTGGGACTCCAGTATTGCAGGAGCCTGTCTAACCCTAACCCCAAGTACAAGCCCCGCTGGATTCTGTGATTAAACAACAGCATCTTTGGTAGCCAAGATGTTTTCACAGTAAGTCTGCACTCTGAACCCTGTCTTCTCGTAATTGACATCTAGTGTGAATTTCTTGCACTTCCTGTGCATCCATCCTGTTCTTTTTCACATTGCTATAAATGGAATTATGTGCTTACCTTCTTAGATTATCCATTGTTAGTGACAGAAATGTACCTGATCCAACTTTACTGTTTTTATATGTTAGATCTAAAAAGTTTGAGGGTTTTGCTTTAAGACTCTAGGGATTTTTATGTATAAGATCTTGTTGTTTGATAGAGGAATTATTTTACTTCCTTTATAATTTGGATGCCATTAATCTCTTCATATTTGCTTGCTGTCATGGCGGGGACTGCTACGCTCTTGAACGGGAGTGGTGAGAGTAGACCTCTGGCCTGTCTCTGACTGCTTGGGGGTAGCACCAGTAGTTCTCTGTCTCACCTTGATGAGACTTTGTATTTGTGCCAGATTCTCCTTCTCGTCTCTCCCCATCTGGTCAGGCTCAGCTGGGAACATACACACCATGGCGCCTTCCAGTTCGTTCCCATGTGGCTCTCCTTCTCATCTCTCCCCACCTGGTCAGGCTCACCTGGGAACATACACACCATGGCGCCTTCCAGTTCGTTCCCATGGGGCTCACGTCTGGGAAAGGAAGCCTCATGTGCACTCCCAGGCCTGGTCAGCCAGAAGTGATGAATCCTGCAGCACCTGGCAACTCCTCAGCAGACAAAGTCTGAAGTACTCACCACTGTCCCCTGCCTCCAGCCCAGACTGCACCGGCCTCACCTTCCTGAGGTCCAATGGCTCACATCCTCTTTAGGTAGGGAGCATTTGTCTTAAAGATTTGTTTATATTTTTTATTAGAAAGGCAGATTTACAGAGAGAAAGAGAGAGATATCTTCTAAATGCTGGTTCATTCTCTAAATGGCTACAATGGCTGGAGCTGAGCCAGTCCAAAGCCAAGAGCTTCTTCGAGGTCTTGCATCTGAGTGCAGGACCCCAAGGCTTTGAACCATCATCCACTGTTTTCCTAGGACACAAGCAGGGAGCTGGATGGAAAGTGGAGTAGCTAGGATATGAACCAGTGCCCACATGGGATGCCAGTGCTTGAGGGGGAAGCTTAGCTTATTGAGCCATTGTGCTGGCTATAAGTAGTTTAGGGTGCTGGTTCTGATGCCTGAGGCTCCAGTGCTGGATTCAAGTCACAGTTTCTTATGAAGGCACATTTGGGAGGCAGCGTGCGATGGAGCCAGGATCGTGTCACGGGTAAGTCAGGTGCAGCTCCTGGTTTTGCAGGCACGGGGAGAGTAGCCAGGAGTATAAGATCATTGTCTGTGTTGCTTTCTGTTTCTCTATTTTCCAAGTAAAAAGTAAGGTAAAGGAATGTAGACAGTTCAGCGTAAAAAGGGTTAGGATGCTGATCTAGCTTTCCTGAAATGAGGGAAGAAAGTAGCAGAGATCAAGTCATTTGGCGTGAAGACATTTCAGTCTTTAGAACCAGCCACTGGAAACTCACCTGGGAGCAGCAACCTCAGTTTCTACTTCCTGCTGGGTTTGGGTTTGGGGGCTGTCACCAGACACTGATCCACACGTCTGTGGTGACACAGCAAAGTGGAAGCCCTCTGTTACACAAACTGAGAAAGGAAATATCACAGAATTCACATGGTCAACCACAACCCACAGGGCCTACCCTGTCATGCCTCCTGCGGAGGGCATCACACACCTGGGCCAGGTGTCCCTGCACCATTGTTGGAAATTGGAGCTTGTGTCGTCCATGTGCCAGCTCACAGCAAGGACCGGGGCAAGCTGACAGAAGCTTCTGAGAGGAAGGGCCAGCCTGAGAACCGTCTAGCTTCCACATGCCAGCAGCCCTTGCGTAGGACCACTGCTTGAGTTAGTTACATTTAGAGAAAGGCCCAGGTTCAGCAGATGCTGGTGACACTGACTGAACTCTCAGCACATCCCAGCAGCAGCTGATCTTTTGTTGCTTCTAGCCTGTTCTGAGGAGAGAACTCAGTAATCAATGGACAGCTCCAGGGGTTACCGCTAGGCCTTCAGTAGTGGACAGCTCCAGGGGTTACCACTAGGCTTCAGTCAGTGGAATGTTCCAGGGGTTACCACTAGGTCTGGAGTGCTCCAGGAGTTATAGCTAGGCCCATAGTCAATGGACAGTTTCAGGGGCTACTGCTAGGTCTGTCAGTGGAGTGCTCCAGGGGTTTCTGGTAGGCCTCAGAGGGCTGTTTCTTAGAATGGACAGAGATTGTGTGTCAGGGGGCCATCTGTCTGTTGACCGGGTTTCCTGGAAATCTTAAGTGTTTGCCCATGACTGCAGCAGTCCTGCCCACATCTCACTCCTGCTGACCAGGCTTTTGACTGTCTTGGGCCTGCTGGCTGATGTCTTGACCTGCCCTCATCCTGCAGCCCTGGGAACTGCTTCTGGTCAGCGCAGCTCAAGCTCCCAAGCTCACACTGTGACCTTGCCCTGACTTCCAGCCTGCAGCTTAGGGAAATGACCTTCAGCTTTAACATGGTAATGGTTGTGCTGACCCTGACACTTGGGCTTACCTCCACCCTGTGGACCCATGGACACCATAGGACCCTCTAGGGAGAGAGGTAGTACTAGGGCAGCCCTGTGGTACCTGGAGCTCTATGACAAGCACCTGCCCTCAAACCTTACCCCATGGCTGACAGGCATCTGAGGACCTAGCAGAGGACAGGGCTGGGCCCACGAGGTCTGGATTTGCCTTTACAGCTGGGGCAACCTGGGCAGAACCCTCTTCCCTCTTGGATGCCAGGCCACTGGAAAGTCCCCTATGAAGTGCAGACCTCCCTTTCTGGAGCACAGACTGGTGCACCTGCTGAGGGCATGTACACTGGCTGTTGCCACCGTGAGGGCCAAGGACAGCCTACTGGGTGCTTGCTTCCTGGAGCTGGGGCATTGCTTTTAAGACTAGTTCCTTCTTTCTTTTTTTAAGATTTTTTATTTTTATTGAAAGGCAGATATATAGAGAGGAAGAGAGACGAAGAGGAAGATTTTCCCTCTGTCGATTTACTCCCCAAGCAGTCGCAATGGCCAGTGCTGTGCCAATCCAAAACCAGAAGCTTGGAGCGTCATCCAGGTCTCCAACGTGGGTGCAGGAACTCAAGGCTTTGGGCCGTCCTTGACTGCTTTTCCAGGCCACAGGCAGGGAGCAGGATGGGAAGTAGAGCAGGCGAGTAGAACCGGTGGCCATATGGGATCCCGGCACATGCAAGGCAAGGTAGCCACTAGGCTACTGCACTGGGCCTGACTAGTTCCTTCTTTTCTTTCCCTTTTTCCTCTCTCCCTTGCCTTCTTTTTCTTCTCCTGGCCTCTCAACTGCCCCCTTCTGCACTGGGGATGCCCCTTCTGCCTGTGGTGAGGGTCAGTGAGGGCCAGCCCGGTGTATGCTGTGGTCCCTGGAGGGCTACTTGGGCCCAGCGCACAGCATCCCCCATCTCTAACTCCCAGGACAGAGGCTGCAGCACCCTGACACATGCTGCAGGACATGTCCCTTCAGCCTGGGGCTCTCCTATGTGTGGACTGTCTGTCCCTTTATCATCCATCAGTATGTCCGTCTGTGGATCTGTCACCCCAACACCCACCCTCTTCAGGTGAGTCCAGACCTCAAGGAGGGAAGCCGTCACCTCTCCCTGCACCACCCCCGGTGTAGACCACAAGTCAGGGCTCTGTCCTCGGACATGCCTCCAACCCACTCGCCTCCCTATGTAGACCCAGGCCGGGGCTCCGCCCTCGGTCACGCCCCGCCCACCAGCCACGCCTGTGTGCCCTGGCCACGCCCCCACGCTCCCACTCCGCCAAGCCAGGCCACGCCCCTGCGCCCTGGTCACGTCTGTGCGCCCCGGGGCCGCTGCAGGGCCGGGCATGCGCACTGAAGGGCTGTGGGGCAGTGGCGTTGCCATGGTAGCCGAGCGGACGTGAACACGCCTGGGGAGGACTCTGCTGAGGCCTCCTTCTTGGGACGGCCTTGAGGGGCGGCTCCTCGCGGGTCACCGGGGCGGGACGCGGCTCCGGAAAAGCGGGGCCGGTCGGGGGGCTGCGTCCGAGGGGCGGGGAGGCCGGGTGAGGGCCGGGCCTGCGACGCGGCGAGGGGGCGGACTGGCCCAGGGAGCTGCCCGCGTCCTGCAGGAAGCGCGGCGCGGGAGGAGCGCGGACGCCGGAGCCCTCCCGACTATGTGGAAGCTGAGCCGGGGCCGGGTGCTTCTTGACGAAACCCCGGAGGAGGAGGACGGCCTGCCCGAGGGGCCGCCGCCTGCGATGGCCGCCGCTGCAGCGCAGGTGCGGGGTGGTGGCGGGGGTGCAGGTGCGGGGCGCGGGCGCAGGTGTAGGCAGGTAAGGGGCGCAGGTGGAGATTTGGGGTAGGTGGGAGCTCAGGTGTGGGACGCACAGCCCAGGGCCAGGCCCGAGGGGTAAGACGCGCGCCGGTGGTCTCCAGGGCAGCCTGAGGCGTTGGGCCCGAGCTGTGCTGGGCAGCGCGTCCTCCCCACACCCCGAGCCTCCGTGTGCGTGCTGGCCTGAGGCACTTGCCACCCTCACCTAGTGCCGGGCCTCCCACAGCACCGAGGCCAGCTATGTCTGGAATGTCCAGAATTTCTGCAAACAGGCCCTTCTGGCCTTGTTCTTCCCCTGCAGGTCAGAGGGCTTGCCCCGTCCACCTGGCCCCCAGGGTGAAAGGAGCTACCCCACCCACCTGTCCCCCAGGGTCTTTGGGCTCTGTCCCCTCTTGTTTGGTTTTACCCACTCCTGAGAGACATGGTTCTGCCGCCCTGAGACTGCGTGCGCTCAGCAGTAATGCGGTCTGGCCTGGGCCTCTCCAGTCACACGCGGCAGCTATCTTTCAACTGTGGGTGGCTGCACTTGATGGGCCAGCATTGTCCAGTCAGGTGACGCACAGCCTGGCTCAGCTCTGGGACTCCCCGAGTCCTCAGGTGGTACATGGCTCAGCTCTGGGATCCCCCGAGTTCGTGGCTCGGCTCTGGGATTCCCCAGTCCTGAGGTGTACTCATCTTCATTGACTCCAGAGTTGCATATTCCGCCCAAGTTTTTACTGCAAAAATTCTTAACTTGGAGAATGTGGAAACACCAGGACCTTAGAGGCCAGCGTCCTCCCCCAGCTCCTTGTGGCAAAATTGTCAACCATTTGCTGTTTAAAACTCACTTGAGAGGCGCAAGGATGGAGAGTCCTTCATCCACTGGCTCACCCCCAAAAGGCTGCATGGCTGGGGATGGGCCAGGCCAGAGCTAGGAGCCAGGAGCCTGCGGGTACAGGACTCCAGGGCTGTACTTGGCTGCTTCTCTTGGTTACCAGCAGGCAGCTGGTTGAGAAGTGGAGCTGCCAGGACATGAACAAGCAGCCATGTGGGGTGCCACTGCAGGCTACCATCGTCTCTTCCTCCTCTGTGTGTATCGTTCTTTATTTTGGCAGACATTAGCGTTTAAGTAGCAGCACAATGAAGGGGCAGGTGCAGCGTTTCCACATACCAGGGGTGCACCTGCACACCCTAACACCAGCCCAAGGCTGCCACAGGACATTTTTGACATCATCTGCTGACCATGGCAAGTCATGCACCAGCAGCCGGTGGTGACGCCAGTCCCGACTGCTCTGCCTGCAGCCTAGACCCCTGCTCACGGCCTGGGACACAGCAGAAGATGGTTCAAGTGCTGGGCCCTGGCCTGGCCCTGCTGTGGCCTACAAAGTGAAGATGGAGGATGCTGCCCCCAGTCCTTT
Organism: Ochotona curzoniae; assembly: GCF_017591425.1. NCBI lineage: Eukaryota > Metazoa > Chordata > Mammalia > Lagomorpha > Ochotonidae > Ochotona > Ochotona curzoniae. Next base: position 113,788 of record NW_024467119.1, on the reverse strand, counting down.
TCAGCAGATCTCCTTAGGAGGGTTACAGCCGTGGAAATAACCAGCCAGTCTAATCCATTACAGGTCTGTGGGCCTTGCCTGTCCTGCCCAGGTGGGCTCCCACTTCTGTCTGCCCCTCCATGGCTGTGTGCTAGCAATTCCTGGTGCATTCACAGGGCTGGCCCTTCTCCAGTGTGCAGGTGCCTGAGGTGCGCCCTGAGGCTGTGCCCTCCTAGTCTGAGCAGAGCGTTTGTGGGTTGTGGTACGTGGTTGGGGGTTGTGTGTGGGTACCTGCGTACTGTGGACATGGTATGGACCCCATTTCTTGGACTTGCGATCTACATGTCACACCTGCTAGTTCCTGACCCTACCCCCAGTGTTCCCTGGGTCGGGGTATCCCTTGTGTTTTTTTGTCTCTGGCTTCATCCATCCACGTTGACCCCCTGTGAGTTCTCCCTAGGCAGAGACAACTTCCTTAGTAGCGCCTACAGTTGGCTGGCAGACGTGTGCTGTGCAGGCCAGGGAGAGGAAGTAGGGACCTGGACTCAGAGCGGGGGCGGGGACGGGACCCACCATTAGAAAGAGCCAGCTGCCACTCACCAAGGCCTTTGTCCCACATCCCACCCCCTCCCATGTGCATTGTACTGTGCCTGCTGCTGTGGTTCCAGGTGGATGAGAGGCCACTGCCCCTCTAGGGTCCTGGTGCAGGTTCATGGAGGAAGGCTCTATGGTTTTTCCAGCAGTTGTTGCATCCTGGGCGGTATCTGCAACCCCACCCACTTGCCACTCTGGGGTCACTGCTGCTCCCAGACCTCTCCTCGCAGTTCTAGTTCTCTGGGGTTGGAGGGGCCACAGGCAAGAGTTATGTTTCCTGTGCTGGATCCAGGTCCAGAGAAGCTTTCACGAGGCCCTGGGAACTCTTCTGTCCAGACCTGCTCCTGCCTGCATCCCTCATCTGTCAGGCCTAAGAGGAGCCACAGCCCCTACGCAGTCCTGTGCCTTGCTCACTCACCCTGGGGTTGTCTGCACTGCAGAGGCCAGGATTTCTGTGCAAATTTGATCCCATGACTTGCCAGACAAGGAGTCTTACACTTGCCAACAGGGATAATCTGATTTCCTTCCAGTTTATATCCATTTGATTGCTTTTTTGGCATAATGACTGTGGCTAAAGCTGCCAGGGTTAGAGTATAGAACAGTCACAGTGAGAGTGAGCACCCTTGCTTGGTTCTAGAGCTGACTGGAATGCCTCCCACTTTCCCATTCCGTATGGTGCTGGCTGTGCATTTATTGTGTGTTGACTTGATTGCTCATTCTGCACCCATTTTACTTAAGGTTTTTTAGTATGAAGGGTGTTATGTTTTTACCCAGTGCTTTCTCTGTGTCTGTTGAGATGATCAGTTTGTTGATGTTATGTATCGCGTTTATGAATTTGCTATGTTGAACCTTGCCTACATACCATGGTAAATCCCACCTGATCAGGGTGAGTGATCTTTCTGATGTTTTGTTGGATTCGGTTAGCCAGTATTTTACTGAGTTTTGCATCTGGGCTCATCAGGGCTTCTGGGCTGTAGTTGTCTTTCTCTCTTGTATCTTTTTCTGGTCTGGGGACTCGGGTGACGCTGCCTTCATAGGAGGAGTTTGGGAGGATTCACTCCCTTTCAGCTGTTTGAATATTTGAAAAGTGTTGGACTTAGCTCTTGAAAAGTCAGGTAGACTTCAGCAGTGAAGCCATCTGGTCTTGAGCTTTCTTTGTTGGGAGGGTCTTGATTACCAATTCACTGTCCATCTTAGTTATGGGTTTGTGTGGGCTTTCTGTGTCATCGTAACTCAGTTTTGGTAGATTGTGTCCATAAATCTGTTCATTTCTTCCAGATTTTCCAAATTTTTAGCGTATAGCTGTTTGCTGTAATTCCTGATGATTCTTTGTCTTTCTGTGGTGTCCACTGTTATGTCTCCTTTTTCATCTCTTATTTTACTGATTTCTGACTCCTATATTTATTTTGGTTAATTTGGCTAATGGTATATCAATTTTGTTTGTTTTCAAACATCCCATTCTTTGTTTTACTGACCTTATGTATTTTTATTTCAATTTTGGTTATTTCTTCTCTTATTTTTAATTCTTTCTTCCTACTAGCTTTGCATTTGTTGCGTTATTTTTCTTAGTCTGTGAGATGCATTGCTAGATCATTTATTTAGATGCCTTTCTGATTTCTTGATACAGGCATTAATTGTGATGAACTTCCCTCTTAGCACTGCTTTAGCTGTGTCCCATAAATTTTGATATGTTGTCCTGTCATCTTCGTTTGTTCCCAGGAGTTTTTTGATTTCTCATTGGCTTTCTGCTGTTGCCCACTGGTCCTTCTGTCACGTGCCAGTCTTTCTGTGTTGCGTGTTTTCTAGAGTCTGTTGAGTTGTGGATTTCTAGCTTCATTCCATGATGGTCAGAAAACGCACATGTTATCATTTCACTTTTTTATTTATCTTTTTTTTTCTCCTTAAAATTCTTATTCTTTTTTTTTTTTTAATGTTTTAAAATTTTTGTTGGGATGGCAGATTTACAGAGAGGAGAGACAGAGCATTATTTTATTAATTTAAGTTAATTTAATTTTATTGTAAAGATTTATTTATTTTATTACAAAGTTGGATGTACAGAGAGGAGGAGAGACAGAGAGGAAGATCTTCCGTCCAATGATTCACTCCCCAAGTGAGCATAACAGCTGGTGCTGTGCTGATCTGAAGCCAGGAGCCAGGAACTTCCTCCAGGTTTCCCACGTGGGTCCCAAGGCTTTGGGCTGTCCTTGACTGCTTTCCCAGGCCACATGCAGGGAGCTGGATGGGAAGTGGGGTTGCCGCAATTAGAATCGGCACCCGTATGGGATCCTGGCACATTTAAGGCAAGGATTTTAGCCACTTGGGTGCCGGGGCCCAAGACACAACATTTTTTTTTTTAATTTTCTGCATCTTGCTTATGGCCTAACATGTTGTCTAGCCTAGAATTGGTTCTGTGGACTGATGAAAAGATGTGTATTCTGCCAAGTGTGGGATGAAATGTTCTGTGGATATCAATTAGGTCCCTATGGTCTATAGTAATAGATTAGCTCTGTTGTTTTTTGTTGATTTTCTGTCTTAATTGATCTGTGTATTGATGAAAGTGGGGTGTTGACGTTCCCTATTATTATTGTGTTGGATCCATTAGCAAGTTGTTTTAAAGTACATTTACTATTATCACTTCTTGGTTAGGTGGTCCCTTGATCATTAGGGAGTGACCTTCCTTGTCTCTGTCAATGGCTTTTGTGGTCAAGTCTGTTTTTCTTTGTTTTCTTTTTTTCTGGTATTAGGATTAATACTCCTGTTCTTTTTCCCCCTCTATTTTCATGAGATAACATTATCCTTCTTTTTGTTTTCAATCTGTATTTTTGCTGATGAGGTGTGTGTTGCAGGCAACAAATAGACGGGTCTTTTTGTGTTTTATTATTATTATTTTAAATCCATTTAGCCAGTCTGTGTCTTTTGATTTGAGAATCTAGGACATTAACATTCTAGGTTATTATTGGTAAACAGTGATGTGACCCTGCAATGGCCTTGTGTTTCATCTGTGTAGGTATCTGTCTCCACATTCTCTCGTAATGATGACTCTGTTCTGTGGGACATATGTCCTTAAGTATGCCTTGCAGAGCCGGGCAAGCAGTGACAAATTCTTTAAATTTCTGTCTGTCTTAAAAGATCTTTATTTCACCATCATGAGTAAATGAGCACTGTGGGTAGGGATTCTGAGTCAGCAGTCTCTTATTTAGGGTCTGTACTCTCTCTCCATTCTAAGCCTGTAAGGGCTCAGATGAGAAATCAGCTGGTAGACCAATTTTCAGTTCTTATAGCACTTCTCATACTGACTTGTATAGTGGTTATACTAGCCTACACTCCCACCAACAGTGAAATAGGGTCCCTTTCTCCCCACATCTCTGCTGGCCAGTATTGTTAGTAGAGTTCTGAATGTCGACCAGTCTCATTAGAGTTAGGTGGAAACTCAATCTAGTTTGATTGCATGTAGTGGGAATCCTGGTGTGACCTGACTGCCCAGGCCCACCCTCAGTCCAGTGAGCTGTCCTGTGACGTGGCTCTTGGCCAGCCTGTGGCACGGGGTCCAGGAGGGCCCATCTGCGGTGCTTTGTCACCATCTGCAATTCTGAGTGCTGCTGTCTCCTCGTTCGTTCTGTGTATCCTTGGAAGGGGTGCAAGCTTGTTCTCTGTGGACCTTGGACTGGTGTAGTGCTGGCCAGGTCAGCTGGTCTGCAGGACTTCCCCCTGATGAAGGGTGAGCTTTTAAAAATCACCGTTTTCATTTTGTGTTAGATTGGTTTTCTGCTCACTGGTTCACTCCCCACTTTCCACAACAGCATAGATGTGGCCAGGGTGGTGGCCTGGGTCTTCCATGCATGGCCAGAGCTAGGGTGGAGGAGCTGGACTCCCGGAGCTGGGATGGGAGACTGAGCGGGGTCTGCAGCCCCACCCTACATGACATAGCTTCTCAGAATGAACTTTTCTGCTTCCTTTCTCCTTCTCCTCCTACTTCCGGTGTCCCACATCTCTTGCCATGCATTGTTTAAGCCACAGTCTGGATCTTTTCCCTAGCCCAGGGCTAGCCAGCTCTGTCCCCACCACACTTGGTTAGTGCCATGGCTTCTCTCGCTTGGTGTAAGGACCTAGCCACAGGGGAGCCTGGATGGCGGTGTGCGCAGGGGCAGGAGCACAGAATCCTGGGGACTACCATGTACCTGCTCCTTCAGGAACCTGGGCTCCTGCACAGGAGGATGCTAGGGGTCCATGCATACAGGTCAAGACATGTTACAGTTGCTTCCATAAGCTCCCTAAGAGTACAGACAAGGGTGTTGGGGCCCTGAGGGTGGTCAGGAGTGTGATCCAGGGCTGTGGTCAGGGCCATGAGAGTGGTCAGGAGTGCTGTCCAGGAGTGTGGTCAGGGCCATGAGGGTGGTCAGGAGTGCTGTCCAGGAGTGTGATCAGGACCATGAGTGTGGTCAGGAGTGCTGTCCAGGGGTGTGGTCAGGGCCGTGAGGGTTGTCAGCAGTGCTGTCGAGGGGTATGGTCAGGGCTGTGAGGGTGGCCAGGTTGCCAATGTCTGGTGCCTCATAGAAGGAGAAAGCGTGTCACCGGTGTAAACTGTCTTCCCCTGGCGACTGCCCAGTCTGGTTTTCTTGGTCAGTCACTGGCTGGCCCACTGGAGTGCTGCTTTCTTTGGTGAGTCTTGCATTGTGGGAAATGCTGATACTTTCTGGGTTCCTCCCTCTTTTAACACAGGAAACATTAGGTACATGGGTTTTTTGAGAGCACTTCTTGCCTCCTCTGATGGTGAAGCTGGGCCAGTCTAGAGGTATCTGGTTGGAAACAGCATTGACAAGAAGTAGGGAGGAGAGTGGACCAGAGTGTCCAGCAGCTGCCACATCTGGACAGGGTCTCAGCTAGGGACACAAGCACCCTGGGACTACCTGAGGCTGCCCTGTATCCCTGGTTCAGCCTGTCCCTGTGGCCTGGGGACTGCCCACAGCCACCCTGTGGCCCTGGGACTCCACAGAACTGCCTAGACTGGGGTCCAGACTGCTGCTTCTTTGGGCAGCCTGGGCTATGAAACAGTGACTTTTCATGTCCTCACTCCTGATTGCTGTGTTGTGTTGACTGGGAGGAAAAGAGACCACAAGAGGTGGGGGGGTGTGTGCATGTGGGTGAGCATAACTCAGTCTGTGTGGGGATGTGGATGGGCACAATTTATATGTATGTATGTATGTGTGTGTGTGGTCAGGCATAGCTCTGTGTGTGTGGATGGGCTTGACTCACTGTGTGTGTGTGTGTGGACAGGCGTGACACTGTGTGTGGGGAAGTGTGCATGTGGACGGGCACAACTCTGTGTGGCGGTATGTGTTTGTAGAGAACACAACTCAGTCTGTGTGGGCATGTGTGTTTTCCTACCTTTCAGTGATTGAGAAGAAAGCCTGTCTCTAGCAACTCACTCCATCACCGCTGACATTTTCCTGAACCTTCTGTTAGGTGCAGGGAGCAAGTTTCCGAGGGTGGAAGGACATGGCTTCACTATTTAACAAAGACGATGAACAGCATCTGCTCGAAAGCCATAAACCCCCCAAGTCCAAAGGGTAAGTCAGCTGGGGTAGCCCCTAATGGGTGGCTGGTGTCAGCCACACTTTCTGTCCCTGTGGGCAGTTCCTTGCAGGTACCGTGTTCCTGTACCCTGTGAGCCAGAGCAAGATGCTGCCTGTGGGTTCTGCGCACTGAGATCAAGTAGCATTTCCCTCTGGGCACAGCACTGGGGCCATGTAGAGAGGAGGTGGCCGGAGCCTTACTAGGCCATTTGCTGAATCCCAGGCTGCAGAAAAGTGCCGGTGAGACTGCAGGACTGAGAATTCAGAACGCTGGCCCTGCTGCCAACTGTGCCATAGCCCTCCCACATTAAGAAGGCCCTTAAGGTGAACATGCAGGTCGCCTTTCCCTGATACTGCCCCATGTGGTGGGTCCATGCAGGGTGGGGAATTGCTGCTGAGATGGCAGCTTGGAGCCTGCCTTTCCGTTGCTTCCTCAGCACAGGACCTGTGTGGGCTAACCCTCCAAATCCTTGGCCAGCAGTCAGACCTGGTTGAGATGGTGGCACCTGTGAGCTGGACCTGGCCCGGCTTTTCTCCCAGGAGCTGCTCACAGTGTCAGGATTGACCCTGCTCAGCAGATGGTGCCTGGCTCACTGTCAGAGCAGAGGGGCTGGTAAAATCTGTGTCCAGCACTGGGGCCCTGGCTGTCATGCATACTGGACATGTGCGTGGGGCTGCAGCTTCTTATTGGTGTGGCCTTCTAGACCCCTCAGCCCAGCATGTCTGGGAGGTTTTCCCTGAGACGTGGCCTCCACTAGGAGCCGTCAACAGCAGCCTTGTTGTCCTTAGTGGCTTGTCTGCTGAGCAGTGTCCACGTAGGCCTGCAAAGAGGCCTGTGTCCATGGAAGGCTGTGTGGCTTGGGTCCTCAGTACCTCTCTCATCTCCTGCAGAGCAAACACACGACTGAGAGAGGAGCTCAAGGCTGAGAAGAAGCCTGGATTTTGGGACAATTTGGTCTTGAAGCAGAACACACAGCCCAGGAAACCGGATGAGATGGAAGGCTGGGAACCTCCCAGACTGGCTGAGGGAGATGCAGCTGTCGACTCAGGGGACATGGCGGGCAGCTGCCTGCCTTGGCCAGAGTGGGAGGATGCCCCCCAGGGCTCCTCTAAGTACACCAGCCTGGCCAGTTCAACAGGCAGCTCCCGATGGAGCCTCCGGGCTGCAGGCAAGCTGGTCAATATCCGCCGGCAGAGCAGAGGGCACCTGCGGGATGGCTGGCAGGAGGCCGAGTGAGAGGGAGCCAACACCAGCCTCATGCCTGACCTCATGTCTCAGGGGACTCTGGACCCCCACACTGTGCTCCCAGCACCTGGTGGGGCCTCTGAGGATGAGGCCCACCTGCCCTGTCGGTGCCGGTCACCTCCACCGTGTCCAGCCGTCCGTCCCTCCTACCTCCTGCAGCTCCTGCATGTGACATGTGTCCATCTGACACAGGAATGTAGCAGCTATGCAGTTGCCAGAAAATCACAGTCTAGGACAAGAAATGAATCCTTAGAACTTTTTTCTTCCTAAATTAAAAATATGTGAGCAATTCCTGGGAAAGTGAAGCTTACATTTGCACACAAAGCACGGCTTGGAGAGTGCTTGTCCTGTGCTGGGGACAGTGGCTCTCCTGGGAGCTTTATTTTTATTTCTGAACTTGCAAATATTCATCTTTATTTTCTTTGAAAAATTTTCTCTTCTGTTTATAGATTAAAGCAGTGCTATGAAGTATGGCTACATATAGTCACTTTATAGCCTATTTTGTGTGTGGAAAACATTCACCTCTGAGATGGAATTATGTGTTAACTACTGAAGTGCCTCTTAACGTCATGCTAGGGTGAGCTGTTTGTGAGTCTGACGTCAACCCAGTGGGGAGCCGAACAGCTCCCTGTCCTCAGAAACCCTGGGTCCCCAGCCCTGTGACCCACACATCCTGTGTAGCATCATGTTCCCCCACCCTGCATCCACACGTCATGCAGTTTCCTGCCTGCATCCCACACATGCTGTTTCCCCTGCCCTGAGCCCCACGCATTGTGCTGTGTGCCCCCATCCTACGTCCCTGACCCACGTCCCACACATTTTGCTGCGTGTGGGACCCACGTCCCACATCGTGCTGTGTGTCCCCTGTTTGCATCCCACACGTGTTGCATCTCCCCGCCTTGCGTTCCACATTTTGCTGCGTGTCCCCTGCTTGTGTCCCACACGTCATGCGGTGTGTCCCCCGCCTGCGTCCCACACATCGTGCTGCATGTCCCCCGCCTGTGTCCCACACATTTTGCTGCGTGTTCCCTGCCTGCGTCCCAGAAATCGTGCTGTAAGCTCCACCCCAATCCCACATGTACTGTGTGTCCCCCACTCCACATTCTACATGTGCTATGTGTCCCCGCCCCACGTCCCACACATTGTTGCATGTCCCCTGCGTGCACCACACACATTCTGCTGTGTACCTCCCACCCTACATCCCACACGTCATGCATTGTGTTCCCTGCCTGCATCCCACATGTTGTGCTGTGTCTCCCTGTCCTGTATCCCACACATTGTGCTATGTGTCCCCTGCCCTGCGTCCCACACATTGTGTTGGCTTCTGCTGTCTTAGTGGCTTCATAGAAAGTGTGATCCTTTGGTTAAAAACAAAGGCTCCAGTTCATGGTTCATGCCTGTCATGTTCCTGTGCCTGGTTGCTAGCCATCTTGTGGGCCCACTACCCAGAACAAGGGAGATGCTCCATTTATCATGCACATCCTTCTGTCCCTACTGTGTGTGTGTTCCTGTTCAGAGTGGGGTGCCCCTGACTCAGGGGTCAGCCTCTCTTCACACATTATCTCAGTCACAGTCATCTCTGTCCTGTGTACCATCTTATGTATCTGTCAGTCATTTACTCATCACCTGTCACTCAATTCAGAGATGGCAGAGGGCATGCTTTAAGTGGCATTCACTGATTCCTGTTTGTGTCACAACCTTGAAATTGTGCGACTGTAGAGGAGAGTTTGTTACCTTAGTGTCATAATTGGGTTGGAAAATCCTGTCTGCTCAGGTGGTCACTGTGGGCCCGCTGTCTTGTGTGCAGCAAACAGAATGCTCAGGCTGTGCCTTCCTGCTGAATGCCAAGTGCCTGTGCCCATCATGGTGTGCCTGATGCGTGTCTCAGCACAGGGTGGGCAGCCTGGGCCTCTTCTGCACAGAGAGCTGTGCAGGATGCTTGTCCTGTTTTAACTGTGAGCACTAGTGTGCACTCCAGGCCAGTGGGCAGGCTCTGGCTGCTAGCGGCCTGTGTGCTGCCCCACATTCATTTACTTTGTGCTGCAAACATGACTGGTTGCAACAGGTAACTTATAAGGTTTTCAAAAGTAAAACTCATTTCTGTACTCTGACAACTTGTCTGCCTGGTTATTAGTCTGCTAACTGCAACCCTAAGCCATCCCCTGTGCCAGTGGCACATTTCCTGGCACTTCAAACCCATTTTCAGATGCAGCAGGTACATGAGTGCTTTTCCTGAAGCAGGAAGTAGCATGAAGCAGCATGCATGTGCGCACGGCCTCCCTGGCTGGCTGCGAGGGTCCCACCATTGCCGAGTGGTTGTGTCAGGCTTGTCCTTCAGTTTTGCCTCCCAGCCATCACACACTGCCCTCGTTCTCTGTTGAAATGGGAAAGTGGCTGATTTCCCAGCCCCTGCTCCCAGTGTTTCTGGGGTGCTGGTCAGGGCTAAGCCTCTCCCCAGGCTTGTGTACTGATGCCAGGTTTCTGTGGTCAGATCAGCTGCGTATCCCAGGAGCCCCTTGGATGCTCACTCATGGACTGGACAAACGAGGGGGCCACACGTGTCCTCTCCGAAGAGGCTATTCACTTCCTAGGATTTCTGGGTATGGGTAAGGGACTCCCCCAAACATACACATTTATTTTACAGACATGAACGTGGGTCCACATGAGGTGAAGGCCCTCAGAATGAGCAAAGTAAGGCCCGTGAGTCACACTGAGGCTGAGGAGGGCAATTCCTCTAGGGGTCGCTGGAGAGGGTGTGAAGCCACCAGGGTAGGGGTGGCAGACCCTGTGCGTTTCCCCACTGGAGTCGGGCCAGCACTGGAGGTGTGGGCTGCATTCCCACCCAGATGTCAGGAGTGTGGGGCCATGTGCTGCCCTCCACTTTGGGCTGGCCACCGTGCAGCTCTGAGGTGAGCTGTATGGGTGCTTCGCCCAGCAACTTGAGATTTTTGAAGGCTGCTGATAAACTGGGCAGCCACTGAGCTCCCCAGGGACATGTGGCCCTGCCCTCATGCCCTGTCCCTCCATGTGGCTGCAGGGCCCCCGTGCCCCTGTTGGCCCCCTGGGAGTTGAGTCCCAAGCTGTTGGCCGCAGTCTCGAGGCGGCGCAGGCCCCTGGGGTACTGAGCACCCTGTCTGGAGCCTTGGAACCTCTCAGGTCTGCAGAGCATGGGCTGGTGGTGACCGTGTTGAAGGCAGAGCCAGGGTATGGAGCAAGGGCCCTCCACTGGACCTTCCATGCCCAGAGGCACCCATAGAGATGCCTATCACCTCAGGGACTTTGCTTGCGTCTCCCTCCCCCGAGCCTGTGCTGTCCATTCCCTGGGCTCACCACCCCTCAGGTTAAAGTTTTCCTGTGCTGGGAAGCCAGGGACAGCCTGCCCATCCAGGATAAGAGGCCCTTAAGTGTGTTTTTTTCCAGATTTTTATCAGCAGTGACATAAGTGATCAGTCATCAGTAGTGTGCAGCTCCATGAGAAACAGGATGTTGTGTGAGGAAGGTAAACAGTGGGGATTTTCTATGTTCACAGAACACACTTCGCACACGGGTGCACTGCCTGCTGCTGGCAGCTGAGGTAACAATGTTGGAGAACTGCAGGCAGCTTGTTATTGATCACTAACCCTTCATGTACCACTCGGGACCTGACCTTTCCCCTCTACTTGACTGCTGGACCGGCTGCCTGAGCAGCTCAGCCAGTTGGCCCAGGATCAGAGAGTTGGGCTTTCATTGATTCCAGAAGATGGTTCCCAATGGCCAAGACCCTAGGCATCCTCCACTGCCAACCCAGGGAGTGGGTTTGGAAGGGCAGCTTCCAGGACCTGAGCCTGTGCCATATAGGATACTGGTGCTGCAGGTGGCAGTGACCCATGGCACTCAGTAGCACCCATATTTTGGCTAATTTTAGCTGGCAATTTTACATGGTCCCCAAACAATGCTATGAATATTTCCCTTGGTGGAGGCACACACTCACACTGCTGGGGTTCAAGGCTCTTCCAGGTGGAGATAAGAAGAGTACTGTGGGCTCCAGAGCACAGGGAAGATACAGTCCCCTGGAGCCCAGGCAGGAGTTGTGGGGATGAGTGGGAGCCCAGGCATGGCCCTGGGGCACACAGGAGCTATGGTGCCAGGATCTAGGGCTGGGGCACAACAGTGCACACAGACTTGGCCATCTCAGGACTTCCTAAAGGCAAAGGCTGCTGAGAGCCAATCTTGTGGCCACCCAGGACAAAGCCCATTGACTACTAGTCCCCCTTGTTTCTGCCTTTTCAGTTCATGTTACTTTGGCCATCTTAAAACAGTGACAAGGACAAAAACCATAACTGTTTTCCATGTTCAATTGGAACACATCAAAAAGGAGACACGGAGTACAAGGTGGATGTTGACATGCTGCAGGCTGTGGACAAGTGTGGCCCCAACCATGTCAGCCTTCAGGTTTGTGATGGTGGGAGGTGGAACACTTTGTGACCAAGGATGTATGAGAACTGTCCTTAGCTTTGTGGGGTGTCTGTGTCCACCTGGATGGGCTGCAGTGGGGCCAGGAAGCCCACCCCAGTGCTACCACCCACCCCTCCATCCTCCTCAGCTATGGTCATCCTCAGGACTTCCAAGGACTCCCAGTATTCCAGCATTTCACCAGGCAGACAATGGTGCTTTACTGAATGTCAGGGAGTCTTTGCAGATACCACAGCCAGTGTCTCCCTCTGGTACCTGGTGTTTCAGCAACAAAACAGCCAAAGTGTCTTTTTTGGGTCACCATGGGGTGAAACTAGATATCAAGAGCAGGAGGAAAAAGGAAGATCCCTTACATGTGGATATCAAGTCACCAAAGGGATGGGAAACTAAAAAACTCCCAGAGCAAGGAAATGAAAACCAGGCCATGGCACCCAGAGGGGCAGCAAGAGAAGAAACACAGGACAATCTGGGAAAACTGCTAGACATACACATCCAACTGGGACAAGCAGGAAGGAAGAAGCCAGGTCAGCACCAACAAATCCCCTGGACAGCTTCCCTGAGAATTCTACCAAATGCTTAAAGAAGACTGAACCTTTCAATGTCTGAAAAACTGAAGAGAACATTCACTCCATGAAGGCAGAGTGCTTTGGACCACAGTCACTCACTCACTTGCTTCATTCTTGTGAGCACCTGCAAGGACACATGGACACTGGAAACAGCTGCAATGACCAACTGGGTCCCCCGCTGTTACCCATGGACACACCTTCACTGCTGGATGACCAGCTGGGTCCACTGCTGTTGCCCACAGACACACAGGCACTGCTGGATGAACAACTGGGCACCCCACTGTTCCCCACAGACGCACAAGCACACACAATTTGCCACAATGCAGGCTGGAGTTAGCAGTGTTAATAGCAGGAGCCTGAACAGCCCAACGCTATGATGACAAAGCTGGTTGCCCAGCTGATGCTGCACAGAAAATTTGCAAGTAATTAATAGGTCAACACTTAGAAAAATGGCTAAAAAAATGAAGTAGAATGAAGGATGTTCATGGAGCTGGTCATAAAATGAAGAGGAATGCTTGTTGGAGTTGGTAACAGAACACTGGGTGCTCATGTGGCCAGTCGTAAAATGTGATTGAATGTAGGGTGCTGGTGGTCTGTTCATGACATGAAGTGGGAATCATGGTGTTCACAGCCTGGTCATTAGATGAAGTGGGATGCAGAGTTTTTATGCCTGGTCTAAGTTGAAATATAAGTCATTAAGTGCATTCATTCATAAAACGAATGTTCATGCGGTGTCCTAAAAGGAAGTGGAACACAAGATAGGGAGATGTTGGTCATTAAGAGGAAGTGGAATTTGGGGTGCTGATGGGGCTATGCATAAAATGTGGTGGAATGGAAGGTGTTCATGGGGATTGTCATACATTGATCATGGGGTACATAGTGTTTTAAAAGAGATGGGTATAAAATGGAATGCAAGGGGATTTTTAGGTCTGCCCACATAAAGAAGAGAAATGGAGGATGTTTGTTCTCTCAGCCGTAAAATGAAGTAAAATATAGTGCTTTCTGTACTGGTCATAAAATGAAGTGTAACAGAAAGTTTTTATGGGTTTGTGCATAAAATGAAATAGAAATTATGTTATTGGGTTTAGTCATTAAATGAAGTGGGATGCAGGGTTTTCATGGGCTAGTCGTAAAACGAAGTGTAGTGTAGTGTAGTGCAGTGTTTCTAGGAACCCAAAATAGAGAGCTGGAATGTGGGATGTTTGCATGTCTGTGTAGAGAATGTAACGTAGGCCACCTTGTGGATATGTGCATAACTTGAGGCAGTCTGAGGTGCTGAGGATTCTGTTCACAAGAGAAGCAGCATGTGGGGTGTGTGATCTGCCATCACACGGAGGTCAGAATGTTCATACAACATCAAGTAGAGCAGTTAGTTTATGGACTAGTTGTGACAGGAGGCTGAACCCAGTGCATCATGGGGTGTGGTGCGTGATCTGTCTTAACATGGATGGGAGAATGTTTCATGTTCACATAGCCTGTCATGAGATGATAAAGTAAAGCTGAACACAGTATGTGTGGGATACATGTGGAGAACACACAAGCATACTCAGTGCTTAGGTGCAGGAGAGACACTCGAGGCTCACGTGTACATCTGCAGGTGTCTGCGCAGGGCCTTGAGCACAAGCACAGCCTGGGTCCCTTGGTAGAGAACATGAGCCTTTGAGCCCAATCTGTGTTGTCCTAACTAGTGACCAATAGGCAAACTGCATATCCCGACATGCTCAGCAGTCAAGTGTGTAAGGAGGACTGGCTTGCTCAGCACCCTACCATTCCAAGAGGACGAGAGCGCCCGAGGCACACATTTTCTTACTGTTTCACAATCACAGGAATCTCTGCGTGCTAGGATAATGGATCAATTTTATTTCCTTTATAGGCCTTTTATTTTCAGAATTTTCTGCAATTGACATGTTTTACTTTAAAAACAGAAGTCTTTTAAAGACTTAAGTAAACAATATCAAAATCACTTAACAGTGTTTTAGCATTATGGGAAACTGCACAGTGTGGTCAGCACACATGATGTAGGACTTTGTCTATCAAAGTAGTCAGATGCAGCGAGCAGTACAGGCCAGCTCCTGGCTACAGGTGGCCTGCACTGCTCAAAGCCCCACGCACGTTAGCTGCTGGCAGCTGGAAGTGCCCAGGTCAATGTGCATCCAGAGAGGCTCACGTGGGCACAGCCAATGAAGTTGTCAAAATACACTTTAAGGAAAAAAAATAAATATTCTGCACAATGTATTTACAATGATCAACTCTTTTACCTCCACCTCTAATGACCATAAAATTAGGAAGCTAAAATTCAACAATTAAGAAGCAATTCTTGGCCATTTGTGTCCATTCAGCACAGAATGTGGGATTGAAAACCCAAGTATTTTGGTCCATTTTTATAAAATATGCAAAATTACAAACTGTAATATCATTAGAAGAAAAGGAACTTAGGGAAAAATGATTTGCTTGTGTCCTCCACCCCCACCCCATGCTGGCTCCAGGCCAGGCCCAGGGAGCGGTATGCTCTTCCGGTTCTTCCAGAAAGCTTCAGCCTCAAGGGAGGATGCCGCGGTCCCCAGCCCTGATCATCGTGTTTGGTCACAGAAACAGCTACTGCCAGCTGCATGTGGGTATACAGCGGCAACAGTGGCCTCAGTACTTGAAAAGGTCGATGAAATGCTGGGGGGACACAGGTGTGAAACAGCTGTCAGGGTCAGCTGCGGTGCAGGGGTGTCCCGAGTCCTGCGAGGAGAGCACACAGGTCAGATGCAGCAGCACCACCAGCCGTGTCCCTGGAGACAGGCAGCAAGTATTGCCCATGGCCATGTGGCAACCGGCCCACCTCTAACTTAAGTCCTGAACTGCACCAGCATCTGAGTTCCCGCAGCAGGTGGCCTGGAAAGCTTGTGTGGCTGAGGCGCCACATCAGATGCAGGCATTTGCCTCTGCCCCACATTGTTCCCTCCCCACCTTCCTGCGTGCCTTGCCCCAAGGAGGCTGCTGTGGAGGCTAGGGGTGGTGTTGACAGGATTCTACTGCCTAGAAGGGACACAAAGACATGCATTTTGTGGAGGAGCACCAGCCAGCCCGCAGGACCCAGGTGGTGGGGCCCATGCATCTGTCTCAGGTCAACCCATGTGGTGCCCTCTCGGCTGGTGCCCCACAGGCTTGGTCCTGCTCAGCTGCTGTGGGGGCCAATCACTCACATGCCACAGGGCAGTACCTTGAAGAGTAAAGCAAGGTGGTAGTCCTTTAGCACACGAATCGGCAAGGAGTGCAGTGAGGGGAGCAAAAGAGAGAAGCCAGAGTTAGAAGAGCCAGACCACAGTGGGCTATCAGGGCTAGTGTGGTGCTCACAGCAACGCCACGTGCCAAGACAGGCTCCCAGGACAAGCTCCCAGCATCCATGCGAGGCAGTGAGTCCAAAGGAATTGCCGGTCACTTCCATCTCAGATTGATAACCAACAGTTGGGCCCGGCGGCATGGCCTAGTGGCTAAAGTCCTCGCCTTGAACGTGCCAGGATCCCATATGGGTGCTAGTTCTAATCCCAGCAGCCCCACTTCCCATCCAGCTCTCTGCTTATGGCCCGGGAAAGCAGTTGAGGACGGCTCAAGTCTTTGGGACCCTGCACCCACATGGGAGACCTGGAAGAGGTTCCTGGTTCCCGGCTTCGGATAAGCACAGCACCAGCCATTGCATTCACCTGGGGAGTGAATCATCGGATGGAAGATCTTCCTCTCTGTCTCTCCTCCTCTGTGTATATCTGACTTTGTAATAAATAAATAAATAAATCTTTAAAAAAAGATAACAGTCAGTCCCTGAGAAATGAAGTCATGGGCCGCACGGCACGCATACACGGGGACAGCAGCCTGTGAGGACTCAGCCATTGAAATGTAGCTGTGACCACTGCTCCTGGGGAGGCCCAGGCGGCTTCTCACTGTGATCAGGGTCCTGTGTAATGTGGACCACCACCATGCTTATTCAGAGAATGGCACCCTCCCCTGTATGGCCAGGACATCTGCTCATGGGGACAGAGGGATGTGACCACAGGAGATATCCACTCCAGAGGGGACAACCATGGCTGCCCACCTGCCTGTGTGGCTGTGGTCGCTTCCCCAGGTATCCAGACATTTTAATCCTGGAAGAAACTTCTGGAAGGGCAGCAGGATGTGAGACCACTTTGGCTGTTATGGGCCCCATGTCTGGTCTGATAGGGGAGGGAGGTCAGCACAGAAATGTTCTTTCGCCTGAGCATGGATGTGATTCTGAGGGGCGGTGGTTACAACCAAAGAGCAGGCTGGCACAGTGGACATGTTCTGTCCAGTGCCACTTACCACAACACAGCCCTGGTCACCTGCTGCAGTTAGAGCAGGGACTTGCACGATAAGGGTGCCATCTGCCATAGGGAACAGCAGGAGCGCCAAGGGTCTGACTGTGCCTATCAAATGGCTCTGAAGCAGATCCACCAGGTATCAGGCAGGAGCAGGGCACCCACTCCTCCCCTCAGCAAACAGGGAGCTCACAGACCAGGGCAGGAGCAGGGCACCCACCACACCCCTCAGCACACAGGGAACTTACAGACCAGGGTGAGAGCAGGGATGCCCACTGCTCCCCCCCAGTCAACAGGGAGCTCACAGACCAGGGCGGAAGCAGGGTACCCACCCAGACCCCCAGTTCTAACTGCAGTACCTTCCAGAATAGGATGCTGCAGTGCCGGCAGAAGTGCAGGGTGTCTCCATACTGCTCCCTGGTTGGGTAGTGCTTCTCGAGTGCAAAGTATGTCAGCTTCCACTCAACATGGCCCTTCTCTGACAGGATCAGGTGTCTGCAAAACTGAGTAGGGAAGTCACACTGAGCCAGAGCAAACCGGCCTTCACACACGGGGCATGCTGACACATCACTGGAGTTGGGCATGGAAGATAAACCCCCTAGAGCAGATCTCTGTCCAAGAGGCACTGGGCAGCTGCTGCCTACAGGCCTGGACTGAGTCGGGGCCCACATAAAACCCAGGAAGGGGCTCACAGCTATGATACAACATTCACAACACCACTCCAGTCCACGCCTGCCCCCAGAGCCTATGTGTGGTCCTGGAGAGAGGGGAGGCCTCCAGTCCACACCTGGCACCATGGCCTGTGTGTGGTCCTAAAGACGGGAGGCCTCCAGTCCATACCTGGTCCTGCAGCCAGTGCGTGGTGGTTTTGGAGAGGGGAGGCTTCCAGTCCACACCTGGCACCACGGCCTGTGTATGGTCCTGGAGAGGGGAGGCCTCCAGTCCACACCTGGCACCATGGCCTGTGTGTGGTCCTAAAGACGGGAGGCCTCCAGTCCACACCTGGTCCTGCGGCCAGTGCGTGGTGGTTCTGGAGAGGGGAGGCTTCCAGTCCACACCTGGCACCATGGCCTGTGTGTGGTCCTGGAGAGGGGAGGCCTCCAGTCCACACCTGGCACCACGGCCTGTGTGTGGTCCTGGAGAGGGGAGGCCTCCAGTTTACACACCTGTCTCTGCTCCAGCATAGCTCACAGAGCTGCAGGTGCAACAGACCAAGGCACACTGACAGAGGAGGTCATGGCCTGATGACCACCATGGACATCACACAGCCCTGAAGAGGAGGAAGCTCTGCCTCCTGCACAGCTCAGAGCCCTAGGACATTGGCTCAGGGAGAGTGGCCAGTGAGCAGGGCCCTAGGTAGACGAGGGACAACAGGTAAGGCCACAGTGTTAGGAGACAAGCACCTGCACTATAAAGCACACTGCCCATGGGGTTGTGTGGCTGAGGGGATGGGAAGAAACACGGACTAGGGTGCCATAAGCAGGGTTACTCTGAGCTGAAGGGCCTGGGTGCAGCTGCAGGGCAGGGTGCAGCTATGTGGCCTCCTCACCTGCTTCTCAGCAAAGTGGTACAAGCACAGCTTCTTCCACAGCTGCCTGTCCTCACTGAGCACGTGCAGTGTGGGGGTCACCTGGCCCAGCGTCACGATGTCCCAGCCATCCGAGAAGCGGTACAAGATGTTGCTCAGCATGTGCAGAGGAAGGTCAACGAGCGTGAGTCCTGTGTCCACTTGCTGAAGTGCAGTAGAGCAGCAGCTGAGGCTGGCTGCAAGGCCCCAGGCGTCCAGCAGTATCCCCTCGTCCTGCCTACTGCTGTCAGGAGCTGCATCCAGGACAGGGCCTCCCACTCTACCAGACACAGGTCTGTCTGTTCCCCACCGACACCTAGCATGGTCTCTGAGGCAGTGACACTGTGGACATGATGAACCTTTTTCTTCCTGTTGTGGGCCCAGAGGCCAGGGTGGCCTGCATTGGAGCTGCTGCTCAGAGGTGGGCATGCAGCCAATAGGCCCTGCAGTCAGGCCTCATTCCTGGGTCCACCTGCTCTGGAGCCAACCTGGGTGGCCTATGCTGGGGTTGAACTCCACCCTGTCATGCTGATGAACCCCTCCTAAGAAACAGCCCTGGTGCCCAGGCCTGGATGACCAACATGATCTGAGCTTGGTGCATCACCTGGACAGTTACAGCTTGTTTGACAGGTGTGCGGGACATAGGGAGAGGTATTAAAAGCCCCTTTCTGTCACCTAGCTCTGCTCCCTTCATGTCCTGCGAGGGTGCAGCCTCTGAGAGTCCTTCCTGGGCATCCCATGGGCAGCACAGGGTACAGGACCTGCTCTCTTATCAGCACTCTGGGTTCACCAGACATGCCCAAGGCTGTTGTGCAGCAGCCCAATATCCTGGCCATGCTATGAGCCTTCCATGGTCCACGACCAGGTGAGGCTATGTGGATGACCATAGGAGGAGGCTGTGTGGACGACCATAGGGGAAGGCTGTGTGGATAACTATGGGGGGGGTGTGTGCTGGGGCTGTGTGGATGACCATAGTGGGAGGCTGTGTGGATGACCACAGGGGAATGAGGGAGGCTGTGTGGACAACCATGGAGGGAGGCTGTGTGGATGACCAGGGGGCTGCTGTGTGGTCTGGCATAGGCCCTCTTGTCCTGTGTCCCCACCAGTACAATCCTGAGATACAGAGGGAGCCACATGCATGTGGGGGCACACACAGTGATGAATTTGTTTTAAAGTGTGACCTTGTGGGCCAGGAGCCTGTATGCAAATTGCAGAGGCACAAAGCTAGCCTGCAGCTGCTCAGGAGCTGGTGCCTGGCTGGGGGCGAGACACCCTAAATCAGACAGTCCTAGCATCCTGGGCTGCTCACAGCTGAGGATAACCCATACCAATGGCACCTACAGGTGACTGTCTACAGAGCAGGGCAGACCTCCCTGGAGCTGACTCTGTCTACACAGCACGACAGACTGACCTGTGTCATCTGCAGGTCTTGTAGTTGCTGCTGCCAGGCAAGGATGGTCTCCAGGCGGCAGACCCAGATGTTGATGTTGCCCACAAGGACGGACTTGCCAACCCCTCTGAGGAGCATGCACAGTGTGGAGCTTAGAGCCTGCAGCAGGTTCTTGACAAGGCGGGGATTGTGGTGGTCCCTGAGAACTAGACAGAAAACAGAGCTGAGATCACAAAGCTCTATCCACGGCCCCACAAGCAGCAAAACAACACATGGACCCAGAAGCAACACACCTTCGCCCCCCCCCCAAGCCCTGTGACCAGCAGGCCCAGGAGGACACACTGCATACCCCAGGGACACATAGGGCCAGGAGAGCACACTGCATACCCTTGACCAGCAGGCCCAGGAGGACACATTGCATACCCTGACCAGTAGGCCCAGAAGAGCACATTGCACACCTCTGACCAGCAGGCCCAGGAGGGTACACTGCAGACCGCAGGAACACAAAGGCCCAGCAACACACAATGCATCCATTTGGGGCTGGGAGGGGTGGCAGGGATTTGTTTTATGGGTTCTCAGTTGGCAGTGGAAACACCTCTGGTGGCAGTCACACAATGTCTCAAGGCTGGCAACTCCTGAGGACTGTACACAGTGGACAACCACGGTTCCCTGTCACTGTGACCTGTAGGTGTGGTCAAGACCTGAAACTTTACAACTGCGCCTGACTGCTATTTTCAGTAGGGTCTGTAATTTCAATGTAATGGTTTTTACTTTCTTATGCCTTTGTTGTAAAAAGAATTAAAAAGTTTATGAAAATATAGTGTGAAATTTGAAGTTCCATTTACTAATCACTAGCTAACAAGCAGGCTCACAAATTAAACAGGAGATTACTGACTCCTAGACTTCTCAGTGACAGCTTTGATAAGAAGGGATCCCTGGGATGGAGAGGTACCTCTCAGGCACAGAGTAATCACAGGCAGGTTCTTGTCAGGATCTGATTAAAACACCGTTTTAACATCGTTGATTTAACACTGTTGTGCTTACCCTTCTGAACAATTTTATCCAGAATGCTGAAGTAGTTCTTCTGTGCTACTCCACTCAGGGATGTCAGCTGGGACTTTGCAATGAGCTCCAGCAGCTAGAAGGCAGAGCGAAAGAGCTGAGCAACACAGACGAAGGAAAGACAAGGGGAACAGCTGAGTGACCCAGCCGATGGTCACCAGGCAGTGGGAAGAGCTGAGTGATACAGCCAATGGCCATCAAGTAAGCAGATGGGACACAGGCTGGGAAGCTTGACCCCTGACAAATATTCGTTCAGGATTAGGCCAGACTTCCTACCTTTCAATGTAATGAAAACCAAAATATTAAAAGCAAAAAACCAGACCTAAACTTGAAGCAGCAATTTGGTCAACCAAGAAATGAAAGATGACCTAGAAATCCCCACCATAAATCAATGTCACAGAGACCACGAGGACAGATCTGCTGTGACACATGCATATCCCTGCACACACCACATAGACCTGTAAACATAACCCACACCCCTGCACACACATCTATACACACACACACCACATACATAGACCTGCAAAACCCCACACCTGCACACACCAGACCTGCAAACACCCCCACACACATCCATACACAAACACACACACCTGCACATAGACTTGCAAACATCCCACACACATCCACACACACACACACAGACCACACACATAGACCTACAAACACCCCATACATCTGTACACACATCTATACACATACACCTGCATAGACCAAACACCTACACACACCCTTGCACACACCAAACCTGCACCACACACATCTGTACACATATACCTCCACATACCATATAGACCTGCAAACACCCTACACACTTGCACCCCACCCAGTCGTCACTGCAGCCTCACGGCTCCTTCTCTAAATCACCCCCTCCCCAATCTGCCCATCAGTCCAGTACCCTTCCTGTCTTCACACATGTGAGTGGTTGGCTCTCTGGTGTCCTCACTCATCCAATATGCAGCTACAATCTGAAAACTTCCAGCTGAACACTGACATTCATCGATACACACAGTTGCCTTACTTTCTGGTTTCTGTTTTAGTGGCTGTAAAACATGTCTCCCCTCCACCACTGCTTCTGGCTCTAGTCTGACACTTGGGAAAGCTCTGCCTTCTTGCACTGCTGCAGCTGTGACACACAACACCTAACACTGGTCATGTGACTCTAAAGATCCAAGCACCCTCTCCCAGTTTCTCTCACATTCCTGGGTCCATGTGGCTGGGTTCAGTCAGGACCACCAGGCTGTACTGACCTCCAGAACAATCCTATCCGCTCTGGACATACTGCCTGTCCAGAACCTGCTTCCTCAGCCACCTCCAGAAGGGTGGACATCAGCTTTCTCAGGAAGATATCCCCAGGCTCTCACTAGAGGATCCTGGGTTATTGTACTCATGTAGAACCAGAAGGGAGACAGGACAGTAATTCCCATTCACCTATGTCTGCTCCAGGACCCTCTTCACAACAGGGTCCTGAGTCCTGCTGCCCACCTACTGCCCAACAGCTCTGGGCACTGCTCTGGCCAACAGCCAACTCCTTGGAAGTCCACTCACAATAAAGGCTGTGTGCCGGTGGAGTCTGGGCCAGCACTGCCATCCACTCTCACACAGGAGGTCATGTGTCCATGGTGTCTGGGCCAGCACTGCTGTCCACTTACACCCGAGGCTGTGTGCCTGTGATGCCTGAGCCAGCACTGCCATCCACTCACACCCTAGGAGGCCATGTGTCCATGGTGTCTGGGCCAGCACAGCCATCCACTCACACCAGAGGACATATGTCTGTGGTGTCTGGGCCAGCACTGCTGTCCATTCACACCAGGGGCTCGGAGCTGCTGCCCCAGGCGTGTTTCCCATTGAGGCCAGTTATATCTGCACCACAGGCCTGATCAGCATGGCCAGGATGTGCTAATGCTGACTGTGGTGCCTGCAACCAAACCCTGACACGGTGCTCAACCAGCAAGACTTAGGTGTGTATAGACTCACACACACTCATACATCTGCCCTTTTGTGGAGACTGTTTTATGGAGCAGAAGCAACTTCCTCCATTTCTTTTCTTTTTAAAGATTTATTTTTATTATTTTATTATTGGAAAGGCGGACATACAGAGAGGAGAGACAGAGAGGAAGATCTTCCGTCCGATGATTCACTCCTCAAGTGAGCGCAACGGCTGATGCTATGCCGATCCGAACCCGGGAGCCTCTTTCGGGTCTCCCATGCGGGTGCAGGGTCCCAAAGCTTTGGGCCGTCCTCGACTGCTTTCCTGGGCCACAGGCAGGAAGCTGGAAGGGAAGCAGGGCTGCCGGGATAGAACCGGCGCCCATATGGGATCCTGGGCGTGCAAGGCGAGGACCTTAACCCACTTGCGCCACCACACCGGGCCCAACTTCCTCCATTTCTAAAAGCTAGAGGCAGCAGTGCTTGGATGCCAGGACAGAGAGCCTGTGCCCTGTTCCTGCTCTTCCCCACTTAGATGGGTCTGCACATATCTGGAATGCTTTGCTCAAACCATCCTGAAGACAACCCTAATAGCATCTGGTAGTCAGCTCCCACGTGAGGGACATGACCTGACCTCCACAAAGGCCTGGCTAGGACAGCAGGCCACAAAGGACACCATGAAACCACAGCCACAAGTCCAAGATGGCCAAATAAGGAGCAGACACAGTGATTCTGACCAGGGAAGTGGGTAGAGGACAGGAGGTACATTGCCAGGGGACAGTTGGAGAGAGGCCTACTGGGGAAGTACTGCGGACAGCAGAGACGCCATGAAGTGTGCACAGCACACAGGACCAGCAGGAATACCACCAGAGGCTCCTGCAGCCCAGGGCTAGAGAAGTGGGGACAGGCAAGGTGGCTGGTGATACTGCTTGACACGGAATCTTGCAGAAAACACTGACTTCCAGATTGGACTATTACAGTGGGGCAGGAGGCAGGAGACAGGACCCCCAGAACATCATGGGAGGTGATCATCTCTCCTTCCTTTCTTGCCTGGACCAGTGAGGAGTCAATGTCATTTTGAATTCAGTAAAGGTCACAGTGGCTCAGCACATTCCAACTATGAAACTCAGGACTGGGAGCAATACTGCCCAACACAGAATTCTAGGGAGATGGTGACCTGGGGTTCAGAGTGGAGCAGGGCAGGAGGAAGAGCATCCATG
Organism: Ochotona curzoniae; assembly: GCF_017591425.1. Lineage (NCBI taxonomy): Eukaryota > Metazoa > Chordata > Mammalia > Lagomorpha > Ochotonidae > Ochotona > Ochotona curzoniae. The sequence goes on along the minus strand of NW_024467119.1, from coordinate 89,894 downwards.
AGTCCCTTCTTTCCTCCCATGGCCATTCAGGGAGGCCCAGACCAATGGGTGCATACTGCCACCTACAGACCCGTGAAGGCAGCCAGCGGCTGCAGCACTTCTGTGGGCACTGTGGGCACTGTGGGCACTGCACTGTGGGCACTGCTCTCTGTGGGCAGGACAGGCTCACTGGGTCCTCAGCCCTGTGTGACTGCATGACACAGGTGTGTATTTTTATTATTTTTTTATTGGGTGTGACATGCAGCTGACTCTCTGGGCATTCAATGCGTCTGACACCAGAGACTAAAAGCTCTCAAGTTGCACAAGGTATGTCACAGCAGGGTTCATGTGCTTGCGTGAAGGGCGCCGACCCTGGTATGGAGTGCTGTGAAGCAGAGGAAGTAAGCTGCTGACTGCGCTAACAAGTCATGCTCACGCTCTCCCCAATGCTGACACAAGTCTATGTCACCCAGCCTCACATCACCCTGGACTCGTACCCTACACCTGAGCGCTGGCTTCAGCCTGAACACTTCTCTGGACCTGCATTGAACCAGGCACAGAGGCAAAGTTCAAAGATAAATCCATCAGGGAAAAACCGGTATTTCCACAAATGCCTAAAAATTAAGTACTGATACAGAAGAAACAAAACCATAGAAGACATAATGACTCCCCAAAGGCAATGCAATTTTTCAATGTTAGACTGTGAAGACAGAAATTGATGATATGCCTGAAAACAAATGGGAAAAATGATTAGAGGATTATTCAAAAGCACACAGAAATAAATCATTAAGATATTCCATGATATGACCCTTCTCTCCAGCGATTAGTGCTGGGAGTGAAGAGTGTGTGCTCCGGCATCGGAACACACATTTACTATTAAAAAAAATAATAATCCCCAAAAAATCTTTGGAAAAACACTCCAAATTTTTTCTTTTCTTTTCTTTTTTTTTAAAGATTTATTTTTATTATTTTATTATTGGAAAGGCGGACATACAGAGAGGAGAGACAGAGAGGAAGATCTTCTGTCCGATGATTCACTCCCCAAGTGAGCGCAACGGCTGATGCTATGCCGATCCGAACCCAGGAGCCTCTTTCGGGTCTCCCATGCGGGTGCAGGGTCCCAAAGCTTTGGGCCGTCCTCGACTGCTTTCCCGGGCCACAGGCAGGGAGCTGGAAGTGAAGTGGGGCCACCAGGAGAGAACCAGGGCCCATATGGGATCCTGGGCGTGCAAGGCAAGGACCTTAACCACTGCGCCACCGCGCCGGACCCTTTTCTTTTTTTTTTAATGAATCCATGTCTCCTCCCCTGCCAGAGACTTTTATTTTATTTTCCTTCTTTTATAAAAATAACTCAGTGAAGCAGCTGAGATTTATTCTAGCTACTCCTTAGAGGAACAAGTCAGGCATGCTCTAGCCCATTGCTATGCATGTTTTTCCATATTAGGAACTCCCAAAGTCATTAAAACTGATAATGGCCCCTGCTATACCAGCAGTAAGTTTTGTAATTTTGCTGCCTCCCACTATATATAGCTAAGTACAGGCACTCCTTATAATCCTCTAGGACAAGGTAGTGTGGAACGCGCCAACCGTACTATTAAGGATTATCTTATTAAAAAAAAAAAAAGGAGAATATAGCACTCCCCGAGATTATTTGAACCTTGTATTATTTATCTTAAATTTTCCAACACTGGATGCTGAAGAACAGTCAGCTGCAGATTGTTATTGGAATCCGTCTCAGAAGCAGAAGGGTTATATGTTGTGGAAGGATCCCTTGACTGGTCAGTGGCAAGGCCCAGATCCCATCCTCATATGGGGGCGAGGATCCGTTTGTGTTTTCCCAGAAAACAAAAATGGCGCACGGTGGATTCCTGAGAGGCTTGTCCGGCAAGCTCCTGCTGCTGAGTTTTGTGAAAGCTCGGGTACTGGCTATGATGATGGCATTTGAGTTGGAAGATCGACGGAACAATCAAGTATATTAGGCCTTTATATATTATATAAGTATATTAGTATAATGTTAAGCACCCCTCTTTTTTTCTTCCTCCTATGAGCACCAAGGTCCTGATATTTCCCGTCTTTTCTTAGTGGCAGCTTTGTGGGGAATGGGCATGTACTGCATCCCACCCCCCCTTTTTTCTTATTAAGGGAGGCAATTATTACTATGGAAATTATTCAATCACTCCTCTGGATTTGAGGACTCGCTCACGTGGGTGAACCTTAGCTCCTTGAATTTTAAGCCTATGTCTGCCTGTGTTATCCCCCACTTTTTTCTCTTACATACAGAAAACGTCTCTGAAGTGAATTGCACTGAGGTCAGCTGCACCCTAACAGCGTGTTGGAATGGCAATGGTGATACCACTGTTGTCATGTGGCTGCCTGGAATCCTGCCTGTGCCTGTTGGGACTGATGGAAAGGCCTCTTTTAGCCTGATAAGGCATAAAAGAGACTTTGGCATAACATCAGTCATCATAGCCAGTGATGTCCTGGTGTCGGCAGCCACCACCACAGCAGCGGTGACACTAGGACACCCTATAGCGACTGCTGAGACCATGAACAAGCTTGCAGAACTGACCGCCTGAGCGATGGAACAACAGAACTGTGTAGATGAATACATGCAAGTGGGCATATTTACATCGTAACAGAGGGTTGATTTGTTGGCAGAGGAGTGGCACATGCTGTGGGATATGGTTAGGGCCTCTTGTTCCCAATCATCATGTCTTTATGTATGTAACACCTGTGCAAGTGCAAAATATTTCCCAAGCTGTCTGTTTATTGCTACCGAGCTAAAGATACTCCTAGCCATGGAACAGGGTTACCAGCCTTCCCAAGTATGGTTTGTGCAGCTGCAGCAGGCAACGCATTGAATGGCAGCCAGTGATGGGTAAGATGGACCAGGCACTGACCAACCTAAGACAAGGGCTCCGTCATGCTACAAAGATTCCTGATGATGGGTAAGGCTGATGACCTGAGAGTCCACAACCTAAGACAGGTACATTCAAGTCTGCTTTAAAACAAAAAGGGGGACCTGTTGTGGGCTAAGGAGTTGATTAGTGCTTATTGGACTGGGCAGGAACAGGAACTGGGCTTGCAGCTAAAAACACCTAGACTAATTGAACTCATCTGTATCCAACTTCCTGGCTAAATTAGGATTTGGGGGGAAGAGTATATAAGCAGAGGTGAAGGAGCAATAAAGCTCACAGAGACTTCCACCATCACTGGTCTCCCAGATGTCTCTGCAACCATCTGAAGGCAGTTCCAGCGTCACCCGAGTCCCCAGACCAGAAAAAGATAAAAGAGAGAAAGACAACTACAGCCCAAAAGCCCTGATGAGCCCAGATGCAAAACTCAGTAAAATACTGGCTAACCGAATCCAACAAAACATCAGAAAGATCACTCACCCAGATCAGGTGGGATTTACCATGGTATGTAGGCAAGGTTCAACATAGCAAATTCATAAACGCGATACATAACATCAACAAACTGATCATCTCAACAGACACAGAGAAAGCACTGGGTAAAAACACAACACCCTTCATACTAAAAAACCTTAAGTAAAATGGGTGTAGAATGAACAATCAAGTCAACACACAATAAATGCACAGCCAGCACCATACGGAATGGGAAAGTGGGAGGCATTCCAGTCAGCTCTAGAACCAGGCAAGGGTGCTCACTCTCACTGTGACTGTTCTATACTCTAACCCTGGCAGCTTTAGCCACAGTCATTATGCAAAAAAAGCAATCAAATGGATATAAACTGGAAGGAAGTCAGACTATCCCTGTTGGCAGATGACATGATTCTTTACATAGGGGAGCCAAAAGACTATCTAGTAAGGGACTATGGAAAATCATAGTTTGGGAAAGTTGCGGGATATAAAACCAACACACCAAATTCAATAGTCTTTGTATACACAATTATATGACTCAAAAAGAAGTTTTAAGTTCAGTCCCACTCACCTAAGCTACAATAATAACAACAACAAAAATAAATATATTGGAATAAGTTTAAGCAAGGATTTGAGTGATTCCCCACAGTGAGAACCACAAAACATTAAAGAAATAGAAGACAACAAAAGTGGAAAAATTCTACCACATTTGTAGATAGAATAAAATGCCGAAATATCAATACTACCAAAATCAAGTTATGGATTCAACCTGATCCCAATCAGAATACCCACAGCAGTCTTTCCAGATATAGAAAATGTTATGCTAAAATTCATATGGGAACACAAAAGACCCCAAATACTAAAGCAACATTGAACAACAAAAGCAAAGATGGAAGTATCACAATATCAGCCTTCAAGATGTACCATGGGGCAGGTGTTCAAAATAGCCTGGTGATGGCATAAAAACAGATTTGAGGATCAATGAAGCAGAATAGAAGTCCCAGAACTGAATCCACAGACCTACAATGAACTAATTTTTGATAAGCTAACTGAAATCAATCAAGGGAGAAAGGTCAGTTTATTTATTTTTAAGATGTATCTATTTATTTTCAGTGAATGTCAGATATATAGAGAGGAGGAGAGACAGAGAAAGATCTTCCATCTGCTGATTCACTCCCCAAATGGCTGCAATGGCTGGAGTTGCACCGATCTGAAGCCAGGGGCCAGGAGCCTCCTTCAGGTCTCCCACACGGGTGCATAGATCCAAGGATTTGGGCCGTCCTCAACTACTTTTCTAGGCCACAAGCAGAAAGCTGGGTGGGAAGTGGTGTCACTGGGATTAGAACCAGCATCCAGATGGGATCCTGGCACGTGCAAAGCAAGGACTTCAGCTACCAGGCTATTGTACCAGGCCAAAGGTCAGTCTCTTAACAAACAGTTCGGGGAAAATTACATTTATGTGTGCAGAAGTATGAAACAAGACTTCTAGCTTATACTTTAGACAAAAGTCAATTCAAAATGGATTAGGGATCTGAATCCATAATGTGATGCCATCAAATACTAGAGGAAACATTGGGGAAATTGCAGAACACAGGTAGTCAAAAACTTCTTGGAAAAGATACTAGACGCACATACAATAAGGCAAAGGGAAATAAAGGGAACTACATCAAGTTAAGGAAACTTCTGTACTGCAAAGGAAACTCAAAGAGGCAAACAACAAAATAACAGAAAATACTTAAAAACTGTGCATTTGATAGAGGATTACTATCCAGGATCTCTAAAGGCTCAACAGGGGCTAGTGTGGTATGTATCAAGCAAATTCTCTTCCTGCAATACTGGCATCCCACTGGGGCACTGATTCACGTTCTGGCTGCTCCACTTCCAGTCCAGCTCCCTGTTTAAGGCCTGAGAGCAGTGGATGATGGCTTCGAGTGCTTCGGTGCCTGCACCCACATAGGAGAACCAGAAGAAGCTCCTGGCTTCAGATCAGCTCAGCTCTAGCTATGGCAGTCATCTTGGGAGTGAAAAAACAGACGGAAAGACACTTTCACTCTGCTTCTCTCTGTAAATCTTCCTTTCAAATAAACAATCCTTATATTAAAAAAAAAAAAAACTTAAGAAACTCAATAAGCATAAAGACAATCCAGGTAGAGAATGGATAAAGGAGATTAACAGGCAGAATGGGTCTCAGGACAGGGTGTCTCATGCCCGGATCCCTAAACCAACCACTGCGTACATGTGGTGAGTTGTCCCTGGGCCTGCCTGGGCTCCAGGGGCTGCTCCCTTTGGGGTGAGTACACAGGGGCAGGGGAGTCTCTGTGATGGAGTTGGCCCGGGGCCTAAACAACCACCATCATTGAGTGGTGGATGGGATTCGGGAGGGGCGCGACCTTGGATCTGGGGGTTTAAACTTCCTACAGCCTACCGGCTGCTGAGGGGGTTGGATCTCAGGCGAAGGCATCTCATGCCCAGTTCCCTGATGCCAGCCACTGCATGCACGAGGTGAGCTGTCCCTGGGCGGCCAGTGTGCCATTTGGCGCCAGGCTCTGCCTGCTGGCTGCCTAGCCAGGAGCTCTGGGGTTTTGGTCCTTTGAATCACTGCTTAGGTAGCTCCAGGTTGAACCCACTGTGCTTGTGGGATGTGAATCAATCCTAAAGATTCCCAATGACAGTAACTCTTCCTTTGAAGAACTTGTAATCACTGAATAATGCTGACCACCGAACACCAGTCCATGCAAAAGCTAAGGCTCAGGGCTTGTCCAGCAGGGTCATGTTCCATTACCTGACATGATGATGGATCAGGACACGAGTCACATCAGGCAGGGCCATGACATTAACTAGCACTCAAGAACCATATCCGGGGGTAGATTCTGTGGGAGATGAGTGGGCCAAACCCTGTGGAAATTCTAGCCCCACTGGGTAGCTCAAGAGTTGAGGTGCTGATGGACTAAGTTAGGTGTGACCAAGAAGCCTGCCATCAATCACAGGTGAAGGAACCGACAACAGTCTGGACTGGTCGAGGCAGCAGCACCCAAATGTGCATCCTGAATAGGGTGTGGGGTGGGCCGGGCTGCAACGTTCACCAGCTCATACAAGGCCAAATGGAAGGCCAGACTGTGCTGGAACCTGGCCTAAAACCCAAAGGCATGTATGAGAACTGGGTCTGGGAGTGGATCAAGTGGAGGAACTTGGGAAATTCCCCTGGCGAGTCATAATTCCCGCTGGTGAACATGTGGTCCAGACCTGGGGATCGGACAAGCTGGGCAAAGTAACTCCAACAGCTGGCTAATGTAATGCAATTGGTAATGGAACAGAGTGTACCGGGCAGGACTGAGCAAACCTTATCCCACAAGCGAAACTAGAGACCAGGATGGAGCACAGGTCATGCCAAGCTAGGCTCTTGCACCTGCTGGTCTGCGTGAGCCAGGAACGCTAAGCCACAGTGTCTAAGGCAGAGGTTGGGACAGGTGAGGGGCTGAGTCAGGCTGAGTCAGAGCAACTACTGGCATGCATGTGATCTATGGCTGGGAACAGGCCCGGTTAAAGAGCTAAGGGGACACACTAGCTAGGCTGGGGTTCCACTGAGGAGTGCAGGGGCTGGAGTGTGGGCTGCGTTCTGATCAGGATAAGGTTGTAGTCTCCCATGGCACAAGTGTGGGCTGGTACTGGACGCACCAGGCCGGGCCAGAATCCAATACCATCTGGTGTCCTGGAGGACCCAGGGAGATGTGGGATGAACTGGGTGAGGTCTCAACCCCTACTGAACCATGTGTAAGCCATATGTGGGTATGGATGAGCCATGGCGGGACTGAAACATCCAACAGCAAGAACCAGTTTGAGTTGAAGGCCAGTCAGGAAAAGCCACTGTTCCTACTAGGACAGGAGGTGAACTTAGTAGGGCTGGCTCATGGATCCCCTGATATGCACAAAATCTGACATTGGGAGAGGTTCTGATGGAGGAGCCTGGGCAACTCCTCTGGCAGGACACAGACCCTGCAGGTAAGCGCAAGAAGCATGATAGGAAACAGCCCAGAACAGGCCATGGAAAGTTTCCCACTGGCATACATTTGGCATGGGTCGGGTGCAGACCAGGCTGAATCAGTTCATGTCATCCACTAGCAAATCCGAGCACCGGTACAGAGTGTGGGTTGAGCCAGGTTCGGTTGTGACAAAAACCAGTGTACAATACGGAAACCCAAGGTGAGGTTGCCTGTAGCGGATGTGACCGCACTGCCCAACCAGCATGCATGAGAACCAGGAAGGGAGGGGGCGAAGCCGGCAGGGGGAATAGGGGGGTGGGGTTCCCTTGCTGGACAGCTACTCCCACTGGAAAGCATGAACTGGGAAGGGGACAGGACCAGACTAAGCAGGGCTACAACACCTGTGGGCCTCATGTGGACTAGATCAGGGAAAAGCCAGGCTGAGCTGATTATTCCTACTGGTGCAAACAAAATTAGAGTGGGTGAGGCTTGTTTGGGCTTAGCTGCAGCATCAACTGGCAGAAGCTAGCCCTGGGGGCTAATTCTCTCAAGTCAAACCACAGAACCACCTAGAGAGTGCATAATCCGGGAGTGGGAGAGGCTGCGAGGGAAATAGTGGGCTCCTCCCTGTTGGATTACCACTCCCACAGGAGGGCACAAAAACTAGGACAGGGACTGGGGTGGCTAGACAAGAGAGACACTCAACAGCATGTGTGTGGGCTGCATAGGGGAACTGGTTAGATGGAACTAAGCTTTAACACCCATTGACATGTATGAGAGCTGAATGGGATGTGGGACAGACTGGACTAGTCTGGTACACATACTGGCAAACCAGGGTAGGGGGCGGGCCTAGTGGGGGTTACTGTGGGTCACTCCGACTAGGCTGCAGCTCCCACTGATTTATGCGAGGGCCAAGTATGTGCTGGGCAGAACCAGGCTGGACTGCAACACCCATTGGTTCCAGTGGAAGTCGGGGCTGAAAACAGAACCAACCCAGCAATTGCAACCACCAGCTGATTGGGGCGATGGACTGTGCCGGGCCCTGTACTTGCTAGCACATACAAGAATCTGGTCCGGGAATACCTCAGACAAAGTTTCTTTGTGGATCTCCCCAATCAAAATGCCGGACTCGGAACCCTAACCAAGAAAAGAGAGAAGACAGAACAAGTCAATCAACCACCTCAGCTGTATGTTGGCAGCAAAATATTGGGCAAATGGAGACTCTATGATGAACTATGTCAATCAGTGGATTCTTCAATGACCTCATCGTGCTTGGAGTGGCAAGACTGGCAGTGATTCATAACTGGTGAACTATCAAAACCACTTGAACAAGAACCTCGGAGCATGCCCTACATCCGGGACCTGGGATGGGTGAGAAACTGGGTGGGGCTTCTCCCTCAATATCCCCTCTCCCTCAGATACATAAAGGAAACAATATGGGAATAATAGTCTTACCCACATTCCTACAGTCCTTGAACCTTTTTTACCCTAATTAACCATGTAAGGATGGTCAAAAATATAATTCAAAAATGAAAACAAACAGGGCCCGGCGCGGTGGCGCAAGTGGTTAAGTCCTCGCCTTGCACGCCCGGGATCCCATATGGGCGCCGGTTCTAATCCCGGCAGCCCCGCTTCCCTTCCAGCTCCCTGCCTGTGGCCTGGGAAGGCAGTTGAGGACGGCCCAAAGCTTTGGGACCCTGCACCCGTGTGGGAGACCCGGAAGAGGCTCCTGGCTTCGGATCGGCATAGTATCGACCCGTTGCAGCTCACTTGGGGAGTGAATCATCGGATGGAAGATCTTCCTCTCTGTATCTCCTCTCTGTATATCCGCCTTTCCAATAAAAAAATAATAAAAATAAATCTTTAAAAAAAAAAAAAAAATGAAAACAAACAAAAGAAAAGAAAAAGCAAAGGAAAAAAAAAAGGATATTAACAGTCATTTTTCAAAGGATGACATTCAAATGACCAACAGACCCATGAAGGAATGTTCAGGCTCACCTGTGAAAACCACAATGAGGCTGCATCTCACTGGTCAGAATCAGAGAACAACAAAACAATGCATGCTGGTGGGGAGTTGGAGAAAAAGCACCCTAATCTACACCCATGAGAACGTCAACTAGTGCAATCATTAAGAAGGAAAGTTTGGAGACTCATAGGAGATTTGAAAAAATATCTACCATATACCCAGCTACTCCACCCCTGAAAATTTACCCAAAACAAATGACAGTAACAGCTGAAAGAGTTATTTGTATACCCGTGCTTATTGTAGCTCAATTCGCCAAAGCTAAGATACAGAATCAAGCCAGCTGTCCATCAACAGATGAGTGAATAAAGAAAATGTGATTCCCCTCACCCCCACACTCCCACACTATGGAATACTACTGAGCCATCAAAAGGAATGGAATCCTGACTTTTGCAATAAAATGGATGCAACTGGAAACCTTTTTGCTTAGTGAAATCAGCTAGTCCCCAAAAGCCAGACATTGTGTTTTTCCCTGATCTGTGGTATTAATACACAGAGCATAAAAAGGGTACTCTATGTTAGCAAGATTGACATTTTGAAATTTGATTATGGTTTACAGGGTGTCTACTTGTTATTTCTTGAAAGCTTTACCCAATGGAGTATTGAGAAGGTGAGTGTGAAATGAAATCAAAGTATGCCATTGCAAAAATTAAAGCAAAAATAAAGAAGAAGGAGAATGGATACAGAATGTGGGAGGGTGAGAATTATCATTGTATTGTGAAATACATGCAATTTGCTCATTTTACATAAAGTATTTTTGCTTTTTCTGTTTTTGTTTTAAGACTTAAACACCCACAGTCTAAACCCTTTTCATCCAGGAAAGAGGCAGCTGTGCAGACACAGGCTGCACTTCTGTGTCCAGATTCTTGCCTGCCCAGAGCCTAGCAGCCCACTATGAAGGGCTTACCTGTGAACAAACTAAGCCCTGCTTCTTGGGACTCATGCTGGGACCTTCCCATGAGGCTGTTGACAGCACAATGTGGAGCGCCAAGGAGGGTCAGGCCCCAGCCAGGTCACTGTAATCATCTTGCTGAATGCTGTGCCAGTGGAATTTGAGCCGGCCTCACCAGCACACCCATGTGATGGAATGATGACAGGGGCAAGATTCATGATGAATCTAGTGTCGAGCTCTTTAGATAGGCACTCACGCGCCAGTTCTCAGTGCACAAGGTGCTGGATGTGACTGTCCGTGGACAAATGGGAAGTGAGCTCTAAGATGAGTCAGATGCAAGGAGCCATTTGTTCCCAGGGTCAGAACAAAGTTGCATCTGACCTGACACTATCTGTCCAGGGAGAAAGCTTCTTGGGCCTGTTACAAAGAAGTATGGGAAACCCATATCAAGTGCAGCTGGCCACATGTTCCCCGGAGACACAGCAGGCTATGGAACCAAGGATAAGTCAGGGACACTGGTGTGGGGAGGGACAATGCCACTAAGTCCAGCCAGGTGAGCACCCCCAACCCCCACTTACCACAGAGGTCATGCAAAGAGGGCCCTGGACTGGTTTTCAGCAGGATGCAGACAGGAGTGCATCTGTTAGGGAAACTGCTGAACTTGGTGAAAATTATTCTGAGACTGGGGGATTTCCTCCTAAACTCACCAGGTGATCCTGCCTGCCACTAGGGCTTTCCTGTGCTTCCAGCTCAGCCACTGGCACACAGCACTGCATCTCATTCTGGTTATGTGTTCATTTCACATGGATAGAAAATGCCAGTTACATGCCTGAAGTTGGTTCCATTTTCAAAGAGTGATTCTGAAGAAAAGTTGTCTGATAAATAACGGCCATATGTGATATGAGGATACAGTAAAATCACAAGGAAGCCCACAGGTCAAAAGCACAACAGACCCAGCCCTGGCACCACAAGAGGTAACTGACTTTCCCCCAATCAGCCCAGAGCTGCACCTTCTTCCCTCCCTGGCCTCTATTTCTTTGACTTCCATCCACGATGTTCACACATTCCTACTAAAATACAACCATGCATGGTCTGAACTTTTCATGCTCCCTGTAAAACACATCTCTGCTGACATCAATGGTGGAACGCTTTCATGAAGCTGAGATGGGGCTCTGTTTCCCCACTTGTGTGACAGGCACCTGAGGAACAGTTCTGCTCATTGAGATGCAGCTGTCCCTGAGATCCCAGAAGGGAGTGCCCAAACACAAGGGTGGCAGCCAGGTGTTGGTCACACATACCACAGCAGAGCCCCAGAACGTCCTGCTGGGATTAAATTGAGGAGATTACCTTCCCCACAGCTTCCCCCACTACTCCTCTTGCTTTCCTCCCAGGACACTTGGGGTAAGTAGGAGAAGAAACCTTCCCAAGGCCTCATGCCACCACACCAAGAGCCAGGATGATGATCCTGCACACCCTAACTCACACCTTGCCTCCAGCACAAGGAAGGAGAGCAGAGTACACTGCCATTGAGCTGTATATAAATACAGCACATGGCAAATGCAACAGGCCCAGGCCCCTCTACTGAACAAAACAATTTAAAATTTTGTCTGAACTATCATAAATGCAATAAAACCTGTACAAAAAAGCCATACTTGAACAAAATTCCTTTTGCTTGTCAGTTAGTTCTTCCTCTTCTTTAGGAAAAACAAAGTGGAGAATGCAAGAGAATCAAGCACACCTGTAACCTCTTGCCCCGGCACTGTTTGAGGAGCTGTGTGGCGTTAGCCCACAGAGCTGATGAAATCTTCTAGCAGTTACACCCTAGATCCTCAGTTACCTCTGTTCCTCCAGCTCCCAGTCAACTTTCTGTCCTACATAGCAAACAGTAGCTGAGGAAGATTCCAGAAGCAAATGAACCCTCTGACACATAGCAGCTTCATTGTGTATTTCTTGAAGAGTCATCCACAGTCCTGAAAACACATACCTTGACCACATAGTTGAACCTTCGCGTGTCCTGAATGGCACTTGAGAAATCCAGCCGGTTGAAGGCTTCTCCCAGGGTGCAGTAGCCATGCCTCTGGGAAGCAACATAAGGCAGCTAGGGTCAACAGAGTGTCAGAACTAGCCAGCAAGCAAACGCAACTAGAATGCACAAAAGTGCTTTAAAAAATTGCCAAAGATAACTGTTTTTACTCTGAAGATGAGAGTAACATTATAGCAATTTAAGTTGCTTAAATTAAATTTAAGCCACTTATGCATAACCAAGGCATATTTCTACGTGGAAACTTATTTTAATGTTATTGATGATACAATAACACAGAAAACTTTCATTAAGTATATTGTTGGCTTACTTTCCTGGGGACAGACTGAGGGGAGACACTGTTAAGAAAGATATAAAAATGGGACACAACTTCTGGTCAGACACAGGTGACTTGTGTAGCTCTAGCATAAGGTATAGGTGCTGGCAGCATGCACGGACATGGCTGGGAGAGGCCCCTGGCATGTGGCAGGCATGGCTGGACAAGGCAGGTCCTTTCCACGCTGGCAGTGTGGACACTGAGCACTGAAAACCCAAAGAAACTGGAAGTCAGACCTGAGAGTAAAAAGAGACTGAAATAGAATTCTTTAGTCCTGCAGAGGCACCCCCTCTGATCTGAGAATTCTCTAAGGATGCACCCCATATTCTTCTTTTTAAAGATTTATTTTTATTTTTATTGGAAAGTCAGATATGCAGAGAGGAGGAGAGACAGAGAGGAAGATCTTTTATCTGATCCAAGTGGCATCAACAGCTAGAGCTGCACCGATCCGAAGCCAGAAGCCAGGAACTTCCTCCAGATCTCCCACACGGGTGCAGGTCGACTACATTCCCAGGCCACAAGCAGGGAAATGGATGGGAAGTAGGGCTGCCAGGATCAGAATCGGCGCCCATATGGGATCTCGGTGCGCCCAAAGTGAGGACTTTGGCCGCTAGGCCACCACACCGGGCCCACAACCCACATTCTATATCTTCTGGTTCAGATTTGCATGTTGGGCTAAACCATTTTGAACTTTTTCCATATCTGAAATGCTAAAAAGATACACGGTCTGTTTAGAGCTGTAGGGGCACAAACTGGAAGGAACAGCAAACACAGTGACAGGTCATCCTCCAGTCACTGTGGAGCCAGATCATAGACAACAGCTGATCCCAGTGTCTCAGTCAGGGGGATGCACAACACCTGATCCCTTGTTCTCGGGTCACAGGTGCAGTCTTAACGTGTGCACACCAAGTCAGTGTGTTCGTCCCGTGTCCTCCTGGGGAACAGAACTGTACACAAGGGTGCTCTGACACTGAGGCAGCTCTGACCAGCGGCAGTCTGCACCGTGTGCATGTGTTCTCCACAGGGCCCCAGAACTGCAACACCAAACCATGTCCTGAGACCCCCTGGAGCTGCCGTGACCACCCTGGAGCAGATGAGCAGAGCTGAGCACATACCAACGGCTCAGACCTGTGGGTTGTGGGTTCTGGTCTCTTCCTGAGCCTGCTCATATCCCTGCTCCCAGGACCCACAGGATAGCCCTATGTTCCAACAAGTTCCTGTCTGGACTCTGCCCTCACCAACACTGAGCCAAAGAAAAGACTTCACAGCCTGTCACAGGTTAGTCAGTCAGGTTAGGTCCACCTTGAGGACTGACTATCACCATGTAGGGCCAGTCATATTTTTTTTCCCTGAGAATCTGATCTTCACTTACCATGATGCAGGGCTAGTTTCAAAACACCTTAGCTTTCTCTAGCATGATTCAGTAAGACAGAAAGCCACTCCCACAAAACAAAATAAACACAGAACTTCCAAGATAAGCTTCTCTAATACTGAGTAAAGGAAATGGAAGTATGCTTTATGGATAATAAAAAAAAATAGTTAACTTGGCAAGAGAAAGAATTCAACTTGCACAGTGGGTTCCCTGTGGAGGGAGTAGCCAGGCACATTCACCCAGCTGGTGAGCTCTGCGGGCTCCCCAGAAAGGAACCACGGGGGTCTGGGTAGAGAACATGTGTTACACACACGTGAATGCACTTTCCACACACTCAACACCCTGCACATCACAGAAACTCAACACTTTACATTTATACCACAGTCCACATCCATAATCACATCCTGCACACACTAGACACCCACATGCTCATACTACACACAGCCAACACACTCACACTTACTGCACACTACAGATACAATGGATCACATTCACGCTGAACTTCATGCAACACATCTATTCACACCACACTTACTGCACACAACCCACACAGGTGAATGCATATCCTAGACACCCAACAAACTTGACATCTGACATACATATCCCACACTCATCCCATTCCCCACACTATAATCACACCCTATACTACATCCCACTTTCACACCCAACATACATAACCTACTCACACCTAGCACATATGCCAGTGCACACATTACATATCCACACTCACTGCTGACACCACACTCAAGGCATATACACCTGACACATTACACACACCACATAGACTCAACACACACTCCCAACAAACACCTGTACAAGTTACATACATACCTTATACAAACATCCAGCATATACATGCCATACTTATACAGTTGACACATTATACATATGCACTCACATCTGGCATACTACATATCCCACTTCCTATACTCAGTCAGACTCAACACACTGAGTACTCTACATATACTCAACACACTACACATGACCTATACTGCACACATTCACACTGAAACACACATAAACACCCTGATACACACATTTGACACACACTACTACTACTCATGCCATCAACCCCTTTACGTGACACAATCAACACTCTCATGTCATACAGCTCTCATACTCGCACTCCATATACTGCACATCCAATCTTGACCCTACATGCACTACACACTGCAGTCACCTGTAGATGTTACACACACCCTGTATACGTACTCAGCAAACTACACACACTTACTTGTACTTGATACACAACACAATCAATACATACCCATCACAACAACACACAATCCATACACTTAAACGCACACACCTTAAATCCAACATATCCATGACACAGAGCCAATATGTTGTAATAACCATACTCACTCCCCTACACTCCACACAAAATACAGACTATTCACATCTAGTGTAGGCTAAATAAATGTATAACACAATAATAAACACATGCACTACATGCACCACACAACAACACATGCACAAATTATACATGAAGCACCTCCCACACACATTGTGTTTTAAAAGTCACTCACGCACATGCAACAGTTGGAAAGTAAACAAATATCTGGCATGGCAAAGGAAGTAATTTACTTAATATAAGGTAACAGAGAGAAAAATAACTCTTGTGACAAAATACTTACTTCTTTTGTGCTCTCTTTATGGACATAGATCCATTTTTCACGATAGAAACCTACAATAAAAATTAACTTTCTGTTTAAAATCTGATAAATCACTTCAACTAAGCTTTAAAAAATCTTAATTACTGCAAATGTTAGCAAAGTCACATAAGTTATTAAATACAAATGCTTTTATTCAGCTAAACATAAACAGCATTTCTTAGTATACTGACAGTAATTATAAACACTCTCACATAGAAAATGATTTAAAGGAAAACCAAGACTTAGTATCATGGAATAAAACTGGAATCAATAAGGACTATAGTCAAAATATTATTATATTCTAAAAAATGCATTTATCCATCAATTATTACATATACGAGAGTGCCGCTCTTTTATTGCCCTAGAAACACAACTTTAATATAACTTAAGTTCCAAAGAATCAAATGATGTGAGTTTAATAATGTGAGGTAATGGGGTGACAATCACAATGCTGTGAGGTAGTGTGCTGACAATTCTACTGACGAGATTGCATTTGAGGCAATGCAGTGATATTAACAGTGAGGCGAGGCAGCAGAGGAGGAAGTGCATGAGGCAATGCAATGATAGTCACAATGATGTGAGGCAGTGAGGGACAATCACAGGACGGGAGGCAGTGACACTATGTGGGGACAGTCACAGTGACGGGAGGTAGTGAGGCTGTGTGGGGACAGTCACAGTGATGAGAGGTAGTGAGGCTGTGTGGGGACAGTCACAGTGACGGGAGGTAGTGACACTATGTGGGGACAGTCACAGTGACGGGAGGTAGTGAGACTGTGTGGAGACAGTCACAGTGATGGGAGGTAGTGAGGCTGTGTGGGGACAGTCACAGTGACGGGAGGTAGTAACACTATGTGGGGACAGTCACAGTGACGGGAGGTAGTGAGGCTGTGTGTGGGGACAGTCATAGTGACAGGAGGTAGTGAGGCTGTGTTTGGGGACAGTCACAGTGACGGGAGGTAGTGACACTATGTGGGGACAGTCACAGTGACGGGAAGTAGTGAGGCTGTGTGGAGACAGTCACAGTGACGGGAGGTAGTGAGACTGTGTGGAGACAGTCACAGTGATGGGAGGTAGTGAGGCTGTGTGGAGACAGTCACAGCGATGGGAGGTAGTGGGGCTGTGTGGAGACAGTCATCATGATAGGAGGCAGTATATAAGGCAGTACTATGACAGCTTTGGGGATATGTGGCTGCATGTGTGACAGTGTGGGGCAGATAAGTCTGCCTTCCTGGTGTCGCTGTCCCGCAGCAATGAACTTGGTGCACGGAGCTTATAGTAACATGCGTGGACCCTGACTGATGGTCAAAGCCGAAGTTTATTAGTTGCCTCAAACTTTATACACTGAGGGTTATATAGGATAAGGGAGGAAATATTGAGCTCATCAACAAAACCCAGTAACAGTTTCTATGCTTTTGTTTGGAACTCCTTTTGTCTTATATATTCCACCAAGTGTTCTCACACACATACTGTCCATTCAACTGTTCTTATACAAATGATATCCAATCAGGTATACAAAAGGTGGCCATTTTGTTGCTCTCATGCAAATATTATCCAATCAACTGTAATCCTGTGCTCGCTGACCCTCTAGGGTCACAATGTCCTCCTACACCTGGCACCCCCTATCCCACACTGAATGGAGGACTCACAATCCTTGCTCCAGCTACACTCTATCCTGCTCCCATCTCCAGTGATCTTGTACAAGTGAATCTGGCTAGGTTTGGCTGTATTGCTTGTGAATAAACTGAATCCATGGCCACAAAGAGATCACTCAGAGGCATGGCTGGTTTTCAGGCTTTGGACATGTTCCAACTCCAGTAAATGGGCTGCAACACCACCACATCATGGATCCCATGCTCAGAGCCACCACTGACACATTTGTCTTACCTTGCTTTCACCAGCCAGCCCTTCCGAAACAACTCAGAACATCAACTTCTTGGAGGATAATGCCAAAAATTATTAATGAGAATGATCTTACCTTGGGAATTTGCATCATTTCTAAAATGGTCCTTTTTCCTTTTCTTGGATGCACACTCATGCTCTTCATTACTGAAAACTTCCTCATTTTCACTATTCAGGATACTGAAATAAAAGTACACTTTATTAAAACAATCATTTCAGGGAAATTATCCTTTGGTTTTTCTTTTGTAAGAGAATGTGATAAATATCTGATTATAATTTATAAGCCCAAAACAAAAATGACAGTAAGTTCTGAAAGTATTGATTAACTTTCATAGCAACATATAATGGGTCAAAATTACTAGAGCAATGTAGAATACTGGGTTTTCACTTGGAGAAATCTTAGATATCTCCTGGTTGTAGGGAGGGAGAGCATTACTCAGAAAACTTGAGGAGCACTTGAAAACTTCCTAAATGCTCTGACATGGTTGCCAAGTTGTTTCAGTCATCAAAATGCTTCAACAAACACAGAGTGTAGACAGAACTATAAACCCCTGGGGACATGTGAGTGATACTCTGCATGAATGAATGTGTAAGCTTGGGTGGTGAATCTGTGCCCTTCTTGTATACACTGTGTATCTTCTCACCAAGCATCAACTAGAGCCAAATCAGTAAAGCACACAGCTTCACCATGGAAGCGTGAAACAAAAAGCATTCTCAATAGTTCTTTTTATGAAATAAGGAAGTAAGATCAGACAGCAAAAGCTAACTGATGTGAAAAGCTTTTAAGTTTCTTCTTTGTGACAAAAAAAAAAAAATGTAAACAGCAACCCATACCTTCAAAATTAAAGATGCACAACATTTTCATTTTTTGCACCCAGGGACTGAGAGAATGCAGGAAGGCCAACACTCCAAGTCTGACATCCTCTGGTCCTTCACAAAGAACTTGAGAAAGCAGTGGAGGACTGCTCCCAATTGACAGTGCCCACAGTCTTCTTTTTTCCTACTGCTAGCTGGCCATGGACTTCCTCCAGTGCCCAACCTCCCTTTCGTTTGTCTCCAAAGCTCCTGCCTTTTTGCTCCTTTGGGATGAGTTCTCTTGCATATTTTGTCACTTTTACCAACAAGGTGCTTGGTCCCTAGGCACTTAGCATCTTCCTACACATAGAAAATGAGTGCTGGCATCCTCTGACCCTGGGGTACCTGTGCTGCCTCGGTGGAAAGACCCTTGGCACAGGCCATCCTCCAGTCCTGACATTGACATTCCCCACCATCACTGCCGATTATAGCATTGTCATCCCCATGGTACAGCTTAGAACAGGGGCCTGGGTGTGGTCCTGGGAAATGACTGACAGGTGTACTCTGCTCTTCCTTTCAGATACATTTTCCTAGATCTAGCACATCACTTACTGGCTGAGCCTGAGGCCATCAACAAGCTATCATCTTGCTGGAACAGCATGACCAAGGCCTAAAATCGCTCACAACTAACCCTGTAGCCCCCACCTCACTCTACAGGTTCCCAAGAATCCTGTTTGAGGTCTTGGAAGTCAGGTCCTAATCTGTACACAGGTGCCAAAGGGTGTGACTGAAGACTCCAGGACACCAGATTCAAACTATTTCACGTCCTCACAGAGAGCCTCAGAGGCCATGGATGCCTGGGAAAAACAGGAGCTGTGGCCCATCTTCCTTTCCTCTCTTTCCCATCTTCCTCATCTTCCTTTCCTCTCCCTAGGTCACAAAGGGCCTTTTGATACCACGGATCACCCCCATTCACCACCATTGATTCACCTCTGGGTTATCTCCTTAAAAACTTGAACACTAGAGGGCAGACAGTGCTCAAACAGGCTAATCCTCCACCTTTCAGCATCCTCATCCTATATGAGTGCTGGTTCTAATACCAGCTATTCTGCTTCCCATCCAGCTCCCTGCTTATGGCCTGGGAAAGCAGCACATGCCAGCCCACAGATTTGGGCCCCTACTACCCCTATGGGAGACCTGGAAGAAGCTCCTGGCTCCTGGCTTCAGATTAGCCCAGTCCAATTTATCATAGCCATCTGGGGAGTGAGCCAGCAGATGGTAGATCTTTCTGTCTCTTCCTTTCTCTCTAACTCTTTCAAAATAAATTAATCTTCATGAGAAATTGGGAGGGGCTGATGACAGTGCCTTAGCAGGCTAATCCTCCACCCTGTAGTTCTGGCATCCTCTATGGCACCAGTTCATGTCTTGGCTGCACCACTTCCTATCCAGCTCCCTGCTTATGGACTGGGAAAGCAGCAGAGGATGGCCCAAAGCCTTGGGACCATGCACCTATATGGGAGACCTGGAGGAGGCTCCTGCCTTCAGATCAGCTCAGCTCTGGCCATTGCAGCTATCTGGGGAGTGAACCAGCAGATGGAAGACCTCTCTCCCCTTACTTCCCTTCTCTGTCTATAAATATTTGCCTTGCAAATAAATTCTGCACATTCATACCTTCATCACCCCTGTTTTACAAGGAGATGTGCTTAGCCTCTGCTGTGCCCCTGTCCTTTGGAGACACAGGACACACAGAACAGCAGACAGACAGAATGATGACCCACTGTGAGGGATTTACCACCAGGGCCTCACCACCTTGAGCTCAGCTTGTCCCAGTATCAGACCCATCCCCAAGGGGTTCAGAACCCTTAACCCCTAATCAACAATTCTTCACATACCTGCCCACACCTACAAGCTAACTTTCCCTCTCTACTAGAGGGAACCCCAGCTGGAATTGCTCACAGTGGGGCCTGGTGCCACCCAGACACACAGAGAGGTGGCCAAAGCAGATTTTGGAACCACTGGGGCATATGTTCCTTTTTCCATGACTGATCAAGTGTCACCAAAATGAAGAAAGGTATTAGAAGTTTACACCAAAATTACTGAGGAATCTGAGTCCGCAGTGCTGCCCTCTGGCTTGACCCATGGTGAGCTATACATCGTTCTGTCCACTTGTTGCAGCTGGACCAGAAACCAAATCTGAGCTTAGGCTCACACCCATGTTGACTCCCTGGTGGTCCAACAGCTTGGCCAATGTGCCAACAGACCTTCACCAGAATTAGCAAAGAAGTCATGAAAAAGCAGGACACTGATACCATACAGTTTAGGAGCTGGGATGAAAAAAAAAATTATTATTCAGCCAATAAACTGGGCCCTTTAATACCAAAAGTCAAGCTGAGCCTCCAACCTTCCTTTGATGAATTTCTCAGTCACCCTGTAACAACCCCATTCTGTCAGGTTTTTTTTAAGATTTATTTTTATTATTTTTTGTTGGAAAGGCGGATATACAGAGAGGAGAGACAGAGAGGAAGATCTTCCGTCCGATGATTCACTCCCCAAGTGAGCGCAAGGGCCGATACTATGCCAATCCAAAGCCAGGAGCCTCTTTCGGGTCTCCCATGCGGGTGCAGGGTCCCAAAGCTTTGGGCCGTCCTCGACTGCATTCCCGGGCCACAGGCAGGGAGCTGGAAGGGAAGTGGGGCTGCCGGGATTAGAACCGGCGCCCATATGGTATCCCAGGCGTGCAAGGCGAGGACCTTAACCACTGTGCCACCGCGCTGGGCCCCATTCTGTCAGTTTTAAAGCCAAAGAAAATCTAATGGATCCACATCTCAAGGTCATAAATGAAGACAGACATGATTTGAGAAACACTTATCCACTCAAAGTAGACACAGATATCCAGAAACCCAAAGTGAGGCATTACATAAATTAATTTTAAGAAAAGAAAGAACGGGGCCGGCGGCGTGGCCTAGTGGCTAAAGTCCTCACCTTGAACGCACCGGGATCCCATATGGGCGCTGGTTCTAATCCCGGCAGCTCCACTTCCCATCCAGCTCCCTGCTTCTGGCCTGGGAAAACAGTTGAGGACAACCCAAAGCCTTGGGACCCTGCACCCACGTGGGAGACCTGGAAGAAGTTTCTGGCTCCTGGCTTTGGATTGGCGCAGCACCAGCCATCGCGCTCCCTTGGGGAGTGAATCATCGGATGGAAGATCTTTCTCTCTGTCTCTCCTCCTCTCTGTATATCTGATTTTGTAATGAAAATAAAATAAATCTTTAAAAAAAGAAAAGAAAGAACCAATCTTAACAGTTTAAGCCATCTGTGTCCTGGCTGGGAAATTCTCATCTGTGGCCTCACATCTGTATCTCAGACATCTCAATCAGCCTCACCAGTGACAAAACTCTCATCTGGCTCCTCTCGCCTGTACCTTTAATAGACAAACTCCCAGCAATACTCTCACCTTTGCCTCCCGAGCGAATCAATTCTTAGATATCCCCACACCACCTCCTGGGTGGACAAACTCCTACCTGTCTCCTGACACCTGTGTCCTGGACAAGTAGGACATACTCAATAAAATTAATTTATGAGCATTCTTTTCTGTGCCCTGAGTTAACAGGTAAAGCTGCAACTTACATGTTGTGACTGAGGCCACACTGGTTACTCTCTTTTTCAAGTTTCTGACTATAGGAGTCACACCTTTTCCATCCATCTTCTGTTTTAATCCAAATCCATCCAGGAGACCTCCAGTCCTGACCCAAAAACGGCATATTTCTCCTAAAAAACAGTTGTTCATGGATTTTTTAAAATGTTACATCCTTTTATTATTATCAATTTTAACACACAGTTCCATAGGTCCTGGGAATTTCCTTATTCCCTCCCCAATACTCTCCCCCCTCACTGTGTTCCCCTTTATCGTTACTATAGTATAGTTCTTCATTCACAGTCATATGTCCATCATTGTGGGCATAGACATAGGCAGAGTCCAGCATCCTATTGTCAAGATATAGTGGACAGTTTCACTGGGAGTCAATCTTTGTCTGGAAGTAGAGACGCATGCTGCACTGCATCCTCACATCTGGTTATTATAGTCTCCATTACACATTTATTATGCATCCCCTTAAATGAAAAGCCACAATACAAAATCAGCAACAGGAAGAAAAATAGAAATTTTCAATGCCATGAACTTTTTAAAAAACATGTTACTAGATATGACAGTCTCCATTACACAGTTACTATATAGCCCCTTAAAGGAAAAGCCATAAAACAAAACCAACAACAGGAAAAAAAATTAACAACATCATGAAGTTAAATAACATGCTACTGAATGACTAATGTGTCACTTAAGAAATAAAAAAGAAAATCAAGAACCTTCTTGAAGAAAATGATGCTACTGTCCGATCTGAGTCACTGAATAATTTAATCAGAAGAAAGTGTTTTGAAGAGATGAAACTAACCAAAAAAAATAATAAATAAAAATCCTTGAGATATAGTTTCCGCTAATCTTTGTTGCTGAGATGTGTCTCCTGTAGTCAACAAATAGATGGATTTTGTTTTTTAATCCAGTCTACTAATCTATGACATTTGATTCATGAGTTTAAGCTGTTTACATTTAGTGTAATATGAATGGGTGGAAATTTGGTCCTGTCATTTTAACAATGGTTGTTCATTGATTTAGTCTTCTGTTGTTATTTTATTGGGATGTTCTTCGCATTTGCCTTTGGTTTTGGTGGACACTGTTCCTTTTCTCTGTCAAGAGAACATCTTTAAGCATCATTTGTAGGTTAGGTCTGGAATAAGCATATTGTTTGAGTTTTTCTTTACTCTGGAAGAATTTTATTTCATTTTCAAAGACAAAGAAAGTTCTCCTGGGTATGCTATCCTGGCCCAACAATTTTTGGCTTTTAGAATCTGGATTATGTCACTCCATTCTCTTCTTGCCTGTAGAGTTTCCTGTGAGAGATCTTCTGTGAGTTTAATTAGCATTCCTTTATATGTCAGTTGATTTTTTACATGTGCACATTTAAGACTGTTTTCCTTATGTTCAACTGAAGAGAGCTTCTTATCATGTGTCTTGGTGAAGATCACATTTGGTAAACCCTACTGGGAGTTCTGTGCCCCTCCTGGATGTTGTTTCCCAATTCTTTCTCTAGATTAGGAAGATTCTCCCTTATTATTTCATTAAATACACTTTAATCCCAGTATCTCTTTCTACATCTTCTGAGACTTCCATAACTCTAATATTTGACCTTTTAATAGTGTCTTTCAATTCTTGAATGCTTTTTTTAGCCTAATCCAGCTCTGCTTCTAGCTTTTTTGTTTGTTTCCCCCTGTTGACAGGAAATATCTTCCAATTCTGAGATTCTTTCTTCTGCCTCTTTCATTCTATTTTGGAGACTCTCCACTGTACTTTCAATTTGCTTCACTGCATTCTTCATTTCTGATATATCAGCTTTCATTTAATTATTTTCCAGTGTGACACATTTCTTAAATTTCTTGAATGCCTGCTATATATGCTTCTCATTGTTGATAAGAAGCTTTATAACAAGTATTTCTGTATCCCCCATTTTCTCAATGTCTTCCTCAGTGAACTCTGAGGTTGGCAAAAGCTTTTGCCCCTTTGCTTGGGAGTCTTCAGTAATATTCTTTGTGCCTTTGTCTCCTCCTTTGCTCTTGGTAATTGTATTTCTGGTTAGCAGAGTCTTCTCCTTGGGGCAGGTTTCAAAACTGAGTCACCCACAGGTCTACAGTTCAAATTTATTGCAGTTGGTACACGGCTCTGTTTGCAAGCACTTGTGCCACTCCCTCCAGAGAGTTCCAGGTCTGGGTTCTTATGTCAGATATCCACCATGGTCCCAGTAGCCTCAGCTTCTGGCTCACCAATCTCCACCTTCTATGATACTGTGCTGAGACTGCACTGTTGTCTGTACAACCTTTCTCCCACTTCTGGTTGGAGCAGGTGTCAGGATTAGGGAGACACCAGGTGTCCTATATAGCTAGATTGTTCTTGGTGCTGATCTTGCCAAAAGCTTTTGGCTGTTAGGTCTGAGGGCCACACGGACCTATATGACCCATTCGAAGCCACAGTCAGTATTATTTTCCTGTGTGACCAGTGCAATGCACTGAGCTCAGTGAGTTCTCACAAGCTCTGCGCATGCACAGCTCACTGTTGTCCCTGCAGTCTTAAAACTTTTTCCACACTATACAAAATGGCACCTGATGTGCCACTACCAGCGATCTTGATCTGCTGGCTGTCAGGTCTGAGGGCTACTTGGACCTGCCTTGAGTGGAACCTGTAGGATGCCATGTTGCTGCATTTCGCTGAGCCAGAAATGAATTCACTTCCAGCTCAGTGCATACGCAATCCTTTCCCTAGCTTTTGCCTCCTTAAACAAAATTGTGCCCAGTTCAGCTCTATGGGCAGGCTGGCTATGAAATTCACCCTGTTCCCACACTGCCCATCTGGGATCTGCCGTTCTGTCTCTGCTCCTAGTCAAATCAGAATTCTCCTAGACCAGCAGAACAGGCAGTTCTTTGCCTGGGTTCACCTCCAGAGCTCCCAGTAAACGTCCCTTCCCACCTGTTGCTGGTGGAGTTCTGGTTGCTCATGCAATTCAGATCACCATCTGCTGAATGCTGCTGAGGCACCAGTCACTGCAACACCAAACCATCTTGTCCACTGCTTTCCTCTGCTGTTAGGAGTACCTCCAGGTACTCCGATGCTGTTGTTCCGTCTTCTCCTATTTCCTGGAATGTACCCTCTCTGCTTCATACTGGTTAATATTTCTCCGTCTGTTTAAACATGTCCTTACCCTATTCCGCCATCTTGATTCTCCAGAACAGTTGTCCATGGATCTTAAACACTAAAATCATTATTCAATATTTGAATGTCTGCTTATAAGTCAGCCTCCCTAGTTATTAGTGATAAAATCATGCCAAAATATGACACCACAATTATCCTGAAATGATGAGTACATCTTAACTGTCTTTAAGAAGCTCACATAAATATCATGAAAAAAAAATTGTACACAGATTTCAACATTTTTGTCCCAAAATCAACACCTTTAATTCTATTTCTCACAAACTTTTGAAGTGTCCTAATTCAAGTCAACTTACCAGCCTAATCAATATTATCTGTTGTCACCAGAGGTGATATCCAAACTCAGATCTGAAGAGCATTCAGGGGTTCTGGACATGGGTGAGCCTACAGAACAGCCAGGGCTCTGGGCATGATAACCCTACAGAACAGCTAGGGCTTTGGGCGTGGTGAGCCTACAGAGCAGCCATGGCTCTAGGCATAGGCATAGTACTCCTAAAGAGCAGCCAGGAGTCTGGGCAGGGATGAGCCTACAGAATGTTACCACAAGCAGAGTCTAACCCTGTGGCCTAGAGTTATGTGCAACATAGAATGAGGTGGATTTCTGGTCAGCAACTCTGAACAGTTCAATCTGGGAGAAGTTGGACTAGACCAGCAGAGGCAACAGAGTGGCTAGAAGACAGAAGTGAGAGCTCATTAAAGGCCAGGTAAGTCAGAAGAATGAAACTTGCAAAGGCAAGCAACCTGATCAGACCTGAGGTTTACAAAGACCTGGGAATTAAGCTGTAGGGAGTGGCTAGAGTGGATGACACCAGAAGCAAAAAGGACAGAATGCAAGGTACTGCATACGACCTTTGTCAGCAAGTACAGTGAGTCAGGGAATGTCTAGACAAAGTCAAACAGCACTTGAGAAGCTGTGAGGAGAAATCATATGCCCAGAGCTGGGTTTTCAGCACCTGATTCTGAGATGAGGAGCACATGGATCTGAGGCCTTTGCAGGAGAGGGACATGCCTACTGGGTTTGACAGCCTGGATTCCAGGTGTGGGGACTAATTTTTAAAATGACAAAAAATAGAATTACTTCACAAATTGTATGATTTGATTAGAGCAAAATCTACCCTAAGTTCTTTCCATGGATTGGAATTCCCTTCCTCCTTACCCAGTGGGCAAGAGGAGGAGATTAAAATCAGAAGAGATTAAAATCAATCTTGGAAGTTTCTAAAACACAGAAGTGCTTACCCCCACCTCACACAAACTAAATATTACTATATTGGGTGAAGACCAGGCTAAGCATTTCTGAAGGGACCACTGGGGACCCTCACGTAGAGAGGAGGATGTACCTCAAATGTCGACACTGTATACTCAGCTGTCACTTCCCCAGAGTCCACACCAGTTGTCCCTGTCACCACTGTTTCCATGGTGACAGAGTCGTAGGTATCTGGTGCTTTTGTCTGTTTCCCTCCAGGGCAGTGCAAGGTGAACACAGAGCTCTCCCAGCACACAGTGAATGAATGTACACACCAACCCTACTACACAACAGAGATACACAGGAGAGCAACAAAACCCACAGGAACACTATCATGGGTGTGGAGTAGAGCCCTGCGAATTCCAGCATTTAGGGGACAAGAGGATAAAGACAAGTCAAGAAGGAAACCTGAAAAGGAAGAGCTAGACAGATAAGTGGAGAGCAGAAAGCCTTTTAAGCATTTTTAAGAGGAAACAATGAAGCAGCTTTGGGTTGGAAAGCCACATTGAATTCAGCCCCAGGAGGCAGCCAAGAGGACTCAAGCATGGAGCAGAGACCATCTGTCCTGAGCAGAGATGGAGGGCCTTAGGATGGCAACTGCTCACATTACATAGAGAGTCTAGGAGAGATGAAGGGTTCCAAATACCACCTTCTGATTTTATTTAGTACAATTAGGAAAATGGACACTTACATTATTTTAGAAGAGAAAAAAAGAGTTAGGCAGGACATTACACAAAACTCAAACATAAGAGTGGGCAAGCCACAAAGGCCTGTCCCTGAAAGGGTGCATGAAACATACATGAAGTCAGTTTTTTTTTTTAGAGCCAAAGGATCTCCCTGATGGTGAAAACATATCTCTCCCAGCTACAGACCAATGAACTGACATTGTTGCTTTACCACAAGCTTTAAAGACAGTCCTTAGCCTCCTGTACTAAGTTGCTGGATCTCTTCCACGCCTGCCTCACAGCCATCGACCTTCTACATGTGGTGGTCTTGAGTCAGCTCTGTTTGCCTCCAACATGCACTTAATCTTCCAGCACGCCAGACCCAAGATAAGAACATTGCCACAAAAAAGGGCAGTGATAGGGAAGACGTGCCCAACTTTCAAACACAATAGCAAAAAAATTGCTGCCAGGACCCTCTCTAAAGTATTTCTCAATAGATAATAAAAATGTGGGATCAAAAATCCCTTTTCAAAAAAAATCAAAAGATAACTTTTAAAAATTCCTGCTCTCAAGTGAATACTATCTGATCAATAACATAAAAACAAAAAGCAGCAAAACACACACAGGTAATATAATTGACATCTGTGATAAAGCAAAGTACAACTCTATACACGGGTAATATGATTAACAGACTATAATAAAACAAAGTACAACACACACTCCATATACAGGTAAATATGACTAACATCTGTGATAAAACAAGGTGCGGCACACATGTACACACTTACAAGTGACCTCTGAACACAAGTATTTAATGAGTGATAAAAACAAAAACTAAAATCAAGAACAGGCCTTTAGTTAGGAAGGCTCTGAGGAGAAAGTAAGGTATGTGTGTGGCCCTTAACACACAGACTTCACAAGAATGGAACAGCTGGCTATCCCAGGAGTGGGGGCTGTAGAAGGACAGAGCTAGAAGGTGGCTGACCCAGAGTGGAGGCTGGAAAGCAGTGATCTCAGAAGGAGCCAGTGCACACCCTAACGAAGGCGAGGGAAGCCAGACCGTAGGCCGCAGCACTATAGCTAACTTCAATCTCAGATTAAAATCTCAAAACATCCAACAATGAAGAGACACAAGCAGTGTTTTGCTAGAACTGACATTTTCCAGAGCTTGCTGCAGGTCAGACTCAAGACTGGAGATGAGAACAAAACCTAGCCAGGCAGCAGACAGCACCTGTGGACAAAGCTGTACATTTGACTACACACGAGGAGCTGCCCAAACTACAGATACTGGAACTCACTTTGCCTTCAAGGACTCAGAGATCTGAATGTGTTAGCTGCAGAGTGTGCACTGCTGAAGGACTGGACAATGGCATTACGCCAGGGGCCTGGGAAGCGCAGAGCAGTCCAAACTGAGGGTTGTGCAGAGGGAAGGTAGTGCTTCAGTGCCTGCAGGGCACATCCCAGTCTAAGGTGTCATCTATGCCATTCACGGACTACACACAGACTCCAAGGATTTACTCAGAAATAGTGGTAGGGAAAAAAAAAAAAGCTTGTCACCTACAAGGTCCATGTCTCAAGTATTCGAAATTATTCCCAATACAAAGCATGATTTTGTAAGTCAGAAAATGTTACTGAATGAATGGGAATGCATTCACCTGTTCAACTCGAAGACATCAATTATTAGGGCTTTATAAATATATTCAAGTTACTTCTGTTTTGAGAATTTGCAATCTTAAAATAAGAACTATTATCACTCCTAGGCGTGGGATTTAGCACAACTGTTAAAATGCCCACTTCTAACCTCACAGGGTTGGGTGTGAGCTCCATCTCTGTTCCCACTTCCAGTTTCCTGCTCATGTACACCCTAGGAGGCAGTGATGGTTTAAGTCCTTGAGTCCCTGCCACCCACCTACAAGATGTGGACTGAAGTCCCACCTCATGGCTGTAGCCTACCCCAGTCCCAGCTCTTGTGGGTAAGTGGGGCATCAATCTCTGTCTCTCCCTTGCACATAAATAGCAATTATTTCTTAAAATTCTGAAAAGCAAAGGCAAAGAGCACCTACTCCACTGTGATGCCCCTCATACAGGCTAGTTTTTAAACACATTGCACATCAATGCTGGTAGGCAAGTTCTTGGGTTGAATAATTTAAGTCTTTCTTGACTCTGTCCTATATGGCACATGGAAAATGGTATGTGTGCCAGGACGTGCAGGAGAATAGACTTCATCAAGCTGTGTGCTGCAGGAACCCAGCAAGAATAAACTAACCAAGAAACGTCTGTCCATTGTGGGCAAGGTTCTTCTTAGCTAACTGGAATAAACAAGGTCCAGCACCAGGTAGAGCTCAGGATGGGCTGGGAGTGACTCCCAACAGCCTACTCTCCCCAGATCTCACTCCCCCATAAGGCAGGAAATGTGAATTACTCTTGTTCTTCAGGATTAATTCTTCCCCGGTGAGAACAAGGAACTGAGAGAATCCCTGCAGTAATCACCAGGAACAGCCCACCCCTGGGTCCCCATCACAGCAGGTGTCATACAGCGACAAGGTTGGGGTGTTTGCTAACATAACTTACACTAGGACCTAATGCACAGAGGGCTCTACACACAAAACCTGACAGGAAACAAGGCACTTAAAAAAGGGTAATGTGTGTTTTTACTATTTGCTTTCAAGCAAGATGGAAAGTAAATGGGAGAGCCAATATTTACAAGTTAACTTGATCTTCACAAACCATAAAAGCTGTGAGCAAAAAGCAAGTGCTAGGGCTATACATTAAAAAAAAAAAAAACCAAGGATGTCAGGATGAACACCAAGGTCATTTCACACTCACAAAACAACAGTTGGCAAAAGGATTTATTTTCTCTTTTGTATTTTTTATTGCTAATGTTTACAAAAATAACCTGCATTGTTTTCAGGGAAAAAAAATTGGCATTCACTTGATAAATATCTGATTCTGCTTTCTTCATCTGCTTTCCTAATACTATTCCCAGAAAACTTGGGGTCAAATATGAATAGAACTGTGTAGTGGGCACTGATCGGATCCAGAAAGAACATAAAAATCAGCAAAGCTGGGATCAGAAATGGGGTTCACACCCAGAAAGCCTGAATCATGGCTGCTTCCCAGACAGGGCATATGGGACTGGGGCTGGGATGTGGCAGGGGAAGGCTGGCCTGAGAGAGCAGGGGATCAGACAGGAAGTACCCTAACCAGGACTTGATTGGAACACAGCAGGGGAAGACCAGGTAGGCCTTCCTTGGGTGTCCCCAAGGAAAAGCATACACAATGTGCCCTAAGAACCACAGGGGGAGGCAAGGACAGAGAAGCAGCCCAGACTGTGGCCAGCCAGTGGAAAAGGGGCTGTGTCAAGGCAGATGGGCTAGGGGGAGCTAGATGGATGGTATGGGAACTGATCAGGGCAAAACAGGTTGGTGCATAGCGTGGCTAGGGGCAGCTTCTATAAAGCAGATGCAGCCCCGTTCACCAATCCATCACCCTTCCTCACCTGGACCCTCACCCCATTCCCCATCAGGACACTCACAAACTTCCTTCACACCTCGTCACACCTGGACCCTCACGTCTTGTTCCCACCAGACCTTCATGCCTCTTCAGATCTCATGCACCTTCAGATCTCATCCACCTGCACGCCCCATCCTCAACTAGACCCTCACACCCATCCCCACCTGGACCCTCAGGCCTCATCCACCTGCACGCCCCTTCCACACCTGGACCATCATGCTCCTTCCCCATGTGGGCCCTCACAGCCATCCACACCTGGACCCTCACGGCCCGGTCCTTACCTGGACCCTCACAGCCTCGTCAGCACCCGGATCGTCTACGGTAGTCCTCACCCCACAAGGTGGCGGCCTAGTCCAGGCCCGTCCACACCCAGTCCACCCAGTCCGCCCAGGTCCACCCCACGCCCGCTGCTCAGTCCGCACCTGGAGCTGACGCGGCAGCCGCGTCCAGGATTATTGCCGGAAGTCACCCGCCGCGTCCCGGCGTGCGGAAGCCCCGCCCCCGGCCGCTGACTGGTCTCCGCGGCTCCGCGTGGCCTTGTTGCTACCCGTTCCCTAAGGCCCAGTGTGCGCGTGCGCAGTGGGTTTGGCCGACGCCTGCCGAGGTCGGGGTTACCCTTTGAGTTGGAGGAGCGGGGCCTCCGGCGTTCTGTTGCCCTCCGGCTCCGGGGGCCGGAGGCCGCTTCTGGGAGCTTGGCCTCTGGGTGCTGGGCTTCCGGGGGCGGGGCCGTCGAGGGGCGGTGCTCAGGGGGCGGAGCCGCGGGCCCGGAGGGCCGGCTGTGTGGAGCGGCGTGTGGAAGGGGTTCGAGGGGTCGTTGCAGTGTTCGACTGGGACAATGTGCTGGAAACGTTTCTGGAAGTCTCCGACACTGATGCCGAGGTTGCACGACGGAGTTGGGGGTTGTACGCACTTCCTTTCCCGCAGCGTGTCGTTGGATCCAGACCCTTTTCAAGGGCGCACGTCCCTGCGGCCAGCCCTCGTGGGTCAAGTGTTTAGACTCTTGTAGCGTGGGGGGGGGGGGGGGGGGGGGATCGCTCCATTGTTAACTAGTTGGGGCTTGCTCCGCTCCGTGTATCCCCAAAACCTTAACCTGCTGCGCGGTCCAGCCTCAGCCAGGCTCGTTTGGGATCCCAAGGCAGGACTCCAGGACCAAACCCCCAATCCAGGACTCAGTGCCACCTTGAATGCCACAAACGCCTGTGTACCTAGGACTGTCTTAAATCTAAGCCTCAATCCCCTTGAGCACCTAATTACCCAGCGCTCAACCGTAAACCTCCTAGCTCAACCCCCTTAAAGCCCGCTTGCCTCATCAAGCTTAGTGACCTCTAGGTTTAAACTGTGCTTTCCACCAATATCAATCCCTTGAAGCGTATATTCCCGGTGTCTACCCACAGCCGCACCTGCCAATCCCTGAACTCCACACTCCCTATCTCCCTACCCTAAAGCCATCTCCCCTTTGTTCTATCTTCTCTTTCTCCTCCTGCAGTTTTTGCTCTTCTCTTTTCCTCCTGCTCTATGTCTCTCTCTCAGCTCTTCTCTGCTCTTTGTCTCTCTTTCTCTACTCTCTGTTCTGCTCTCACCTTCTCCCTGCCCCACGCTATCTCCCTCACTGGAATAAAGGCCTCTCCTGTGGCTCACTTACTGTATTCTGCATCTTGGATTTGTGGAAAAACGCACATGTGGAGTGGGTTCTGGCCCGGTTATAACATCAACTCAGGTCTGAAGGCCAGTCAAGTCTGTTTACCTGGGTCTACTGGGTGCTCCTCAGGCCCAGAGCACAGGGGACACAGTCGCTGTTTCAGTAAGTGGTAATAGCACCGGGACAGCAACCTGAAGCAGAAATTAAATGAGACAAGTGGAAATTAAAATCTGGTAATGTGAGTGCCCCTACCTCAAACAATATGCAAAATAAGTTCTAGAGTAGAATGAATGAGGGTTGGTTGAACTTTGTTGCAGCATCAGCTGGCAGATGCCGGCACTGAGGGCTAATTCTGTCAAGCTAAACTGCAGAACCACCTGGAAAGTACATGATCTGGAAGTGGCCCAGTAGGGAAATAGTGGGCACCTCCCTCTTGGGCTAGCACTCCCACTGGAGAGCATGAAAACCAGGACGGAGCAGGCATGGCTAGACAGAATGGCACCCACCAACGTGTGTGGGCTGGAAAGTGGAGCTGGTTGGGTTGAACTAGGCTTCAATGTTTTTTGTTCTTAGTGTTGATTTAATTGTTTTTTGTTCTTTTGTTGAAGGGCAATGAAAGGGATCAAGGCAACTCAGCCAATCTACAAACAGGGCCTTTAGAAGAAACTTCCTTTTATCTTTATAAACTGTTTTCTTTCCCCAAATATGAGTACCAATGTAAGATAGAAGCTTTTATAAACTCTTTTCTTTCCCTAAATGTAAGTGCCAGTATAAGGTTGAGATTTTAAGCCATTTTGGGAGGGGGGTTCACATTTGTCTCCCTCTAGAAGACGCCCATACACTTATTGCTTTCTGTGGTGAGAAACTAAAATGCATCATATCACGTGTTGTAACAGTTTGAGGCGCATGGTAAACAAACTCTTTGTACCTCCATGATTGCCATCTGTTCCAAGATATTATCAAGCCATTTCTTAAGGAAAACATTATTTATATTAGGGCAAACTTCAGGACAAAGGTGGGCACGTAGCAGGATGTTTGGAGACATTGTGGGCTCAATTGTACTATTGTATACTTCTAGCTGTGTGTCATTGCCTTATGTTGCTAAAAATGTTTTTATCATAACATGATTGATCAATTTGAGGTGTTATACCAGTTACAGAAATCACTTCACATTAGCAGAAAAATAACAACACCCTCAGGAGAATTCTATGAAATATCAGCGAGGTGATTGAGTGTCCATGCAATGGGGTGAGGCAGCAATGAGGTGACCAGAGACATTCTGCCGGGCCTTGCCACACAGCCAGAAACTCCTCGTAGCCTTGCTGAGGAGCGGTGCTCATCACACACCCATACCATCCGACCCAACTGCATGGCTCCCCACACTTACCCACTTTCCTGTAGCTCTTGGCCCATTGTGCCCTAATCAACTATGTAAAGATCATCAAAATAAAGCAATAAGAAACAGAGAGAAACAGTTAGGGAGAGCCTATCCCACAGCAACTCGAAAGCTAAAGATAACAGGGAACTAGATTTTGGACATTAATGTGAAGCTTTCAGTAATAGCTTTGGTAGAAAAAAAAAAAGGTCTGAAAATTGGAAGGCCTCTTGGAAAGGGGATGGAGG
Source organism: Ochotona curzoniae (assembly GCF_017591425.1). Taxonomy (NCBI): domain Eukaryota; kingdom Metazoa; phylum Chordata; class Mammalia; order Lagomorpha; family Ochotonidae; genus Ochotona; species Ochotona curzoniae. Next base: position 56,068 of record NW_024467119.1, on the reverse strand, counting down.
GAGACTGGCTCATGCCTGCTGAGTGGAAGCCTCAAAACAGGAGCCAGTATGTTCCATATCAGCTGAGGCTCTTCTGCCCACGTGCTGAGCCCAGAGGTTCTTCCCTGGTGAATGAGATGACTTTGTCCTTGTGGTAAGGAGGCTGAATCGAGTCACCTTCCCAGAGACACTCCCAGCTCACCCTACGCTAACCTCTCAGGGCCCCCTCTTGTAGACATACCCTCCTCACTCTGATGTGACACAGGACACCATGAAAACATGAAACCTCTCACTCTGATAGATTAGCCAAAACTACTTCACAAATTCCTAGGTGTTGAGTTAGTTTAACTTCAGGGTTTTAAAATGTAGCTTTTTGAGGCCCTGTGCAGTGGCATAGTGAGTAAAGCCATTGCTCACAGTGGCAGCATCTCAACGAACACTTGTTTGAGTCCTGGCAGCTCTTCCACTTTTGATCCAGCTCCACCCACATGACCTGCAATGCACCACAGGATGTCCCGAGACTTTGGGACCCCTACGCCCTAGTGGAAAATGTAACCCTAACTCCTAAGGCCAGCAGATGGAATATCCCTCCTTTTCTATAACACCACCTTTCAAACAAGAGATTTTTTTTAAAGTAGCTCTTATTAGAACTTTATTCCAAAGATCTTTGACATTCCAGATGAAAAAGTGTGGGGAAGAGGAAAGTCAATATATTAACTTCTTCATAATCTCCAATTCTCAACAGTTGTACTTTTAGCTGCTGTAACATTTTGCTTCATCCCAATGTTCTACAGCAATACCAGAATCAAATATATTTGTTTTTTCAGACATTGAATAAGAATTGTAGAAGAATGAGTCCACTTTTCCCACCAGTTTAACAGCAAGACATCATGTGCTATTTACCAACATCTGCAAAAATTTGGGATAGTTTTGGAAACTCGTGTGCATGACTATTATGTCTAGCCCCTGGCTTGCCCTGACAAAAGGTCAAAACTAGCAGGAGGGGCCCGGCGCAATGGTGTAGTGGTGAAGCTCCTTGCCTTGCACTCCCCGGGATCCTGTATGGGTGCTGGTTCTAATCCTGGCAGCTCCACTTCCCAGCCAGCTCCCTGCCTGTGGCCCAGGAAAGCAGTCAAGGACAGCCCAAAGCTTTGGGACCCTGCACCCATGTGGGAGGCCCAGAAGAAGCTCCTGGCTTCGGATTGGCTCAGCTCCAGCCATTGCGGCCTCCTGGGGAGTGAATCATTGGACAGAAGATCTTCCTCTCTGTGTCTTCTATCTGTATAACCGCCTTTCCAATAAAAATAAAATAAATCTTAAAAAAAAAAAAACAACAAAAAACTAGCAGGAGTCACCTTTCTCTAGGGGCCACACTGTGTGCTAGGGTTCAGACTCAACCGCCAAAACAGGCCCCCGACAATAGGGGCATGTGGAGCGTATCATGAGCCACGTGTCCAGGCAGCGCAAGTGGCATACATGCTTACAAGGCAGGCACCGGATCAGGTCCCCATCCACAAAGCTCTCGAGACAGATGAAACACTCCTCTTCCTCCTCCTCCTCTTGTTTGGATCCAGTTCCTCCAGCCTTGTAGACTTTTTGCGGTAATTGTTTGATGAGTTTCTGTCTGCGAATTTCTTCGCGGGTTTGATGCCTTGGCCTCGGGGATGATAGAAATTGGATCAAATCCATCAACTGTGGCTGCTCCTGTAGGACGCGTTCCTGATGTGGCCCAGACAGCTGCTCACCCCTGGAACCATTGCGGGAAGTTCTCAGGCAGTTGCCCATCTCCCCAGACTAGCAGGAGGGATCTTTGCACGATCTACGCTGGCTCCTCAGCTCACAGTTGGACCCAAAGTCCTGGCGCAAAGAGAAGTAGGTAAATAGAGTTTTACTCAGTGTGACTCTGCTGCAGGCTGACACGTATACATGCAAGTTACGCCCTCAAAACATGTACCAGTTTGTACCACAAAGTTCTGTGGCTGTAAGGGATCCAGGGGATCCTCATTGTACTCTAATGCTGAGCTCAATTCAATTCCTAAACATCTGAGGGAAGCACACTTCATGCAGGCACTGTGGATGTCATGTTCAGATGACAACCAGAGCCACCCCACCCCGCCGCCTCCCTTCCTGTTCACATAATCTCTTCTCACTCCCAGTTCTCCTCCTCGGGAACTTGTAGTCACATGCCTCATGCTTCACACTTTCAACCATCCTCCACATGCTGTTGCCTTTATTGTGCAGGCTAATCACTGTGCATTCACTTGCACAGAATTCACTGGAATCCACAACTCTCACAAGCTCCTCAGCTTTTGGTTTTTTAAAGATTTATTTATTTTTATTGGAAAGGCAGATATACAGAAAGGAGAACAGACAGAGAGTAAGATCTTCCATTTGATTGTTCACTCCCCAAGTGGCCACAACAACCAGAGCAGAGCTAATCAGAAGCCAGGAGCCAGGAGCATCTTCTAGGTCTCCCTCACGAGTGGTGGGTCCAAAGGCCTTGGGCTGTCCTCGATCTCTTTCCCAGGCCACAAACAGGGAGCTGGTTGGGAAGCAGGGCTGCTAGGATTAGAACCGGTACCCGTATGGGATCCTGGCGTGTATGAGATGAGAACTTAAGCTGCTAGGTATCGCACTGGACCTAGCATCTCAGCTTTGAATCTGCTGATGAGAAGGACACCAATCCCAATTCTCCCCTAGTCACTGCAGAAATCTGATAGAGAATGTCCAAACACACCACACCACACACACCAGCCTTCCACATGTGGTGATCCTTGAAAATCCTGACAACTTCTACACATGTGCCAAGCTGTCTCATCGCTTTAGGCACTTGGAAACTTCTTGCTTGGTGTTTCATACACAATAGGGGTTAGTATAAGGCTGATCATGGTATCTAAGAGTCAGCCAATCACAGATCAAAAAAATGGTGGGACTAACTTACAGACTTTTTTTTTTGCCTTACTCTTTCTGCAGTTTGACATTCGATACCAGGGAATCTATGCCCAGTTCCCTGGGGAGTCCAGTCACACTTACTTGCATCTCCACTCACGGAAATGTGTGATACACAACCTAGTCCACAGCCATGGAGCCCATGGCCCACAGTCAGCCCTGCATGCATTCCCACAGGGCTCTCCAAGCAACTGCTCCACCCAAGCTGTATCCAAGTCTAAATAAGTTACTCCTCTCCTACTTCCTCATTGCCTCATACCATCACATACCCACCGAATCTCCCCTCAGCCACATTTCCCACTCTTAACCTAGCCTAATTCAGCAGGTCTGCTACAAGTACTTGGAGAAAGATTAAGCAACAATGGGACCAGCACCCAGGGTTAGCAAAGCAAGCCTCTGCCTGCGGCGCTGGCATCCCCTATGGGTTTTGGTTTGAGTCCTGGCTGCCCCACGTCTGATACAGATTTTCTCTGTGTCACTCGACCTTTCCAATGAAAAATAAATTTTTAATAAAAGAAAGATTAAGGGCCTGGATCCCAAATGGGTGCCAGCTTTTGTCCCAGCTTCTCCACTTCCCATCCAGCTTCCTGCTTGTGACTTGAGAAAGCAGAAGAGACTGGCCCTAGACTTTGGGCCCTTATATCAGCTTGGTAGATCCAGAAGAAGCTCCTGGCTTCTGGCTTGGATTGGCTCAGCTCTGGCCATTGTGACCATTTGGGGAGTGAACCTACAGATGGAATATCTGTCTCTCTTTCTCTCCCTAAATCTTTCTGCCTTTCCAATTAAAAAAAAAATTTAAAAAAAGATTGGGCCTGGTGCAATAGCGTAGTGCTTAAATTCCTCACTTTGAACCTGCAGGGATCCCATACCGGTGCCGTTTCTAGTCCCAGCAGCCCCGCTTCCCATTAAGCTCCCTGCTTCTGGCCTGGAAAAGCAGTCAAGTATGGCCCAAGGCTTTGGGATCCTGCACCTTTGTGGGAGACCCGGAAGAAGTTCCTGGCTCCTGGCTTCAGATTGGCTCAGCTCCAGCCATTGCGGCCGCTTGGGGAGTAAACCATTGAATGGAAGATCTTCCTCTCTGTCTCTCCTCCTCTGATTTATTATTTATTTATTTATTTATTTATTTATTTATATTGGAAAGTCAGATACACACAGAGGAGGAGAGACAGAGAGGAAGATCTTCCGCCCGATGGTTTGCTCCCCAAGTGGCCGCAATGGCTGGAGCTGCGCCAATCCGAAGTCAGGAGCCAGGAACTTCTTCCAGGTCTCCCACATGGGTGCAGGGTCCCAAAGCTTTGGGCCATCCTCGACTGCTTTCCCAGGCCAGAAGCAAGGAGCTGGATGGGAAGTGGAGCTGCCGGGATTAGAACCGGTGTCCATATGGGATCCTGGTGCGCTCAAGGCAAGGACTTTAGCCGCTAGGCCATGCCGCCGGGCCCGAAAATAAATAAATCTTTAAATAAAAAAAAGAAAGAAAAGATTAAGGAAAGCTTGTTTTTGCTGATGACAACCCCTTTAGTACTTACCAGAAGCCAAGTAGCTGTAAGCGCGTTGAATTCCCACAGGGTCAGAGTGCCTAGTTCCACAGCCTTCTGCCGTCTTCTCTCTGTTGGAATGATGCTGATCCATGGTAGGTAGGCTCCCTTTTATGCTTCTGATAGTCCAACCAAAACCCTAGTCGGACCCACCCTGAATTCATCACTTAATTCTTGGAAATCATATCAAAGGTTGCCTCTTCAGCAAAGACCCTCCCTTGACTGAATTCAGCAGACAGAAGGTAGACTGACTATGTCCTAGAATTCTTTAGTCTGGAAGTCCCAGGAGCACCATGACTATCATTGTTCTATAGATTTAGGTTTCTCAGGCCAGTACTGAGGTAGTCAAGAGCAAGATTCATTACTGGTATTTACTAGTGAGCATAGGTTTATATTTTTTAAAACTTTTTTTTTGAGATGCAGACAGAGAACCTTCATTCTCTGGTTCACTCCCAAAATAATTGAAACAGCTGAAGCCAGGCCACATAGAATGTAGAGTGTGGGAGCTTGATCCAACCCTCACACCTGACTGGTAGAAATCTAGCTTCCTGGTCATCTCTCTGCTTCCTAGAGTGCCCAATATCAGCAAGCAGGTATCAGGGGGACAGGATTCAAACAAAAGCAGCTTCTGTGTCTGACCAACTCAGCTTGATAAGATTTCCAATTAACCCAGAACATCGATTGGACCATCAGAAACATAAAAGGGAGCCTACCTACCATGGGCTCAGCATCATCCCTTCAGAGAGAAGGGAGCAGACAGCTCAGCATGTGACTTGTCAACCCCTTGAGACTCCACTGCGCTCCAACTGTTTGGCTCCTGGTGAGTACTAGAGGAGTTCCCGGCAGGAACAGACATTGTTTTTTTCCCCATGAATTTTAGTTGGAAAATACAGCTTAATCTTACTCTAGGTCTTGGTAGCAGGCTCTCTGATTAGACTAGGTTACTGGGAAAATGGATTTCTCTGAATTCCTGCAGTGACTAGGGGAGAATTGGGAGTCCTCAGGGTTGGCGTCCTCCTCAACAGCAGATGCAGTCAAAGCTGAGGAGCTTGTGAGAGTTGTGGATTCCAGTGAATTCTGTGCAAGTGAATGCACAGTGATTAGCCTGCACAATAAAGGCAACAGCATGTGGAGGATGGTTGAAAGTGTGAAGCATGAGGCATGTGACTACAAGTTCCCGAGGAGGAGAACTGGGAGTGAGAAGAGATTATGTGAACAGGAAGGGAGGCGGCGGGGTGGGGTGGCTCTGGTTGTCATCTGAACATGACATCCACAGTGCCTGCATGAAGTGTGCTTCCCTCAGATGTTTAGGAATTGAATTGAGCTCAGCATTAGAGTACAATGAGGATCCCCTGGATCCCTTACAGCCACAGAACTTTGTGGTACAAACTGGTACATGTTTTGAGGGCGTAACTTGCATGTATACGTGTCAGCCTGCAGCAGAGTCACACTGAGTAAAACTCTATTTACCTACTTCTCTTTGCGCCAGGACTTTGGGTCCAACTGTGAGCTGAGGAGCCAGCGTAGATCGTGCAAAGATCCCTCCTGCTAGTCTGGGGAGATGGGCAACTGCCTGAGAACTTCCCGCAATGGTTCCAGGGGTGAGCAGCTATCTGGGCCACATCAGGAACGCGTCCTGCAGGAGCAGCCACAGTTGATGGCCTGATCTGTCACCCAACTCCTAGGAGATCAAGGCAGTGAACCAAGAAGGAGAAGCCACATGCAGTCAAAAGGTGCAGTCCCACAAAATCTGTGTGGAGAAAAGTTAGTTATACTGGAAAAGAGGTGCCTGGGGCATGGTATAAGGAGTCCAGTGGGCACCCCATTCTGGAACCTCCATGCATGCACCTCTACCACGTGGATCACACAAGTGTGAGGGAGCTGAGGCATCTCATGTACCTCTTCTGTGGGGCCACACAACCCCAACCCTACAGCAGCCTAGTGATTGCTGGAGAAGCAGCGCTTTGTGGCTTCAGTTTGTCAAGGAATGTGAATGAAGCAGGCACAGAATTGCTGCAGATGTTTGTTAAATTTTGGGGGGAAATGGGTTCATTCCTCTGCACAATCTCTATTAAATGTGGAAATACAACTGTGTGTGATCTTGTAATCGCTCTGGTACATAGGGAAGACAAAAAATGTTACAGCAGCTGAAACTTATAAATGCTGTGAGTTGGAGGTTAGAAATAAATTATTAAATAACTTTCCCCTTTCTGACAAGCATCTGAAAAGTCCACAGCCTCTAGATCAAAGTAGAGAACAGCAACATTTACAAGCCAAGAAAGGATGAATAAGGTGTTCTATAAAACCTCTCAGGAGGAGAGCTAGAACCTTTCAATCTGTCCTCATCCCATCAGGGAAGGGTGTGTGTATCATAAGGGCCCTGGGGGCTCGGTATGAGCAGGGGTGTCCTGCATCTTTCCTTTTCACTGACCCATCAGTGAAACAAAAAGAACAGAAGCAGTTGATGGGTTTGTTGATGAGCTAAATACATCTACCCTAATTGAATACGACCCTCAGTGTATAAAGTCTGTTGCCCCTAATAAATTTCAGCTATTGATCATCAGTCAGTAGTCCATGCGTGTTATTATTGGCTCCGTGCACCAAGTCCATTGCTGCCAAACAGCAACAGAAGCCTAATTCAACCCAGCCAACACCACTATCCAACCCACACACATGTTGGTGGGTGCCATTCTGTCTAGCTATGCCTGCTCCAGTACTGGTTTTTCTGCTCTCCAGTGGGAGTGCTAACACAAGAGGGAGGTGCCAACTACTAGCCTACTAGGCCACTTCCACTCCTGGATTATGCATTCTCCAGGTGGTTCTGCAGTTTAACTTGACAGAATTAGCCCCCACAGAAGCCTCTGCCAACTAATGCTGCAACAAAGTTAAACCAACTCTCACCCACTCTAAATTTGCTTGCACCACTCGGAAAACTCAGCCAAGCCTGGCCTTTCCCTGATCTAGCTCACATGAGGCCGACAGGTATTGTAGCCCTGCCTGGTCTGGTCTGTCCCCATTCTGCTTCATACTCTTCAGTGGGAGTGGCTCTCCAGCAGAGGAGCCTAAATTCCCCCTGCCAGCTTTGCACCCTCCCTCCCTGGTTCTCACATGTGCTGGTTGGGCACTGCGGTCATATCTGGTATGCTCACCTCATCTCGGCATTCTGTTTTTTTTTTTTTTTCTTTTTGAGTTATATTTTTGACCATCCTTACATAGTTAATTAGGGTAAAAAAGGTTCAAGGACTGTAGGAATGTGGGTAAGACTATTATTCCCATATTGTTTCCTTTATGTATCTGAGGTGGAGGGGGATATTGAGGGAGAAGCCCCACCCAGTTTCTCACTCATCCCAGGTCCCGGATGTAGGGCATGCTCCGAGGTTCTTGTTCAAGTGGTTTTGATAGTTCACCAGTTATGAATCACTGCCAGTCTTGCCACTCCAAGCACGATGAGGTCGTTGAAGAATCCACTGATTGACATAGTTCATCATAGAGTCTCTGTTTGCCCAATATTTTGCTGCCAACATACAGCTGAGGTGGTTGATTGACTTGTTCTGTCTTCTCTCTTTTCTTGGTTAGGGTTCCGAGTCCGGCATTTTGATTGGGGAGATCCACAAAGAAACTTTGTCTGAGGTGTTCCCGGACCAGATTCTTGTATGTGCTAGCAAGTACAGGGCCCGGCACAGTCCATCGCCCCAATCAGCTGGTGGTTGCAATTGCTGGGTTGGTTCTGTTTTCAGCCCCGACTTCCACTGGAACCAATGGGTGTTGTAGTCCAGCCTGGTTCTGCCCAGCACATACTTGGCCCTCGCATAAATCAGTGGGAGCTGCAGCCTAGTCGGAGTGACCCACAGTAACCCCCACTAGGCCCGCCCCCTACCCTGGTTTGCCAGTATGTGTACCAGACTAGTCCAGTCTGTCCCACATCCCATTCAGCTCTCATACATGTCAATGGGTGTTAAAGCTTAGTTCCATCTAACCAGTTCCCCTATGCAGCCCACACACATGCTGTTGAGTGTCTCTCTTGTCTAGCCACCCCAGTCCCTGTCCTAGTTTTCGTGCCCTCCTGTGGGAGTGGTAATCCAACAGGGAGGAGCCCACTATTTCCCTCGCAGCCTCTCCCACTCCCGGATTATGCACTCTCTAGGTGGTTCTGTGGTTTGACTTGAGAGAATTAGCCCCCAGGGCTAGCTTCTGCCAGTTGATGCTGCAGCTAAGCCCAAGCAAGCCTCACCCACTCTAATTTTGTTTGCACCAGTAGGAATAATCAGCTCAGCCTGGCTTTTCCCTGATCTAGTCCACATGAGGCCCACAGGTGTTGTAGCCCTGCTTAGTCTGGTCCTGCCCCCTTCCCAGTTCATGCTTTCCAGTGGGAGTAGCTGTCCAGCAAGGGAACCCCACCCCCCTATTCCCCCTGCCGGCTTCGCCCCCTCCCTTCCTGGTTCTCATGCATGCTGGTTGGGCAGTGCGGTCACATCCGCTACAGGCAACCTCACCTTGGGTTTCCGTATTGTACACTGGTTTTTGTCACAACCGAACCTGGCTCAACCCACACTCTGTACCGGTGCTCGGATTTGCTAGTGGATGACATGAACTGATTCAGCCTGGTCTGCACCCGACCCATGCCAAATGTATGCCAGTGGGAAACTTTCCATGGCCTGTTCTGGGCTGTTTCCTATCATGCTTCTTGCGCTTACCTGCAGGGTCTGTGTCCTGCCAGAGGAGTTGCCCAGGCTCCTCCATCAGAACCTCTCCCAATGTCAGATTTTGTGCATATCAGGGGGTCCATGAGCCAGCCCTACTAAGTTCACCTCCTGTCCTAGTAGGAACAGTGGCTTTTCCTGACTGGCCTTCAACTCAAACTGGTTCTTGCTGTTGGATGTTTCAGTCCCGCCATGGCTCATCCATACCCACATATGGCTCACACATGGTTCAGTAGGGGTTGAGACCTCACCCAGTTCATCCCACATCTCCCTGGGTCCTCCAGGACACCAGATGGTATTGGATTCTGGCCCGGCCTGGTGCGTCCAGTACCAGCCCACACTTGTGCCATGGGAGACTACAACCTTATCCTGATCAGAACGCAGCCCACACTCCAGCCCCTGCACTCCTCAGTGGAACCCCAGCCTAGCTAGTGTGTCCCCTTAGCTCTTTAACCGGGCCTGTTCCCAGCCATAGATCACATGCATGCCAGTAGTTGCTCTGACTCAGCCTGACTCAGCCCCTCACCTGTCCCAACCTCTGCCTTAGACACTGTGGCTTAGCGTTCCTGGCTCACGCAGACCAGCAGGTGCAAGAGCCTAGCTTGGCATGACCTGTGCTCCATCCTGGTCTCTAGTTTCGCTTGTGGGATAAGGTTTGCTCAGTCCTGCCCGGTACACTCTGTTCCATTACCAATTGCATTACATTAGCCAGCTGTTGGAGTTACTTTGCCCAGCTTGTCCGATCCCCAGGTCTGGACCACATGTTCACCAGCGGGAATTATGACTCGCCAGGGGAATTTCCCAAGTTCCTCCACTTGATCCACTCCCAGACCCAGTTCTCATACATGCCTTTGGGTTTTAGGCCAGGTTCCAGCACAGTCTGGCCTTCCATTTGGCCTTGTATGAGCTGGTGAACGTTGCAGCCCGGCCCACCCCACACCCTATTCAGGATGCACATTTGGGTGCTGCTGCCTCGACCAGTCCAGACTGTTGTCGGTTCCTTCACCTGTGATTGATGGCAGGCTTCTTGGTCACACCTAACTTAGTCCATCAGCACCTCAACTCTTGAGCTACCCAGTGGGGCTAGAATTTCCACAGGGTTTGGCCCACTCATCTCCCACAGAATCTACCCCCGGATATGGTTCTTGAGTGCTAGTTAATGTCATGGCCCTGCCTGATGTGACTCGTGTCCTGATCCATCATCATGTCAGGTAATGGAACATGACCCTGCTGGACAAGCCCTGAGCCTTAGCTTTTGCATGGACTGGTGTTCGGTGGTCAGCATTATTCAGTGATTACAAGTTCTTCAAAGGAAGAGTTACTGTCATTGGGAATCTTTAGGATTGATTCACATCCCACAAGCACAGTGGGTTCAACCTGGAGCTACCTAAGCAGTGATTCAAAGGACCAAAACCCCAGAGCTCCTGGCTAGGCAGCCAGCAGGCAGAGCCTGGCGCCAAATGGCACACTGGCCGCCCAGGGACAGCTCACCTCGTGCATGCAGTGGCTGGCATCAGGGAACTGGGCATGAGATGCCTTCGCCTGAGATCCAACCCCCTCAGCAGCCGGTAGGCTGTAGGAAGTTTAAACCCCCAGATCCAAGGTCGCGCCCCTCCCGAATCCCATCCACCACTCAATGATGGTGGCGGTTGAACCTTGGCATTTGTACTGTAATTTGTACTGGTGTGTCTTGCTACCAAACCTTGTCCAACCCACACTCTGTTCCGGTGCTCAGACTTGCCAGCAGGTGATGTGAACTGATTATGTCTGATAGGCCCCCGACCCATGCCCAGTGTGTGCCAGTGGGTATTTTTCTCTGGCCTGGTCTGAGTGCTCCCTATTGTGGTTCTTGAACTCACCTGCAGGGACTCTGTCCTGCCAGAGAAGTTGCCCAGGCTCTCCATCAGATTCTCTCCCTATGCCATATCTTGCGCATACTGGTGGGTCCATGGGTCAGGCATACTTAGTCCACCTCCTGTCCTGGTAGGAATAGTGGCCTTTCCTTGCTGGCCTTCAATCCATTCCAGTTCTTACTGTTGGATGCTTCAGCCCAGCCAAGACTCATCCTTATTCAGACATACTCACACATAGCTCAGTTGCGGCAACAACCTAGCCTAGTCCATCCTATATTTTACCTGGTCCCCCAGAGCACCAGATGGTGTGGAGTCTGTCTCAGGTAGGTGTACCCAGACCCAGTTCACACTTGTGCCAAGGGGGATTGTAGCCATATCCAGACCAGAATGCAGCCCCCACTCCAGCCCCCACACTCTCCTGTGAGAACCCCAGCCCAGCTTGGGTGTACTCTCACAGCTCCACAACTGAGCCTATTCCAATCTCTAGATTAATCACTTGCCAGTGGTTGCTCTGACCCAGCTTCGCTTAGCCCCTCACCTGTCTTGGTCTTTGCCTTTGATGCTGTGACCTAGAATCCCTGACTCATGCAGACCAGTAGGTGTAAGAGCCTACTTCAGCATGACCTGTGCTCCATCCTGATTTCTGTTCTTCCTTGTGAATTGAGGTTTGCTTGGCCCTGTCCAGTCCACCCACTTCCAGTTGCAGCTCAGCCCACCCCACACCCTATTTTAGGATGCACATTCACGTGCTGCTGCCTTGACCTTTCCTGACTGTTGTCAGTTCCTTCACCTGTGAGTGATGGCAAGTTCCATGGTCACACCTAGCTCAGCCCATTACCACCCCAGCTCATGATCTAACCAGTGGGACATGTATTTCCACAAAGTTCTCCCCACACAGAATCTACCCCCAGACCTGGTGCTCTTTCATGCTGGTTAGTGTCTTGACCTTGCCTAACGTGATCCATCCCCTGTTCCACCACTCAGTCGGGTACTGGTTCTTAGGTCTGCCAGACAGGCCTCCAGCCATTGCTTTTATGTGAACTGATGTGTGGCAGTCAGTGATACTCTACACTAACAGCCCATCTCAGGATTCCCATGTGGGCTGGTGAATCAGTCTGGCCCAAATAGATCTTAAGGACTCTGCCCTCCAAAACACCAGATCTCAGTCCCCACACTTGCCAGCAAGTTCCATGACCCAGGCACTGGGGATCACACAGGATTGATCCCTCATCTACACTCCACTGCCTTTATCCATGGATGTCCCTGGGCAGCAGTTACATATCCTAAAACCCCAGAGCTCCACCTCCTTAGAATGTGTGAGGAAGATGTTAAGTATAGCCTATCAAGAATATAACAGGTAACTTATAGATAACAGACTCAAATCAGCATTAGACATTAGCAAAAACTATAAAGACATACAGAGGGAATCAGGAGTGATCCTGACAATCTCTTAATAGAAGGTCACATGCACAGAGCAGGGGGGCACCCCAGAGTGGAGCAGGAAGACAGGAGAAGGCTTGTATCCCAAACCTGGTGACTCCCGAAACCTCACCAAGGACTATCAGTACGGGCATCAAGGGCTATATCCCAACTGCCAAGGAGACCACAGGGAATTGGACTGCCCTTGTAGGTCAAGAATTCTGAGGTCATCACTCCCTTTCTGATCTCCCATATGGAATGGAAGATGCCCAGATCCTTTCTCACAGGATCTAATGTCATCGGAACAGTAGCTGAGAGCCCTGAGCAGTTCTCAGAAACAGAAGAACAGTAAACTTCCTTCAGGATTCAGGAGAGGAGCTTTCTCTGGTCCTTACGTAGTTCAAACTTTGGATCCCCACCCTCTCTTGCATCAGGGTTGCTCCGGAGCATCCCACCCCCCCGCCCCCCCCCCCCAGTTAGATAAGATAGACAGAGACCAATAAGGAAAGCTTAGAACCAGACAGGTCAGCTTGGACTCACATATACCTTACTAGGTATGACACAAAGATTAGTTATTCCTCACTAAGGTATTGAAGATTTCTCTGCACACACCTCCTAAAACTGTTCTGTGCCTCGAGTGGTAACATATCTGTTGTTATAGCCAGTGTGGACTATCCTAAAATTTGCCAATTTTAGTAAAAATTATGCTTCAATACTATAAGCTGCTAAATGTAAAAATGAAAATAGACACGAGACAACTGAATAGTACCCTGTAATTATTTTAAGGTGTATAGCAGCCGGTTGTGTATAAACCAAAATAGAAATGTCAATGAAGTAGTCACAGGATGTGGTTAAGAACTTGCATTTTCTAACATACGGGTCATTCAATACCATGTCAATTAACTCCATGATGTTGTAAATTGTTGTTGATGTTATGTTGTGGCTTTTCATTGGACAGGATGATATTCTGCCAGCTCTACTTTCAGACCAGAGATGGTCTCCCCAAGAAACTGTTGAATTTATCTGGACAATAAGATGATGGGTTCTATGCATGGTACATGCTCGCAATGAAGGAATCCTGACTGGATTTGAACTGTAATACTGCAAAAAGGTAGAGGGATCCAACATGGGGGGAGGGATGGGGAGGGGTTGGGGGAATCTCAGAGCCTATGAAAATGTGTTATAAAATAAAATTAAATTAAAGAAACAAACAAAAAAGCACAAACATGTATCTTAGTTTATGTAATGAGGTGTTTTTTGAAGATTTATTTAACTTTTATTGGAAAGGCAGATTTAGAGAGAAGGACATATAGAGAGAAAGACAGATGAAAAATAAACCATCATAAGAAACTGTTAGGGTGATCTCTTTTTGTTGAATGGATCCTTCAATCATTATGTGATGTCCTTCATCCATTTTAATATTTTTCATATCAGAATCTTGTTATCTGGTATAAGAATGGCTACACCAACTCCCCCACCCCACTTCCATTAGCTTGGAATATCTTTTTCCATCCTTTCACTTTCATTTTCTGCATATCTTTGTTGGTGAGATGTATCTCTTGTAGGCAATAGATAGATGGATTTTATTTTGAATCCAGTCCACTAACCTATGGCCTTTGATTGCTGCCCCAGCTGTTGGCGAACTGCAAAATGAAGTCAGTGTACATCTGCCCTTGAAGGCCTTCACCTACAAGGCCTTAACACCATCATCTATAATAGCTTAGCCTTCATTATCACCATGCCCATGTCACGCTGGCTGGTTTGCTTCCGGGTTGTGGTTTTCCTGGCCTACCTTTACCTACAATGGCTTTATACCATAGATAAGAACAGAGTGAAAGAGATCGGGGAGTGTTATGAGATTGGGGAGAGTATGGGACAGAAATTCCACACAGACTGAACTGCTCTCCACATTTCAGCCAAGTTTAGACCTTATAGGAGATTTTAATCATACATGTCTAGAAGGAAAATAATCATATCACAGAAAGTCTGCATGAAAAATAGTGAGAACAGTCGAAAAGCAAGCATGTAGGAAAATCTAGCCAAATTTTGACTGTATAAAATCACAATAAAATCTACAATCTTTTTTTCACATGAAGAAATAATATTATTAACAAATATTTTGAAAAGTAGCCATGTAACTGTCAAGGTGGAATATCACCTCTAGATTAAATTTCCTTATGTTATTTTGATACATAAAATGATTAGCTAAATGTGTTGAGTACAATGTAAGTGTTCGTATTTCTAGTTGTGAAACTAAAGCAAAAACTAAGCAGTAAATGTGTGTGTGTGCGTGTGTGTGTAAGAGAGAGAAAGAGGATGATAAAATGAGGTACAAACATACCCATAATTCAAGCAGTATAGATGAACTTTCAGTTTAAAAAAAGGAAGTAAATATTTTTATAACAAAGCAAAACTACATATGGAAGTTACATAAGGTGCCTGGTGTGGTAACTTAACGGTTAAAATCCTCACCTTGCATGTGTCAGGATCTCACATGCACGCTGGTTTTAATCCCGGCAGCTCCACTTTCCACCCAGCTCCCTGCTTGGGGCCTGGGAAAGCAGTTGAGGATGGCCCAAAGCCTTGGGACCCTGCACCCATGTGGGAGACCCAGAAGAAGTCCCTAGCTCTAGGCTTCAGATCAGCCCAGCTCTGGTCATTGCCGCCATTTGGGGAGTGAACTAGTGAATGGAAGATCTTTCTCTCTGTCTCTCCTCTCTGTAAATCTGACTTTCCAATAAAAGTAAATGAATCTTTTAAAAAGAAGATATAGAGGATATTAATATGTATATATGAAAATATGAAAATGCAAAAAGTTCAAAGTGAAATAACAGAAAAAAAATAGGAAGCAAATGAAAAACATGAACCAATTTTTAATTATGCAAT
This sequence comes from Ochotona curzoniae, assembly GCF_017591425.1. NCBI lineage: Eukaryota > Metazoa > Chordata > Mammalia > Lagomorpha > Ochotonidae > Ochotona > Ochotona curzoniae. The sequence continues at coordinate 40,747 of NW_024467119.1, read as the reverse complement.
ATACATAAAGTACATAAGCATTGCTGCAGATTGTTATTCCATATTGATAAAGTGTTTAAATACTCACTATTGAATATCAGTTATGAATTTGTCAATTATTTACAGTTTATCATATATAAAGTCAAATTTATGCAAAGATTATTTGATAAATTATCAAGGACGATTTTTATCTCCATATGATTTATTCACATATAATTCCAGTAATTGATACAATTAGAAGGCAAAAATCAATATGGTTATAGTAAGTGTGAACAATATAAATATGAACCAATGAACTCTCATAGAACAGTACTGCCTACAAATGGAGAATTTGTATTATTTTTAAGAAGTCATGCTGTTTTTAGAACAAATGTTGCCCAACATTATCTCCAATCTAGTTTTAAAAGCAAGTCTTGACATGTTCCATACAATCCAGTCAATCAGTATTTGAAACTTTTGGAAACGCATTCATAAAAACCATATTTCTGAGGATTTGTTGTTAAAATTATCCAATCTTTTCAATGTAATAATAGTGAGATTGCTGCATATTGTCTTTTTTGTTTCTGTTTTTGTTTTAAAGATTTATTTATTTATTGGAAAGTCAGATATACACAGAGGAGGAGAGACAGAGAGGAAGATCTTCCATCCGATGATTCACTCCCCAAGGGAGCGCAATGGCCGATGCTATGCCAATCCGAAGCCAGGAGACAGGAACTCCTTCCGGGTCTCCCAGGTAGGTGCAGGGTTCCAAAGCTTTGGGCCATCTTCGACTGCTTTCCCAGGCCACAAGCAGGAGCTGGATGAGAAGTAGAGCTGCCAGGATTAGAACCGGCTCCCATATGGGATCCTGACATGTTCAAGGCAAAGACGTTAGCCGCTAGGCCACATTGCCGGGCCCCACTGCATATTGTCTTAGAGCATAACACTAAAGAAATAGAAGAAAATACAGAACCATCAGGGCTAATGTTAAAGTCTAAAAAGAATAAGATTATAAAAACATTAAATGTAAGTAATTTGGATTGAAAAAATAAATCTATGCAAAGAGAAGGTGACATGTTTAAGAAGGAAAGGTATGTGAAGGGAAGGGAGGGCAAAGGCTGGACAAGAGGAAATGGGAATGAAGGGAAGGGAAGAGAAGGAAAGAGAAGCAAAGGGAAGGGAAGGGAAGGAAAGAGGAATAAGAAGTTAAAATGTGAAATTTCTTTTGTTTCAGTGTACCTGAAAGAATCACTAAGTTACTTAACCATAGAGGCACAAATATAACACGAACACAAATATGTGTATATGACATATCTCATGAGATACAAAATCAAAATGGTTTCTAAAAGAGCTTGATGTATTATTCTTGTGACTCTGGTTTGCCACAACCGATTATACCAGAGCTTCCATGGTTGATGATGTTTGCCTTACAGAGATAATGGGAGGATTCATTAGCCAGGGTGAAACAGAGAGGGTACATTGCAGGAGATAGAAAAGGACAGGCTGACAGCAGAGGAGGCAACTGGGGATTGAAGGATGTGGAAAAACAGTACAGATAATGGAGTGGTGTTGCAGTGATCAGATACCCCACAGGAAGTCAGTGAGTGGTGATCTGAGCTCTACCAGCGTGCAGAACTCCGCCAGCAGCCAGATAGGAAGAATTCACTGGAAGCTCAGGAGGTAAACCCAGGCAAAGAACAGCCCTTCCTACTAATTTGTTTGATCTGACCAGCAGCAAAGACAGAGCAATACATCCAAAACAGGTGTTGCAGGAACAGGGTGGATTTCACAGCCCAGAACCAAATGAGTGCCTAATAGGGTGACATTTGTGCAGAGGGGCAAAGGCTGTGGGACAGGACTGCACATACACTAAGCTGGGAGAGAACTCATTTCCAGTTCAGTGCATTGCACTGACATGACATCTACAAGTTTGACCCAAAACAGGTCTAGATATCCTCCAGACCTAACAACCAGCAGATCCCAAACTTCACCAGTGGCACATCAGGTGCCATTTTGTACAGTTTGGCAAAGGCTGTGGGACTGGAGGGACAACAGTGAGTTGTGCATGCACCGAGCGGGGAGCAAAATCACCTCTAGCTAGGTGCATTGCACTGGTCTTACATCAAAAATAATACCAACTTTGGCATCCTACGGGTCCCAACCAAAATAGATCCAGGTGGCCTCAGACCTAATGGCCAGCAGGTCTGGCAAGATCAGCACCCCTAACAGCCTACCTATTTAGGACACCTGGTATCTCTCTCATCCTGAGAGCTGCTCAAAATAGAAATGGGAGAAAGAATGAATGAGGCAGAGGAAAAAAACTTCAGAATTGGAAGATACTTCTTGCAACAATGGGAAAAAAAAAAACAGAAAGCTGGAAGCAGAGATGGGTTAAGCTAAAAAAATTCAAGAATTAAGAGACACTATTACAAGGCCAAATATAAGAATTATGGGAGTTCCAGAAGTCACAGAAAGAAAACCTAGGTTTAAAAATGTATTTAATGAAATAATAAAGGGAATAATAAAGGGTACTTTCCAAATCTGGAGAAAGATGTGGGAAATAACACAGGAGGGGCACAGAACTCCCAACATGGTTGACCAAAAGCAATCCTCACCATGACACAAGATCATCAAGCTCTCTTCACTTGAGCATAAGGAAAAGATTCTTAAATGTGCGCATGAGAAAATTTAATTGACATATAGAGGAATGGCAATCAGACTCACAGCTGACCTCTCACAGGAAACTCTACAGGCCAGAAGAGAAGAAAGCAACATATACCAGATTCTGAAAAGAAATAAATGTCAGTTCAGAATATGAAAACAAAAGAATTCAAAAATGAAAGAAAATTTTCCTCAGTTAAAAAAACTCAAAGAATATGCTTCTTTCAGACCTGACCTACAGATGATACTTAAATATGTTCTCTTCAAAGATAAAAGCAATAGCATCCTCCAAAACCAATGACAAATGTGGAGAATATCCCAGTAAAGCAATAACAGAAGACTAAGTCAAACAATGAACAATCCATTGATAAAATTACAGGACCAAATTACTACCTATCCATATTAATCCTGTATGTAAATGACTTAAGCCCAGCAATCAAATGTCGTAAATTAGTGGACTGGATCCAAAAACAAAACCCATCTATCTAGTGCCTACAGGAGAAATATCTCACCAACAAAGATCAATAGAAACTACATATGAATTTCAGTGTGTTTTTAAAATTTTTGTTTCTTCAAACCCTTTTTTTTTATCATTCAGTTCTTCACTGACTCATAGATCATGCAGTAGCATCACTTTATTCAAGAAGGCTTTTGATTTTCATTTCTTCAGTAACACACAAGTCGTTCAGTAGCATGTTATTTAACTTCATGGCACTGTACATTTTAATTTTTCTTCCTTATTTTGTTTCATGGCTTTTCATTTAAGGAGATGTATAGTTACTGTGTAATTGAGACTGTCATACCCAGATGTGAGGATATAATGCAGTATGCATCTTTACTTCCAGATTAAAGTTGAACTTCACTGAAGCTATTAAATATATCTTAACAGTAGGATGCTGGACTCTGTTGTCCATCTCTGCAATGATGGACTTATGACTGCTTATGGAGAACTATACTATTCTAATAATATAGGTGAAATCAATGTGTGTGTGGGGGGGGAGTATTTGGGGAGGGGGTAAGTGAAATTCCAGAGCCTATGAAACTTCATTAAACAACAACAACAATAATTGACAAACAAGAAATAATGGGAAACTCTTAGGTTGTCCTTTCCTTCAGAAACTAAAACATCATAGGCCAGGCATGTATTGCCTGTGTTACCCTCATGGGCATAGAGCTATAAATTGTCCAATTAGTATAAATTCTCACTAGAGGACTCAGGCGGTGTTGAAATGCTGCTTCCCATATTCAAATACAGAGCAGAACACAAAATAAATCTGAACATTTCAAAGAGACGCAAATTTCACTGAACCAAGGCCAGCTGAAGTATAATTTTCACAGACAGAAACTCAGAAAGAAGGAAAACATGGAAGGTAACAAACCTCATGAAGAAAAGTCTAAAGAGGGGCTCAGATGAGTTCAAACAGAATTAAACAGGCTCCCCGCCCTTCCTAATCACACCTCTCATGTGAAGGATATATATAGAAAGTTGAAAAGAACAAGGGAGGTGGGTGCAGTCCAGGAAAGTCTGGCCAGAGATGTGGGTGTCTCAATCTTCCAAACACTTGGCTGCTAGGTGGTGGGCAAATTCTGAGCTTGTCCAAGCCTGAAGTCCAAGAATTTTCTCCGTCCACAGTCATGCTGTGGGTGGATCTCAGATGGCTCTGAGCATGCTCAGGACCATGATTCCGCCAATTGCCACCATGTTGGTTGGTGGAGTCTAGATAAGTCCAGCCAGAGGCATGGGCATCTGAATCTCCCAAGTTTGTGTTCTGCCAGAGCACCAATGGCACCAGGTCCAGGGGCAGATTCTGTAGGGAATATGTGGGCCAAACCCTATGGAAATACAAGTCCTACTGGTTAGCTCAAGAGTTGGGGTGGTGATGGGCTTAGTTAGGTATGACCATGGAACCTGCCAACACTCACAGATACAGTGACTGAAAATAGACTGGGCTGGTATAGGCTTCAGTACCTGCATGTGCATCCTAAAGCAGGGTGTGAGGTGGGTCAGGCAGCAACAGTCGCTGGTTCACACAAGGCCAAGACAGAGGGTCAGGCTTAGCCAAGGAAGGGCCTAGTACCCACTGGCATGCATGAGATCTGGGTCTGGGAGTGGGCCAAGTGGTGGAACTTGGGAAACTCCCCTAGTTGGTCATAGCTCCTGCTGGTGAGCACCTAGTCCATGCCTAGGGGTCAGGCAGGCAAGGCAAGATATCTCCAACTGTTTGCAAATTTGAGGGTCGGTTTTGGAATGGGGCAGATCAGGCAGAGTCAAGCAAACCCTAGATAAGCAGCAAGTGAAGAAACCAGGCTGGAGTTAGGGTCATGCAAGGCTAGGCTGTCACACCTACCAGTTTGCATGAGCCAAGAATGAAAGCAGACTGAGCGGGGACATGTTGCAGCACCCACCAGTGAAAGTTGGGACTGGGGGCAGGCTGGGTCAGGGCAGGCTACAGCATCCAAAGGTCAAGATAGGTGAGGGACTATGCCAAGCTGGATCAGATCAACTATTGGCATGCACAAGAACTATGGCTGGGAACAGGCCTGGTTAGGGAGCAAGGGGGCACCCTCGCCGGGTTGTGGTTCCCAATGGTGAATACAAGGGCTGGAGTGGGCACTGCAATCTGGTCTGGACATGGCTGCAGTGTCCCTCAGCACAAGTGTGGACTGGGTCTGGAGTGCACCAGACTGCTAGACTCCAGCACCCACTGCTGCTTGTGAGAACCATGGTAGGTGTAGGATTGACTGAGGTCTCTGCCCCTGCTGAGTCAGGTGTGAGCTGTGTCTGGGTGTCAACCAGGCTTAGCTGGGCTGTAACACCCAACAGTAAAAGCCAGAATGGGTGAAGGCAAATCAGGAAAGGCCACTGTTCTGGCTAGAACAAGAAGTAGACCAAGTAGGGCTGGCCCATGGGCCCACCAATAGGCATGAGAGCTAGCACTGGGAGAGATTTTGATAGAGAAGCTTGGGGAACTCTATTAGGACATAGTCTTTGCAGATGAGCATAAGAACCACAATAGGGAGCAGTCCAGACCAGGCCAGCATACATTTGGCTCAGGTTGAGGGTGAACCAGGTTGGGACAGTTCATATCAACTGTTGGTGAATCCAAGGACCAGAATGGAGTGTGGGTCAGGCTAGGTTGGGTCATAACACAAGCCAGGTCATATGAGGGTTGGGACTGGGGGCCAGCTGGAATGGGCTGGGCTGTAGCCCCCACCAGCATGAGCTAGAATTTGGGGTAGGCCAGGTCCAGCCAGGCTACAGCACCCACTGGCAAATGTTGAGGTGAGGTGGGCCACGTAGACTGGGCCACTGTACACGTGAGACCCTGGCAGGGAGTAGGTAAACCTGGTGGGAAGACTGTGTGGGGCTCCCCTGCTAGACCACCACTCCCACTGGTGAGTGTGAGTTGGAATGGGGGCAGACCAGGCTATAACATCTGTTGGCCCCATGTGAGCTGAATCAGGGGAAAGCCAGGCTGAATTGAGTGTTTCCGACTGGTGCATGCATAAGCCAGAGTTGGTTGGCCTTTCCTGCAGCATCAACTGGCAGATGCTGGCGTGGGGGACAAATTCCGTCAAGCTAAACTGTGGAACCACCTGGAGAGTGCATGATCTTGGAGTGGGAGTGGGCCTAGTAGGGAAACAGTGGGCACCTCCCTCTTGGGTTGCCACCTCTACTGGTGAGCATGAGAACTAGGACTAGGACAGGCATGACTAGACAGAGAGTGATACCCACCAGCATGTGTGTGATTTGGATAATGGGGCTGGTTTGGTTGAACTAGGCTTCAATGCCCATTGACATGTATGAGAGCTGAATGAGATGTGGGACAGACTAGACCAGTCTGCTGTACATACTGGCAAGTATAAGAACAGGGCAGGGGCAGGCCTGGTGGGAATTATTGCAGGTTGCTCTGACTAGGCTGCAGCTCCCACTGGTTTGTGTGAGAGTCAAGTGTGTGATGGGCAGGATCAGGCTGGGCTGCAACACCCATTGGTTTGTGTAGACGACGGGGCTGGATACAGAGCTGACTCAGCAATTGCAACCACCAGCATGCACATAAACTGATTGGGGCAATGGACTGTGCCAGACCCTGTATTTGCAAACACACACAAGAATCAGATCTGGGATCATCTCAAATGAAGTTTCTATTTGGCTCCCCCTAACTTAATTGCTGGACTCAGAACCCCAACCATGGAGAGAATTGCAAGTTCCATGGTCTGACCGTGGAGTGCATGTGTCTGAACTAGGCCTCCTCAGTGGCTCAGATGGAGCAGTGGACTGCATATCCAGGTGCACATCGAAGATATGACAGTACATTGGAGCCTGCAGAGGACACCTGGTATCATAACAGAGGACAGAGTACAGAACAAATTGATCAATTACCCCAGCCAAATGTTGCTAGTGAAAATCGGGGCAAAGATTCTAAGGTGTACCGCATCAACCAAAATTCTGGAGAGATTTCACTGTGCTTGGAGTAGTGATATCAGCAGTAATTCAGAATCGTTGAACTAGCAAAACCTCTTGAGCAGGACTCTTAGAGCATGCCACACATAGGGGACCCTGGGGGTGGTGTTGGGTGGCTGTCCTCCATTGCAGAGTACAGAGGTATTTGGGAGGCTGAGTGTGGCTTCTCCCCTTATCTCCCCCCTTTTCCCAGATACAGGAAGGAAAAAAAAAAGAATCTGGCAATAATGGTCTCACCCACCTCCCTGTGACCCTTCACCCATATCACCCTAATCAACTACGTAAAAATCATCAAAAATAATAAAATAATTTTTAAAAAGAATACAAAGAAAAAAAGTGCATGGCAGTCTGTTCCCTTCTATTTTTTTCTGGTTCTTTCTTCAGTTAAATTTGTGTCTCTTAGAAATGTTCAGATTTATTCTGTGTTCTGTTCTGTCTGAATATGGGAAACTCTACTTCACCTGCCCCAGCCAGGGGAGCACAACATGCCCTTTGACCCCAGACCTCACAAGCCTAGATGACACAATGTCCAGACCCACCCATGCCACTCCCTGTTCTGTTACCCAATCCTCCCCAAGCTACAGGGAGACTGTGGTGCCCATCTGTCCTCTGTGTCCATCTTGACCAAGAAGAGGCTACAGCAGATGGTTCAGCCCTGGGTTTCTCAGGTTTATTCTTCTAACCCAGCTCCTTAAATACATTTTCACAGCCAGGTAATGATGCTGGCAGAGAGGTGGGTCACCCTCTTCCTGCTTGGCCTCCTGGAACTTGCTGATACAGGCCAGTGTTTTCCTGGCCGCCCCATGTGGCACTACATCTCGTCTGAGGTGGTGATTCCTAGGAAGGAGATGCACAAGGGCAAAGGTGTTACGTGGACAGGCTGGCTCTCCTACAACCTGCATTTTGGGGGCCAAAGACACATCATCCACGTGCAGAGCAAAAAACTCCTTTGGTCCAAAAATATACTAATGACAACCCAGGATGACCAAGGAGCCTTGCAGATGGACTACCCCTACATTCCTACGGACTGTTACTACATGGGCTACCTGGAGGACATTCCACTGTCTACGATCACAGTTAACACGTGCCATGGGGGCCTGGAAGGCATCATGAAACTGGATGATCTGGTCTATGAAATCAAACCCCTCCAGAATTCCCAAAGGTTTGAACATGTTGTTTCTCAGATAGTGGCTGACCGCAGTGCCACAGGCCCCACCTACAAACTGCAACACAAGAAGGATTTTGTCCCATTCTTCCATGAGGTAAATGACAGCATGACCTCTAGGATTTCTAGTTTCAACTATCTGTATCATCATGCCCAGCTTAAAGGTCAAATTCAATTTACCAATGAATTGTTCCAAGATTTTGGTAATATTTCCAAATGTGTTGAATTTGGAATAAATACATTTAGCATAGTGGACAGTTTTCTCAGAAGTGTTGCCTTTAGATACTATATTGCTATCATAACAGTATATGACAGGCAAGACCCAGTTCCTACAAATGATTTTCGGGTTCCTGGGAGTGATTTTCACCTTTATTATAGAGATTCTTTTTATGCCCCATTTAGTCTTTCTACATCCACAGTACTTAGAAAAAGTACACCACATGAATCTGAGGTTGTACCTGAGCTAAATACTGCTTGTCTCTTGACCAGCTTGGTCTTTGCTTCTGTCCGAGGCAGGCATTATTTCTTGATGGCCATAGTATGTGCACACCAACATGGAAGAATGTTAGGAATGAAATACGATGGGCCTTACTGCACGTGTCAGCGAAGGGCAACCTGCTTGATGCAGCAATTACCCGAATTGACAGATTCCTTCAGTAACTGTTCCTTTGTAAGTTTACAAGATTCTGCTCTGAATGACAGAACATTTGCCTGCTATTATTTGCCAACTATACTATACTTGAACAAAACCCTGATACAGGACCGTTGTGGAAACTCCATAGTGGATGCACAGGAGGACTGTGACTGTGGCTCCTTCAAGCAGTGTTATTCCAATGAATGTTGTCAAAACAACTGTCGGTACACCCCTGGGAGCATTTGTGATAAACAACAATGCTGCACAAATTGCACCTACTCCCCCAGCGGGACCATGTGCAGACCTGTCATGAACATATGTGACCTTCCAGAGTACTGCTCTGGGTCCTCCTACGCATGTCCGGGTAACTTTCATTTGCAAGATGGAACCCCATGCACTGAAGAAGGCTTCTGCTACAAAGGAAATTGCTCTGATCGCAATGTGCACTGCAAAGAAATCTTTGGTAGTGGTGCTATGAATGCTCCAGAGGACTGCTATGATATCAATGGTCAACGCTTCCGGTTTGGAAATTGTGGTAGATTGCCTCACAGACAATTTTACTATATTTGTGATGGAGACAACAAGCTGTGTGGAAGACTGCAGTGCACAAACATCTCCCACATTCCATATCTGCGTGAGCATGAGTCATTCCATCAGTCTGTGTATGGTTACAAAACCTGCTTTGGGTTGGATGAACACCGTGCTATGGGATTGAAGGACCGTGGACAGGTGAGAGAGGGCACTCCCTGTGGGATAAGGCGTTACTGTCTGCAACGTCAATGCAGTGCCCGGTCAGCTCTCTTTCATTATGACTGTTCACCTCAGAAGTGCAATTTTAGAGGAATGTGCAATAATAGGAAGAACTGCCATTGCCGATTTGGCTGGGAACCTCCACAGTGCCTAAAAGCTGGTGCTGGTGGCAGTTCAGACAGTGGGCCCCCTCCAAGAAGACAGCGTTTAATAAGTAGCAACCTAGAACCTGTTTTCTATTGGAGAGTGATCCTTGGTCGTCTGTATTTTGTCATTTGGGCACTGCTCTTTGGGGTAGCCACAAATGTAAGACTTATTAAGACTACAGTTGTAAAAGAAGCAGAACTTCCCAAGCCAGAAGAAGCAGAACTTCCCAAGCCAGAAGAAGAACTTCCCAAGTCAGAAGTAAAGGATACACTTCCTGAGCCAAAACCTCAAGATTAGTCCCAATGTCTAGAAATAAATATTTCATAAGTCAGAACAAAACATCAGTCAACTTCCAGACTCCTATGCAACTATGGAGACTGTAATGGGAACATCTGTGAAAAACAGTGGAAGAAAATACAAAGCTCAGAAACATACTCTTAAGTCTACAGGACACACAGGGGTCCTTTGTTACACTCTGGAGGACACAGGACATCTTGGCTTCTGTCACCAGCTCTCACTTGTGGATGCTGGTGTTCACCTGAAATAAATTTCCAAGACCTTACATTCTTGTCTCCTGCACCCTTTCATTAGCTGTCAGGAGTCCACAAGAGCCTATCTGTGGAGAGGTGGAAGTCTGGGTAAGATGTATCAGGAGAGAGTCCTGAGTGGATAGTCCCAGGATTAATGAAACTGTAAGTCCTAGGAGGACACTTTCATGACATTTTCCTAGGATAGTGTCCCCAAGCTCTGCATTTCCCTGCTCTTCTTTCCTAAACCAGAATTAACTTAGGGACGTGCGGGATTAATCCCATGCCACTGCACCATTCTGCACAGGAGTGGTTGAGCACTGGGGCAAAGGATAGGGACTCAGGCACCACCTCCTGTAATAGACAAAAGCTGTGCCAACTTGGGACCCATATTCCTCAGGGCAGCCTGCAGGCATGCTTGATTGCCACAATTGCCCTGGCCTGGGCAGTATTAGGGTGTGGGTAAAATGTTATTGTTGGGCAGTGTGAGATTCCTTTGTGCTGAAAAACTGCTACTTTGCTAGGCCAGGATGCACCTGGACTTTGGGAGGATTCCGCTTTATTGATAAATCTGTTCTTTGCTGTCCTGAAACTTTGTGAACCCAGCTGCAGTGGGGGCAAGGGCGCAATTCTTCTCTGGTCGCAGGAACAGGAGGAAGATAAGGGTGTAAGAATGGGATGAGCCATACAGATAATGGGTATGGGAACAGAACAGGCTCCCTGTGCCTGAAGGCCATAAAAATTAACATGTCTAAGGTTGTTACTTTTGATGTATTTCCCAGCCCAAAAGGGCCTATATAAGCTTCTGTCTTGGGCTCTTCCAGGTCTGATCTCCCCCACTTGGCTGGCCTGTGTGCCCCAAGTGCGGTCTGACCCCTGTATGCTGGCACAATAAACTGGTTTGCTGTTTGCATCACCAGTGAGACTCTGTTGTTCTCTAGGGGTTGACTAGCTCACACCCTGACGTCCAGGGGCTCCATCACACATACTTCCATATCTTTCTCAGAGTTATTGTCATGACTGCTCTGTGGATCCAGGGTCCTGGGAGGCCTTTCCTGTGGGGCCTGTGTCCTCTTCACACCTGGGAGCAGCATCCTGTGTCTGACATCATTAGCAGGTCATGGGAAAGGGCAAAGAAAGGCATAGTCTTCTGAACTGCTTTCAGAGAATAGACTTACCCCACAACTACCACATTGGGTAAAGTGGACAAAGGGCAAGGGTACAAAAGAGCATCCCACTAGGGGAGTCCCCGGACAGCAGAGATGTTAAGTGAAAAAAAAAACCCATAAAACTGTCTCAGGGCTTGTGTACAGCATGACCAAAAGGGGAGAGGGTTCATACAAGAGAGGCAGACGAATTCAGCATGAAATGTTATGTGATCTACTGGAAAATAGAAGACTCCTTGTTGCTGAGAGGACACCCAAGAGAGCACTGGGAGGAAAATTCTTCCTTAGCATTCATGGGAACTCATATTCTGACAAGAACAGAAGAGCAGGAAGACAATTGGACAGTGGGTGAACACTCCATCAAATCTCAAAAAGAAGGCTCCAAGAGGTTAGGGTTAGGGGTTGAGGTCAGGGTTAGGGTTAGGGTTAGAAGGTTAGAAGGTTAGAGGGTTAGAGGGTTAGAGGGTTAGGGTTAGGGGTTAGGGTTAGGGTTAGGCTTAGGCTTAGGGTTTAGGGTTTAGGCTTTAGGAGTTAGGGTTAGAGGTTTAGAGAGTTAGGGTTAGGGTTAGAGTTAGGCTGGCAGGTAGGCAGGCAGGAAGAGACAGAAAGCTGCTGGGCTCCTGGGAGGGAGTGTGCTGTGTGCTGTGCTGTGCTGTGGCTCTAGACTGCTTTTTTCCGTGCGAATGCAAACCCCAACGGCGTGTGTAAGGCTTCTTTCATGGGACTCATTTGCAACCTCTGTAAAGAGGGTCTTGAGATAGAACGCCTCTCTGAGCTGGATCTGCTTCCCTTGATCTGGCAGGAGATGCCTGGAGGAGCCTCCTGCAGTGAGTGCTATTGGCCACTTGAGGGCGCGCAAAGCTGCCCTTTGTATCCCGGGTTGGCTCAGGCCTTCTGAGTGCTAGACAGCCCAGCCCCCAGCCGCCCCAGCGTCAGGTGGGGGTCCTGGACTGTCGCTGTCCCACAGCGATGGACTTGGTTCATGGAGCCGATAATAACACGCGTGGACCCTAACTGGTGGTCAAAAGCCGAAGTTTATTAGGCACCTCAGACTTTACACACTGATAGTCTGTACTGTGTCCCTCTCTTGATTGGAATTCCTTTTGTTTTGTATATTACACCAGGTGTTCTCATTTACATGCTGTTTATACGAAAGGTAGTCATTTGGTTGTTGTCATGCAAATACTCTCCAATGAACTGCAAACCTGGGCTGGCTGATCTTCCAGGGTCACAATGTCCTCCTACACATCCCCCTTCTGTGTTTTATAAAAGTAGGCCTGAAAGTTGTAGCCGGGGGAACATGCTCTTGGAAGAGCAGAAGAATGGGGAGAAACAATGTTATATATATTATACAAAGATGACTTCACCAGGGACCACACACCCTAACTGCCTATCATCTAGCTCCTCAACATCCTTTCTTACCCAGAGGATGACCATTGGCTGCATATCAGGGATAGGGGCCGAAGATCACTCTGGCTTCTTCAAGCTGAGAAAGGGGTCGGAGAGGGGGTCACAGCAGCCAGGTATTCTCCAGGAGATGCATCTAGGGGTCCTTGGTAAAAGGTAGAAAAATAACAGCTATAATTTCTCCCGAGCTAACATGTTTTTGAATTTAACCTAAATCAGAGTTGCACAGGGACAGTGAACAGTTAACATCCATCATATGGAATAGCTGAGTATAAACTTAACATCATAGTTTCTATACAGTTAGTATTAAGAGTTGATGAAAGTTTTGGGGAGAATCTCAATTTACAATTTAAGCCTTGCCATTTATATAATTGAAGTGTGATTTTACAGATTTCTATGCATTTAGGAGAATCAAAACAGTCTTATAATTCTACCAGATCATAGAAAAGTGTTAGGTAGGTGAGCAGGGAAATCTCCAACAACTTAGTGAATGAGGAAGAATTTAACTCTATATCCTAACCTAATAAAGTCCATAAAAAGCAAATAGGGAGCCTGACCAGTAAGTACAGGCTGAGTGACTGTAGGTTAATTGGCCTTTGTTCTGACTGTTCCAAATGTTCTATATCCCTGTCTCTCTCTGTCTACCTGAAAAGCCAAATAAGAGTCCTGATCAGTACAGTATAAGTTGAATGATTATCAGTTAGCTGACCTTTGTTAGTCTCTAGTACCTAAAATAATTTTGGGGCTCACAAGCAACCCTGATGGTCGGTGTAAGAGAGGGCTGGGAGCCAAGGCTGGAGCTAGGTAAGAACTAGAGCAAGCTTCTCCTCTGAGTCCAGTCGTCTCTGAGTGCCACCCGGGGCTCCTGGCTGAAGTTCCGATGTCACCAGACCCTATCACGAGGGAACTGGGCTGCTTCAATCCCGTGTGGGAAATTCACTAGGAAAGGACTGACCTCAGAGTTCTTGGCCTCCAAGGGCACTCACCTTCCTTGTAATGCCCTTGGCAGTCGGGATATGGTCCTCCTTGATGAGGCAGGCATCCACTGCTTCTGTAGTGAAAGCACATGGGAGACCTCCGAGGGTCTCTGGGACTAGGATAGAGAGCTCCTCTTATCCTCCTGCTCCGCTTTGAGATCCCTTCCTGCTCTGTACACACAACCTCCTGTAAGAGAGTGTCAGAGTCGTCCTTGGATCCCACCACAAATTAATATGGCTTTTCTAATGTCTAAGGCAGTTAAGAATTTATTATCTTTGAATAATAAGTTACACTTAAAGTCTTCCTCAAACATCCTAAGAAGGTGGAGAATTTCTCTGCACTCCTGACCTGCAGTGGAACGAGAGGAATATTAAACCATTTTAGTTTTCAGTTCTTAGAGGCAGTTCCACTGGGGCTTCCATCTTCTCCAGGGGCAGCATTGCGTTGAAGGGAGTTGCTGCACTTCCAAGGTCAGATGAGCCATAGGGAAACCACAGTTTTGAGGATCTATCAGGAAATTCTAAGGATAAGAGCATAACCTTTCCCATAGATTATTAGTGTTCCACAGTATCAATTATTCAGTTGTATTATCAAATACATCACGAGGTCAGGGACAGTTGTGCTTGATGCACGAATCCCTTAGAACCCCTCATGTCACCTGGTATTGGGAGGGGTCTGTCCACCTCCTCCAATATTTCCTTGATGGTGATGGATCTTTCAGGAAGAGGTCGTGAAGCTGTCTTACTGCAGGCGCTTCCTCCAGTGAATGGAGTCCTGGACTTTACATTACGAGTAGGCATCCACACAGGCTGCAGCTCAGTTTCTGGGAAAATAAGCATATCCGCTTCCCACAGTTAGCAAGGTGTCAGGACCTCTACACTTGTGAGTGGCTAGGTCCGTCCATCGAACCAAAGACATCTGCGTTGGGCCTGCAAACTGCCTCCAGTAACGCAGAGCTGCTGCTCACTAGAAGGCAAAATCTGAAGAAAATTTAAGGGGAATAAGACCAAATTAATGCACGCACAGGGGTAGCATATTCCCCCCTCTGCTTTTAAAACATATTTTGTTGGACAAAGTAAATTAGATTTAGTAACAGTTTAAAATCATGTAGATACTTTTACAATTCTATCAGAAAGTTCTGGGGAGTGGCTGCAGGTTGCCATAGTCCCAAGGCAGCCTGCTCTTGTTGATAAACAAACAGCAACACATGATAACAATTTTAAACAACTTTTGCAAAACACAAAATGGTAAGACACACATGTATGCGTGCACACACACACAGACACACACACTTTTGGAGACTTAAAATATTATTCTCAACCAAGTTTAGTAGTAGTGTTCACCAGAAACCTGTAAATGAAATGATATTAAATCAATAGTCTTGATCCAAGAAACTCAGTGAAAAACCTTGATCACCGCTATGAAATCCCTCCATCAATCTAAAAATGCAAAATTCAGTCTTCCCAGTAATATAGGCATCCTAAGAATACATAGTTAACAACCAGATACAACTTTAGAGCTAAATCATTAAAAGCATGTAAACTAAAATTTAAACCTTCACAATTCCATGGAAGCATACAATATTTTGACACAATAAAATTTTACTCCATTTTGCATTTGGCAATAATCTTAATATAATCCAATAGCCTGGTCAACTGTCTCCACAAAATGGGAGATAGATCTGTTGGCATTCTTGAGGCCTCGTAAGAATACCAAGGGAAGCCCTAGGATTTGAAACCTTTGAATACTTAAATGCTGTTGAAGTTAGCATGACGCATTATACATTACAATTGGTTATTGATGTAGAACATCACTCAAATATCTTTAAAACAAATACAAAACCTTGACACATTAAAGGCAGTGAGAGATTTGATAACTAGCCAAAAACACAAGAATTACATTAATATATGCACTTTGTAGACAATGAATATCACATTAATTTAACTTATACCTTGAAATAATCTAACAGTGTGTTACAGTTCAATTCTATACCAAAATTACAATAAAAACATCACTCCCCCCTTTTTTTTTAGGGCCCAGCGCGGTGGCGCAAGTGGTTAAAGGTCCTCGCCTTGCATGCCCAGGATCCCATATGGGCGCCGGTTCTAATCCCAGCAGCTCCGCTTCCCTTCCAGCTCCCTGCCTGTGGCCCAGGAAAGCAGTCGAGGACGGCCCAAAGCTTTGGGAACCTGCACCCGCGTGGGAGACCCGGAAGAGGCTCCTGGCTTTGGATCGGCATAGCATCAGCCGTTGCGCTCACTTGGGGAGTGAATCATCGGACGGAAGATCTTCCTCTCTGTCTCTCCTCTCTGTATATCCGCCTTTCCAATGAAAAAATAATAAAAATAAATGTTTTAAAAAAAATACTTCACCCCCTTTTTTTAAAATGTCCCCCAAAAAACCCCTCAAGATTTACAAAAGCCTAGTACTTTCTTTGAATTTCAAGTTCCAAAAAGTTGCGATGGATTTGCAGATGAGATCAGTCAGCTAAACATTTATCACAGCAAAAGACCTCGAAATCGGTCAATATTGTGAAATCTAGCCGTTAAACCGAAGGCCTGTATCCCAGTTTTCTTGTATTCCTGTGTCCTCAGCATTATAAAATATTCCAAAAAAAAAATAATGATAAAATAAAACAAAATATTCCAAAAGACCAGTGTCCTCAGCATTATAAAATATTCCAAAAAAATTAATAATAGTAAAATAAAATATTCCAAAAGACCAGTGTCCTCAGCATTATAAAATATTCCAAAAGACATGCAGTGACAACCTGGGACATTAACACACAAAACAGCAAACTTTCACCTTATAATGATATAATGCCGTCACCCAAATACTCCTTAAAGCAAGAGCATCACTTTGTTCATTTTAAACAATAAGAACTTAATGAGACAGAGAACATAACTTAACATAAAAACTTGTACTTAAAAAATTTAGCGGGCCCAGCGCGGTGGCGCAAGTGGTTAAAGGTCCTCGCCTTGCATGCCCGGGATCCCATATGGGCGCCGGTTCTAATCCCGGCAGCTCCGCTTCCCTTCCAGCTCCCTGCCTGTGGCCTGGGAAAGCAGTCGAGGACGGCCCAAAGCTTTGGGACCCTGCACCCGCGTGGGAGACCCGGAAGAGGCTCCTGGCTTTGGATCGGCATAGTATCGGCTCGTTGCACTCACTTGGGGAGTGAATCATCAGACGGAAGATCTTCCTCTCTGTCTCTCCTCTCTGTATATCCGCCTTTCCAATGAAAAAATAATAAAAAATAAATCTTTAAAAAAATTAGCGTACATGATTAAGCAATGCTGTGTAGAAAAAGTGCTATATGAATAACATGCATCGGGCCCGGTGCGGTGGCGCAGTGGTTAAGGTCCTCACCTTGCACGCCCGGGATCCGATATGGGCGCCGGTTCTAATCCCGGCAGCCCCACTTCCCTTCCAGCTCCCTGCCTGTGGCCTGGGAAAGCAGTCGAGGATGGCCCAAAGCTTTGGGAACCTGCACCCGTGTGGGAGACCCTGAAGAGGCTCCTGGCTTCGGATCTGCACAGCGTCGGCCATTTAATACAGGCAGGCTGTGGTGTGGTAAGTTCTGATGCTCAAAGGAATCCCAGTATCTAAGGAGGCAAAGACTGAAATATCCCTGTTCAGCCTCCCATTTCCTGCGCCGTGCTAGTTCTGGGACTCCTGCCAGTTCAAGTATATGCTGGTTTCGCACTTGGATACACTCGTCAGAATAGCATGTGCTGGGAGTTCTGAAATGCGGATACCTATGACTAGCCTGTGGCATCCAGGTGTGCACTGAAGACCACAGAGGAAGGAGGCGAAGGTGAGATCCGCACACTTGACTCACACTTGATCGACCTTCCATGCCTTTGGGATGTCTCCATCAGAATGGCTTGTGTCCAGGAGTGAAAAATCCGCTCCTGTTCCCTGCACTGTGCTAGACCTAGGCTTTTGTCTGATGACCTTAAGTTGACAAGCCTGCTCAACAAAGGGCCTGATTCTATAAGCCTGCACTATAACGTTCTTGGTTAGGGCCTCATCCTGCTAGCTGCAATGATGGTATCTGGTGACAAGATGTGGGGGAGCATATGGAAAACACTGATCTGTTAGGTGCCTTTTTGAAAAACAGCTTTAAATCCTCCAGAGCATCCCAGGTTGGTTCTATAGAATCTGGTTGACAGGTCTGGTTGACCTTAGACCATAGAGTCAGTTTCTACCCCAGGAGGGAAAATGACCTTGTACATCAAGGGCAAAGACTGAGCCTGCAAGGACCTTTACCAATATCTCATTCCCAATAAAGGGACGGTTGTCAGAGGAATAACAGGAACAGAGTGGTAGAAGTGGAGATATCCCCAAGTACAAGCCCACGGCCAGAGATGTCTCATACAGTTACTTTGAATGGACCTCGGCCTAAGAGAGAAGGGCAAGGCAGAGAATCACGCACCTGTCCAGCAAGAAAATGACCTTTTGAGAGCCCACCATCAGGGAGACATGAAGCTCCTCAGTATGAACCCAGGCAGTGGGAGCCTAGATAGGAGTCCCTGGGACCCATCACTGGGGGTCCTGGTCAGCAGACCCCTGCTTTCTCTGGAGCTGTGGGCAGCACAATTTCCAATGATCCCCTCTGCAGGTGGTCCTGGAGGAGACTCCTGGCCTGTGGTTCGAGGGCACTCCCTCTGAAAATGTCCTGGCTTCCCACAGTTGTAGCAGCACCTCCTGGCCCTTTTCCCTGGGGTGGATGCACTCACAGCGGCCAGCATCTCACTGTGGCGCCTGTCCTTCTGCCTTTCCTTCTCTAAGTCTCCATTCTAGTGAAAGAAAGGGTTAATGCTTTCATGGCTTCTATATGTGCTTGGCAAGATGAGATAAGAGACAAGAAGAAGGCAGTACCAGGCCCGGGCTGTAGGAAGGGGGTCTGGGTTTCGGTTTCCTGACAAGCAAATTCCTTATCCTGAGAAATGGGCCCAGATAATCCTGGGTCGGCGTCAGAACAGGGCCATAAAACTGTAACAAGCCAGGGCTGTGGGAAAGGGGTCTGAGTAGACAATAGAATGGGCCATAAAACTTAAGGCCTGCCACAAAAGTATGTTAAGCTTGTGGTGTGTGCCTATAAAAGACCTGTACCCCCAGAATTCAGGGCTTCTCTCCCTGTTGGAGTAGGGGCCCGTTTGCGAATGTCAATAAAATCCTCTTGCTTCTTGCAGCCTCTGACCTGGTTCTTGAGCTCTCGGGTGGCGACTCTCGGGGTCTGTAACCGTTAGACCCCCCCCCCCCAGGGTTTAACAATAGTAGACAGCATTGGCTGCCTGGATCAACCGGTCCAAGGAGGACTTGTCAGGGTCTGCCATAAGCTTTTGGAGCTTTCTCCTGATATCTGGGGAAGACTACACAAGGAACTTGTCCTTGAGGATCGCTGCACCCTCCACTGTATCTGGGTCTAAATTGGTGAACTTCACACTTGCCCCCCTTGAGGCATTCTAGAAAGGTCACTGGTGGCTCATTCTCCCCCTGATGGACAGTGGTGAGCTGGCTATAGTGCAAAGGCTTAACCTTTGCCCTTCTTAATCCCTCCAAAATACAATAAATGAAGTGATTTCGTTCCCACTCGTGTCTTTCGTCCTGTGGGTCCCAGTTGGGATTCTTTGTGGGGATTGCCTCTGCTCCAGTGGGGATGTTTGCCTTGTCTCTGATGCTTTTCCCCTGAGATGCATAATAATTGTTTCCAGCCTCACGAGCTTTTTCCAGCACCCTCTTTCTTTCTAAGGAGTTTAGGGTGTCGTCTAATACTAACATTACGTCCTTCCAAGCTAGGTCATATACCGACTGGAGTCATTCAAAAGTTTGTACATATTGATCAGGGTTGTCGGTGTAACTGCCCAAATCGTTCTTTATTTCCTTGAGTTCTCCAAGAGAGAAAGGCTTGTAACCAATCTGTACACCAAACTCTCCTACCCCCACAGCCTGAAGAGGAAGCATGGCTTCTCCTTTCACTGGAGGATGAGACCTAGAAGCCTTTTCCTTTGATGCCTGTGGATAAGGGGTGCAGGGCTCCTCCGGATGAGATAAGCAGAGACCAGGTCCCTGTGGAGAAGGGGCTGATGGAATCCCTTCAGGTGATTCCTTCAGTGAAGGAGGAGAATCTTTATTCACTTGCAAAAATCCTTCTTCCTTTGAATCAGAAATGGCCACCTCCCCAGTTGTCTGAATTAGGTTTTTTTTCTATTCTGCCATTCTTAAGGTGATCCCAGAGATGGAGAAACATTCGAATATATGAAATTCCTACCCACCTTCCCCAGCATCTACAATAATTGTCCAGTTCTGAAATAGTATGGTAGTTAAGACTCCCTGTGGGAGGCCAAGTTTCACCATTAGCAAGAGAGTATTTGGGCCAAGCCTTCATGCAGAAAAAGATCAAGTCCTTTTTGCTCACGATCCGGGAACCAAATATGTCCCAATGTTTAAGGATACAACCAAGTGGAGTTCGGGAGTCCACTCGCGAATGTTGAGATCCCATCTGAGCAATAAAGAGACAATGAACAGGCTAGAGAGAGACTTGCCCCCTTCTCCCTTGTCTAGCCTATGCCCAAAGTGTATGTCAGAGCTGGGGGCAAGTCCAGTCTGACCCCGTGCGCAGGAGTGGTCCTGCTGTCCGCCGGGACAGGATCCACGAGCTTGGGGACTACCACTATTACCTCTGCCTCGCCCCACCTGTCCTTGACTATCTCAACCCCCTGTGGAGGCTCCCGAACCTTTGGTAACCACTTCTTTCTCCACCGTGATCCTTTTTCCTGAAAAATCTAAAGTAGCCCCGGAGCTAAGGAACATGACTGCCAAGGCTTATTGCTTGAACTTTCTTCTGGGCCTGATCAAAATAAAAGCCCATAGAAATGTGCACGATCTCAATATGGCTGAAAGTTGGCAAGGTATGGAGCTGGCCTTAAAATAGGCTTGCCCCAAAACAAACTGGGAAACAAAAAGCAAACTGGAAAACAGCAGGTTTCTCAAATTACCTTGGGTTAGCTGATTTGGAAGTTTCCCCCATCCCAAATGGTGGCTGTTAAGAATCACAATAGGAATGCAAATAGAACCTTGGTACTAAATTCCTGAATGAGCATACTCCAAGACTGCCCCTCCCTTTTCTATAGTTGGTTCTGGCTTCAAAGGTGATAAGGTTTCTACCTGGCTGCAGGTTCCCTGAATTCCTCAAAGACTCCCTGTGGCTATCGGAGCTTCTAAGGGAAAAAGAAATCTCCTAACTGCGCAGCTCCAACTGCGCTCTCCCATTCTAAGGCTGTTTGGATTTCAGAGGTGGGAAGCTGCTTGGGTGATAGACCGGAGATGGGAGACAGAACAAAGGGACTGGCCTTTTCTCAACTCGTCTGGGGAGTGTAGAGGGGGTCGATGTTTCCCATTGGTGGTCTCCTAATTAATTAAGAAATGGGTGGCAACGCTGGTGCCACCCACCTGAAGGAGTGGCCAAGACCTCAGACGACCTGGATGGTCTCACACTGGACTGTTTCCCCGCAGCCCTTCCTGCACTCTGCCCTGAACCCTTCTTTTGGAGAGGCTCTTTGGGGAGGTGCTCACCCGTATCCCTACCCTCTACTCACACACTCGTTACCCCTTGCCCACTGGCCCTTGCCTTGGCCGTGCACCCCAGGCCCTCCTGGAGGCCCTCACAACTGCCCTGTGTTTGGTGTGCAGTGGTGTGGTGTGGTATGGGGAGGGGTGGTGTCTCAGTGTGTCAAGCGTCAGCCTCCCAGGCAGATGGAGTGCTTGGCTGCTTTTTCAAATCCTGGCTGCTTTCCCTGCAGTGCAGCTCCCTGCCGATACTGCTGGTGTCCACTGGAGGGCGCACGTAGCC
Source organism: Ochotona curzoniae (assembly GCF_017591425.1). Classification (NCBI taxonomy): domain Eukaryota; kingdom Metazoa; phylum Chordata; class Mammalia; order Lagomorpha; family Ochotonidae; genus Ochotona; species Ochotona curzoniae. The sequence goes on along the minus strand of NW_024467119.1, from coordinate 19,034 downwards.
GCCCTTTCTACCTGTGCTGGGCTCAGGCTTTCTGAGCTGCAGACAGCCCAGCCCAAGCCATCCTAGCATTAGATGGGGGTCCTGGACAGTGTTCCTGGACACGAATCGTAGGAAGATCAGGGATCCAAGGCCAAACAACCCACATACCAAGGCCCGGTAGGGGAGGAGGGCACTTGGGCCCTTGTATCAGCCTGGGTCTCTGTGATAGGAAGTGGCAGGGTGCCTTTAACAGCAAGGTACTACGTCACGGCATCCAGAGAACCCTGGGAGATAGGGCCCCATGTCAGCGTCCCCACAGGCACTGTGGTAGGTGGAGTTACACAGCAACCGACTAGCGTTGAACTTTGGCAGATGAGGTACCAGAAACCTTACCACCACCACCCTTCCTCGCAGAGCACCATGAGATGCAGGCCCGTGCGTTCTTTAGCAAGTGGAGCAGTGTTGTCAGCTAAGGAATTGACTAGCACTTGTTAAGCCGAGCACTTCAGTGAGTGGGCTTGGGGGCTAGAAGCACCTGGTCTCAGCTGTAGCCAATATGCACTAATGAGGGTGTAGGGTAAAGAGTAAACAAGAAGCAGCTGAAAGGTCAAGAGAGAAGGGAAGAAAGGGAGGCCTCAGAGAGACTTCCACCATCACTGGTCTCCAGTTGGTGCCTCAATCTCTCAGACCCTTGTTGTGTCCCATGTTCCTGGAGCAGCCGGCTGTAACAGAGCAGCTTCCCGATGGATGGGCTGCGGAGAGGGCTTCATGTATTTTTACATGTGTGGAGTGGAGTTTAAGAAGGCCGACTCCACTCGGCCTTCCTCTGCCTAGGTGGGTGGTGTCTGGGCATGGGGCTCATAAGCCAGGAGCAGGTGGATGGGAAAGTAGGCACCAGAGGTCACCAGCCATCTGGAATAAGAGGTCCCAGGCCCTAGCTGCTCTGAGAGCACCCTGGAACATGCAGTCCTGCTGCCCAGCAGGTATGACGGTGGCTGGGGAGCCACCAAGGCCTGCACAACAGAGGGCTTTCAGGGCCTGTGCTCCCTGCACAGGAGAGGGTGCGCAAAGCTGCCCTTTCTACCCCTAGCTAGCACTTGAGGGCTCAGGCATCCCTGTCATGTGCTTTTGAGGCAGGAATTTGGCCCCATAGCCTCCTCCCAGATGCTGCTGCCCTCTCATTCACCAGGGAGTGCTTCACCCTCCTCCAGGGATCATCCTGGACTCAAGACTCTTTCTCCTGAAAGTCGGCTGTACACCATCGGCCGCCGCTGATGTGCCACCTGCCACAGGACACCCCAACAGCTGACGTCTGTTCTCCACAGAGGTTCTTCTCACCAGGACAGGTAGAGTAGCAACATGCCTGGATTCCTCATCTGTAACGGCCACTCTCACAGCACGCAACGGCATATGTTGTGCAAACCAGGGAGGCAGGAACCTTCTCCGGTCTTGGTGAAGGAGCTGCTGAAGAAACCGGCAGGGGCTAGAGTCGGGTGGTGTGGAGTGGCGCGGGGTGTTGTCCCAGTGGGTCAAGCCTCAGTCTGCCAGGCAGATG